>NC_091755.1:16841504-17466504 GCF_043380555.1 Nothobranchius furzeri | reverse complement strand
CCCATAGGGGGTCAAACCATGTCCCAAAGCTCACCGGGCCTAATGTCACTTTAAAGAAGTAGTCCAGTTACACCTTTGTGGGCTTATAACTTGGCTTCTGAATGTCCTAGAGAGGTCAGGTTTGTTTTAGTGTACTCCAATCAACAGCCCCTACAACCACAAAAAGGAATGGAGTCATTAGCACTTATGGTTTGTAAATGGCACCCAGAATTATGTTGCACGAAGCACAATTTCACATCATTCTGGGTCCATTTGTGTGAAAACAAGGTCCAATCAGGCTGAAACGTTACAGGAAGGTAGAATCTATTGAGTTGTAAGTGATCTGAACGTTTCATGATGATAGCACTTTCCGAAGGGGATCAAACCATGTCCCAAAGGTCACAGGATCTGGTGTCAATTTAAAGAAGTAGTCCAGTTACACATTTGTGGGCATATAACTTGGCTTCTGAATGTCCTATAGAGATCAGGTTTGTTTTAATGTACTCCAATAAACAGCCCCTACAACCACAAAAAGGAATGGAGTCATTAGCATTTATGGTTTGTAAATGGCACCCAGAATTATGTTGCACGAAGCACAATTTCACATCATTCTGGGTTTATTTGTGTGAAAACAAGGTCCAATCAGGCTGAAACGTTACAGGAAGGTAGAATCTATTTAGTTGTAAGTGATCTGAATGTTTCATGATGATAGCACTCTCCTAAGGGGGTCAAACCAGGTCGCAAAGGTCACCTGATCTGGTGTCAATTTAAAGAAGTAGTCCAGTTACACATTTGTGGGCTTATAACTTGGCTTCTGAATGTCCTAGAGAGATCAGGTTTGTTTTAGTGTACTCCAATCAACAGCCCCTACAACCACAAAAGGAATGGAGTCATTAGCCTTATGGTTTGTAAATGGCACCCAGAATTATGTTGCACGAAGCACAATTTCACATCATTCTGGGTCCTTTTGTGTGAAAACAAGGTCCAATCAGGCTGAAACATTACAAGAAGGTAGAATCTATTGAGTTGTAAGTGATCTGAACGTTTCATGATGATCTCACATTCCCATAGGGGGTCAAACCATGTCCCAAAGCTCACCGGGCCTAATGTCACTTTAAAGAAGTAGTCCAGTTACACCTTTGTGGGCTTATAACTTGGCTTCTGAATGTCCTAGAGAGGTCAGGTTTGTTTTAGTGTACTCCAATCAACAGCCCCTACAACCACAAAAAGGAATGGAGTCATTAGCACTTATGGTTTGTAAATGGCACCCAGAATTATGTTGCACGAAGCACAATTTCACATCATTCTGGGTCCATTTGTGTGAAAACAAGGTCCAATCAGGCTGAAACGTTACAGGAAGGTAGAATCTATTGAGTTGTAAGTGATCTGAACGTTTCATGATGATAGCACTTTCCTAAGGGGGTCAAACCATGTCCCAAAGGTCACCGGATCTGGTGTCAATTTAAAGAAGTAGTCCAGTTACACATTTGTGGGCTTATAACTTGGCTTCTGAATGTCCTAGAGAGATCAGGTTTGTTTTAATGTACTCCAATCAAGAGCCCCTACAAACACAAAAAGGAATGGAGTCATTAGCACTTATGGTTTGTAAATGGCACCCAGAATTATGTTGCACGATGCACAATTTCACATCATTCTGGGTCCATTTGTGTGAAAACAAGGTCCAATCAGGCTGAAACGCTACAAGAAGGTAGAATCTATTGAGTTGTAAGTGATCTGAACGTTTCAAGATGATCGCACATTCCTCTAGGGGGTAAAACCATTTCCCAAAGGTCACCGGGCCTGGTGTCACTTTAAAGAAGTAGTCCAGTTACACCTTTGTGGGCTTATAACTTGGCTTCTGAATGTCCTAGAGAGATCAGGTTTGTTTTAATGTACTCCAATCAACAGCCCCTACAACCACAAAAAGGAATGGAGATATTAGCACTTATGGTTTGTAAATGGCACCCAGAATTATGTTGCACGAAGCACAATTTCACATCATTCTGGGTTCATTTGTGTGAAAACAAGGTCCAATCAGGCTGAAACGTTACAGGAAGGTAGAATCTATTGAGTTGCAAGTGATCTGAACGTTTCATGATGATAGCACTTTCCTAAGGGGGTCAAACCATGTCCCAAAAGTCACCGGATCTGGTGTCAATTTAAAGAAGTAGTCCAGTTACACATTTGTGGGCTTATAACTTGGCTTCTGAATGTCCTAGAGAGATCAGGTTTGTTTTAGTGTACTCCAATCAACAGCCCCTACAACCACAAAAAGGAATGGAGTCATTAGCACTTATGGTTTGTATATGGCACCCAGAATTGTGTTGCACGAAGCACAATTTCACATCATTCTGGGTCCATTTGTGTGAAAACAAGGTCCAATCAGGCTGAAACGCTACAAGAAGGTAGAATCTATTGAGTTGTAAGTGATCTGAACATTTCAAGATGATCTCACATTCCCATAGGGGGTCAAACCATGTCCCAAAGCTCACCGGGCCTAATGTCACTTTAAAGAAGTAGTCCAGTTACACCTTTGTGGGCTTATAACTTGGCTTCTGAATGTCCTAGAGAGGTCAGGTTTGTTTTAGTGTACTCCAATCAACAGCCCCTACAACCACAAAAAGGAATGGAGTCATTAGCACTTATGGTTTGTAAATGGCACCCAGAATTATGTTGCACGAAGCACAATTTCACATCATTCTGGGTCCATTTGTGTGAAAACAAGGTCCAATCAGGCTGAAACGTTACAGGAAGGTAGAATCTATTGAGTTGTAAGTGATCTGAACGTTTCATGATGATAGCACTTTCCGAAGGGGATCAAACCATGTCCCAAAGGTCACAGGATCTGGTGTCAATTTAAAGAAGTAGTCCAGTTACACATTTGTGGGCATATAACTTGGCTTCTGAATGTCCTATAGAGATCAGGTTTGTTTTAATGTACTCCAATAAACAGCCCCTACAACCACAAAAAGGAATGGAGTCATTAGCATTTATGGTTTGTAAATGGCACCCAGAATTATGTTGCACGAAGCACAATTTCACATCATTCTGGGTTTATTTGTGTGAAAACAAGGTCCAATCAGGCTGAAACGTTACAGGAAGGTAGAATCTATTTAGTTGTAAGTGATCTGAATGTTTCATGATGATAGCACTCTCCTAAGGGGGTCAAACCAGGTCGCAAAGGTCACCTGATCTGGTGTCAATTTAAAGAAGTAGTCCAGTTACACATTTGTTGGCTTATAACTTGGCTTCTGAATGTCCTAGAGATATCAGGTTTGTTTTAATGTACTCCAATCAACAGCCCCTACAACCACAAAAAGGAATGGAGTCATTAGCACTTATGGTATGTAAATGGCACCCAGAATTATGTTGCACGAAGCACAATTTCACATCATTCTGGGTTCATTTGTGTGAAAACAAGGTCCAATCAGGCTGAAACGTTACAGGAAGGTAGAATCTATTTGATCTGAACGTTTCATGATGATAGCACTTTCCTAAGGGGGTCAAACCATGTCCCAAAGGTCACCGGATCTGGTGTCAATTTAAAGAAGTAGTCCAGTTACACATTTGTGGGCTTATAACTTGGCTTCTGAATGTCCTAGAGAGATCAGGTTTGTTTTAGTGTACTCCAATCAACAGCCCCTACAACCACAAAAAGGAATGGAGTCATTAGCACTTAAGGTTTGTAAATGGCACCCAGAATTATGTTGCACGAAGCACAATTTCACATCATTCTGGGTCCATTTGTGTGAAAACAAGGTCCAATCAGGCTGAAACGCTACAAGAAGGTAGAATCTCTTGAGTTGTAAGTGATCTGAACGTTTCAAGATGATCGCTCACTCCTATAGGGGGTAAAACCATGTCCCAAAGGTCACCGGGCCTGGTGTCACTTTAAAGAACTAGTCCAGTTACACCTTTGTGGGCTTATAACTTGGCTTCTGAATGTCCTAGAGAGGTTAGGTTTGTTTTAGTGTTCTCCAATCAACAGCCCCTACAACCACAAAAAGGAATGGAGTCATTAGCACTTATGGTTTGTAAATGGCACCCAGAATTATGTTGCACGAAGCACAATTTCACATCATTCTGGGTCCATTTGTGTGAAAACAAGGTCCAATCAGGCTGAAACGTTACAGGAAGGTAGAATCTATTGAGTTGTAAGTGATCTGAACGTTTCATGATGATAACACTTTCCTAAGGGGGTCAAACCATGTCCCAAAGGTCACCGGATCTGGTGTCAATTTAAAGAAGTAGTCCAGTTACACATTTGTGGGCTTATAACTTGGCTTCTGAATGTCCTAGAGAGATCAGGTTTGTTTTAATGTACTCCAACCAACAGCCCCTACAACCACAAAAAGGAATTGAGTCATTAGCACTTATGGTTTTTAAATGGCACCCAGAATTATGTTGCACGAAGCACAATTTCACATCATTCTGGGTCCATTTGTGTGAAAACAAGGTCCAATCAGGCTGAAACGTTACAGGAAGGTAGAATCTATTGAGTTGTAAGTGATCTGAACGTTTCAAGATGATCGCACATATCTATAGGGGGTCAAACCATGTCCCAAAGGTCACCGGATCTGGTGTCAATTTAAAGAAGTAGTCCAGTTACACCTTTGTGGTATTATAACTTGGCTTCTGAATGTCCTAGAGAGGTTAGGTTTGTTTTACTGTTTTACAATCAACAGCCCCTACAACCACAAAAAGAAATGGAGTCATTAGCACTTATGGTTTGTAAATGGCACCCAGAATTATGTTGCACGAAGCACAATTTCACATCATTCTGGGTCCATTTGTGTGAAAACAAGGTCCAATCAGGCTGAAACGTTACAGGAAGGTAGAATCTATTGAGTTGTAAGTGATCTGAACGTTTCATGATGATAACACTTTCCTAAGGGGGTCAAACCATGTCCCAAAGGTCACCGGATCTGGTGTCAATTTAAAGAAGTAGTCCAGTTACACATTTGTGGGCTTATAACTTGGCTTCTGAATGTCCTAGAGAGATCAGGTTTGTTTTAATGTACTCCAACCAAAAGCCCCTACAACCACAAAAAGGAATTGAGTCATTAGCACTTATGGTTTTTAAATGGCACCCAGAATTATGTTGCACGAAGCACAATTTCACATCATTCTGGGTCCATTTGTGTGAAAACAAGGTCCAATCAGGCTGAAACATTACAAGAAGGTAGAATCTATTGAGTTGTAAGTGATCTGAACGTTTCATGATGATCTCACATTCCCATAGGGGGTCAAACCATGTCCCAAAGCTCACCGGGCCTAATGTCACTTTAAAGAAGTAGTCCAGTTACACCTTTGTGGGCTTATAACTTGGCTTCTGAATGTCCTAGAGAGGTCAGGTTTGTTTTAGTGTACTCCAATCAACAGCCCCTACAACCACAAAAAGGAATGGAGTCATTAGCACTTATGGTTTGTAAATGGCACCCAGAATTATGTTGCACGAAGCACAATTTCACATCATTCTGGGTCCATTTGTGTGAAAACAAGGTCCAATCAGGCTGAAACGTTACAGGAAGGTAGAATCTATTGAGTTGTAAGTGATCTGAACGTTTCATGATGATAGCACTTTCCGAAGGGGATCAAACCATGTCCCAAAGGTCACAGGATCTGGTGTCAATTTAAAGAAGTAGTCCAGTTACACATTTGTGGGCATATAACTTGGCTTCTGAATGTCCTATAGAGATCAGGTTTGTTTTAATGTACTCCAATAAACAGCCCCTACAACCACAAAAAGGAATGGAGTCATTAGCATTTATGGTTTGTAAATGGCACCCAGAATTATGTTGCACGAAGCACAATTTCACATCATTCTGGGTTTATTTGTGTGAAAACAAGGTCCAATCAGGCTGAAACGTTACAGGAAGGTAGAATCTATTTAGTTGTAAGTGATCTGAATGTTTCATGATGATAGCACTCTCCTAAGGGGGTCAAACCAGGTCGCAAAGGTCACCTGATCTGGTGTCAATTTAAAGAAGTAGTCCAGTTACACATTTGTTGGCTTATAACTTGGCTTCTGAATGTCCTAGAGATATCAGGTTTGTTTTAATGTACTCCAATCAACAGCCCCTACAACCACAAAAAGGAATGGAGTCATTAGCACTTATGGTATGTAAATGGCACCCAGAATTATGTTGCACGAAGCACAATTTCACATCATTCTGGGTTCATTTGTGTGAAAACAAGGTCCAATCAGGCTGAAACGTTACAGGAAGGTAGAATGTATTGGGTTGTAAGTGATCTGAACGTTTCATGATGATAGCACTTTCCTAAGGGGGTCAAACCATGTCCCAAAGGTCACCGGATCTGGTGTCAATTTAAAGAAGTAGTCCAGTTACACATTTGTGGGCTTATAACTTGGCTTCTGAATGTCCTAGAGAGATCAGGTTTGTTTTAATGTACTCCAATCAAGAGCCCCTACAAACACAAAAAGGAATGGAGTCATTAGCACTTATGGTTTGTAAATGGCACCCAGAATTATGTTGCACGATGCACAATTTCACATCATTCTGGGTCCATTTGTGTGAAAACAAGGTCCAATCAGGCTGAAACGCTACAAGAAGGTAGAATCTATTGAGTTGTAAGTGATCTGAACGTTTCAAGATGATCGCACATTCCTCTAGGGGGTAAAACCATTTCCCAAAGGTCACCGGGCCTGGTGTCACTTTAAAGAAGTAGTCCAGTTACACCTTTGTGGGCTTATAACTTGGCTTCTGAATGTCCTAGAGAGATCAGGTTTGTTTTAATGTACTCCAATCAACAGCCCCTACAACCACAAAAAGGAATGGAGATATTAGCACTTATGGTTTGTAAATGGCACCCAGAATTATGTTGCACGAAGCACAATTTCACATCATTCTGGGTTCATTTGTGTGAAAACAAGGTCCAATCAGGCTGAAACGTTACAGGAAGGTAGAATCTATTGAGTTGCAAGTGATCTGAACGTTTCATGATGATAGCACTTTCCTAAGGGGGTCAAACCATGTCCCAAAAGTCACCGGATCTGGTGTCAATTTAAAGAAGTAGTCCAGTTACACATTTGTGGGCTTATAACTTGGCTTCTGAATGTCCTAGAGAGATCAGGTTTGTTTTAGTGTACTCCAATCAACAGCCCCTACAACCACAAAAAGGAATGGAGTCATTAGCACTTATGGTTTGTATATGGCACCCAGAATTGTGTTGCACGAAGCACAATTTCACATCATTCTGGGTCCATTTGTATGAAAACAAGGTCCAATCAGGCTGAAACGCTACAAGAAGGTAGAATCTATTGAGTTGTAAGTGATCTGAACATTTCAAGATGATCTCACATTCCCATAGGGGGTCAAACCATGTCCCAAAGCTCACCGGGCCTAATGTCACTTTAAAGAAGTAGTCCAGTTACACCTTTGTGGGCTTATAACTTGGCTTCTGAATGTCCTAGAGAGGTCAGGTTTGTTTTAGTGTACTCCAATCAACAGCCCCTACAACCACAAAAAGGAATGGAGTCATTAGCACTTATGGTTTGTAAATGGCACACAGAATTATGTTGCACGAAGCACAATTTCACATCATTCTGGGTCCATTTGTGTGAAAACAAGGTCCAATCAGGCTGAAACGTTACAGGAAGGTAGAATCTATTGAGTTGTAAGTGATCTGAACGTTTCATGATGATAGCACTTTCCGAAGGGGATCAAACCATGTCCCAAAGGTCACAGGATCTGGTGTCAATTTAAAGAAGTAGTCCAGTTACACATTTGTGGGCATATAACTTGGCTTCTGAATGTCCTATAGAGATCAGGTTTGTTTTAATGTACTCCAATAAACAGCCCCTACAACCACAAAAAGGAATGGAGTCATTAGCATTTATGGTTTGTAAATGGCACCCAGAATTATGTTGCACGAAGCACAATTTCACATCATTCTGGGTTTATTTGTGTGAAAACAAGGTCCAATCAGGCTGAAACGTTACAGGAAGGTAGAATCTATTTAGTTGTAAGTGATCTGAATGTTTCATGATGATAGCACTCTCCTAAGGGGGTCAAACCAGGTCGCAAAGGTCACCTGATCTGGTGTCAATTTAAAGAAGTAGTCCAGTTACACATTTGTTGGCTTATAACTTGGCTTCTGAATGTCCTAGAGATATCAGGTTTGTTTTAATGTACTCCAATCAACAGCCCCTACAACCACAAAAAGGAATGGAGTCATTAGCACTTATGGTATGTAAATGGCACCCAGAATTATGTTGCACGAAGCACAATTTCACATCATTCTGGGTTCATTTGTGTGAAAACAAGGTCCAATCAGGCTGAAACGTTACAGGAAGGTAGAATGTATTGGGTTGTAAGTGATCTGAACGTTTCATGATGATAGCTCTTTCCTAAGGGGGTCAAACCATGTCCCAAAGGTCACCGGATCTGGTGTCAATTTAAAGAAGTAGTCCAGTTACACATTTGTGGGCTTATAACTTGGCTTCTGAATGTCCTAGAGAGATCAGGTTTGTTTTAATGTACTCCAATCAAGAGCCCCTACAAACACAAAAAGGAATGGAGTCATTAGCACTTATGGTTTGTAAATGGCACCCAGAATTATGTTGCACGATGCACAATTTCACATCATTCTGGGTCCATTTGTGTGAAAACAAGGTCCAATCAGGCTGAAACGCTACAAGAAGGTAGAATCTATTGAGTTGTAAGTGATCTGAACGTTTCAAGATGATCGCACATTCCTCTAGGGGGTAAAACCATTTCCCAAAGGTCACCGGGCCTGGTGTCACTTTAAAGAAGTAGTCCAGTTACACCTTTGTGGGCTTATAACTTGGCTTCTGAATGTCCTAGAGAGATCAGGTTTGTTTTAATGTACTCCAATCAACAGCCCCTACAACCACAAAAAGGAATGGAGATATTAGCACTTATGGTTTGTAAATGGCACCCAGAATTATGTTGCACGAAGCACAATTTCACATCATTCTGGGTTCATTTGTGTGAAAACAAGGTCCAATCAGGCTGAAACGTTACAGGAAGGTATAATCTATTGAGTTGTAAGTGATCTGAACGTTTCATGATGATAGCACTTTCCTAAGGGGGTCAAACCATGTCCCAAAAGTCACCGTATCTGGTGTCAATTTAAAGAAGTAGTCCAGTTACACATTTGTGGGCTTATAACTTGGCTTCTGAATGTCCTAGAGAGATCAGGTTTGTTTTAGTGTACTCCAATCAACAGCCCCTACAACCACAAAAAGGAATGGAGTCATTAGCACTTATGGTTTGTATATGGCACCCAGAATTGTGTTGCACGAAGCACAATTTCACATCATTCTGGGTCCATTTGTGTGAAAACAAGGTCCAATCAGGCTGAAACGCTACAAGAAGGTAGAATCTATTGAGTTGTAAGTGATCTGAACATTTCAAGATGATCGCACATTCCTATAGGGGGTAAAACCATGTCCCAAAGGTCACCGGGCCTGGTGTCAATTTAAAGTAGTAGTCCAGTTACACATTTGTTGGCTTATAACTTGGCTTCTTAATGTCCTAGAGAGGTTAGTTTGTTTTAGTGTACTCCAATCAACAGCCCCTAAAACCACAAAAAGGAATGGAGTCATTAGCACTTATGGTTTTTAAATGGCACCCAGAATTATGTTGCACGAAGCACAATTTCACATCATTCTGGGTTCATTTGTGTGAAAACAAGGTCCAATCAGGCTGAAACGTTACAGGAAGGTAGAATCTATTGAGTTGTAAGTGATCTGAACGTTTCATGATGATAGCACTTTCCTAAGGGGGTCAAACCATGTCCCAAAGGTCACCGGATCTGGTGTCAATTTAAAGAAGTAGTCCAGTTACACATTTGTGGGCTTATAACTTGGCTTCTGAATGTCCTAGAGAGATCAGGTTTGTTTTACTGTACTCCAATCAACAGCCCCTACAACCACAAAAAGGAATGGAGTCATTAGCACTTAAGGTTTGTAAATGGCACCCAGAATTATGTTGCACGAAGCACAATTTCACATCATTCTGGGTCCATTTGTGTGAAAACAAGGTCCAATCAGGCTGAAACGCTACAAGAAGGTAGAATCTCTTGAGTTGTAAGTGATCTGAACGTTTCAAGATGATCGCTCATTCCTATAGGGGGTAAAACCATGTCCCAAAGGTCACCGGGCCTGGTGTCACTTTAAAGAAGTAGTCCAGTTACACCTTTGTGGTCTTATAACTTGGCTTCTGAATGTCCTAGAGAGGTTAGGTTTGTTTTAGTGTTCTCCAATCAACAGCCCCTACAACCACAAAAAGGAATGGAGTCATTAGCACTTATGGTTTGTAAATGGCACCCAGAATTATGTTGCACGAAGCACAATTTCACATCATTCTGGGTCCATTTGTGTGAAAACAAGGTCCAATCAGGCTGAAACGTTACAGGAAGGTAGAATCTATTGAGTTGTAAGTGATCTGAACGTTTCATGATGATAACACTTTCCTAAGGGGGTCAAACCATGTCCCAAAGGTCACCGGATCTGGTGTCAATTTAAAGAAGTAGTCCAGTTACACATTTGTGGGCTTATAACTTGGCTTCTGAATGTCCTAGAGATATCAGGTTTGTTTTAATGTACTCCAATCAACAGCCCCTACAACCACAAAAAGGAATGGAGTCATTAGCACTTATGGTATGTAAATGGCACCCAGAATTATGTTGCACGAAGCACAATTTCACATCATTCTGGGTTCATTTGTGTGAAAACAAGGTCCAATCAGGCTGAAACGTTACAGGAAGGTAGAATGTATTGGGTTGTAAGTGATCTGAACGTTTCATGATGATAACACTTTCCTAAGGGGGTCAAACCATGTCCCAAAGGTCACCGGATCTGGTGTCAATTTAAAGAAGTAGTCCAGTTACACATTTGTGGGCTTATAACTTGGCTTCTGAATGTCCTAGAGAGATCAGGTTTGTTTTAATGTACTCCAATCAAGAGCCCCTACAACCACAAAAAGGAATGGAGTCATTAGCAATTATGGTATGTAAATGGCACCCAGAATTATGTTGCACGAAGCACAATTTCACATCATTCTGGGTTCATTTGTGTGAAAACAAGGTCCAATCAGGCTGAAACGTTACAGGAAGGTAGAATGTATTGGGTTGTAAGTGATCTGAACGTTTCATGATGATAACACTTTCCTAAGGGGGTCAAACCATGTCCCAAAGGTCACCGGATCTGGTGTCAATTTAAAGAAGTAGTCCAGTTACACATTTGTGGGCTTATAACTTGGCTTCTGAATGTCCTAGAGAGATCAGGTTTGTTTTAATGTACTCCAATCAAGAGCCCCTACAAACACAAAAAGGAATGGAGTCATTAGCACTTATGGTTTGTAAATGGCACCCAGAATTATGTTGCACGAAGCACAATTTCACATCATTCTGGGTTCATTTGTGTGAAAACAAGGTCCAATCAGGCTGAAACGTTACAGGAAGGTAGAATCTATTGAGTTGCAAGTGATCTGAACGTTTCATGATGATAGCACTTTCCTAAGGGGGTCAAACCATGTCCCAAAAGTCACCGGATCTGGTGTCAATTTAAAGAAGTAGTCCAGTTACACATTTGTGGGCTTATAACTTGGCTTCTGAATGTCCTAGAGAGATCAGGTTTGTTTTAGTGTACTCCAATCAACAGCCCCTACAACCACAAAAAGGAATGGAGTCATTAGCACTTATGGTTTGTATATGGCACCCAGAATTGTGTTGCACGAAGCACAATTTCACATCATTCTGGGTCCATTTGTGTGAAAACAAGGTCCAATCAGGCTGAAACGCTACAAGAAGGTAGAATCTATTGATTTGTAAGTGATCTGAACATTTCAAGATGATCGCACATTCCTATAGGGGGTAAAACCATGTCCCAAAGGTCACCGGGCCTGGTGTCAATTTAAAGTAGTAGTCCAGTTACACATTTGTTGGCTTATAACTTGGCTTCTTAATGTCCTAGAGAGGTTAGTTTGTTTTAGTGTACTCCAATCAACAGCCCCTAAAACCACAAAAAGGAATGGAGTCATTAGCACTTATGGTTTGTAAATGGCACCCAGAATTATGTTGCACGAAGCACAATTTCACATCATTCTGGGTTCATTTGTGTGAAAACAAGGTCCAATCAGGCTGAAACGTTACAGGAAGGTAGAATCTATTGAGTTGTAAGTGATCTGAACGTTTCATGATGATAGCACTTTCCTAAGGGGGTCAAACCATGTCCCAAAGGTCACCGGATCTGGTGTCAATTTAAAGAAGTAGTCCAGTTACACATTTGTGGGCTTATAACTTGGCTTCTGAATGTCCTAGAGAGATCAGGTTTGTTTTAGTGTACTCCAATCAACAGCCCCTACAACCACAAAAAGGAATGGAGTCATTAGCACTTAAGGTTTGTAAATGGCACCCAGAATTATGTTGCACGAAGCACAATTTCACATCATTCTGGGTCCATTTGTGTGAAAACAAGGTCCAATCAGGCTGAAACGCTACAAGAAGGTAGAATCTCTTGAGTTGTAAGTGATCTGAACGTTTCAAGATGATCGCTCATTCCTATAGGGGGTAAAACCATGTCCCAAAGGTCACCGGGCCTGGTGTCACTTTAAAGAAGTAGTCCAGTTACACCTTTGTGGTCTTATAACTTGGCTTCTGAATGTCCTAGAGAGGTTAGGTTTGTTTTAGTGTTCTCCAATCAACAGCCCCTACAACCACAAAAAGGAATTGAGTCATTAGCACTTATGGTTTGTAAATGGCACCCAGAATTATGTTGCACGAAGCACAATTTCACATCATTCTGGGTCCTTTTGTGTGAAAACAAGGTCCAATCAGGCTGAAACGTTACAGGAAGGTAGAATCTATTGAGTTGTAAGTGATCTGAACGTTTCATGATGATAACACTTTCCTAAGGGGGTCAAACCATGTCCCAAAGGTCACCGGATCTGGTGTCAATTTAAAGAAGTAGTCCAGTTACACATTTGTGGGCTTATAACTTGGCTTCTGAATGTTCTAGAGAGATCAGGTTTGTTTTAATGTACTCCAATAATCAGCCCCTACAACCACAAAAAGGAATGGAGTCATTAGCATTTATGGTTTGTAAATGGCACCCAGAATTATGTTGCACGAAGCACAATTTCACATCATTCTGGGTTCATTTGTGTGAAAACAAGGTCCAATCAGGCTGAAACGTTACAGGAAGGTAGAATCTATTGAGTTGTAAGTGATCTGAACGTTTCATGATGATAGCACTTTCCTAAGGGGGTCAAACCATGTCGCAAAGGTCACCGGATCTGGTGTCAATTTAAAGAAGTAGTCCAGTTACACATTTGTTGGCTTATAACTTGGCTTCTGAATGTCCTAGAGATATCAGGTTTGTTTTAATGTACTCCAATCAACAGCCCCTACAACCACAAAAAGGAATGGAGTCATTAGCACTTATGGTATGTAAATGGCACCTAGAATTATGTTGCACGAAGCACAATTTCACATCATTCTGGGTTCATTTGTGTGAAAACAAGGTCCAATCAGGCTGAAACGTTACAGGAAGGTAGAATGTATTGAGTTGTAAGTGATCTGAACGTTTCATGATGATAGCACTTTCCTAAGGGGGTCAAACCATGTCCCAAAGGTCACCGGATCTGGTGTCAATTTAAAGAAGTAGTCCAGTTACACATTTGTGGGCTTATAACTTGGCTTCTGAATGTCCTAGAGAGGTTAGTTTGTTTTAGTGTACTCCAATCAACAGCCCCTAAAACCACAAAAAGGAATGGAGTCATTAGCACTTATGGTTTGTAAATGGCACCCAGAATTATGTTGCACGAAGCACAATTTCACATCATTCTGGGTTCATTTGTGTGAAAACAAGGTCCAATCAGGCTGAAACGTTACAGGAAGGTAGAATCTATTTGATCTGAACGTTTCATGATGATAGCACTTTCCTAAGGGGGTCAAACCATGTCCCAAAGGTCACCGGATCTGGTGTCAATTTAAAGAAGTAGTCCAGTTACACATTTGTGGGCTTATAACTTGGCTTCTGAATGTCCTAGAGAGATCAGGTTTGTTTTAGTGTACTCCAATCAACAGCCCCTACAACCACAAAAAGGAATGGAGTCATTAGCACTTAAGGTTTGTAAATGGCACCCAGAATTATGTTGCACGAAGCACAATTTCACATCATTCTGGGTCCATTTGTGTGAAAACAAGGTCCAATCAGGCTGAAACGCTACAAGAAGGTAGAATCTCTTGAGTTGTAAGTGATCTGAACGTTTCAAGATGATCGCTCACTCCTATAGGGGGTAAAACCATGTCCCAAAGGTCACCGGGCCTGGTGTCACTTTAAAGAACTAGTCCAGTTACACCTTTGTGGGCTTATAACTTGGCTTCTGAATGTCCTAGAGAGGTTAGGTTTGTTTTAGTGTTCTCCAATCAACAGCCCCTACAACCACAAAAAGGAATGGAGTCATTAGCACTTATGGTTTGTAAATGGCACCCAGAATTATGTTGCACGAAGCACAATTTCACATCATTCTGGGTCCATTTGTGTGAAAACAAGGTCCAATCAGGCTGAAACGTTACAGGAAGGTAGAATCTATTGAGTTGTAAGTGATCTGAACGTTTCATGATGATAACACTTTCCTAAGGGGGTCAAACCATGTCCCAAAGGTCACCGGATCTCGTGTCAATTTAAAGAAGTAGTCCAGTTACACATTTGTGGGCTTATAACTTGGCTTCTGAATGTCCTAGAGAGATCAGGTTTGTTTTAATGTACTCCAACCAACAGCCCCTACAACCACAAAAAGGAATTGAGTCATTAGCACTTATGGTTTTTAAATGGCACCCAGAATTATGTTGCACGAAGCACAATTTCACATCATTCTGGGTCCATTTGTGTGAAAACAAGGTCCAATCAGGCTGAAACGTTACAGGAAGGTAGAATCTATTGAGTTGTAAGTGATCTGAACGTTTCAAGATGATCGCACATATCTATAGGGGGTCAAACCATGTCCCAAAGGTCACCGGATCTGGTGTCAATTTAAAGAAGTAGTCCAGTTACACCTTTGTGGTATTATAACTTGGCTTCTGAATGTCCTAGAGAGGTTAGGTTTGTTTTACTGTTCTACAATCAACAGCCCCTACAACCACAAAAAGAAATGGAGTCATTAGCACTTATGGTTTGTAAATGGCACCCAGAATTATGTTGCACGAAGCACAATTTCACATCATTCTGGGTCCATTTGTGTGAAAACAAGGTCCAATCAGGCTGAAACGTTACAGGAAGGTAGAATCTATTGAGTTGTAAGTGATCTGAACGTTTCATGATGATAACACTTTCCTAAGGGGGTCAAACCATGTCCCAAAGGTCACCGGATCTGGTGTCAATTTAAAGAAGTAGTCCAGTTACACATTTGTGGGCTTATAACTTGGCTTCTGAATGTCCTAGAGAGATCAGGTTTGTTTTAATGTACTCCAACCAAAAGCCCCTACAACCACAAAAAGGAATTGAGTCTTTAGCACTTATGGTTTTTAAATGGCACCCAGAATTATGTTGCACGAAGCACAATTTCACATCATTCTGGGTCCATTTGTGTGAAAACAAGGTCCAATCAGGCTGAAACGTTACAGGAAGGTAGAATCTATTGAGTTGCAAGTGATCTGAACGTTTCATGATGATAGCACTTTCCTAAGGGGGTCAAACCATGTCCCAAAAGTCACCGGATCTGGTGTCAATTTAAAGAAGTAGTCCAGTTACACATTTGTGGGCTTATAACTTGGCTTCTGAATGTCCTAGAGAGATCAGGTTTGTTTTAGTGTACTCCAATCAACAGCCCCTACAACCACAAAAAGGAATGGAGTCATTAGCACTTATGGTTTGTATATGGCACCCAGAATTATGTTGCACGAAGCACAATTCACATCATTCTGGGTCCATTTGTGTGAAAACAAGGTCCAATCAGGCTGAAACGCTACAAGAAGGTAGAATCTATTGAGTTGTAAGTGATCTGAACGTTTCAAGATGATTGCACATTCCTATAGGGGGTAAAACCATGTCCCAAAGGTCACCGGTCCTGGTGTCAATTTAAAGTAGTAGTCCAGTTACACATTTGTGGGCTTATAACTTGGCTTCTGAATGTCCTAGAGAGGTTAGGTTTGTTTTAGTGTACTCCAATCAACAGCCCCTAAAACCACAAAAAGGAATGGAGTCATTAGCACTTATGGTTTGTAAATGGTACCCAGAATTATGTTGCACGAAGCACAATTTCACATCATTCTGGGTTCATTTGTGTTAAAACAAGGTCCAATCAGGCTGAAACGTTACAGGAAGGTAGAATCTATTGAGTTGTAAGTGATCTGAACGTTTCATGATGATAGCACTTTCCTAAGGGGGTCAAACCATGTCCCAAAGGTCACCGGATCTAATGTCAATTTAAAGAAGTAGTCCAGTTACACATTTGTGGGCTTATAACTTGACTTCTTAATGTCCTAGAGAGATCAGGTTTGTTTTAGTGTACTCCAATCAACAGCCCCTACAACCACAAAAAGGAATGGAGTCATTAGCACTTAAGGTTTGTAAATGGCACCCAGAATTATGTTGCACGAAGCACAATTTCACATCATTCTGGGTCCATTTGTGTGAAAACAAGGTCCAATCAGGCTGAAACGCTACAAGAAGGTAGAATCTCTTGAGTTGTAAGTGATCTGAACGTTTCAAGATGATCGCTCATTCCTATAGGGGGTAAAACCATGTCCCAAAGGTCACCGGGCCTGGTGTCACTTTAAAGAAGTAGTCCAGTTACACCTTTGTGGGCTTATAACTTGGCTTCTGAATGTCCTAGAGAGGTTAGGTTTGTTTTAGTGTTCTCCAATCAACAGCCCCTACAACCACAAAAAGGAATGGAGTCATTAGCACTTATGGTTTGTAAATGGCACCCAGAATTATGTTGCACGAAGCACAATTTCACATCATTCTGGGTCCATTTGTGTGAAAACAAGGTCCAATCAGGCTGAAACGTTACAGGAAGGTAGAATCTATTGAGTTGTAAGTGATCTGAACGTTTCATGATGATAACACTTTCCTAAGGGGGTCAAACCATGTCCCAAAGGTCACCGGACCTGGTGTCAATTTAAAGAAGTAGTCCAGTTACACCTTTGTGGGCTTATAACTTGGCTTCTGAATGTCCTAGAGAGGTCAGGTTTGTTTTAGTGTACTCCAATCAACAGCCCCTACAACCACAAAAAGGAATGGAGTCATTAGCACTTATGGTTTGTAAATGGCACCCAGAATTATGTTGCACGAAGCACAATTTCACATCATTCTGTGTTCATTTGTGTGAAAACAAGGTCCAATCAGGCTGAAACGTTACAGGAAGGTAGAATCTATTTAGTTGTAAGTGATCTGAACGTTTCATGATGATAGCGCTTTCCTAAGGGGATCAGACCATGTCCCAAATGTCACCGGATCTGGTGTCAATTTAAAGAAGTAGTCCAGTTACACATTTGTGGGCTTATAACTTGGCTTCTGAATGTCCTAGAGAGATCAGGTTTGTTTTAGTGTACTCCAATCAACAGCCCCTACAACCACAAAAGGAATGGAGTCATTAGCCTTATGGTTTGTAAATGGCACCCAGAATTATGTTGCACGAAGCACAATTTCACATCATTCTGGGTCCTTTTGTGTGAAAACAAGGTCCAATCAGGCTGAAACATTACAAGAAGGTAGAATCTATTGAGTTGTAAGTGATCTGAACGTTTCATGATGATCTCACATTCCCATAGGGGGTCAAACCATGTCCCAAAGCTCACCGGGCCTGGTGTCACTTTAAAGAAGTAGTCCAGTTACACCTTTGTGGGCTTATAACTTGGCTTCTGAATGTCCTAGAGAGGTCAGGTTTGTTTTAGTGTACTACAATCAACAGCCCCTACAACCACAAAAAGGAATGGAGTCATTAGCACTTATGGTTTGTAAATGGCACCCAGAATTATGTTGCACGAAGCACAATTTCACATCATTCTGGGTCCATTTGTGTGAAAACAAGGTCCAATCAGGCTGAAACGTTACAGGAAGGTAGAATCTATTGAGTTGTAAGTGATCTGAACGTTTCATGATGATAGCACTTTCCTAAGGGGATCAAACCATGTCCCAAAGGTCACAGGATCTGGTGTCAATTTAAAGAAGTAGTCCAGTTACACATTTGTGGGCTTATAACTCTGCTTCTGAATGTCCTAGAGAGATCAGGTTTGTTTTAATGTACTCCAATAAACAGCCCCTACAACCACAAAAAGGAATGGAGTCTTAAGCATTTATGGTTTGTAAATGGCACCCAGAATTATGTTGCACGAAGCACAATTTCACATCATTCTGGGTCCTTTTGTGTGAAAACAAGGTCCAATCAGGCTGAAACATTACAAGAAGGTAGAATCTATTGAGTTGTAAGTGATCTGAACGTTTCATGATGATCTCACATTCCCATAGGGGGTCAAACCATGTCCCAAAGCTCACCGGGCCTGGTGTCACTTTAAAGAAGTAGTCCAGTTACACCTTTGTGGGCTTATAACTTGGCTTCTGAATGTCCTAGAGAGGTCAGGTTTGTTTTAGTGTACTCCAATCAACAGCCCCTACAACCACAAAAAGGAATGGAGTCATTAGCACTTATGGTTTGTAAATGGCACCCAGAATTATGTTGCACGAAGCACAATTTCACATCATTCTGGGTCCATTTGTGTGAAAACAAGGTCCAATCAGGCTGAAACGTTACAGGAAGGTAGAATCTATTGAGTTGTAAGTGATCTGAACGTTTCATGATGATAACACTTTCCTAAGGGGGTCAAACCATGTCCCAAAGGTCACCGGACCTGGTGTCAATTTAAAGAAGTAGTCCAGTTACACCTTTGTGGGCTTATAACTTGGCTTCTGAATGTCCTAGAGAGGTCAGGTTTGTTTTAGTGTACTCCAATCAACAGCCCCTACAACCACAAAAAGGAATGGAGTCATTAGCACTTATGGTTTGTAAATGGCACCCAGAATTATGTTGCACGAAGCACAATTTCACATCATTCTGTGTTCATTTGTGTGAAAACAAGGTCCAATCAGGCTGAACCGTTACAGGAAGGTAGAATCTATTTAGTTGTAAGTGATCTGAACGTTTCATGATGATAGCGCTTTCCTAAGGGGATCAGACCATGTCCCAAATGTCACCGGATCTGGTGTCAATTTAAAGAAGTAGTCCAGTTACACATTTGTGGGCTTATAACTTGGCTTCTGAATGTCCTAGAGAGATCAGGTTTGTTTTAGTGTACTCCAATCAACAGCCCCTACAACCACAAAAAGGAATGGAGTCATTAGCCTTATGGTTTGTAAATGGCACCCAGAATTATGTTGCACGAAGCACAATTTCACATCATTCTGGGTCCTTTTGTGTGAAAACAAGGTCCAATCAGGCTGAAACATTACAAGAAGGTAGAATCTATTGAGTTGTAAGTGATCTGAACGTTTCATGATGATCTCACATTCCCATAGGGGGTCAAACCATGTCCCAAAGCTCACCGGGCCTGGTGTCACTTTAAAGAAGTAGTCCAGTTACACCTTTGTGGGCTTATAACTTGGCTTCTGAATGTCCTAGAGAGGTCAGGTTTGTTTTAGTGTACTCCAATCAACAGCCCCTACAACCACAAAAAGGAATGGAGTCATTAGCACTTATGGTTTGTAAATGGCACCCAGAATTATGTTGCACGAAGCACAATTTCACATCATTCTGGGTCCATTTGTGTGAAAACAAGGTCCAATCAGGCTGAAACGTTACAGGAAGGTAGAATCTATTGAGTTGTAAGTGATCTGAACGTTTCATGATGATAGCACTTTCCTAAGGGGATCAAACCATGTCCCAAAGGTCACAGGATCTGGTGTCAATTTAAAGAAGTAGTCCAGTTACACATTTGTGGGCTTATAACTCTGCTTCTGAATGTCCTAGAGAGATCAGGTTTGTTTTAATGCACTCCAATAAACAGCCCCTACAACCACAAAAAGGAATGGAGTCTTAAGCATTTATGGTTTGTAAATGGCACCCAGAATTATGTTGCACGAAGCACAATTTCACATCATTCTGGGTTCATTTGTGTGAAAACAAGGTCCAATCAGGCTGAAACGTTACAGGAAGGTAGAATTTATTTAGTTGTAAGTGATCTGAACGTTTCATGATGATAGCACTTTCCTAAGGGGGTCAAACCATGTCGCAAAGGTCACCGGATCTGGTGTCAACTTAAAGAAGTAGTCCAGTTACACATTTGTTGGCTTATAACTTGGCTTCTGAATGTCCTAGAGATATCAGGTTTGTTTTAATGTACTCCAATCAACAGCCCCTACAACCACAAAAAGGAATGGAGTCATTAGCACTTATGGTATGTAAATGGCACCCAGAATTATGTTGCACGAAGCACAATTTCACATCATTCTGGGTTCATTTGTGTGAAAACAAGGTCCAATCAGGCTGAAACGTTACAGGAAGGTAGAATGTATTGAGTTGTAAGTGATCTGAACGTTTCATGATGATAGCACTTTCCTAAGGGGGTCAAACCATGTCCCAAAGGTCACCGGATCTGGTGTCAATTTAAAGAAGTAGTCCAGTTACACATTTGTGGGCTTATAACTTGGCTTCTGAATGTCCTAGAGAGATCAGGTTTGTTTTAATGTACTCCAATCAAGAGTCCCTACAAACACAAAAAGGAATGGAGTCATTAGCACTTATGGTTTGTAAATGGCACCCAGAATTATGTTGCACGAAGCACAATTTCACATCATTCTGGGTTCATTTGTGTGAAAACAAGGTCCAATCAGGCTGAAACGTTACAGGAAGGTAGAATCTATTGAGTTGCAAGTGATCTGAACGTTTCATGATGATAGGACTTTCCTAAGGGGGTCAAACCATGTCCCAAAAGTCACCGGATCTGGTGTCAATTTAAAGAAGTAGTCCAGTTACACATTTGTGGGCTTATAACTTGGCTTCTGAATGTCCTAGAGAGATCAGGTTTGTTTTAGTGTACTCCAATCAACAGCCCCTACAACCACAAAAAGGAATGGAGTCGTTAGCACTTATGGTTTGTATATGGCACCCAGAATTATGTTGCACGAAGCACAATTTCACATCATTCTGGGTCCATCTGTGTGAAAACAAGGTCCATTCAGGCTGAAACGCTACAAGCAGGTAGAATCTATTGAGTTGTAAGTGATCTGAACGTTTCAAGATGATCGCACATTCCTATAGGGGGTAAAACCATGTCCCAAAGGTCACCGGGCCTGATGTCAATTTAAAGTAGTAGTCGAGTTACACATTTGTTGGCTTATAACTTGGCTTCTGAATGTCCTAGAGAGGTTAGTTTGTTTTAGTGTACTCCAATCAACAGCCCCTAAAACCACAAAAAGGAATGGAGTCATTAGCACTTATGGTTTGTAAATGGCACCCAGAATTATGTTGCACGAAGCACAATTTCACATCATTCTGGGTTCATTTGTGTGAAAACAAGGTCCAATCAGGCTGAAACGTTACAGGAAGGTAGAATCTATTGAGTTGCAAGTGATCTGAACGTTTCATGATGATAGCACTTTCCTAAGGGGGTCAAACCATGTCCCAAAGGTCACCGGATCTGGTGTCAATTTAAAGAAGTAGTCCAGTTACACATTTGTGGGCTTATAACTTGGCTTCTGAATGTCCTAGAGAGATCAGGTTTGTTTTAGTGTACTCCAATCAACAGCCCCTACAACCACAAAAAGGAATGGAGTCATTAGCACTTAAGGTTTGTAAATGGCACCCAGAATTATGTTGCACGAAGCACAATTTCACATCATTCTGGGTCCATTTGTGTGAAAACAAGGTCCAATCAGGCTGAAACGCTACAAGAAGGTAGAATCTCTTGAGTTGTGAGTGATCTGAACGTTTCAAGATGATCGCTCATTCCTATAGGGGGTAAAACCATGTCCCAAAGGTCACCGGGCCTGGTGTCACTTTAAAGAAGTAGTCCAGTTACACCTTTGTGGGCTTATAACTTGGCTTCTGAATGTCCTAGAGAGGTTAGGTTTGTTTTAGTGTTCTCCAATCAACAGCCCCTACAACCCCAAAAAGGAATGGAGTCATTAGCACTTATGGTTTGTAAATGGCACCCAGAATTATGTTGCACGAAGCACAATTTCACATCATTCTGGGTCCATTTGTGTGAAAACAAGGTCCAATCAGGCTGAAACGTTACAGGAAGGTAGAATCTATTGAGTTGTAAGTGATCTGAACGTTTCATGATGATAACACTTTCCTAAGGGGGTCAAACCATGTCCCAAAGGTCACCGGATCTGGTGTCAATTTAAAGAAGTAGTCCAGTTACACATTTGCGGGCTTATAACTTGGCTTCTGAATGTCCTAGAGAGATCAGGTTTGTTTTAATGTACTCCAACCAACAGCCCCTACAACCACAAAAAGGAATTGAGTCATTAGCACTTATGGTTTTTAAATGGCACCCAGAATTATGTTGCACGAAGCACAATTTCACATCATTCTGGGTCCATTTGTGTGAAAACAAGGTCCAATCAGGCTGAAACGTTACAGGAAGGTAGAATCTATTGAGTTGTAAGTGATCTGAACGTTTCAAGATGATCGCACATTCCTATAGGGGTTCAAACCATGTCCCAAAGGTCACCTGATCTGGTGTCAATTTAAAGACGTAGTCCAGTTACACATTTGTGGGCTTATAACTTGGCTTCTGAATGTCCTAGAGAGATCAGGTTTGTTTTAATATACTCCAATCAACAGCCCCTACAACCACAAAAAGGAATGGAGTCATTAGCACTTATGGTTTGTAAATGGCACCCAGAATTATGTCGCACGAAGCACAATTTCACATCATTCTGGGTCCATTTGTGTGAAAACAAGGTCCAATCAGGCTGAAACGTTACAGGAAGGTAGAATCTATTGAGTTGTAAAAGATCTGAACGTTTCATGATGATAGCACTTTCCTAAGGGGGTCAAACCATGTCCCAAAGGTCACCGGAACTGGTGTCAATTTAAAGAAGTAGCCCAGTTACACATTTGTGGGCTTATAACTTGGCTTCTGAATGTCCTAGAGAGATCAGGTTTGTTTTAATGTACTCCATTCAACAGCCCCTACAACCACAAAAAGGAATGGAGTCATTAGCACTTATGGTTTGTAAATGGCACCCAGAATTATGTTGCACGAAGCAAAATTTCACATCATTCTGGGTCCATTTGTTTTAAAACAAGGTCCAATCAGGCTGAAACGTTACAAGAAGGTAGAATCTATTGAGTTGTAAGTGATCTGAACGTTTCATGATGATCGCACATTCCTATTGGGGGTCAAACCATGTCCCAAAGGTCACCGGATCTGGTGTCAATTTAAAGAAGTAGTCCAGTTACACCTTTGTGGGCTTATAACTTGGCTTCTGAATGTCCTAGAGAGCTCAGGTTTGTTTTAATGTACTCCAACCAACAGCCCCTACAACCACAAAAAGGAATTGAGTCATTAGCACTTATGGTTTGTAAATGGCACCCAGAATTATGTTGCATGAAGCACAAGTTCACATCATTCTGGGTCCATTTGTGTGAAAACAAGGTCCAATCAGGCTGAAACATTACAAGAAGGTAGAATCTATTGAGTTGTAAGTGATCTGAACGTTTCAAGATGATCGCACATTCCTATAGGGGGTCAAACCATGTCCCAAAGGTCACCGGATCTGGTGTCAATTTAAAGAAGTAGTCCAGTTACACATTTGTGGGCTTATAACTTGGCATCTGAATGTCCTAGAGAGATCAGGTTTGTTTTAGTATACTCCAATCAACAGCCCCTACAACCACAAAAAGGAATGGAGTCATTAGCACTTATGGTTTTTAAATGGCACCCAGAATTATGTTGCACGAAGCACAATTTCACATCATTCTGGGTTCATTTGTGTGAAAACAAGGTCCAATCAGGCTGAAACGTTACAAGAAGGTAGAATCTATTGAGTTGTAAGTGATCTGAACGTTTCAAGATGATCGCACATTCCTATAGGGGGTAAAACCATGTCCCAAAGGTCACCGGGCCTGGTGTCAATTTAAAGTAGTAGTCGAGTTACACATTTGTTGGCTTATAACTTGGCTTCTGAATGTCCTAGAGAGGTTAGTTTGTTTTAGTGTACTCCAATCAACAGCCCCTAAAACCACAAAAAGGAATGGAGTCATTAGCACTTATGGTTTGTAAATGGCACCCAGAATTATGTTGCACGAAGCACAATTTCACATCATTCTGGGTTCATTTGTGTGAAAACAAGGTCCAATCAGGCTGAAACGCTACAGGAAGGTAGAATCTATTGAGTTGTAAGTGATCTGAACGTTTCATGATGATAGCACTTTCCTAAGGGGGTCAAACCATGTCCCAAAGGTCACCGGATCTGGTGTCAATTTAAAGAAGTAGTCCAGTTACACATTTGTGGGCTTATAACTTGGCTTCTGAATGTCCTAGAGAGATCAGGTTTGTTTTAGTGTACTCCAATCAACAGCCCCTACAACCACAAAAAGGAATGGAGTCATTAGCACTTAAGGTTTGTAAATGGCACCCAGAATTATGTTGCACGAAGCACAATTTCACATCATTCTGGGTCCATTTGTGTGAAAACAAGGTCCAATCAGGCTGAAACGCTACAAGAAGGTAGAATCTCTTGAGTTGTAAGTGATCTGAACGTTTCAAGATGATCGCTCATTCCTGTAGGGGGTAAAACCATGTCCCAAAGGTCACCGGGCCTGGTGTCACTTTAAAGAAGTAGTCCAGTTACACCTTTGTGGGCTTATAACTTGGCTTCTGAATGTCCTAGAGAGGTTAGGTTTGTTTTAGTGTTCTCCAATCAACAGCCCCTACAACCACAAAAAGGAATGGAGTCATTAGCACTTATGGTTTGTAAATGGCACCCAGAATTATGTTGCACGAAGCACAATTTCACATCATTCTGGGTCCATTTGTGTGAAAACAAGGTCCAATCAGGCTGAAACGTTACAGGAAGGTAGAATCTATTGAGTTGTAAGTGATCTGAACGTTTCATGATGATAACACTTTCCTAAGGGGGTAAAACCATGTCCCAAAGGTCACCGGATCTGGTGTCAATTTAAAGAAGTAGTCCAGTTACACATTTGCGGGCTTATAACTTGGCTTCTGAATGTCCTAGAGAGATCAGGTTTGTTTTAATGTACTCCAACCAACAGCCCCTACAACCACAAAAAGGAATTGAGTCATTAGCACTTATGGTTTTTAAATGGCACCCAGAATTATGTTGCACGAAGCACAATTTCACATCATTCTGGGTCCATTTGTGTGAAAACAAGGTCCAATCAGGCTGAAACGCTACAAGAAGGTAGAATCTATTGAGTTGAAAGTGATCTGAACATTTCATGATGATCGCACATTCCTATAGGGGGTCAGACCATGTCCCAAAGGTCACCGGGCCTGGTGTCACTTTAAAGAAGTAGTCCAATTACATCTTTGAGGGCTTATAACTTGGTTTCTGAATGTCCTAGAGAGATCAGGTTTGTTTTAGTGTACTCCAATCAACAGCCCCTACAACCTCAAAAAGGAATGGAGTCATTAGCACTTATGGTTTTTAAATGGCACCCAGAATTATGTTGCACGAAGCACAATTTCACATCATTCTGGGTCCATTTGTGTGAAAACAAGGTCCAATCAGGCTGAAACGTTACAAGAAGGTAGAATCTATTGAGTTGTAAGTGATCTGAACGTTTCATGATGATCGCACATTCCTATTGGGGGTCAAACCATGTCCCAAAGGTCACCGGATCTGGTGTCAATTTAAAGAAGTAGTCCAGTTACACCTTTGTGGGCTTATAACTTGGCTTCTGAATGTCCTAGAGAGCTCAGGTTTGTTTGAATGTACTCCAACCAACAGCCCCTACAACCACAAAAAGGAATGGAGTCATTAGCACTTATGGTTTGTAAATGGCACCCAGAATTATGTTGCATGAAGCACAAGTTCACATCATTCTGGGTCCATTTGTGTGAAAACAAGGTCCAATCAGGCTGAAACATTACAAGAAGGTAGAATCTATTGAGTTGTAAGTGATCTGAACGTTTCAAGATGATCGCACATTCCTATAGGGGGTCAAACCATGTCCCAAAGGTCACCGGATCTGGTGTCAATTTAAAGAAGTAGTCCAGTTACACATTTGTGGGCTTATAACTTGGCATCTGAATGTCCTAGAGAGATCAGGTTTGTTTTAGTATACTCCAATCAACAGCCCCTACAACCACAAAAAGGAATGGAGTCATTAGCACTTATGGTTTTTAAATGGCACCCAGAATTATGTTGCACGGAGCACAATTTCACATCATTCTGGGTTCATTTGTGTGAAAACAAGGTCCAATCAGGCTGAAACGTTACAAGAAGGTAGAATCTATTGAGTTGTAAGTGATCTGAATGTTTCAAGATGATCGCACATTCCTATAGGGGGTAAAACCATGTCCCAAAGGTCACCGGGCCTGGTGTCAATTTAAAGTAGTAGTCGAGTTACACATTTGTTGGCTTATAACTTGGCTTCTGAATGTCCTAGAGAGGTTAGTTTGTTTTAGTGTACTCCAATCAACAGCCCCTAAAACCACAAAAAGGAATGGAGTCATTAGCACTTATGGTTTGTAAATGGCACCCAGAATTATGTTGCACGAAGCACAATTTCACATCATTCTGGGTTCATTTGTGTGAAAACAAGGTCCAATCAGGCTGAAACGTTACAGGAAGGTAGAATCTATTGAGTTGTAAGTGATCTGAACGTTTCATGATGATAGCACTTTCCTAAGGGGGTCAAACCATGTCCCAAAGGTCACCGGATCTGGTGTCAATTTAAAGAAGTAGTCCAGTTACACATTTGTGGGCTTATAACTTGGCTTCTGAATGTCCTAGAGAGATCAGGTTTGTTTTAGTGTACTCCAATCAACAGCCCCTACAACCACAAAAAGGAATGGAGTCATTAGCACTTAAGGTTTGTAAATGGCACCCAGAATTATGTTGCACGAAGCACAATTTCACATCATTCTGGGTCCATTTGTGTGAAAACAAGGTCCAATCAGGCTGAAACGCTACAAGAAGGTAGAATCTCTTGAGTTGTAAGTGATCTGAACGTTTCAAGATGATCGCTCATTCCTATAGGGGGTAAAACCATGTCCCAAAGGTCACCGGGCCTGGTGTCACTTTAAAGAAGTAGTCCAGTTACACCTTTGTGGGCTTATAACTTGGCTTCTGAATGTCCTAGAGAGGTTAGGTTTGTTTTAGTGTTCTCCAATCAACAGCCCCTACAACCACAAAAAGGAATGGAGTCATTAGCACTTATGGTTTTTAAATGGCACCCAGAATTATGTTGCACGAAGCACAATTTCACATCATTCTGGGTCCATTTGTGTGAAAACAAGGTCCAATCAGGCTGAAACGTTACAGGAAGGTAGAATCTATTGAGTTGTAAGTGATCTGAACGTTTCATGATGATAACACTTTCCTAAGGGGGTCAAACCATGTCCCAAAGGTCACCGGATCTGGTGTCAATTTAAAGAAGTAGTCCAGTTACACATTTGCGGGCTTATAACTTGGCTTCTGAATGTCCTAGAGAGATCAGGTTTGTTTTAATGTACTCCAACCAACAGCCCCTACAACCACAAAAAGGAATTGAGTCATTAGCACTTATGGTTTTTAAATGGCACCCAGAATTATGTTGCACGAAGCACAATTTCACATCATTCTGGGTCCATTTGTGTGAAAACAAGGTCCAATCAGGCTGAAACGTTACAGGAAGGTAGAATCTATTGAGTTGTAAGTGATCTGAACGTTTCAAGATGATCGCACATTCCTATAGGGGTTCAACCCATGTCCCAAAGGTCACCGGATCTGGTGTCAATTTAAAGAAGTAGTCCAGTTACACATTTGTGGGCTTATAACTTGGCTTCTGAATGTCCTAGAGAGATCAGGTTTGTTTTAATATACTCCAATCAACAGCCCCTACAACCACAAAAAGGAATGGAGTCATTAGCACTTATGGTTTGTAAATGGCACCCAGAATTATGTTGCACGAAGCACAATTTCACATCATTCTGGGTCCATTTGTGTGAAAACAAGGTCCAATCAGGCTGAAACGTTACAGGAAGGTAGAATCTATTGAGTTGTAAAAGATCTGAACGTTTCATGATGATAGCACTTTCCTAAGGGGGTCAAACCATGTCCCAAAGGTCACCGGAACTGGTGTCAATTTAAAGAAGTAGTCCAGTTACACATTTGTGGGCTTATAACTTGGCTTCTGAATGTCCTAGAGAGATCAGGTTTGTTTTAATGTACTCCATTCAACAGCCCCTACAACCACAAAAAGGAATGGAGTCATTAGCACTTATGGTTTGTAAATGGCACCCAGAATTATGTTGCACGAAGCAAAATTTCACATCATTCTGGGTCCATTTGTGTGAAAACAAGGTCCAATCAGGCTGAAACGTTACAAGAAGGTAGAATCTATTGAGTTGTAAGTGATCTGAACGTTTCATGATGATCGCACATTCCTATTGGGGGTCAAACCATGTCCCAAAGGTCACCGGATCTGGTGTCAATTTAAAGAAGTAGTCCAGTTACACCTTTGTGGGCTTATAACTTGGCTTCTGAATGTCCTAGAGAGCTCAGGTTTGTTTTAATGTACTCCAACCAACAGCCCCTACAACCACAAAAAGGAATGGAGTCATTAGCACTTATGGTTTGTAAATGGCACCCAGAATTATGTTGCATGAAGCACAAGTTCACATCATTCTGGGTCCATTTGTGTGAAAACAAGGTCCAATCAGGCTGAAACATTACAAGAAGGTAGAATCTATTGAGTTGTAAGTGATCTGAACGTTTCAAGATGATCGCACATTCCTATAGGGGGTCAAACCAGGTCCCAAAGGTCACCGGATCTGGTGTCAATTTAAAGAAGTAGTCCAGTTACACATTTGCGGGCTTATAACTTGGCTTCTGAATGTCCTAGAGAGATCAGGTTTGTTTTAATGTACTCCAACCAACAGCCCCTACAACCACAAAAAGGAATTGAGTCATTAGCACTTATGGTTTTTAAATGGCACCCAGAATTATGTTGCACGAAGCACAATTTCACATCATTCTGGGTCCATTTGTGTGAAAACAAGGTCCAATCAGGCTGAAACGTTACAGGAAGGTAGAATCTATTGAGTTGTAAGTGATCTGAACGTTTCAAGATGATCGCACATTCCTATAGGGGTTCAAACCATGTCCCAAAGGTCACCGGATCTGGTGTCAATTTAAAGAAGTAGTCCAGTTACACATTTGTGGGCTTATAACTTGGCTTCTGAATGTCCTAGAGAGATCAGGTTTGTTTTAATATACTCCAATCAACAGCCCCTACAACCACAAAAAGGAATGGAGTCATTAGCACTTATGGTTTGTAAATGGCACCCAGAATTATGTTGCACGAAGCACAATTTCACATCATTCTGGGTCCATTTGTGTGAAAACAAGGTCCAATCAGGCTGAAACGTTACAGGAATGTAGAATCTATTGAGTTGTAAAAGATCTGAACGTTTCATGATGATAGCACTTTCCTAAGGGGGTCAAACCATGTCCCAAAGGTCACCGGAACTGGTGTCAATTTAAAGAAGTAGTCCAGTTACACATTTGTGGGCTTATAACTTGGCTTCTGAATGTCCTAGAGAGATCAGGTTTGTTTTAATGTACTCCATTCAACAGCCCCTACAACCACAAAAAGGAATGGAGTCATTAGCACTTACGGTTTGTAAATGGCACCCAGAATTATGTTGCACGAAGCAAAATTTCACATCATTCTGGGTCCATTTGTGTGAAAACAAGGTCCAATCAGGCTGAAACGTTACAAGAAGGTAGAATCTATTGAGTTGTAAGTGATCTGAACGTTTCATGATGATCGCACATTCCTATTGGGGGTCAAACCATGTCCCAAAGGTCACCGGATCTGGTGTCAATTTAAAGAAGTAGTCCAGTTACACCTTTGTGGGCTTATAACTTGGCTTCTGAATGTCCTAGAGAGCTCAGGTTTGTTTTAATGTACTCCAACCAACAGCCCCTACAACCACAAAAAGGAATGGAGTCATTAGCACTTATGGTTTGTAAATGGCACCCAGAATTATGTTGCATGAAGCACAAGTTCACATCATTCTGGGTCCATTTGTGTGAAAACAAGGTCCAATCAGGCTGAAACATTACAAGAAGGTAGAATCTATTGAGTTGTAAGTGATCTGAACGTTTCAAGATGATCGCACATTCCTATAGGGGGTCAAACCAGGTCCCAAAGGTCACCGGATCTGGTGTCAATTTAAAGAAGTAGTCCAGTTACACATTTGTGGGCTTATAACTTGGCATCTGAATGTCCAAGAGAGATCAGGTTTGTTTTAGTATACTCCAATCAACAGCCCCTACAACCACAAAAAGGAATGGAGTCATTAGCACTTATGGTTTTTAAATGGCACCCAGAATTATGTTGCACGAAGCACAATTTCACATCATTCTGGGTTCATTTGTGTGAAAACAAGGTCCAATCAGGCTGAAACGTTACAAGAAGGTAGAATCTATTGAGTTGTAAGTGATCTAAACGTTTCATGATGATCGCACATTCCTATTGGGGGTCAAACCATGTCCCAAAGGTCACCGGGCCTGGTGTCACTTTAAAGAAGTAGTCCAGTTACACCTTTGTGGGCTTATAACTTGGCTTCGGAATACCCTAGAGAGGCCATTTAAAAACCATAAGTGCTAATGACTCCATTCCTTTTTGTGGTTGTAGGGGCTGTTGATTGGAGTATACTAAAACAAATCTGATCTCTCTAGGACATTCAGAATTCAAGTTATAATCCCACAAATGTGTAACTGGACTTTTTCTTTAAATTGACACCAGATCCGGTGACTTCGGGACATTGTTTGACCCCCTTAGGAAAGTGCGATCATCTTGAAACGTTCAGATCACTTACAACTCAATAGATTCTACCTTCTTGTAATGTTTCAGCCTGATTGGACCTTGTTTTCACACAAATGGACCCAGAATGATGTGATATTGTGCTTCGTGTTACATAATTCTGAGTGCCATTTACGAACTATAAGTGCTAATGACTCCATTCCTTTTTGTGGTTGTAGGGGCTGTTGATTGGAGTACACTAGAACAAACCTGACCTCTCTAGGACATTCAGAAGCCAAGTTATAAGCCCACAAAGGTGTAACTGGACTACTTCTTTAAAGTGACACCAGGCCCGGTGATCTTTGGGACATGGTTTGACCCCCCATAGGAATGTGCGATCATTTTGAAATGTTCAGATCACTTACAACTCAATAGATTCTACCTTCTTGTAACGTTTCAGCCTGATTGGACCTTGTTTTCACACAAATGGACCCAGAATGATGTGAAATTGTGCTTCGTGCAACATAATTCTGGGTGCCATTTACAAACCATAAGTGCTAATGACTAAATTCCTTTTTGTGGTTGTAGGGGCTGTTGGTTGGAGTACATTAAAACAAACCTGATCTCTCTAAGACATTCAGAAGCCAAGTTATAAGCCCACAAATGTGTAACTGGACTACTTCTTTAAATTGACAACAGGCCCAGTGACCTTTGGGACATGGTTTGACCCCCTTAGGAAAGTGCTATCATCATGAAACGTTCAGATCACTTACAACTCAATAGATTCTACCTTCCTGTAACGTTTCAGCCTGATTGGACCTTGTTTTCACACAAATGAACCCAGAATGATGTGAAATTGTGCTTAGTGCAGCATAATTCTGGGTGCCATTTAAAAACCATAAGTGCTAATGACTCCATTCCTTTTTGAGGTTGTAGGGGATGTTGATTGGAGTACACTAAAACAAACCTGACCTCTCTAGGACATTCAGAAGCCAAGTTATAAGCCCACAAAGGTGTAACTGGACTACTTCTTTAAATTGACACCAGGCCCGGTGACCTTTGGGACATGGTTTTACCCCCTATAGGAATGTGCGATCATCTTGAAACGTTCAGATCACTTACAACTCAATAGATTCTACCTTCTTGTAGAGTTTCAGCCTGATTGGACCTTGTTTTCACACAAATGGACCCAGAATGATGTGAAATTGTGCTTCGTGCAACATAATTCTGGGTGCGATTTACAAACCATAAGTGCTAATTAATCCATTCCTTTTTGTGGTTGTAGGGCCTGTTGATTGGAGTACACTAAAACAAACCTAACCTCTCTAGGACATTCACAAGCCAAGTTATAAGCCCACAAAGGTGTAACTGGACTACTCCTTTAAAGTGACACCAGGCCCGGTGACCTTTGGGACATGGTTTTATCCCCTATAGGAATGTGCGATCATCTTGAAACGTTCAGATCACTTACAACTCAATAGGTTCTACCTTCTTGAGGCGTTTTAGCCTGATTGGACCTTGTTTTCACACAAATGAACCCAGAATGATGTGAAATTGTGCTTCGTGCAACATAATTCTGGGTGCCATTTACAAACCTTAAGTGCTAATGACTCCATTCCTTTTTGTGGTTGTAGGGGCTGTTGATTGGAGTACACTAAAACAAACCTGATCTCTCTAGGACATTCAGAAGCCAAGTTATAAGCCCACAAATGTGTAACTGGACTACTTTTTTCAATTGACACCAGATCAGGTGACCTTTGGGACATGGTTTGACCCCCTTAGGAAAGTGCTATCATCATGAAACGTTCAGATCACTTACAACTCAATAGATTCTACCTTCCTGTAACGTTTCAGCCTGATTGGACCTTGTTTTCACACAAATGAACCCAGAATGATGTGAAATTGTGCTTCGTGCAACATAATTCTGGGTGCCATTTAAAAACCATAAGTGCTAATGACTCCATTCCTTTTTGTTGTTGTAGGGGCTGTTGATTGGAGTATACTAAAACAAACCTGATCTCTCTAGGACATTCAGAAGCCAAGTTATAAGCAGGCAAAGGTGTAACTGGACTACTTCTTTAAATTGACACCAGATCCGGTGACCTTTGGGACATGGTTTGACCCCCTATAGGAATGTGCGATCATCATGAAACGTTCAGATCACTTAACACTCAATAGATTCTACCTTCTTGTAACATTTCAGCCTGATTGGACCTTGTTTTCACACAAATGGACCCAGAATGATGTGAAATTGTGCTTCGTGCAACATAATTCTGGGTGCCATTTACAAACCATAAGTGCTAATGACTCCATTCCTTTTTGTGGTTGTAGGGGCTGTTGGTTGGAGTACATTAAAACAAACCTGATCTCTCTAGGACATTCAGAAGCCAAGTTATAAGCCCACAAATGTGTAACTGGACTACTTCTTTAAATTGACACCAGATCCGGTGACCTTTGGGACATGGTTTGACCCCCTTAGGAAAAGGCTATCATCATGAAACGTTCAGATCACTTACAACTCAATAGATTCTACCTTCCTGTAACGTTTCAGCCTGATTGGACCTTGTTTTCACACAAATGAACCCAGAATGATGTGAAATTGTGCTTAGTGCAGCATAATTCTGGGTGCCATTTAAAAACCATAAGTGCTAATGACTCCATTCCTTTTTGAGGTTGTAGGGGATGTTGATTGGAGTACACTAAAACAAACCTGATCTCTCTAGGACATTCAGAAGCCAAGTTATAAGCCCACAAATGTTTAACTGGACTACTTCTTTAAATTGACACCAGATCCGGTGACCTTTGGGACATGGTTTGACCCCCTTAGGAAAGTGCTATCATCATGAAACGTTCAGATCACTTACAACTCAATAGATTCTACCTTCCTGTAACGTTTCAGCCTGATTGGACCTTGTTTTCACACAAATGAACCCAGAATGATGTGAAATTGTGCTTCGTGCAACATAATTCTGGGTATCATTTACAAACCATAAGTGCTAATGACTCCATTCCTTTTTGTGGTTGTAGGGGCTGTTGATTGGAGTACACTAAAACAAATCTGACCTCTCTAGGACATTCAGAAGCCAAGTTATAAGCCCACAAAGGTGTAACTGGACAACTTCTTTAAAGTGACACCAGGCCCGGTGACCTTTGGGACATGGTTTTTCCCCCTATAGGAATGTGCGATCATCTTGAAACGTTCAGATCACTTACAACTCAATAGATTCTACCTTCTTGTAGCGTTTCAGCCTGATTGGACCTTGTTTTCACACAAATGGACCCAGAATGATGTGAAATTGTGCTTCGTGCAACATAATTCTGGGTGCCATTTACAAACCATAAGTGCTAATGACTCCATTCCTTTTTGTGGTTGTAGGGGCTGTTTTTTGGAGTACATTAAAACAACCCTGATCTCTCTAGGACATTCAGAAGTCAAGTCATAGAAGCTCTTTAAAAGCGCTCCCTGTACCCCAAATGACCTCAGCCGCCTCAGCAGGTAGAGTCTGCTCTGACCCTTCCTATAAAGAGCATCCGTGTTGTGGCTCCAGTCCAGTTTATTATTCAGGTGAACATCCCCTATAGGAATGAGCGATCATCTTGAAACGCTCAGATCACTTACAACTCAATAGATTCTACCTTCTTGTAGCGTTTCAGCCTGATTGGACCTTGTTTTCACACAAATGGACCCAGAATGATGTGAAATTGTGCTTCGTGCAACATAATTCTAGGTGCCATTTACAAACCATAAGTGCTAATGACTCCATTCCTTTTTGTGGTTGTAGGGGCTGTTGACTGGAGTACACTAAAACAAAACTGACCTCTCTAGGACATTCAGAAGCCAAGTTATAAGCCCACAAATGTGTAACTGGACTACTACTTTAAAGTGACACCAGATCCGATGACATTTGGGACATGGTTTGACCCCCTTAGGAAAGTGCTATCATCATGAAACTTTCAGATCACTTACAACTCAATAGATTCTACCTTCCTGTAACGTTTCAGCCTGATTGGACCTTGTTTTCACACAAATGAACCCAGAATGATGTGAAATTGTGCTTCGTGCAACATAATTCTGGGTGCCATTTACAAACCATAAGTGCTAATGACTCCATTCCTTTTTGTGGTTTTAGGGGCTGTTGATTGGAGTACACTAAAACAAACTAACATCTCTAGGACATTCAGAAGCCAAGTTATAAGCCTACAAAGGTGTAACTGGACTACTACTTTAAAGTGACACCAGGCCCGGTGACCTTTGGGACATGGTTTTACCCCCTATAGGAATGTGCGATCATCTTGAAACATTCAGATCACTTACAACTCAATAGAATCTACCTTCTTGTAGCGTTTCAGCCTGATTGGACCTTGTTTTCACACAAATTGACCCAGAATGATGTGAAATTGTGCTTTGTGCAACATAATTCTGGGTGCCATTTACAAACCATAAGTGCTAATGACTCCATTCCTTTTTGTGGTTCTAGGGGCTGTTGATTGGAGTACACTAAAACAAACCTGATCTCTCTAGGACATTCAGAAGCCAAGTTATAAGCCCACAAATGTGTAACTGGACTACTTATTTAAATTGACACCAGTTCCGGTGACTTTTGGGACATGGTTTGACCCCCTTAGGAAAGTGCTATCATCATGAAACGTTCAGATAACTTGCAACTCAATAGATTCTACCTTCCTGTAACGTTTCAGCCTGATTGGACCTTGTTTTCACACAAATGAACCCAGAATGATGTGAAATTGTGCTTCGTGCAACATAATTCTGGGTGCCATTTAAAAACCATAAGTGCTAATGACTCCAATCCTTTTTGGGGTAATGGGGGCTGTTAACTGGAGAACGCTAAAACAAACCTGATATCTCTAGGACATTCAGAAGCCAAGTTATAAGCCCACAAATGTGTAACTGGACTACTTCTTTAAATTGACACCAGTTCCGGTGACCTTTGGGACATGGTTTGACCCCATTAGGAAAGTGCTATCATCATGAAACGTTCAGATCACTTACAACTCAGTAGATTCTACCTTCCTGTAAAATTTCAGCCTGATTGGACCTTGTTTTCACACAAATGAACCCAGAATGATGTGAAATTGTGCTTCGTGCAACATAATTCTGGGAGCCATTTACAAACCATAAGTGCTAATATCTCCATTCCTTTTTGTGGTTGTAGGGGCTGTTGATTGGAGTACATTAAAACAAACCTGATCTCTCTAGGACATTCAGAAGCCATGTTATAAGCCCACAAATGTGTAACTGGACTGCTTCTTTAAATTAACACCAGATCCGGTGACCTTTGGGACATGGTTTGACCCCCTTAGGAAAGTGCTATCATCATGAAACGTTCAGATCACTTACAACTCAATAGATTCTACCTTCCTGTAACGTTTCAGCCTGATTGGACCTTGTTTTCACACAAATGAACCCAGAATGATGTGAAATTGTGCTTCGTGCAACATAATTCTGTGTGCCATTTACAAACCATAAGTGCTAATGACTCCATTCCTTTTTGTGGTTGTAGGGGCTTTGATTGGAGTACACTAAAACAAACCTAACCTCTCTAGGACATTCAGAAGCCAAGTTATAAGCCCACAAATGTGTAACTGGACTACTTCTTTAAAGTGACACCAGATCCGGTGACATTTGGGACATGGTTTGACCCCCTTAGGAAAGTGCTATCATCATGAAACGTTCAGATCACTTACAACTCAATAGATTCTACCTTCCTGTAACGTTTCAGCCTGATTGGACCTTGTTTTCACACAAATGAACCCAGAATGATGTGAAATTGTGCTTCGTGCAACATAATTCTGGGTGCCATTTACAAACCATAAGTGCTAATGACTCCATTCCTTTTTGTGGTTTTAGGGGCTGTTGATTGGAGTACACTAAAACAAACTAACCTCTCTAGGACATTCAGAAGCCAAGTTATAAGCCCACAAAGGTGTAACTGGACTACTACTTTAAAGTGACACCAGGCCCGGTGACCTTTGGGACATGGTTTTACCCCCTATAGGAATGTGCGATCATCTTGAAACATTCAGATCACTTACAACTCAATAGAATCTACCTTCTTGTAGCGTTTCAGCCTGATTGGACCTTGTTTTCACAAAAATGGACCCAGAATGATGTGAAATTGTGCTTCGTGCAACATAATTCTGGGTGCCATTTACAAACCATAAGTGCTAATGACTCCTTTCCTTTTTGTGGTTGTAGGGGCTGTTGATTGGAGTACACTAAAACAAACCTGACCTCTCTAGGACATTCAGAAGCCAAGTTATAAGCCCACAAAGGTGTAACTGGACAACTTCTTTAAAGTGACACCAGGCCCGGTGACCTTTGGGACATGGTTTTACCCCCTATAGGAATGTGCGATCATCTTGAAACGTTCAGATCACTTACAACTCAATAGATTCTACCTTCTTGTAGCGTTTCAGCCTGATTGGACCTTGTTTTCACACAAATGAACCCAGAATGATGTGAAATTGTGCTTCGTGCAACATAATTCTGGGTGCCATTTACAAACCATAAGTGCTAATGACTCCATTCCTTTTTGTGGTTGTAGGGGCTGTTTTTTGGAGTACATTAAAACAAACCTGATCTCTCTAGGACATTCAGAATTAAAGTTATAAGCCCACAAATGTGTAACTGGACTACTACTTTAAATTGACACCAGATCCGCTGACCTTTGGGACATGGTTTGACCCCCTTAGGAAAGTGCTATCATCATGAAACATTCAGATCACTTACAACTCAATAGATTCTACCTTCCTGTAACGTTTCAGCCTGATTGGACCTTGTTTTCACACAAATGAACCCAGAATGATGTGAAATTGTGCTTCGTGCAACATAATTCTGGGTGCCATTTACAAACCATAAGTGCTAATGACTCCATTCCTTTTTGTGGTTGTAGGGGCTGTTGATTGGAGAACACTAAAACAAACCTAACCTCTCTAGGACATTCAGAAGCCAAGTTATAAGCCCACAAAGGTGTAACTGGACTACTTCTTTAAAGTGACACCAGGCCCGGTGACCTTTGGGACATGGTTTTACCCCCTATAGGAATGAGCGATCATCTTGAAACGTTCAGATCACTTACAACTCAATAGATTCTACCTTCTTGTAGCGTTTCAGCCTGATTGGACCTTGTTTTCACACAAATGGACCCAGAATGATGTGAAATTGTGCTTCGTGCAACATAATTCTGGGTGTCATTTACAAACCTTAAATGCTAATGACTCCATTCCTTTTTGTGGTTGTAGGGGCTGTTGATTGGAGTACACTAAAACAAACCTGATCTCTCTAGGACATTCAGAAGCCAAGTTATAAGCCCACAAATGTGTAACTGGACTACTTCTTTAAATTGACACCAGATCCGGTGACCTTTGGGACATGGTTTGACCCCCTTAGGAAAGTGCTATCATCATGAAACGTTCAGATCACTTACAACTCAATAGATTCTACCTTCCTGTAACGTTTCAGCCTGATGGGACCTTGTTTTCACACAAATGGACCCAGAATGATGTGAAATTGTGCTTTGTGCAACATAATTCTAGGTGCCATTTACAAACCATAAGTGCTAATGACTCCATTCCTTTTTGTGGTTGTAGGGGCTGTTGATTGGAGTACACTAAAACAAACCTGACCTCTCTAGGACATTGAGAAGCCAAGTTATAAGCCCACATATGTGTAACTGGTCTACTACTTTAAATTGACACCAGATCCGCTGACCTTTGGGACATGGTTTGACCCCCTTAGGAAAGTGCTATCATCATGAAACATTCAGATCACTTACAACTCAATAGATTCTACCTTCCTGTAACGTTTCATCCTGATTGGACCTTGTTTTCACACAAATGAACCCAGAATGAAGTGAAATTGTGCTTCGTGCAACATAATTCTGGGTGCCATTTACAAACCATAAGTGCTAATGACTCCATTCCTTTTTGTGGTTGTAGGGGCTGTTTTTTGGAGTACATTAAAACAAACCTGATCTCTCTAGGACATTCAGAAGTAAAGTTATAAGCCCACAAATGTGTAACTGGACTACTACTTTAAATTGACACCAGATCCGCTGACCTTTGGGACATGGTTTGACCCCCTTAGGAAAGTGCTATAATCATGAAACATTCAGATCACTTACAACTCAATAGATTCTACCTTCCTGTAACGTTTCAGCCTGATTGGACCTTGTTTTCACACAAATGAACCCAGAATGATGTGAAATTGTGCTTCGTGCAACATAATTCTGGGTGCCATTTACAAACCATAAGTGCTAATGACTCCATTCCTTTTTGTGGTTGTAGGGGCTGTTGATTGGAGAACACTAAAACAAACCTAACCTCTCTAGGACATTCAGAAGCCAAGTTATAAGCCCACAAAGGTGTAACTGGACTACTTCTTTAAAGTGACACCAGGCCCGGTGACCTTTGGGACATGGTTTTACCCCCTATAGGAATGAGCGATCATCTTGAAACGTTCAGATCACTTACAACTCAATAGATTCTACCTTCTTGTAGCGTTTCAGCCTGATTGGACGTTGTTTTCACACAAATGGACCCAGAATGATGTGAAATTGTGCTTCGTGCAACATAATTCTGGGTGTCATTTACAAACCTTAAGTGCTAATGACTCCATTCCTTTTTGTGGTTGTAGGGGCTGTTGATTGGAGTACACTAAAACAAACCTGATCTCTCTAGGACATCCAGAAGCCAAATTATAAGCCCACAAATGTGTAACTGGACTACTTCTTTAAATTGACACCAGATCCGGTGACCTTTGGGACATGGTTTGACCCCCTTAGGAAAGTGCTATCATCATGAAACGTTCAGATCACTTACAACTCAATAGATTCTACCTTCCTGTAACGTTTCAGCCTGATTGGACCTTGTTTTCACACAAATGGACCCAGAATGATGTGAAATTGTGCTTCGTGCAACATAATTCTAGGTGCCATTTACAAACCATAAGTGCTAATGACTCCATTCCTTTTTGTGGTTGTAGGGGCTGTTGATTGGAGTACACTAAAAAGAACCTGACCTCTCTAGGACATTCAGAAGCCAAGTTATAAGCCCACAAATGTGTAACTGGACTACTTCTTTAAAGTGACACCAGATCCGGTGATATTTGGGACATGGTTTGACCCCTTTAGGAAAGTGCTATCATCATGAAACGTTCAGATCACTTACAACTCAATAGATTCTACCTTCCTGTAACGTTTCAGCCTGATTGGATCTTGTTTTCACACAAATGAACCCAGAATGATGTGAAATTGTGCTTCGTGCAACATAATTCTGGGTGCCATTTACAAACCATAAGTGCTAATGACTCCATTCCTTTTTGTGGTTTTAGGAGCTGTTGATTGGAGTACACTAAAACAAACTAACCTCTCTAGGACATTCAGAAGCCAAGTTATAAGCCCACAAAGGTGTAACTGGACTACTACTTTAAAGTGACACCAGGCCCGGTGACCTTTGGGACATGGTTTTACCCCCTATAGGAATGTGCGATCATCTTGAAACATTCAGATCACTTACAACTCAATAGAATCTACCTTCTTGTAGCGTTTCAGCCTGATTGGACCTTGTTTTCACACAAATGGACCCAGAATGATGTGAAATTGTGCTTTGTGCAACTTAATTCTGGGTGCCATTTACAAACCATAAGTGCTAATGACTCCATTCCTTTTTGTGGTTGTAGGGGCTGTTGATTGGAGTATACTAAAACAAACCTGATCTCTCTAGGACATTCAGAAGCCACGTTATAAGCCCACAAATGTGTAACTGGACTACTTCTTTAAATTGACACCAGATCCGGTGACCTTTGGGACATGGTTTGACCCCCTTAGGAAAGTGCTATCATCATGAAACGTTCAGATCTCTTATAACTCAATAGATTCTAACTTCCTGTAACGTTTCAGCCTGATTGGACCTTGTTTTCACACAAATGAACCCAGAATGATGTGAAAGTGTGCTTCGTGCAACATAATTCTGGGTGCCATTTAAAAACCATAAGTGCTAATGACTCCATTCCTCTTTCGGGTAATGGGGGCTTTTAACTGGAGTACTCTAAAACAAACCTGACCTCTCTATGTTATTCAGAAGCCAAGTTATAAGCCCACAAATGTGTAACTGGACTACTTCTTTAAAGTGACACCAGGCCCAAAGACCTTTGGGACATGGTTTGACCCCCTATAGGAATGTGCGATCATCATGAAACGTTCAGATCACTTACAACTCAATAGATTCTACCTTCTTGTAACGTTTCAGCCTGATTGGACCTTGTTTTCACACAAATGGACCCAGAATGAAGTGAAATTGTGCTTCGTGCAACATAATTCTGGGTGCCATTTACAAACCATAAGTGCTAATGACTCCATTCCTTTTTGTGGTTGTAGGGGCTGTTGATTGGAGTACACTAAAACAAACCTGACCTCTCTAGGACATTCAGAAGCCAAGATATAAGCCCACAAATGTGTAACTGGACTACTTCTTTAAAGTGACACCAGATCCGGTGACATTTGGGACATGGTTTGACCCCCTTAGGAAAGTGCTATCATCATGAAACGTTCAGATCACTTACAACTCAATAGATTCTACCTTCCTGTAACGTTTCAGCCTGATTGGCCCTTGTTTTCACACAAATGAACCCAGAATGATGTGAAATTGTGCTTTGTGCAACATAATTCTGGGTGCCATTTACAAACGATAAGTGCTAATGACTCCATTCCTTTTTGTGGTTGTAGGGGCTGTTGATTGGAGTGTACTAAAACAAACCTGATCTCTCTAGGACATTCAGAAGCCACGTTAAAAGCCCACAAATGTGTAACTGGACTACTTCTTTAAATTGACACCAGATCCGGTGACCTTTGGGACACGGTTTGACCCCCTTAGGATAGTGCTATCATCATGAAACGTTCAGATCAATTACAACTCAATAGATTATAACTTCCTGTAACGTTTCAGCCTGATTGGACCTTGTTTTCACACAAATGAACCCAGAATGATGTGAAAGTGTGCTTCGTGCAACATAATTCTGGGTGCCATTTAAAAACCATAAGTGCTAATGACTCCATTCCTCTTTGGGGTAATGGGGGCTGTTAACTGGAGTACTCTAAAACAAACCTGACCTCTCTAGGATATTCAGAAGCCAAGTTATAAGCCCACAAATGTGTAACTGGACTACTTCTTTAAAGTGACACCAGGCCCAAAGACCTTTGGGACATGGTTTGACCCCCTATAGGAATGTGCGATCATCATGAAACGTTCAGATCACTTACAACTCAATAGCTTCTACCTTCTTGTAACGTTTCAGCCTGATTGGACCTTGTTTTCACACAAATGGACCCAGAATGAAGTGAAATTGTGCTTCGTGCAACATAATTCTGGGTGCCATTTACAAACCATAAGTGCTAATGACTCCATTCCTTTTTGTGGTTGTAGGGGCTGTTGATTGGAGTACACTAAAACAAACCTGACCTCTCTAGGACATTCAGAAGCCAAGTTATAAGCCCACAAATGTGTAACTGGACTACTTCTTTAAATTGACACCAGATCCGGTGACCTTTGGGACATGGTTTGACCCCCTTAGGAAAGTGATATCATCATGAAACGTTCAGATCACTTACAACTCAATAGATTCTACCTTCTTGTAACGTTTCAGCCTGATTGGACCTTGTTTTCACACAAATGGACCCAGAAAGATGTGAAATTGTGCTTCGTGCAACATAATTCTGGGTGCCATTTACAAACCATAAGTGCTAATGACTCCATTCCTTTTTGTGGTTGTAGGGGCTGTTGATTGGAGTACACTAAAACAAACCTGATCTCTCTAGGACATTCAGAAGCCAAGTTATAAGCCCACAAATGTGTAACTGGACTACTTCTTTAAAGTGACACACGGCCCAGTGACCTTTGGGACATGGTTTGACCCCCTATAGGAATCTGCAATCATCATGAAACGTTCAGATCACTTACAACTCAATAGATTCTACCTTCTTGTAACGTTTCAGCCTGATTGGACCTTGTTTTCACACAAATGGACCCAGAATGAAGTGAAATTGTGCTTCGTGCAACATAATTCTGGGTGCCATTTACAAACCATAAGTGCTAATGACTCCATTCCTTTTTGTGTTTGTAGGGGCTGTTGATTGGAGTACACTAAAACAAACCTGACCTCTCTAGGACATTCAGAAGCCAAGTTATAAGCCCACAAATGTGTAACTGGACTACTTCTTTAAAGTGACACCAGATCCGGTGACATTTGGGACATGGTTTGACCCCCTTAGGAAAGTGCTATCATCATGAAACGTTCAGATCACTTACAACTCAATAGATTCTGCCGTCCTGTAACGTTTCAGCCTGATTGGACCTTGTTTTCACACAAATGAACCCAGAATGATGTGAAATTGTGCTTCGTGCAACATAATTCTGGGTGCCATTTACAAACCATAAGTGCTAAAGACTCCATTCCTTTTTGTGGTTTTAGGAGCTGTTGATTGGAGTACACTAAAACAAACTAACCTCTCTAGGACATTCAGAAGCCAAGTTATAAGCCCACAAAGGTGTAACTGGACTACTACTTTAAAGTGACACCAGGCCCGGTGACCTATGGGACATGGTTTGACCCCCTATAGGAATGTGCGATCATCATGAAACGTTCAGATCACTTACAACTCAATAGAATCTACCTTCTTGTAGCGTTTCAGCCTGATTGGACCTTGTTTTCACACAAATGAACCCAGAATGATGTGAAATTGTGCTTCGTGCAACATAATTCTGGGTGCCATTTACAAACCATAAGTGCTAATGACTCCATTCCTTTTTGTGGTTGTAGGGGCTGTTGATTGGAGAACACTAAAACAAACCTAACCTCTCTAGGACATTCAGAAGCCAAGTTATAAGCCCACAAATGTGTAACTGGACTACTACTTTAAAATGACACCAGATCCGGTGACCTTTGGGACATGGTTTGACCCCCTTAGGAAAGTGCTATCATCATGAAACATTCAGATCACTTACAACTCAATAGATTCTACCTTCCTGTAACGTTTCAGCCTGATTGGACCTTGTTTTCACACAAATGAACCCAGAATGATGTGAAATTGTGCTTCGTGCAACATAATTCTGGGTGCCATTTACAAACCATAAGTGCTAATGACTCCATTCCTTTTTGTGGTTGTAGGGGCTGTTGATTGGAGAACACTAAAGCAAACCTAACCTCTCTAGGACATTCAGAAGCCAAGTTATAAGCCCACAAAGGTGTAACTGGACTACTTCTTTAAAGTGACACCAGGCCCGGTGACCTTTGGGACATGGTTTTACCCCATATAGGAATGAGCGATCATCTTGAAACGTTCAGATCACTTACAACTCAATAGATTCTACCTTCTTGTAGCGTTTCAGCCTGATTGGACCTTGTTTTCACACAAATGGACCCAGAATGATGTGAAATTGTGCTTCGTGCAACATAATTCTGGGTGTCATTTACAAACCTTAAGTGCTAATGACTCCATTCCTTTTTGTGGTTGTAGGGGCTGTTGATTGGAGTACACTAAAACAAACCTGATCTCTCTAGGACATTCAGAAGCCAAATTATAAGCCCACAAATGTGTAACTGGACTACTTCTTTAAATTGACACCAGATCCGGTGACCTTTGGGACATGGTTTGACCCCCTTAGGAAAGTGCTATCATCATGAAACGTTCAGATCACTTACAACTCAATAGATTCTACCTTCCTGTAACGTTTCAGCCTGATTGGACCTTGTTTTCACACAAATGGACCCAGAATGATGTGAAATTGTGCTTCGTGCAACATAATTCTAGGTGCCTTTTAAAAACCATAAGTGCTAATGACTCCATTCCTTTTTGTGGTTGTAGGGGCTGTTGATTGGAGTACACTAAAACAAACCTGACCTCTCTAGGACATTCAGAAGCCAAGTTATAAGCCCACAAATGTGTAACTGGACTACTTCTTTAAAGTGACACCAGATCCGGTGATATTTGGGACATGGTTTGACCCCCTTAGGAAAGTGCTATCATCATGAAACGTTCAGATCACTTACAACTCAATAGATTCTACCTTCCTGTAACTTTTCAGCCTGATTGGACCTTGTTTTCACACAAATGAACCCAGAATGATGTGAAATTGTGCTTCGTGCAACATAATTCTGGGTGCCATTTACAAACCATAAGTGCTAATGACTCCATTCCTTTTTGTGGTTTTAGGAGCTGTTGATTGGAGTACACTAAAACAAACTAACCTCTCTAGGACATTCAGAAGCCAAGTTATAAGCCCACAAAGGTGTAACTGGACTACTACTTTAAAGTGACACCAGGCCCGGTGACCTTTGGGACATGGTTTTACCCCCTATAGGAATGTGCGATCATCTTGAAACATTCAGATCACTTACAACTCAATAGAATCTACCTTCTTGTAGGGTTTCAGCCTGATTGGACCTTGTTTTCACACAAATGGACCCAGAATGATGTGAAATTGTGCTTTGTGCAACATAATTCTGGGTGCCATTTACAAACCATAAGTGCTAATGACTCCATTCCTTTTTGTGGTTGTAGGGGCTGTTGATTGGAGTATACTAAAACAAACCTGATCTCTCTAGGACATTCAGAAGCCAAGTTATAAGACCACAAATGTGTAACTGGACTACTTCTTTAAAGTGACACCAGATCCGGTGACATTTGGGACATGGTTTGACCCCCTTAGGAAAGTGCTATCATCATGAAACGTTCAGATCAATTACAACTCAATAGATTCTACCTTCCTGTAACGTTTCAGCCTGATTGGACCTTGTTTTCACACAAATGAACCCAGAATGATGTGAAATTGTGCTTCGTGCAACATAATTCTGAGTGCCATTTACAAACCATAAGTGCTAATGACTCCATTCCTTTTTGTGGTTGTAGGGGCTGTTGATTGGAGTGTACTAAAACAAACCTGATCTCTCTAGGACATTCAGAAGCCACGTTATAAGCCCACACATGTGTAACTGGACTACTTCTTTAAATTGACACCAGATCCGGTGACATTTGGGACATGGTTTGACCCCCTTAGGAAAGCGCTATCATCATGAAACGTTCAGATCACTTACAACTCAATAGATTCTAACTTCCTGTAACGTTTCAGCCTGATTGGACCTTGTTTTCACACAAATGAACCCAGAATGATGTGAAAGTGTGCTTCGTGCAACATAATTCTGGGTGCCATTTAAAAACCATAAGTGCTAATGACTCCATTCCTCTTTGGGGTAATGGGGGCTGTTAACTGGAGTACTCTAAAACAAACCTGACCTCTCTAGGATATTCAGAAGCCAAGTTATAAGCCCACAAATGTGTAACTGGACTACTACTTTAAATTGACACCAGATCCGGTGACCTTTGGGACATGGTTTGACCCCCTTAGGAAAGTGCTATCATCATGAAACGTTCAGATCACTTACAACTCAATAGATTCTACCTTCTTGTAACGTTTCAGCCTGATTGGACCTTGTTTTCACACAAATGGACCCAGAATGATGTGAAATTGTGCTTCGTGCAACATAATTCTGGGTACCATTTACAAACCATAAGTGCTAATGACTCCATTCCTTTTTGTGGTTGTAGGGGGTGTTGATTGGAGTACACTAAAACAAACCTGATCTCTCTAGGACATTCAGAAGCCAAGTTATAAGCCCACAAATGTGTAACTGGACTACTTCTTTAAAGTGACACCAGGCCCAGTGACCTTTGGGACATGGTTTGACCCCCTATAGGAATGTGCGATCATCATGAAACGTTCAGATCACTTACAACTCAATAGATTCTACCTTCTTGTAACGTTTCAGCCTGATTGGACCTTGTTTTCACACAAATGGACCCAGAATGAAGTGAAATTGTGCTTCGTGCAACATAATTCTGGGTGCCATTTACAAACCATAAGTGCTAATGACTCCATTCCTTTTTGTGGTTTTAGGGGCTGTGTATTGGAGTACACTAAAACAAACCTGACCTCTCTAGGACATTCAGAAGCCAAGTTATAAGCCCACAAATGTGTAACTGGACTACTACTTTAAAATGACACCAGATCCGGTGACCTTTGGGACATGGTTTGACCCCCTTAGGAAAGTGCTATCATCATGAAACATTCAGATCACTTACAACTCAATAGATTCTACCTTCCTGTAACGTTTCAGCCTGATTGGACCTTGTTTTCACACAAATGAACCCAGAATGATGTGAAATTGTGCTTCGTGCAACATAATTCTGGGTGCCATTTACAAACCATAAGTGCTAATGACTCCATTCCTTTTTGTGGTTGTAGGGGCTGTTGATTGGAGAACACTAAAACAAACCTAACCTCTCTAGGACATTCAGAAGCCAAGTTATAAGCCCACAAAGGTGTAACTGGACTACTTCTTTAAAGTGACACCAGGCCCGGTGACCTTTGGGACATGGTTTTACCCCATATAGGAAGGAGCGATCATCTTGAAACGTTCAGATCACTTACAACTCAATAGATTCTACCTTCTTGTAGCGTTTCAGCCTGATTGGACCTTGTTTTCACACAAATGGACCCAGAATGATGTGAAATTGTGCTTCGTGCAACATAATTCTGGGTGTCATTTACAAACCTTAAGTGCTAATGACTCCATTCCTTTTTGTGGTTGTAGGGGCTGTTGATTGGAGTACACTAAAACAAACCTGATCTCTCTAGGACATTCAGAAGCCAAATTATAAGCCCACAAATGTGTAACTGGACTACTTCTTTAAATTGACACCAGATCCGGTGACCTTTGGGACATGGTTTGACCCCCTTAGGAAAGTGCTATCATCATGAAACGTTCAGATCACTTACAACTCAATAGATTCTACCTTCCTGTAACGTTTCAGCCTGATTGGACCTTGTTTTCACACAAATGGACCCAGAATGATGTGAAATTGTGCTTCGTGCAACATAATTCTAGGTGCCTTTTAAAAACCATAAGTGCTAATGACTCCATTCCTTTTTGTGGTTGTAGGGGCTGTTGATTGGAGTACACTAAAACAAACCTGACCTCTCTAGGACATTCAGAAGCCAAGTTATAAGCCCACAAATGTGTAACTGGACTACTTCTTTAAAGTGACACCAGATCCGGTGATATTTGGGACATGGTTTGACCCCCTTAGGAAAGTGCTATCATCATGAAACGTTCAGATCACTTACAACTCAATAGATTCTACCTTCCTGTAACTTTTCAGCCTGATTGGACCTTGTTTTCACACAAATGAACCCAGAATGATGTTAAATTGTGCTTCGTGCAACATAATTCTGGGTGCCATTTACAAACCATAAGTGCTAATGACTCCATTCTTTTTTGTGGTTTTAGGAGCTGTTGATTGGAGTACACTAAAACAAACTAACCTCTCTAGGACATTCAGAAGCCAAGTTATAAGCCCACAAATGTGTAACTGGACTACTACTTTAAAGTGACACCAGGCCCGGTGACCTATGGGACATGGTTTGACCCCCTATAGGAATGTGCGATCATCATGAAACGTTCAGATCACTTACAACTCAATAGAATCTACCTTCTTGTAGCGTTTCAGCCTGATTGGACCTTGTTTTCACACAAATGAACCCAGAATGATGTGAAATTGTGCTTCGTGCAACATAATTCTGGGTGCCATTTACAAACCATAAGTGCTAATGACTCCATTCCTTTTTGTGGTTGTAGGGGCTGTTGATTGGAGAACACTAAAACAAACCTAACCTCTCTAGGACATTCAGAAGCCAAGTTATAAGCCCACAAATGTGTAACTGGACTACTACTTTAAAATGACACCAGATCCGGTGACCTTTGGGACATGGTTTGACCCCCTTAGGAAAGTGCTATCATCATGAAACATTCAGATCACTTACAACTCAATAGATTCTACCTTCCTGTAACGTTTCAGCCTGATTGGACCTTGTTTTCACACAAATGAACCCAGAATGATGTGAAATTGTGCTTCGTGCAACATAATTCTGGGTGCCATTTACAAACCATAAGTGCTAATGACTCCATTCCTTTTTGTGGTTGTAGGGGCTGTTGATTGGAGAACACTAAAACAAACCTAACCTCTCTAGGACATTCAGAAGCCAAGTTATAAGCCCACAAAGGTGTAACTGGACTACTTCTTTAAAGTGACACCAGGCCCGGTGACCTTTGGGACATGGTTTTACCCCATATAGGAATGAGCGATCATCTTGAAACGTTCAGATCACTTACAACTCAATAGATTCTACCTTCTTGTAGCGTTTCAGCCTGATTGGACCTTGTTTTCACACAAATGGACCCAGAATGATGTGAAATTGTGCTTCGTGCAACATAATTCTGGGTGTCATTTACAAACCTTAAGTGCTAATGACTCCATTCCTTTTTGTGGTTGTAGGGGCTGTTGATTGGAGTACACTAAAACAAACCTGATCTCTCTAGGACATTCAGAAGCCAAATTATAAGCCCACAAATGTGTAACTGGACTACTTCTTTAAATTGACACCAGATCCGGTGACCTTTGGGACATGGTTTGACCCCCTTAGGAAAGTGCTATCATCATGAAACGTTCAGATCACTTACAACTCAATAGATTCTACCTTCCTGTAACGTTTCAGCCTGATTGGACCTTGTTTTCACACAAATGGACCCAGAATGATGTGAAATTGTGCTTCGTGCAACATAATTCTAGGTGCCTTTTAAAACCCATAAGTGCTAATGACTCCATTCCTTTTTGTGGTTGTAGGGGCTGTTGATTGGAGTACACTAAAACAAACCTGACCTCTCTAGGACATTCAGAAGCCAAGTTATAAGCCCACAAATGTGTAACTGGACTACTTCTTTAAAGTGACACCAGATCCGGTGATATTTGGGACATGGTTTGACCCCCTTAGGAAAGTGCTATCATCATGAAACGTTCAGATCACTTACAACTCAATAGATTCTACCTTCCTGTAACTTTTCAGCCTGATTGGACCTTGTTTTCACACAAATGAACCCAGAATGATGTGAAATTGTGCTTCGTGCAACATAATTCTGGGTGCCATTTACAAACCATAAGTGCTAATGACTCCATTCCTTTTTGTGGTTTTAGGAGCTGTTGATTGGAGTACACTAAAACAAACTAACCTCTCTAGGACATTCAGAAGCCAAGTTATAAGCCCACAAAGGTGTAACTGGACTACTACTTTAAAGTGACACCAGGCCCGGTGACCTTTGGGACATGGTTTTACCCCCTATAGGAATGTGCGATCATCTTGAAACATTCAGATCACTTACAACTCAATAGAATCTACCTTCTTGTAGGGTTTCAGCCTGATTGGACCTTGTTTTCACACAAATGGACCCAGAATGATGTGAAATTGTGCTTTGTGCAACATAATTCTGGGTGCCATTTACAAACCATAAGTGCTAATGACTCCATTCCTTTTTGTGGTTGTAGGGGCTGTTGATTGGAGTATACTAAAACAAACCTGATCTCTCTAGGACATTCAGAAGCCAAGTTATAAGACCACAAATGTGTAACTGGACTACTTCTTTAAAGTGACACCAGATCCGGTGACATTTGGGACATGGTTTGACCCCCTTAGGAAAGTGCAATCATCATGAAACGTTCAGATCAATTACAACTCAATAGATTCTACCTTCCTGTAACGTTTCAGCCTGATTGGACCTTGTTTTCACACAAATGAACCCAGAATGATGTGAAATTGTGCTTCGTGCAACATAATTCTGAGTGCCATTTACAAACCATAAGTGCTAATGACTCCATTCCTTTTTGTGGTTGTAGGGGCTGTTGATTGGAGTGTACTAAAACAAACCTGATCTCTCTAGGACATTCAGAAGCCACGTTATAAGCCCACAAATGTGTAACTGGACTACTTCTTTAAATTGACACCAGATCCGGTGACATTTGGGACATGGTTTGACCCCCTTAGGAAAGCGCTATCATCATGAAACGTTCAGATCACTTACAACTCAATAGATTCTAACTTCCTGTAACGTTTCAGCCTGATTGGACCTTGTTTTCACACAAATGAACCCAGAATGATGTGAAAGTGTGCTTCGTGCAACATAATTCTGGGTGCCATTTAAAAACCATAAGTGCTAATGACTCCATTCCTCTTTGGGGTAATGGGGGCTGTTAACTGGAGTACTCTAAAACAAACCTGACCTCTCTAGGATATTCAGAAGCCAAGTTATAAGCCCACAAATGTGTAACTGGACTACTACTTTAAATTGACACCAGATCCGGTGACCTTTGGGACATGGTTTGACCCCCTTAGGAAAGTGCTATCATCATGAAACGTTCAGATCACTTACAACTCAATAGATTCTACCTTCTTGTAACGTTTCAGCCTGATTGGACCTTGTTTTCACACAAATGGACCCAGAATGATGTGAAATTGTGCTTCGTGCAACATAATTCTGGGTACCATTTACAAACCATAAGTGCTAATGACTCCATTCCTTTTTGTGGTTGTAGGGGGTGTTGATTGGAGTACACTAAAACAAACCTGATCTCTCTAGGACATTCAGAAGCCAAGTTATAAGCCCACAAATGTGTAACTGGACTACTTCTTTAAAGTGACACCAGGCCCAGTGACCTTTGGGACATGGTTTGACCCCCTATAGGAATGTGCGATCATCATGAAACGTTCAGATCACTTACAACTCAATAGATTCTACCTTCTTGTAACGTTTCAGCCTGATTGGACCTTGTTTTCACACAAATGGACCCAGAATGAAGTGAAATTGTGCTTCGTGCAACATAATTCTGGGTGCTATTTACAAACCATAAGTGCTAATGACTCCATTCCTTTTTGTGGTTTTAGGGGCTGTGTATTGGAGTACACTAAAACAAACCTGACCTCTCTAGGACATTCAGAAGCCAAGTTATAAGCCCACAAATGTGTAACTGGACTACTACTTTAAAATGACACCAGATCCGGTGACCTTTGGGACATGGTTTGACCCCCTTAGGAAAGTGCTATCATCATGAAACATTCAGATCACTTACAACTCAATAGATTCTACCTTCCTGTAACGTTTCAGCCTGATTGGACCTTGTTTTCACACAAATGAACCCAGAATGATGTGAAATTGTGCTTCGTGCAACATAATTCTGGGTGCCATTTACAAACCATAAGTGCTAATGACTCCATTCCTTTTTGTGGTTGTAGGGGCTGTTGATTGGAGAACACTAAAACAAACCTAACCTCTATAGGACATTCAGAAGCCAAGTTATAAGCCCACAAAGGTGTAACTGGACTACTTCTTTAAAGTGACACCAGGCCCGGTGACCTTTGGGACATGGTTTTACCCCATATAGGAATGAGCGATCATCTTGAAACGTTCAGATCACTTACAACTCAATAGATTCTACCTTCTTGTAGCGTTTCAGCCTGATTGGACCTTGTTTTCACACAAATGGACCCAGAATGATGTGAAATTGTGCTTCGTGCAACATAATTCTGGGTGCCTTTTAAAAACCATAAGTGCTAATGACTCCATTCCTTTTTGTGGTTGTAGGGGCTGTTGATTGGAGTACACTAAAACAAACCTGATCTCTCTAGGACATTCAGAAGCCAAATTATAAGCCCACAAATGTGTAACTGGACTACTTCTTTAAATTGACACCAGATCCGGTGACCTTTGGGACATGGTTTGACCCCCTTAGGAAAGTGCTATCATCATGAAACGTTCAGATCACTTACAACTCAATAGATTCTACCTTCCTGTAACGTTTCAGCCTGATTGGACCTTGTTTTCACACAAATGGACCCAGAATGATGTGAAATTGTGCTTCGTGCAACATAATTCTAGGTGCCTTTTAAAAACCATGAGTGCTAATGACTCCATTCCTTTTTGTGGTTGTAGGGGCTGTTGATTGGAGTACACTAAAACAAACCTGACCTCTCTAGGACATTCAGAAGCCAAGTTATAAGCCCACAAATGTGTAACTGGACTACTTCTTTAAAGTGACACCAGATCCGGTGATATTTGGGACATGGTTTGACCCCCTTAGGAAAGTGCTATCATCATGAAACGTTCAGATCACTTACAACTCAATAGATTCTACCTTCCTGTAACTTTTCAGCCTGATTGGACCTTGTTTTCACACAAATGAACCCAGAATGATGTTAAATTGTGCTTCGTGCAACATAATTCTGGGTGCCATTTACAAACCATAAGTGCTAATGACTCCATTCTTTTTTGTGGTTTTAGGAGCTGTTGATTGGAGTACACTAAAACAAACTAACCTCTCTAGGACATTCAGAAGCCAAGTTATAAGCCCACAAAGGTGTAACTGGACTACTACTTTAAAGTGACACCAGGCCCGGTGACATTTGGGACATGGTTTGACCCCCTTAGGAAAGTGTTATCTTCATGAAACGTTCAGATCAATTACAACTCAATAGATTCTACCTTCCTGTAACGTTTCAGCCTGATTGGACCTTGTTTTCACACAAATGAACCCAGAATGATGTGAAATTGTGCTTCGTGCAACATAATTCTGAGTGCCATTTACAAACCATAAGGGCTAATGACTCCATTCCTTTTTGTGGTTGTAGGGGCTGTTGATTGGAGTGTACTAAAACAAACCTGATCTCTCTAGGACATTCAGAAGCCACGTTATAAGCCCACAAATGTGTAACTGGACTTCTTCTTTAAATTGACACCAGATCCGGTGACATTTGGGACATGGTTTGACCCCCTTAGGAAAGCGCTATCATCATGAAACCTTCAGATGACTTACAACTCAATAGATTCTAACTTCCTGTAACGTTTCAGCCTGATTGGACCTTGTTTTCACACAAATGAACCCAGAATGATGTGAAAGTGTGCTTCGTGCAACATAATTCTGGGTGCCATTTACAAACCAAAAGTGCTAATGACTCCATTCCTTTTTGTGGTTGTAGGGGCTGTTGATTGGAGTACACTAAAACAAACCTGATCTCTCTAGGACATTCAGAAGCCAAGTTATAAGCCCACAAATGTGTAACTGGACTACTTCTTTAAATTGACACCAGATCCGGTGACCTTTGGGACATGGTTTGACCCCCTTAGGAAAGTGCTATCATCATGAAACGTTCAGATCACTTACAACTCAATAGATTCTACCTTCTTGTAACGTTTCAGCCTGATTGGACCTTGTTTTCACACAAATGGACCCAGAATGAGGTGAAATTGTGCTTCGTGCAACATAATTCTGGGTGCCATTTACAAACCATAAGTGCTAATGACTCCATTCCTTTTTGTGGTTGTAGGGGGTGTTGATTGGAGTACACTAAAACAAACCTGATCTCTCTAGGACATTCAGAAGCCAAGTTATAAGCCCACAAATGTGTAACTGGACTACTTCTTTAAAGTGACACCAGGCCCAGTGACCTTTGGGACATGGTTTGACCCCCTATAGGAATGTGCGATCATCATGAAACGTTCAGATCACTTACAACTCAATAGATTCTACCTTCTTGTAACGTTTCAGCCTGATTGGACCTTGTTTTCACACAAATGGACCCAGAATGAAGTGAAATTGTGCTTCGTGCAACATAATTCTGGGTGCCATTTACAAACCATAAGTGCTAATGACTCCATTCCTTTTTGTGGTTTTAGGGGCTGTGTATTGGAGTACACTAAAACAAACCTGACCTCTCTAGGACATTCAGAAGCCAAGTTATGAGCCCACAAATGTGTAACTGGACTACTTCTTTAAAGTGACACCAGATCCGGTGACATTTGGGACATGGTTTGACCCCCTTAGGAAAGTGCTATCATCATGAAACGTTCAGATCACTTACAACTCAATAGATTCTGCCTTCCTGTAACGTTTCAGCCTGATTGGACCTTGTTTTCACACAAATGAACCTAGAATGATGTGAAATTGTGCTTCGTGCAACATAATTCTGGGTGCCATTTACAAACTATAAGTGCTAATGACTCCATTCCTTTTTGTGGTTTTAGGAGCTGTTGATTGGAGTACACTAAAACAAACTAACCTCTCTAGGACATTCAGAAGCCAAGTTATAAGCCCACAAAGGTGTAACTGGACTACTACTTTAAAGTGACACCAGGCCCGGTGACCTATGGGACATGGTTTTACCCCCTATAGGAATGTGCGATCATCTTGAAACATTCAGATCTCTTACAACTCAATAGAATCTACCTTTTTGTAGCGTTTCAGCCTGATTGGACCTTGTTTTCACACAAATGGACCCAGAATGATGTGAAATTGTGCTTCGTGCAACATAATTCTGGGTGCCATTTACAAACCATAAGTGCTAATGACTCCATTCCTTTTTGTGGTTGTAGGGGCTGTTGATTGGAGTATACTAAAACAAACCTGATCTCTCTAAGACATTCAGAAGCCACGTTATAAGCCCACAAATGTGTAACTGGACTACTTCTTTAAATTGATACCAGATCCGGTGACCTTTGGGACATGGTTTGACCCCCTTAGGAAAGTGCTATCATCATGAAACGTTCAGATCACTTACAACTGAATAGATTCTAACTTCCTGTAACGTTTCAGCCTGATTGGACCTTGTTTTCACACAAATGAACCCAGAATGATGTGAAAGTGTGCTTCGTGCAACATAATTCTGGATGCCATTTAAAAACCATAAGTGCTAATGACTCCATTCCTCTTTGGGGTAATGGGGGCTGTTAACTGGAGTACTCTAAAAAAAACCTGATCTCTCTAGGACATTCAGAAGCCAAGTTATAAGCCCACAAATGTGTAACTGGACTACTTCTTTAAAGTGACACCAGGCCCAGTGACCTTTGGGACATGGTTTGACCCCCTATAGGAATGTGCGATCATCATGAAACGTTCAGATCACTTACAACTCAATAGATTCTACCTTCTTGTAACGTTTCAGCCTGATTGGACCTTGTTTTCACACAAATGAACCCAGAATGATGTGAAATTGTGCTTCGTGCAACATAATTCTGGGTGCCATTTACAAACCATAAGTGCTAATGACTCCATTCCTTTTTGTGGTTTTAGGGGCTGTTGATTGGAGTACACTAAAACAAACCTAACCTCTCTAGGACATTCAGAAGCCAAGTTATAAGCCCACAAAGGTGTAACTAGACTACTACTTTAAAGTGACACCAGGCCCGGTGACCTTTGGGACATGGTTTTACCCCCTATAGGAATGTGCGATCATCTTGAAACATTCAGATCACTTACAACTCAATAGAATCTACCTTCTTGTAGCGTTTCAGCCTGATTGGACCTTGTTTTCACACAAATGGACCCAGAATGATGTGAAATTGTGCTTCGTGCAACATAATTCTGGGTGCCATTTACAAACCATAAGTGCTAATGACTCCATTCCTTTTTGTGGTTGTAGGGGCTGTTGATTGGAGTACACTAAAACAAACATGATCTCTCTAGGCCATTCAGAAGCCAAGTTATAAGCCCACAAATGTGTAACTGGACTACTTCTTTAAAATAACACCAGATCCGGTGACTTTTGGGACATGGTTTGACCCCCTTAGGAAAGTGCTATCATCGTGAAACGTTCAGATCACTTGCAACTCAATAGATTCTACCTTCCTGTAACGTTTCAGCCTGATTGGACCTTGTTTTCACACAAATGAACCCAGAATGATGTGAAATTGTGCTTCGTGCAACATAATTCTGGGTGCCATTTAAAAACCATAAGTGCTAATGACTCCATTCCTTTTTGGGGTAATGGGGGCTGTTAATTGGAGTACGCTAAAACAAACCTGATTTCTCTAGGACATTCATAAGCCAAGTTATAAGCCCACAAATGTGTAACTGGACTACTTCTTTAAATTGACACCAGTTCCGGTGACCTTTGGGACATGGTTTGACCCCATTAGGAAAGTGCTATCATCATGAAACGTTCAGATCACTTACAACTCAGTAGATTCTACCTTCCTGTAACGTTTCAGCCTGATTGGACCTTGTTTTCACACAAATGAACCCAGAATGATGTGAAATTGTGCTTTGTGCAACATAATTCTGGGTGCCATTTACAAACCATAAGTGCTAATATCTCCATTCCTTTTTGTGGTTGTAGGGGCTGTTGATTGGAGTACAATAAAACAAACCTGATCTCTCTAGGACATTCAGAAGCCATGTTATAAGCCCACAAATGTGTAACTGGACTGCTTCTTTAAATTAACACCAGATCAGGTGACCTTTGGGACATGGTTTGACCCCCTTAGGAAAGTGCTATCATCATGAAACGTTCAGATCACTTACAACTCAATAGATTCTACCTTCCTGTAACATTTCAGCCTGATTGGACCTTGTTTTCACACAAATGAACCCAGAATGATGTGAAATTGTGCTTCGTGCAACATAATTCTGGGTGCCATTTACAAACCATAAGTGCTAATGACTCCATTCCTTTTTGTGGTTGTAGGGGCTTTGATTGGAGTACACTAAAACAAACCTAACCTCTCTAGGACATTCAGAAGCCAATTTATAAGCCCACAAAGGTGTAACTGGACTACTTCTTTAAAGTGACACCAGGCCCGGTGACCTTTGGGAAATGGTTTTACCCCCTATAGGAATGTGCGATCATCTTGAAACGTTCAGATCACTTACAACTCAATAGATTCTACCTTCTTGTAGCGTTTCAGCCTGATTGGACCTTGTTTTCACACAAATGGACCCATAATGATGTGAAACTGTGCTTCGTGCAACATAATTCTGGGTGCCATTTACAAACCTTAAGTGCTAATGACTCCATTCCTTTTTGTGGTTGTAGGGGCTGTTGATTGGAGTACACTAAAACAAACCTGATCTCTCTAGGACATTCAGAAGCCAAATTATAAGCCCACAAATGTGTAACTGGACTACTTCTTTAAATTGACACCAGATCCGGTGACCTTTGGGACATGGTTTGACCCCCTTAGGAAAGTGCTATCATCATGAAACGTTCAGATCACTTACAACTCAATAGATTCTACCTTCCTGTAACGTTTCAGCCTGATTGGACCTTGTTTACACACAAATGGACCCAGAATGATGTGAAATTGTGCTTCGTGCAACATAATTCTAGGTGCCTTTTAAAAACCATAAGTGCTAATGACTCCATTCCTTTTTGTGGTTGTAGGGGCTGTTGATTGGAGTACACTAAAACAAACCTGACCTCTCTAGGACATTCAGAAGCCAAGTTATAAGCCCACAAATGTGTAACTGGACTACTTCTTTAAAGTGACACCAGATCCGGTGATATTTGGGACATGGTTTGACCCCCTTAGGAAAGTGCTATCATCATGAAACGTTCAGATCACTTACAACTCAATAGATTCTACCTTCCTGTAACTTTTCAGCCTGATTGGACCTTGTTTTCACACAAATGAACCCAGAATGATGTTAAATTGTGCTTCGTGCAACATAATTCTGGGTGCCATTTACAAACCATAAGTGCTAATGACTCCATTCTTTTTTGTGGTTTTAGGAGCTGTTGATTGGAGTACACTAAAACAAACTAACCTCTCTAGGACATTCAGAAGCCAAGTTATAAGCCCACAAAGGTGTAACTGGACTACTACTTTAAAGTGACACCAGGCCCGGTGACCTTTGGGACATGGTTTTACCCCCTATAGGAATGTGCGATCATCTTGAAACATTCAGATCACTTACAACTCAATAGAATCTACCTTCTTGTAGGGTTTCAGCCTGATTGGACCTTGTTTTCACACAAATGGACCCAGAATGATGTGAAATTGTGCTTTGTGCAACATAATTCTGGGTGCCATTTACAAACCATAAGTGCTAATGACTCCATTCCTTTTTGTGGTTGTAGGGGCTGTTGATTGGAGTATACTAAAACAAACCTGATCTCTCTAGGACATTCAGAAGCCAAGTTATAAGACCACAAATGTGTAACTGGACTACTTCTTTAAAGTGACACCAGATCCGGTGACATTTGGGACATGGTTTGACCCCCTTAGGAAAGTGTTATCATCATGAAACGTTCAGATCAATTACAACTCAATAGATTCTACCTTCCTGTAACGTTTCAGCCTGATTGGACCTTGTTTTCACACAAATGAACCCAGAATGATGTGAAATTGTGCTTCGTGCAACATAATTCTGAGTGCCATTTACAAACCATAAGTGCTAATGACTCCATTCCTTTTTGTGGTTGTAGGGGCTGTTGATTGGAGTGTACTAAAACAAACCTGATCTCTCTAGGACATTCAGAAGCCACGTTATAAGCCCACAAATGTGTAACTGGACTTCTTCTTTAAATTGACACCAGATCCGGTGACATTTGGGACATGGTTTGACCCCCTTAGGAAAGCGCTATCATCATGAAACGTTCAGATCACTTACAACTCAATAGATTCTAACTTCCTGTAACGTTTCAGCCTGATTGGACCTTGTTTTCACACAAATGAACCCAGAATGATGTGAAAGTGTGCTTCGTGCAACATAATTCTGGGTGCCATTTACAAACCAAAAGTGCTAATGACTCCATTCCTTTTTGTGGTTGTAGGGGCTGTTGATTGGAGTACACTAAAACAAACCTGATCTCTCTAGGACATTCAGAAGCCAAGTTATAAGCCCACAAATGTGTAACTGGACTACTTCTTTAAATTGACACCAGATCCGGTGACCTTTGGGTTATGGTTTGACCCCCTTAGGAAAGTGCTATCATCATGAAACGTTCAGATCACTTACAACTCAATAGATTCTACCTTCTTGTAACGTTTCAGCCTGATTGGACCTTGTTTTCACACAAATGGACCCAGAATGATGTGAAATTGTGCTTCGTGCAACATAATTCTGGGTGCCATTTACAAACCATAAGTGCTAATGACTCCATTCCTTTTTGTGGTTGTAGGGGGTGTTGATTGGAGTACACTAAAACAAACCTGATCTCTCTAGGACATTCAGAAGCCAAGTTATAAGCCCACAAATGTGTAACTGGACTACTTCTTTAAAGTGACACCAGGCCCAGTGACCTTTGGGACATGGTTTGACCCCCTATAGGAATGTGCGATCATCATGAAACGTTCAGATCACTTACAACTCAATAGATTCTACCTTCTTGTAACGTTTCAGCCTGATTGGACCTTGTTTTCACACAAATGGACCCAGAATGAAGTGAAATTGTGCTTCGTGCAACATAATTCTGGGTGCCATTTACAAACCATAAGTGCTAATGACTCCATTCCTTTTTGTGGTTTTAGGGGCTGTGTATTGGAGTACACTAAAACAAACCTGACCTCTCTAGGACATTCAGAAGCCAAGTTATGAGCCCACAAATGTGTAACTGGACTACTTCTTTAAAGTGACACCAGATCCGGTGACATTTGGGACATGGTTTGACCCCCTTAGGAAAGTGCTATCATCATGAAACGTTCAGATCACTTACAACTCAATAGATTCTGCCTTCCTGTAACGTTTCAGCCTGATTGGACCTTGTTTTCACACAAATGAACCTAGAATGATGTGAAATTGTGCTTCGTGCAACATAATTCCGGGTGCCATTTACAAACCATAAGTGCTAATGACTCCATTCCTTTTTGTGGTTTTAGGAGCTGTTGATTGGAGTACACTAAAACAAACTAACCTCTCTAGGACATTCAGAAGCCAAGTTATAAGCCCACAAAGGTGTAACTGGACTACTACTTTAAAGTGACACCAGGCCCGGTGACCTATGGGACATGGTTTTACCCCCTATAGGAATGTGCGATCATCTTGAAACATTCAGATCTCTTACAACTCAATAGAATCTACCTTTTTGTAGCGTTTCAGCCTGATTGGACCTTGTTTTCACACAAATGGACCCAGAATGATGTGAAATTGTGCTTCGTGCAACATAATTCTGGGTGCCATTTACAAACCATAAGTGCTAATGACTCCATTCCTTTTTGTGGTTGTAGGGGCTGTTGATTGGAGTATACTAAAACAAACCTGATCTCTCTAGGACATTCAGAAGCCACGTTATAAGCCCACAAATGTGTAACTGGACTACTTCTTTAAATTGACACCAGATCCGGTGACCTTTGGGACATGGTTTGACCCCCTTAGGAAAGTGCTATCATCATGAAACGTTCAGATCATTTACAACTGAATAGATTCTAACTTCCTGTAACGTTTCAGCCTGATTGGACCTTGTTTTCACACAAATGAACCCAGAATGATGTGAAAGTGTGCTTCGTGCAACATAATTCTGGGTGCCATTTAAAAACCATAAGTGCTAATGACTCCATTCCTCTTTGGGGTAATGGGGGCTGTTAACTGGAGTACTCTAAAAAAAAAACCTGATCTCTCTAGGACATTCAGAAGCCAAGTTATAAGCCCACAAATGTGTAACTGGACTACTTCTTTAAAGTGACACCAGGCCCAGTGACCTTTGGGACATGGTTTGACCCCCTATAGGAATGTGCGATCATCATGAAACGTTCAGATCACTTACAACTCAATAGATTCTACCTTCTTGTAACGTTTCAGCCTGATTGGACCTTGTTTTCACACAAATGAACCCAGAATGATGTGAAATTGTGCTTCGTGCAACATAATTCTGGGTGCCATTTACAAACCATAAGTGCTAATGACTCCATTCCTTTTTGTGGTTTTAGGGGCTGTTGATTGGAGTACACTAAAACAAAACTAACCTCTCTAGGACATTCAGAAGCCAAGTTATAAGCCCACAAAGGTGTAACTAGACTACTACTTTAAAGTGACACCAGGCCCGGTGACCTTTGGGACATGGTTTTACCCCCTATAGGAATGTGCGATCATCTTGAAACATTCAGATCACTTACAACTCAATAGAATCTACCTTCTTGTAGCGTTTCAGCCTGATTGGACCTTGTTTTCACACAAATGGACCCAGAATGATGTGAAATTGTGCTTCGTGCAACATAATTCTGGGTGCCATTTACAAACCATAAGTGCTAATGACTCCATTCCTTTTTGTGGTTGTAGGGGCTGTTGATTGGAGTACACTAAAACAAACCTGATCTCTCTAGGACATTCAGAAGCCAAGTTATAAGCCCACAAATGTGTAACTGGACTACTTCTTTAAAATAACACCAGATCCGGTGACTTTTGGGACATGGTTTGACCCCCTTAGGAAAGTGCTATCATCGTGAAACGTTCAGATCACTTGCAACTCAATAGATTCTACCTTCCTGTAACGTTTCAGCCTGATTGGACCTTGTTTTCACACAAATGAACCCAGAATGATGTGAAATTGTGCTTCGTGCAACATAATTCTGGGTGCCATTTAAAAACCATAAGTGCTAATGACTCCATTCCTTTTTGGGGTAATGGGGGCTGTTAATTGGAGTACGCTAAAACAAACCTGATCTCTCTAGGACATTCATAAGCCAAGTTATAAGCCCACAAATGTGTAACTGGACTACTTCTTTAAATTGACACCAGTTCCGGTGACCTTTGGGACATGGTTTGACCCCATTAGGAAAGTGCTATCATCATGAAACGTTCAGATCACTTACAACTCAGTAGATTCTACCTTCCTGTAACGTTTCAGCCTGATTGGACCTTGTTTTCACACAAATGAACCCAGAATGATGTGAAATTGTGCTTTGTGCAACATAATTCTGGGTGCCATTTACAAACCATAAGTGCTAATATCTCCATTCCTTTTTGTGGTTGTAGGGGCTGTTGATTGGAGTACAATAAAACAAACCTGATCTCTCTAGGACATTCAGAAGCCATGTTATAAGCCCACAAATGTGTAACTGGACTGCTTCTTTAAATTAACACCAGATCAGGTGACCTTTGGGACATGGTTTGACCCCCTTAGGAAAGTGCTATCATCATGAAACGTTCAGATCACTTACAACTCAATAGATTCTACCTTCCTGTAACGTTTCAGCCTGATTGGACCTTGTTTTCACACAAATGAACCCAGAATGATGTGAAATTGTGCTTCGTGCAACATAATTCTGGGTGCCATTTACAAACCATAAGTGCTAATGACTCCATTCCTTTTTGTGGTTGTAGGGGCTTTGATTGGAGTACACTAAAACAAACCTAACCTCTCTAGGACATTCAGAAGCCAATTTATAAGCCCACAAAGGTGTAACTGGACTACTTCTTTAAAGTGACACCAGGCCCGGTGACCTTTGGGAAATGGTTTTACCCCCTATAGGAATGTGCGATCATCTTGAAACGTTCAGATCACTTACAACTCAATAGATTCTACCTTCTTGTAGCGTTTCAGCCTGATTGGACCTTGTTTTCACACAAATGGACCCAGAATGATGTGAAACTGTGCTTCGTGCAACATAATTCTGGGTGTCATTTACAAACCTTAAGTGCTAATGACTCCATTCCTTTTTGTGGTTGTAGGGGCTGTTGATTGGAGTACATTAAAAAAAACCTGATCTCTCTAGGACATTCAGAAGCCAAATTATAAGACCACAAATGTGTAACTGGACTGCTTCTTTAAATTAACACCAGATCCGGTGACCTTTGGGACATGGTTTGACCCCCTTAGGAAAGTGCTATCATCATGAAACGTTCAGATCACTTACAACTCAATAGATTCTACCTTCCTGTAACGTTTCAGCCTGATTGGACCTTGTTTTCACACAAATGAACCCAGAATGATGTGAAATTGTGCTTCGTGCAACATAATTCTGGGTGCCATTTACATACCATAAGTGCTAATGACTCCATTCCTTTTTGTGGTTGTAGGGGCTGTTGATTGGAGTACATTAAAAGAAACCTGACATCTCTAGGACATTCAGAAGCCAAGTTATAAGCCCACAAATGTGTAACTGGACTACTTCTTTAAATTGACACCAGATCCGGTGACCTTTGCGACATGGTTTGACCCCCTTAGGAAAGTGCTATCATCATGAAACATTCAGATCACTTACAACTCAATAGATTCTACCTTCCTGTAACGTTTCAGCCTGATTGGACCTTGTTTTCACACAAATGAACCCAGAATGATGTGAAATTGTGCTTCGTGCAACATAATTCTGGGTGCCATTTAAAAACCATAAGTGCTAATGACTCCATTCCTTTTTGTGGTTGTAGGGGATGTTGATTGGAGTATACTAAAACAACCCTGAGCTCTCTAGGACATTCAGAAGCCAAGTTATAAGCCCACAAATGAGTAACTGGACTACTTCTTTAAATTAACACCAGAGCCGGTGACCTTTGGGACATGGTTAGACCCCCTTAGGAAAGTGCTATCATCATGAAACGTTCAGATCACTTACAACTCAATAGATTCTACCTTCCTGTAAGGTGTCAGCCTGATTGGACCTTGTTTTCACACAAATGAACCCAGAATGAGGTGAAATTGTGCTTCGTGCAACATAATTCTGCGTGCCATTTACAAACCATAAGTGCTAATGACTCCATTCCTTTTTGTGGTTGTAGGGGCTGTTGATTGGAGTACACTAAAACAAACCTGACCTCTCTAGGACATTCAGAAGCCAAGTTATAAGCCCACAATGGTGTAACTGGACTACTTCTTTAAAGTGACACCAGGCCCGGTGACCTTTGGGACATGGTTTGACCCCCTATAGGAATGTGCGATCATCATGAAACGTTCAGATCACTTACAACTCAATAGATTCTACCTTCCTGTAGCGTTTCAGCCTGATTGGACCTTGTTTTCACACAAATGGACCCAGAATGATGTGAAATTGTGCTTCGTGCAACATAATTCTGGGTGCCATTTACAAACCATAAGTGCTAATGACTCCATTCATTTTGTGGTTGTAGGGGCTGTTGATTGGAGTACACTAAAACAAACCTGATCTCTCTAGGACATTCAGAAGCCAAGTTATAAGCCCACAAATGTGTAACTGGACTACTTCTTTAAATTGACACCAGATCCGGTGACCTTTGGGACATGGTTTGATCCCCTTAGGAAAGCGCTATCATCATGAAACGTTCAGATCACTTACAACTAAATAGATTCTACCTTCCTGTAACGTTTCAGCCTGATTAAACCTTGTTTTCACACAAATGGACCCAGAATGATGTGAAATTGTGCTTCGTGCAACATAATTCTGGGTGCCATTTACAAACCATAAGTGCTAATGACTCCATTCCTTTTTGTGGTTGTAGGGGCTTTTGATTGGAGTACACTAAAACAAACCTAACCTCTCTAGGACATTCAGAAGCCAAGTTATAAGCCCACAATGGTGTAACTGGACTACTTCTTTAAAGTGACACCAGGCCCGGTGACCTTTGGGACATGGTTTGACCCCCTATAGGAATGTGCGATCATCTTGAAATGTTCAGATCACTTACAACTCAATAGATTCTACCTTCTTGTAGCGTTTCAGCCTGATTGGACCTTGTTTTCACACAAATGGACCCAGAATGATGTGAAATTGTGCTTCGTGCAACATAATTCTGGGTGCCATTTACAAACCATAAGTGCTAATGACTCCATTCCTTTTTGTGGTTGTAGGGGCTGTTGATTGGAGTACACTAAAACAAACCTGATCTCTCTAGGACCTTCAGAAGCCAAGTTATAAGCCCACAAATGTGTAACTGGACTACTTCTTTAAATTGACACCAGATCCGGTGACCTTTGGGACATGGTTTGACCCCCTTAGGAAAGTGCTATCATCATGAAACGTTCAGATCACTTACAACTCAATAGATTCTACCTTCCTGTAACGTTTCAGCCTGATTGGACCTTGTTTTCACACAAATGGACCCAGAATGATGTGAAATTGTGCTTTGTGCAACATAATTCTGGGTGCCATTTACAAACCATAATTGCTAATGACTCCATTCCTTTTTGTGGTTGTAGGGGCTGTTGATTGGATTACACTAAAACAAACGTGACCTCTCTAGGACATTCAGAAGCCAAGTTATAAGCCCACAAAGGTGTAACTGGACTACTTCTTTAAAGTGACACCAGGCCCGGTGACCTTTGGGACATGGTTTGACCCCCTATGGGAATGTGAGATCATCATGAAACGTTCAGATCACTTACAACTCAATAGATTCTACCTTCTTGTAATGTTTCAGCCTGATTGGACCTTGTTTTCACACAAGTGGACCCAGAATGATGTGAAATTGTGCTTCGTGCAACATAATTCTGGGTGCCATTTACATACCATAAGTGCTAATGACTCCATTCCTTTTTGTGGTTGTAGGGGCTGTTGATTGGAGTACATTAAAAGAAACCTGACATCTCTAGGACATTCAGAAGCCAAGTTATAAGCCCACAAATGTGTAACTGGACTACTTCTTTAAATTGACACCAGATCCGGTGACCTTTGCGACATGGTTTGACCCCCTTAGGAAAGTGCTATCATCATGAAACATTCAGATCACTTACAACTCAATAGATTCTACCTTCCTGTAACGTTTCAGCCTGATTGGACCTTGTTTTCACACAAATGAACCCAGAATGATGTGAAATTGTGCTTCGTGCAACATAATTCTGGGTGCCATTTAAAAACCATAAGTGCTAATGACTCCATTCCTTTTTGTGGTTGTAGGGGATGTTGATTGGAGTATACTAAAACAACCCTGAGCTCTCTAGGACATTCAGAAGCCAAGTTATAAGCCCACAAATGAGTAACTGGACTACTTCTTTAAATTAACACCAGAGCCGGTGACCTTTGGGACATGGTTAGACCCCCTTAGGAAAGTGCTATCATCATGAAACGTTCAGATCACTTACAACTCAATAGATTCTACCTTCCTGTAAGGTGTCAGCCTGATTGGACCTTGTTTTCACACAAATGAACCCAGAATGAGGTGAAATTGTGCTTCGTGCAACATAATTCTGCGTGCCATTTACAAACCATAAGTGCTAATGACTCCATTCCTTTTTGTGGTTGTAGGGGCTGTTGATTGGAGTACACTAAAACAAACCTGACCTCTCTAGGACATTCAGAAGCCAAGTTATAAGCCCACAATGGTGTAACTGGACTACTTCTTTAAAGTGACACCAGGCCCGGTGACCTTTGGGACATGGTTTGACCCCCTATAGGAATGTGCGATCATCATGAAACGTTCAGATCACTTACAACTCAATAGATTCTACCTTCCTGTAGCGTTTCAGCCTGATTGGACCTTGTTTTCACACAAATGGACCCAGAATGATGTGAAATTGTGCTTCGTGCAACATAATTCTGGGTGCCATTTACAAACCATAAGTGCTAATGACTCCATTCATTTTGTGGTTGTAGGGGCTGTTGATTGGAGTACACTAAAACAAACCTGATCTCTCTAGGACATTCAGAAGCCAAGTTATAAGCCCACAAATGTGTAACTGGACTACTTCTTTAAATTGACACCAGATCCGGTGACCTTTGGGACATGGTTTGATCCCCTTAGGAAAGCGCTATCATCATGAAACGTTCAGATCACTTACAACTAAATAGATTCTACCTTCCTGTAACGTTTCAGCCTGATTAAACCTTGTTTTCACACAAATGGACCCAGAATGATGTGAAATTGTGCTTCGTGCAACATAATTCTGGGTGCCATTTACAAACCATAAGTGCTAATGACTCCATTCCTTTTTGTGGTTGTAGGGGCTTTTGATTGGAGTACACTAAAACAAACCTAACCTCTCTAGGACATTCAGAAGCCAAGTTATAAGCCCACAATGGTGTAACTGGACTACTTCTTTAAAGTGACACCAGGCCCGGTGACCTTTGGGACATGGTTTGACCCCCTATAGGAATGTGCGATCATCTTGAAATGTTCAGATCACTTACAACTCAATAGATTCTACCTTCTTGTAGCGTTTCAGCCTGATTGGACCTTGTTTTCACACAAATGGACCCAGAATGATGTGAAATTGTGCTTCGTGCAACATAATTCTGGGTGCCATTTACAAACCATAAGTGCTAATGACTCCATTCCTTTTTGTGGTTGTAGGGGCTGTTGATTGGAGTACACTAAAACAAACCTGATCTCTCTAGGACCTTCAGAAGCCAAGTTATAAGCCCACAAATGTGTAACTGGACTACTTCTTTAAATTGACACCAGATCCGGTGACCTTTGGGACATGGTTTGACCCCCTTAGGAAAGTGCTATCATCATGAAACGTTCAGATCACTTACAACTCAATAGATTCTACCTTCCTGTAACGTTTCAGCCTGATTGGACCTTGTTTTCACACAAATGGACCCAGAATGATGTGAAATTGTGCTTTGTGCAACATAATTCTGGGTGCCATTTACAAACCATAAGTGCTAATGACTCCATTCCTTTTTGTGGTTGTAGGGGCTGTTGATTGGATTACACTAAAACAAACGTGACCTCTCTAGGACATTCAGAAGCCAAGTTATAAGCCCACAAAGGTGTAACTGGACTACTTCTTTAAAGTGACACCAGGCCCGGTGACCTTTGGGACATGGTTTGACCCCCTATGGGAATGTGAGATCATCATGAAACGTTCAGATCACTTACAACTCAATAGATTCTACCTTCTTGTAATGTTTCAGCCTGATTGGACCTTGTTTTCACACAAGTGGACCCAGAATGATGTGAAATTGTGCTTCGTGCAACATAATTCTGGGTGCCATTTACAAACCATAAGGCTAATGACTCCTTTCCTTTTGTGGTTGTAGGGGCTGTTGATTGGAGTACACTAAAACAAACCTGATCTCTCTAGGACATTCAGAAGCCAAGTTATAAGCCCACAAATGTGTAACTGGACTACTTCTTTAAATTGACACCAGATCCGGTGACCTTTGGGACATGGTTTGATCCCCTTAGGAAAGCGCTATCATCATGAAACGTTCAGATCACTTACAACTAAATAGATTCTACCTTCCTGTAACGTTTCAGCCTGATTGGACCTTGTTTTCACACAAATGAACCCAGAATGATGTGAAATTGTGCTTCGTGCAACATAATTCTGGGTGCCATTTACAAACCATAAATGCTAATGACTCCATTCCTTTTTGTGGTTGTAGGGGCTGTTGATTGGAGTACATTAAAACAAACCTGATCTCTCTAGGACATTCAGAAGCCAAGTTATAAGCCCACAAATGTGTAACTGGACTACTTCTTTAAATTGACACCAGATCCGGTGACCTTTGGGACATGGTTTGATCCCCTTAGGAAAGTGCTATCATCATGACACGTTCAGATCACTTACAACTCAATAGATTCTAACTTCCTGTAACGTTTCAGCCTGATTGGACCTTGTTTTCACACAAATGGACCCAGAATCATGTGAAATTGTGCTTCGTGCAACATAATTCTGGGTGCCATTTAAAAACCATAAGTGCTAATGACTCCATTCCTTTTTGTGGTTGTAGGGGCTGTTGATTGGAGTATACTAAAACAAACCTGATCTCTCTAGGACATTCAGAAGCCACGTTATAAGCCCACAAATGTGTAACTGGACTACTTCTTTAAAGTGACACCAGGTCCGGTGACCTTTGGGACATGGTTTGACCCCCTATAGGAATGTGCGATCATCATGAAACGTTCAGATCACTTACAACTCAATAGATTCTACCTTCTTGTAACGTTTCAGCCTGATTGGACCTTGTTTTCACACAAATGGACCCAGAATGAAGTGAAATTGTGCTTCGTGCAATATAATTCTGGGTGCCATTTACAAACCATAAGTGCTAATGACTCCATTCCTTTTTGTGGTTGTAGGGGCTGTTGATTGGAGTACACTAAAACAAACCTGATCTCTCTAGGACATTCAGAAGCCAAGTTATATGCCCAAAAATGTGTAACTGGACTACTTCTTTAAATTGACACCAGATCCGGTGACCTTTGGGACATGGTTTGACCCCCTTAGGAAAGTGCTATCATCATGAAACGTTCAGATCACTTACAACTCAATAGATTCTACCTTCTTGTAACGTTTCAGCCTGATTGGACCTTGTTTTCACACAAATGGACCCAGAATGATGTGAAATTGTGCTTCTTGCAACATAATTCTGGGTGCCATTTACAAACCATAAGAGCTTATGACTCCATTCCTTTTTGTGGTTGTAGGGGCTGTTGATTGGAGTACACTAAAACAAACCTGATCTCTCCAGGACATTCAGAAGCCAAGTTATAAGCCCACAAATGTGTAACTGGACTACTTCTTTAAAGTGACACCAGGCCCGGTGACCTTTGGGACATGGTTTGACCCCTATAGGACTGTGCGTTCATCATGAAACATTCAGATCACTTACAGCTCAATAGATTCTACCTTCTTGTAACGTTTCAGCCTGATTGGACCTTGTTTTCACACAAATTAACCCAGAATGATGTGAAATTGTGCTTCGTGCAACATAATTCTGGGTGCTATTTACAAACCATAAGTGCTAATGACTCCATTCCTTTTTGTGGTTGTAGGGGCTGTTGATTGGAGTACACTAAAACAAACCTAACCTCTCTTGGACATTCAGAAGCCAAGTTATAAGCCCACAAAGATGTATCTGGACTACTTCTTTAAAGTGACACCAGGCCCGGTGACCTTTGGGACATGGTTTTACCCCCTATAGGAATGTGCGATCATCTTGAAACGTTCAGATCACTTACAACTCAATAGATTCTACCTTCTTATAGCGTTTCAGCCTGATTGGACCTTGTTTTCACACAAATGGACCCAGAATGAAGTGAAATTGTGCTTCGTGCAACATAATTCTGGGTGCCATTTACAAACCATAAGTGCTAATGACTCCATTCCTTTTTGTGGTTGTAGGGGCTGTTGATTGGAGTACACTAAAACAAACCTGATCTCTCTAGGACATTCAGAAGCCAAGTTATAAGCCCACAAATGTGTAACTGGACTACTTCTTTAAATTGACACCAGATCCGGTGACCTTTGGGACATGGTTTGACCCCCTTAGGAAAGTGCTATCATCATGAAACGTTCAGATCACTTACAAATCAATAGATTCTACCTTCTTGTAACGTTTCAGCCTGATTGGACCTTGTTTTCACACAAATGGACGCAGAATGATGTGAAATTGTGCTTCGTGCAACATAATTCTGGGTGCCATTTACAAACCATAAGTGCTAATGACTCCATTCCTTTTTGTGGTTGTAGGGGCTGTTGATTGGAGTACACTAAAACAAACCTGATCTCTCTAGGACATTCAGAAGCCAAGTTATAAGCCCACAAATGTGTAACTGGACTAATTCTTTAAAGTGACACCAGATCCGGTGACCTTTGCGACATGGTTTGACCCCCTTAGGAAAGTGCTATCATCATGAAACGTTCAGATCACTTACAACTCAATAGATTCTACCTTCCTGTAACGTTTCTGCCTGACTGGACCTTGTTTTCACACAAATGAACCCAGAATAATGTGAAATTGTGATTCGTGCAACATAATTCTGGGTGCCATTTACAAACCATAAGTGCTAATGACTCCATTCCTTTTTGTGGTTGTAGGGGCTGTTGATTGGAGTACATTGCACGAAGCACAATTTCACATGATTCTGGGTCCATTTGTCTGAAAACAAGGTCCAATCAGGCTGAAACGTTACAGGAAGGTAGAATCTATTGTGTTGTAAGTGATCTGAACGTTTCATGATGATAGCACTTTCCTAAGGGGGTCAAACCATGTCCCAAAGGTCACCGGATCTGGTGTCAATTTAAAGAAGTAGTCCAGTTACACATTTGTGGGCTTAAAACGTGGCTTCTGAATGTCCTAGAGAGATCAGGTTTATTTTAGTGTACTCCAATCAACATCCCCTACAACCACAAAAAGGAATGGAGTCATTAGCACTTATGGTTTGTAAATGGCACCCAGAATTATGTTGCACGAAGCACAATTTCACATCATTCTGGGTCCATTTGTGTGAAAACAAGGTCCAATCAGGCTGAAACGTTACAAGAAGGTAGAATCTATTGAGTTGTAAGTGATCTGAACATTTCATGATGATAGCACTTTCCTAAGGGGGTCAAACCATGTCCCAAAGGTCACCGGATCTGGTGTCAATTTAAAGTAGTCCAGTTACACCTTTGTGGGCTTATAACTTGGCTTCTGAATGTCCTAGAGAGGTTAGGTTTATTTTAGTGTACTCCAATCTACAGCCCCTACAACCACAAAAATGAATGGAGTCATTAGCACTTATGGTTTGTAAATGGCACCCAGAATTATGTTGCACGAAGCACAATTTCACATCATTCTGGGTTCATTTGTGTGAAAACAAGGTCCAATCAGGCTGAAACGTTACAGGAAGGTAGAATCTATTGAGTTGTAAGTGATCTGAACGTTTAATGATGATAGCACTTTCCTAAGGGGGTCAAGCCATGTCCCAAAGGTCACCGGATCTGGTGTCAATTTAAAGAAGTAGTCCAGTTACACATTTGTGGGCTTATAACTTGGCTTCTGAATGTCCTAGAGAGATCAGGTTTATTGTAGTGTACTCCAATCAACAGCCCCTACAACCACAAAAAGGAATGGAGTCATTAGCACTTATGGTTTGTAAATGGCACCCAGAATTATGTTGCACGAAGCACTATTTCACATCATTCTGGGTCCATTTGTGTGAAAACAAGGTCCAATCAGGCTGAAACGTTACAGGAAGGTAGAATCTATTGAGTTGTAAGTGATCTGAACGTTTCATGATGATAGCACTTTCCTAAGGGGGTCAAACCATGTCCCAAAGGTCACCGGATCTGGTGTCAATTTAAAGAAGTTGTCCAGTTACACATTTGTGGGCTTATAACTTGGCTTCTGAATGTCCTAGAGCGATCAGGTTTGTTTTAGTGTACTCCAATCAACACCCCCTACAACCACAAAAAGGAATGGAGTCATTAGCACTTATGGCTTTTAAATGGCACCCAGAATTATGTTGCACGAAGCACAATTTCACATCATTCTGGGTTCATTTGTGTGAAAACAAGGTCCAATAAGGCTGAAACGTTACAGGAAGGTAGAATCTATTGCGTTGTAAGTGATCTGAACGTTTCATGATGATAGCACTTTCCTAAGGGGGTCAAACCATGTCCCAAAGGTCACCGGATCTGGTGTCAGTTTAAGAAGTAGTCCAGTTACACATTTGTTTGCTTAAACCTTGGCTTCTGAATGTCCTAGAGCGATCAGGTTTGTTTTAGTGTACTCCAATCAACAGCCCCTACAACCACAAAAAGGAATGGAGACATTAGCACTTATGGGTTTTAAATGGCACCCAGAATTATGTTGCACGAAGCACAATTTCACATCATTCTGGGTTCATTTGTGTAAAAACAAGGTCCAATCAGGCTGAAATAATACAGGAAGGTAGAATCTATTGAGTTGTAAGTGATCTGAACGTTTCATGATGATAGCACTTTCCTAAGGGGGTCAAACCATGTCCCAAAGGTCACCGGATCTGGTGTCTAAAGAAGTAGTCCAGTTACACATTTGTGGGCTTATAACTTGGCTTCTGAATGTCCTAGAGAGATCAGGTTTGTTTTAGTATACTCCAATCAACAGCCCCTACATCCACAAAAAGGAATGGAGTCATTAGCACTTATGGTTTTTAAATGGCACCCAGAATTATGTTGCACGAAGCACAATTTCACATCATTCTGGGTTCATTTGTGTGAAAACAAGGTCCAATCAGGCTGAAACGTTACAGGAAGGTAGAATCTATTGAGTTGTAAGTGATCTGAACGTTTCATTATGATAGCACTTTCCTAAGGGGGTCAAACCATGTCCCAAATGTCACCGGATCTGGTGTCAATTTAAAGTAGTAGTCCAGTTACACATTTGTGGGCTTATAACTTGGCTTCTGAATGTCCTAGAGAGGTCAGGTTTGTTTTAATGTACTCCAATCAACAGCCCCTACAACCACAAAAAGGAACGGAGTCATTAGCACTTATGGTTTGTAAATGGCACCCAGAATTATGTTGCACGAAGCAAAATTTCACATCATTCTGGGTTCATTTGTGTGAAAACAAGGTCCAATCAGGCAGAAAGGTTACAGGAAGGTAGAATCTATTGAGTTGTAAGTGATCTGAACGTTTCATGATGATAGCACTTTCCTAAGGGGGTCAAGCCATGTCGCAAAGGTCACCGGATCTGGTGTCACTTTAAAGAATTAGTCCAGTTACACATTTGTGGGCTTATAACTTGGCTTCTGAATGTCCTAGAGAGGTTAGGTTTATTTTAGTGTACTCCAATCTACAGCCCCTACAACCACAAAAATGAATGGAGTCATTAGCACTTATGGTTTGTAAATGGCACCCAGAATTATGTTGCACGAAGCACAATTTCACATCATTCTGGGTTCATTTGTGTGAAAACAAGGTCCAATCAGGCTGAAACGTTACAGGAAGGTAGAATCTATTGAGTTGTAAGTGATCTGAACGTTTAATGATGATAGCACTTTCCTAAGGGGGTCAAGCCATGTCCCAAAGGTCACCGGATCTGGTGTCAATTTAAAGAAGTAGTCCAGTTACACATTTGTGGGCTTATAACTTGGCTTCTGAATGTCCTAGAGAGATCAGGTTTATTGTAGTGTACTCCAATCAACAGCCCCTACAACCACAAAAAGGAATGGAGTCATTAGCACTTATGGTTTGTAAATGGCACCCAGAATTATGTTGCACGAAGCACTATTTCACATCATTCTGGGTCCATTTGTGTGAAATCAAGGTCCAATCAGGCTGAAACGTTACAGGAAGGTAGAATCTATTGAGTTGTAAGTGATCTGAACGTTTCATGATGATAGCACTTTCCTAAGGGGGTCAAACCATGTCCCAAAGGTCACCGGATCTGGTGTCAATTTAAAGAAGTTGTCCAGTTACACATTTGTGGGCTTATAACTTGGCTTCTGAATGTCCTAGAGCGATCAGGTTTGTTTTAGTGTACTCCAATCAACACCCCCTACAACCACAAAAAGGAATGGAGTCATTAGCACTTATGGCTTTTAAATGGCACCCAGAATTATGTTGCACGAAGCACAATTTCACATCATTCTGGGTTCATTTGTGTGAAAACAAGGTCCAATAAGGCTGAAACGTTACAGGAAGGTAGAATCTATTGCGTTGTAAGTGATCTGAACGTTTCATGATGATAGCACTTTCCTAAGGGGGTCAAACCATGTCCCAAAGGTCACCAGATCTGGTGTCAATTTAAAGAAGTAGTCCAGTTACACATTTGTGGGCTTATAACTTGGCTTCTGAATGTCCTAGAGCGATCAGGTTTGTTTTAGTGTACTCCAATCAACATCCCCTACAACCACAAAAAGGAATGGAGTCATTAGCACTTATGGTTTGTAAATGGCACCCAGAATTATGTTGCACGAAGCACAATTTCACATCATTCTGGGTCCATTTGTGTGAAAACAAGGTCCAATCAGGCTGAAACATTACAGGAAGGTAGAATCTATTAAGTTGTAAGTGATCTGAACGTTTCATGATGATAGCACTTCCCTAAGGGGGTCAAACCATGTCCCAAAGGTCACCGGATCTGGTGTCTAAAGAAGTAGTCCAGTTACACATTTGTGGGCTTATAACTTGGCTTCTGAATGTCCTAGAGAGATCAGGTTTGTTTTAGTATACTCCAATCAACAGCCCCTACATCCACAAAAAGGAATGGAGTCATTAGCACTTATGGTTTTTAAATGGCACCCAGAATTATGTTGCACGAAGCACAATTTCACATCATTCTGGGTTCATTTGTGTGAAAACAAGGTCCAATCAGGCTGAAACGTTACAGGAAGGTAGAATCTATTGAGTTGAAAGTGATCTGAACGTTTCATTATGATAGCACTTTCCTAAGGGGGTCAAACCATGTCCCAAATGTCACCGGATCTGGTGTCAATTTAAAGTAGTAGTCCAGTTACACATTTGTGGGCTTATAACTTGGCTTCTGAATGTCCTAGAGAGGTCAGGTTTGTTTTAATGTACTCCAATCAACAGCCCCTACAACCACAAAAAGGAACGGAGTCATTAGCACTTATGGTTTGTAAATGGCACCCAGAATTATGTTGCACGAAGCAAAATTTCACATCATTCTGGGTTCATTTGTGTGAAAAGAAGGTCCAATCAGGCAGAAAGGTTACAGGAAGGTAGAATCTATTGAGTTGTAAGTGATCTGAACGTTTCATGATGATAGCACTTTCCTAAGGGGGTCAAGCCATGTCGCAAAGGTCACCGGATCTGGTGTCACTTTAAAGAATTAGTCCAGTTACACATTTGTGGGCTTATAACTTGGCTTCTGAATGTCCTAGAGAGATCAGGTTTGTTTTAGTGTACTCCAATCAACAGCCCCTACAACCACAAAAAGGAATGGAGACATTAGCACTTATGGTTCTTAAATGGCACCCAGAATTATGTTGCACGAAGCACAATTTCACATCATTCTGGGTTCATTTGTGTGAAAACAAGGTCCAATCAGGCTGAAACGTTACAGGAAGGTAGAATCTATTGAGATGTAAGTGATCTGAACGTTTAATGATGATAGCACTTTCCTAAGGGGGTCAAGCCATGTCCCAAAGGTCACCGGATCTGGTGTCAATTTAAAGAAGTAGTCCAGTTACACATTTGTGGGCTTATAACTTGGCTTCTGAATGTCCTAGAGAGATCAGGTTTATTGTAGTGTACTCCAATCAACAGCCCCTACAACCACAAAAAGGAATGGAGTCATTAGCACTTATGGTTTGTAAATGGCACCCAGAATTATGTTGCACGAAGCACTATTTCACATCATTCTGGGTCCATTTGTGTGAAAACAAGGTCCAATCAGGCTGAAATGTTACAGGAAGGTAGAATCTATTGAGTTGCAAGTGATCTGAACGTTTCATGATGATAGCACTTTCCTAAGGGGGTCAAACCATGTCCCAAAGGTCACCGGATCTGGTGTCAATTTAAAGAAGTTGTCCAGTTACACATTTGTGGGCTTATAACTTGGCTTCTGAATGTCCTAGAGCGATCAGGTTTGTTTTAGTGTACTCCAATCAAAGCCCCTACAACCACAAAAAGGAATGGAGTCATTAGCACTTATGGTTTGTAAATGTCACCCAGAATTATGTGTCACGAAGCACAATTTCACATCATTCTGGGTTCATTTGTGTGAAAACAAGGTCCAATCAGGCTGAAACGTTACAGGAAGGTAGAATCTATTGAGTTGTAAGTGATCTGAACGTTTAATGATGATAGCACTTTCCTAAGGGGGTCAAACCATGTCCCAAAGGTCACCGGATCTGGTGTCAATTTAAAGAAGTAGTCCAGTTACACATTTGTGGGCTTATAACTTGGCTTCTGAATGTCCTAGAGGGATCAGGTTTATTCTAGTGTACTCCAATCAACAGCCCCTACAACCACAAAAAGGAATGGAGTCATTAGCACTTATGGTTTGTAAATGGCACCCAGAATTATGTTGCACGAAGCACAATTTCACATCATTCTGGGTCCATTTGTGTGAAAACAAGGTCCAATCAGGCTGAAACGTTACAGGAAGGTAGAATCTATTGAGTTGTAAGTGATCTGAACGTTTAATGATGATAGCACTTTCCTAAGGGTGTCAAACCATGTCCCAAAGGTCACCGGATCTGGTGTCAATTTAAAGAAGTAGTCCAGTTACACATTTGTGGGCTTATAACTTGGCTTCTGAATGTCCTAGAGCGATCAGGTTTGTTTTAGTGTACTCCAATCAACAGCCCCTACAACCACAAAAAGGAATGGAGTCATTAGCACTTATGGTTTGTAAATGGCACCCATAATTATGTTGCACGAAGCACAATTTCACATCATTCTGGGTTCATTTGTGTGAAAACAAGGTCCAATCAGGCAGAAACGTTACAGGAAGGTAGAATCTATTGAGTTGTTAGTGATCTGAACGTTTCATGATGATAGCGCTTTCCTAAGGGGGTCAAACCATGTCGCAAAGGTCACCGGATCTGGTTACACTTTAAAGAATTAGTCCAGTTACACATTTGTGGGCTTATAACTTGGCTTCTGAATGTCCTAGAGAGATCAGGTTTGTTTTAGTGTACTCCAATCAACAGCCCCTACAACCACAAAAAGGAATGGAGTCATTAGCACTTATGGTTTGTAAATGGCACCCAGAATTATGTTGCACGAAGCACAATTTCACATCATTCTGGGTCCATTTGTGTGAAAACAAGGTCCAATCAGGCCGAAACGTTACAAGAAGGTAGAATCTATTGAGTTGTAAGGGATCTGAACGTTTCATGATGATAGCACTTTCCTAAGGGGGTCAAACCATGTCCCAAAGGTCACCGGATCTGGTGTCAATTTAAAGAAGTAGTCCAGTTACACATTTGTGGGCTTATAACTTGGCTTCTGAATGTCCTAGAGAGATCAGGTTTGTTTTAGTGTACTCCAATCAACAGCCCCTACAACCACAAAAAGGAATGGAGTCATTAGCACTTATGGTTTGTAAATGGCACCCAGAATTATGTTGCACGAAGCACAATTTCACTTCATTCTGGGTCCATTTGTGTGAAAACAAGGTCCAATCAGGCTGAAACGCTATAAGAAGGTAGAATCTATTGAGTTGTAAGTGATCTGAACGTTTCAAGATGATCGCACATTCCTATAGGGGGTAAAACCATGTCCCAAAGGTCACCGGGCCTGGTGTCACTTTAAAGAAGTAGTCCAGTTACATCTTTGTGGGCTTATAACTTGGCTTCTGAATGTCCTGGAGAGGTTAGGTTTGTTTTAGTCTACTCCAATCAAAAGCCCCTACAACCACAAAAAGGAATGGAGTCATTAGCACTTATAATTTGTAAATGGCACCCAGAATTATGTTGCACGAAGCACAATTTCACATCATTCTGGGTTCATTTGTGTGAAAACAAGGTCCAATCAGGCTGAAACGTTACAAGAAGGTAGAATCTATTGAGTTGTAAGTGATCTGAACGTTTCATGATGATCGCACATTCCTATAGGGGGTCAAACCATGTCCCAAAGGTCACCGGGCCTGGTGTCACTTTAAAGAAGTAGTTCAGTTACACATTTGTGGGCTTATAACTTGGCTTCTGAATATCCTAGAGAGGTCAGGTTTGTTTTAGAGTACTCCAGTTAACAGCCCCCATTACCCCAAAGAGGAATGGAGTCATTAGCACTTATGGTTTTTAAATGGCACACAGAATTATGTTGCACGAAGCACACTTTCACATCATTCTGGGTTCATTTGTGTGAAAACAAGGTCCAATCAGGCTGAAACGTTACAGGAAGTTAGAATCTATTGAGTTGTAAGTGATCTGAACGTTTCATGATGATAGCACTTTCCTAAGGGGGTCAAACCATGTCCCAAAGGTCACCGGATCTGGTGTCAATTTAAAGAAGTAGTCCAGTTACACATTTGTGGGCTTATAACGTGGCTTCTGAATGTCCTAGAGAGATCAGGTTTGTTTTAGTATACTCCAATCAACAGCCCCTACAACCACAAAAAGGAATGGAGTCATTAGCACTTATGGTTTTTAAATGGCACCCAGAATTATGTTGCACGAAGCACAATTTCACATGATTCTGGGTCGATTTGTGTGAAAACAAGGTCCAATCAGGCTGAAATGTTACAGGAAGGTAGAATCTATTGAGTTGCAAGTGATCTGAACGTTTCATGATGATAGCACTTTCCTAAGGGGGTCAAACCATGTCCCAAAGGTCACCGGATCTGGTGTCAATTTAAAGAAGTAGTCCAGTTACACATTTGTGGGCTTATAACTTGGCTTCTGAATGTCCTAGAGAGATCAGGTTTATTTTAGTGTACTCCAATCAACAGCCCCTACAACCACAAAAAGGAATGGAGTCATTAGCACTTATGGTTTGTAAATGGCACCCAGAATTATGTTGCACGAAGCACTATTTCACATCATTCTGGGTCCATTTGTGTGAAAACAAGGTCCAATCAGGCTGAAACGTTACAAGAAGGTAGAATCTACTGAGTTGTAAGTGATCTGAACATTTCATGATGATAGCACTTTCCTAAGGGGGTCAAACCATGTCCCAAAGGTCACCGGATCTGGTGTCAATTTAAAGAAGTAGTCCAGTTACACCTTTGTGGGCTTATAACTTGGCTTCTGAATGTCCTAGAGAGGTTAGGTTTGTTTTAGTGTACTCCAATCTACAGCCCCTACAACCACAAAAAGGAATGGAGTCATTAGCACTTATGGTTTGTAAATGGCACCCAGAATTATGTTGCACGAAGCACAATTTCACATCATTCTGGGTTCATTTGTGTGAAAACAAGGTCCAATCAGGCTGAAACGTTACAGGAAGGTAGAATCTATTGAGTTGTAAGTTATCTGAACGTTTAATGATGATAGCACTTTCCTAAGGGGGTCAAACCATGTCCCAAAGGTCACCGGATCTGGTGTCAATTTAAAGAAGTAGTCCAGTTACACATTTGTGGGCTTATAACTTGGCTTCTGAATGTTCTAGAGCGATCAGGTTTGTTTTAGTGTACTCCAATCAAAGCCCCTACAACCACAAAAAGGAATGGAGTCATTAGCACTTATGGTTTGTAAATGTCACCCAGAATTATGTGTCACGAAGCACAATTTCACATCATTCTGGGTTCATTTGTGTGAAAACAAGGTCCAATCAGGCTGAAACGTTACAGGAAGGTAGAATCTATTGAGTTGTAAGTGATCTGAACGTTTAATGATGATAGCACTTTCCTAAGGGGGTCAAACCATGTCCCAAAGGTCACCGGATCTGGTGTCAATTTAAAGAAGTAGTCCAGTTACACATTTGTGGGCTTATAACTTGGCTTCTGAATGTCCTAGAGGGATCAGGTTTATTCTAGTGTACTCCAATCAACAGCCCCTACAACCACAAAAAGGAATGGAGTCATTAGCACTTATGGTTTGTAAATGGCACCCAGAATTATGTTGCACGAAGCACAATTTCACATCATTCTGGGTCCATTTGTGTGAAAACAAGGTCCAATCAGGCTGAAACGTTACAGGAAGGTAGAATCTATTGAGTTGTAAGTGATCTGAACGTTTAATGATGATAGCACTTTCCTAAGGGTGTCAAACCATGTCCCAAAGGTCACCGGATCTGGTGTCAATTTAAAGAAGTAGTCCAGTTACACATTTGTGGGCTTATAACTTGGCTTCTGAATGTCCTAGAGCGATCAGGTTTGTTTTAGTGTACTCCAATCAACAGCCCCTACAACCACAAAAAGGAATGGAGTCATTAGCACTTATGGTTTGTAAATGGCACCCATAATTATGTTGCACGAAGCACAATTTCACATCATTCTGGGTTCATTTGTGTGAAAACAAGGTCCAATCAGGCAGAAACGTTACAGGAAGGTAGAATCTATTGAGTTGTAAGTGATCTGAACGTTTCATGATGATAGCACTTTCCTAAGGGGGTCAAACCATGTCGCAAAGGTCACCGGATCTGGTTACACTTTAAAGAATTAGTCCAGTTACACATTTGTGGGCTTATAACTTGGCTTCTGAATGTCCTAGAGAGATCAGGTTTGTTTTAGTGTACTCCAATCAACAGCCCCTACAACCACAAAAAGGAATGGAGTCATTAGCACTTATGGTTTGTAAATGGCACCCAGAATTATGTTGCACGAAGCACAATTTCACATCATTCTGGGTCCATTTGTGTGAAAACAAGGTCCAATCAGGCCGAAACGTTACAAGAAGGTAGAATCTATTGAGTTGTAAGGGATCTGAACGTTTCATGATGATAGCACTTTCCTAAGGGGGTCAAACCATGTCCCAAAGGTCACCGGATCTGGTGTCAATTTAAAGAAGTAGTCCAGTTACACATTTGTGGGCTTATAACTTGGCTTCTGAATGTCCTAGAGAGATCAGGTTTGTTTTAGTGTACTCCAATCAACAGCCCCTACAACCACAAAAAGGAATGGAGTCATTAGCACTTATGGTTTGTAAATGGCACCCAGAATTATGTTGCACGAAGCACAATTTCACTTCATTCTGGGTCCATTTGTGTGAAAACAAGGTCCAATCAGGCTGAAACGCTATAAGAAGGTAGAATCTATTGAGTTGTAAGTGATCTGAACGTTTCAAGATGATCGCACATTCCTATAGGGGGTAAAACCATGTCCCAAAGGTCACCGGGCCTGGTGTCACTTTAAAGAAGTAGTCCAGTTACATCTTTGTGGGCTTATAACTTGGCTTCTGAATGTCCTAGAGAGGTTAGGTTTGTTTTAGTCTACTCCAATCAAAAGCCCCTACAACCACAAAAAGGAATGGAGTCATTAGCACTTATAATTTGTAAATGGCACCCAGAATTATGTTGCACGAAGCACAATTTCACATCATTCTGGGTTCATTTGTGTGAAAACAAGGTCCAATCAGGCTGAAACGTTACAAGAAGGTAGAATCTATTGAGTTGTAAGTGATCTGAACGTTTCATGATGATCGCACATTCCTATAGGGGGTCAAACCATGTCCCAAAGGTCACCGGGCCTGGTGTCACTTTAAAGAAGTAGTTCAGTTACACATTTGTGGGCTTATAACTTGGCTTCTGAATATCCTAGAGAGGTCAGGTTTGTTTTAGAGTACTCCAGTTAACAGCCCCCATTACCCCAAAGAGGAATGGAGTCATTAGCACTTATGGTTTTTAAATGGCACACAGAATTATGTTGCACGAAGCACACTTTCACATCATTCTGGGTTCATTTGTGTGAAAACAAGGTCCAATCAGGCTGAAACGTTACAGGAAGTTAGAATCTATTGAGTTGTAAGTGATCTGAACGTTTCATGATGATAGCACTTTCCTAAGGGGGTCAAACCATGTCCCAAAGGTCACCGGATCTGGTGTCAATTTAAAGAAGTAGTCCAGTTACACATTTGTGGGCTTATAACGTGGCTTCTGAATGTCCTAGAGAGATCAGGTTTGTTTTAGTATACTCCAATCAACAGCCCCTACAACCACAAAAAGGAATGGAGTCATTAGCACTTATGGTTTTTAAATGGCACCCAGAATTATGTTGCACGAAGCACAATTTCACATGATTCTGGGTCGATTTGTGTGAAAACAAGGTCCAATCAGGCTGAAATGTTACAGGAAGGTAGAATCTATTGAGTTGCAAGTGATCTGAACGTTTCATGATGATAGCACTTTCCTAAGGGGGTCAAACCATGTCCCAAAGGTCACCGGATCTGGTGTCAATTTAAAGAAGTAGTCCAGTTACACATTTGTGGGCTTATAACTTGGCTTCTGAATGTCCTAGAGAGATCAGGTTTATTTTAGTGTACTCCAATCAACAGCCCCTACAACCACAAAAAGGAATGGAGTCATTAGCACTTATGGTTTGTAAATGGCACCCAGAATTATGTTGCACGAAGCACTATTTCACATCATTCTGGGTCCATTTGTGTGAAAACAAGGTCCAATCAGGCTGAAACGTTACAGGAAGGTAGAATCTATTGAGTTGTAAGTGATCTGAACGTTTCATGATGATCGCACTTTCCTAAGGGGGTCAAACCATGTCCCAAAGGTCACCGGATCTGGTGTCAATTTAAAGAAGTAGTCCAGTTACACATGTGTGGGCTTATAACTTGGTTTCTGAATGTCCTAGAGAGATCAAGTTTATTTTAGTGTACTCCAATCAACAGCCCCTACAACCACAAAAAGGAATGGAGTCATTAGCACTTATGGTTTGTAAATGGCACCCAGAATTATGTTGCACGAAGCACTATTTCACTTCATTCTGGGTCCATTTGTGTGAAAACAAGGTCCAATCAGGCTGAAACGTTACAAGAAGGTAGAATCTACTGAGTTGTAAGTGATCTGAACATTTCATGATGATAGCACTTTCCTAAGGGGGTCAAACCATGTCCCAAAGGTCACCGGATCTGGTGTCAATTTAAAGAAGTAGTCCAGTTACACCTTTGTGGGCTTATAACTTGGCTTCTGAATGTCCTAGAGAGGTTAGGTTTGTTTTAGTGTACTCCAATCTACAGCCCCTACAACCACAAAAAGGAATGGAGTCATTAGCACTTATGGTTTGTAAATGGCACCCAGAATTATGTTGCACGAAGCACAATTTCACATCATTCTGGGTTCATTTGTGTGAAAACAAGGTCCAATCAGGCTGAAACGTTACAGGAAGGTAGAATCTATTGAGTTGTAAGTTATCTGAACGTTTAATGATGATAGCACTTTCCTAAGGGGGTCAAACCATGTCCCAAAGGTCACCGGATCTGGTGTCAATTTAAAGAAGTAGTCCAGTTACACATTTGTGGGCTTATAACTTGGCTTCTGAATGTTCTAGAGAGATCAGGTTTATTGTAGTGTACTCCAATCAACAGCCCCTACAACCACAAAAAGGAATGGAGTCATTAGCACTTATGGCTTTTAAATGGCACCCAGAATTATGTTGCACGAAGCACAATTTCACATCATTCTGGGTTCATTTGTGTGAAAACAAGGTCCAATCAGGCTGAAACGTTACATGAAGGTAGAATCTATTGAGTTGTAAGTGATCTGAAGGTTTCATGATGATAGCGCTTTCCTAAGGGGGTCAAACCATGTCTCAAAGGTCACCGGATCTGGTGTCAATTTAAAGAAGTAGTCCAGTTACACATGTGTGGGCTTATAACTTGGTTTCTGAATGTCTTAGAGAGATCAAGTTTATTTTAGTGTACTCCAATCAACAGCCCCTACAACCACAAAAAGGAATGGAGTCATTAGCACTTATGGTTTGTAAATGGCACCCAGAATTATGTTGCACGAAGCACAATTTCACTTCATTCTGGGTCCATTTGTGTGAAAACAAGGTCCAATCAGGCTGAAACGTTACAGGAAGGTAGAATCTATTGAGTTGTAAGTGATCTGAACATTTCATGATGATAGCACTTTCCTAAGGGGGTCAAACCATGTCCCAAAGGTCACCGGATCTGGTGTCAATTTAAAGAAGTAGTCCAGTTACACATTTGTGGGCTTATAACTTGGCTTCTGAATGTCCTAGAGCGATCAGGTTTGTTTTAGTGTACTCCAATCAACAGCCCCTACAACCACAAAAAGGAATGGAGTCATTAGCACTTATGGCTTTTAAATGGCACCCAGAATTATGTTGCACGAAGCACAATTTCACATCATTCTGGGTTCATTTGTGTGAAAACAAGGTCCAATCAGGCTGAAACGTTACATGAAGGTAGAATCTATTGAGTTGTAAGTGATCTGAAGGTTTCATGATGATAGCGCTTTCCTAAGGGGGTCAAACCATGTCTCAAAGGTCACCGGATCTGGTGTCAATTTAAAGAAGTAGTCCAGTTACACATTTGTGGGCTTATAACTTGGCTTCTGAATGTCCTAGAGAGGTCAGGGTTGTTTTAGTGTACTCCAATCAACAGCCCCTACAACCACAAAAAGGAATGGAGTCATTAGCACTTATGGTTTGTAAATGGCACCCAGAATTATGTTGCACGAAGCACAATTTCACATCATTCTGCGTCCATTTGTGTGAAAACAAGGTCCAATCAGGCTGAAACGTTACAGGAAGGTAGAATCTATTGAGTTGTAAGTGATCTGAACGTTTCATGATGATAGCACTTTCCTAAGGGGGTCACACCATGTCCCAAAGGTCACCGGATCTGGTGTCAATTTAAAGAAGTAGTCCAGTTACACATGTGTGGGCTTATAACTTGGCTTCTGAATGTCCTAGAGAGATCAGGTTTGTTTTAGTGTACTCCAATCAACAGCCCCTACAACCACAAAAAGGAATGGAGTCATTAGCACTTATGGTTTTTAAATCGCACCCAGAATTATGTTGCACGAAGCACAATTTCACATCATTCTGGGTTCATTTGTGTGAAAACAAGGTCCAATCAGGCTGAAACGTTACAGGAAGCTAGAATCTATTGAGTTGTAAGTGATCTGAACGTTTCATGATGATAGCACTTTCCTAAGGGGGTCAAACAATGTCCCAAAGATCACCGGATCTGGTGTCAATTTAAAGAAGTAGTCCAGTTACACATTTGTGGGCTTATAACTTGGCTTCTGAATGTCCTAGAGAGATCAGGTTTGTTTTAGTGTACTCCAATCAACAGCCCCTACAACCACAAAAAAGGAATGGAGTCATTAGCACTTATGGTTTGTAAATGGCACCCAGAATTATGTTGCACGAAGCAAAATTTCACATCATTCTGGGTCCATTTGTGTTAAAACAAGGTCCAGTCAGGCTGAAACATTACAGGAAGGTAGAATCTATTAAGTTGTAAGTGATCTGAACGTTTCATGATGATAGCCCTTCCCTAAGGGGGTCAAACCATGTCCCAAAGGTCACTGGATCTGGTGTCTAAAGAAGTAGTCCAGTTACAAATTTGTGGGCTTATAACTTGGCTTCTGAATGTCCTAGAGAGATCAGGTTTGTTTTAGTATACTCCAATCAACAGCCCCTACAACCACAAAAAGGAATGGAGTCATTAGACTTATGGTTTTTAAATGGCACCCAGAATTATGTTGCACGAAGCACAATTTCACATCATTCTGGGTTCATTTGTGTGAAAACAAGGTCCAATCAGGCTGAAACGTTACAGGAAGGTAGAATCTATTGCGTTGTAAGTGATCTGAACGTTTCATGATGATAGCACTTTCCTAAGGGGGTCAAACCATGTCCCAAAGGTCACCGGATCTGGTGTCAATTTAAAGAAGTAGTCCAGTTACACATTTGTGGGCTTAAACCTTGGCTTCTGAATGTCCTAGAGCGATCAGGTTTGTTTTAGTGTACTCCAATCAACAGCCGCTACAACCACAAAAAGGAATGGAGACATTAGCACTTATGGTTTTTAAATGGCACCCAGAATTATGTTGCACGAAGCACAATTTCACATCATTCTGGGTTCATTTGTGTAAAAACAAGGTCCAATCAGGCTGAAACAATACAGGAAGGTAAAATCTATTGAGTTGTAAGTGATCTGAAAGTTTCAAGATGATCGCACATGCCTATAGGGGGTCAAACCATGTCCCAAATGTCACCGGGCCTGGTGTCACTTTAAAGAAGTAGTCCAGTTACACCTTTGTGGGCTTATAACTTGGCTTCTGAATGTCCTAGAGAGGTTAGGTTTGTTTTAGTGTACTCTAATCAAAAGCCCCTACAACCACAAAAAGGAATGGAGTCATTAGCACTTATGGTTTGTAAATGGCACCCAGAATTACGTTGCACGAAGCACAATTTCACATCATTCTGGGATCATTTGTATGAAAACAAGGTCCAATCAGGCTGAAATGTTACAGGAAGGTAGAATCTATTGAGTTGTAAGTGATCTGAACGTTTCATGATGATAGCACTTTCCTAAGGGGGTCAAACCATGTCCCAAAGGTCACCGGATCTGGTGTCAATTTAAAGAAGTAGTCCAGTTACACATTTGTGGGCTTATAACTTGGCTTCTGAATGTCCTAGAGCGATCAGGTTTGTTTTAGTGTACTCCAATCAACAGCCCCTACAACCACAAAAAGGAATGGAGTCATTAGCACTTATGGTTTTTAAATGGCACCCAGAATTATGTTGCACGAAGCACAATTTCACATCATTCTGGGTTCATTTGTGTGAAAACAAGGTCCAATCAGGCTGAAACGTTACAGGAAGGTAGAATCTATTGAGTTATAAGTGATCTGAACGTTTCATGATGATAGCACTTTCCTAAGGGGTTCAAACCATGTCCCAAAGGTCACCGGATCTGGTGTCAATTTAAATGTCGTCCAGTTACACATTTGTGGGCTTATAACTTGGCTTCTGAATGTCCTAGAGAGATCACGTTTGTTTTAGTGTACTCCAATCAACAGCCCCTACAACCACAAAAAGGAATGGAGTCATTAGCACTTATGGTTTGTAAATGGCACCCAGAATTATGTTGCACGAAGCACAATTTCACATCATTCTGGGTCCATTTGTGTGAAAACAAGGTCCAATCAGGCTGAAACATTACAGGAAGGTAGAATCTATTAAGTTGTAAGTGATCTGAACGTTTCATGATGATAGCACTTCCCTAAGGGGGTCAAACCATGTCCCAAAGGTCACCGGATCTGGTGTCTAAAAAAGTAGTCCAGTTACACATTTGTGGGCTTATAACTTGGCTTCTGAATGTCCTAGAGAGATCAGGTTTGTTTTAGTATACTCCAATCAACAGCCCCTAAAACCACAAAAAGGAATGGAGTCATTAGCACTTATGGTTTGTAAATGGCACCCAGAATTATGTTGCACGAAGCACAATTTCACATCATTCTGGGTTCATTTGTGTGAAAACAAGGTCCAATCAGGCTGAAACGTTACAGGAAGGTAGAATCTATTGAGTTGAAAGTGATCTGAACGTTTCATGATGATAGCACTTTCCTAAGGGGGTCAAACCATGTCCCAAAGGTCACCGGATCTGGTGTCAATTTAAAGAAGTAGTCCAGTTACACATTTGTGGGCTTATAACTTGGCTTCTGAATGTCCTAGATCGATCAGGTTTGCTTTTGTTACTCCAATCAACAGCCCCTACAACCACAAAAAGGAATGGAGACATTAGCACTTATGGTTTTTAAATGGCACCCAGAATTATGTTGCACGAAGCACAATTTCACATCATTCTGGGTTCATTTGTGGTAAAACAAGGTCCAATCAGGCTGAAACGTTACAGGAAGGTAGAATCTACTGAGTTGTAAGTGATCTGAACGTTTCATGATGATAGCACTTTCCTAAGGGGGTCAAACCATGTCCCAAAGATCACCGGATCTGGTGTCAATTTAAAGAAGTAGTCCAGTTACACATTTGTGGGCTTATAACTTGGCTTCTGAATGTCCTAGAGAAATCAGGTTTGTTTTAGTGTACTCCAATCAACAGCCCCTACAACCACAAAAAGGAATGGAGTCATTAGCACTTATGGTTTGTAAATGGCACCCAGAATTATGTTGCACGAAGCACAATTTCACATCATTCTGGGTCCATTTGTGTGAAAAAAAGGTCCAATCAGGCTGAAACGCTACAAGAAGGTAGAATCTATTGAGTTGTAAGTGATCTGAACATTTCAAGATGATCGCACATTCCTATAGGGGGTAAAACCATGTCCCAAAGGTCACCGGGCCTGGTGTCACTTTAAAGAAGTAGTCCAGTTACACCTTTGTGGGCTTATAACTTGGCTTCTGAATGTCCTAACGTGGTTAGGTTTGTTTTAGTGTACTCCAATCAACAGCCCCTACAACCACAAAAAGGAATGGAGTCATTAGCACTTATGGTTTGTAAATGGCACCCAGAATTATGTTGCACGAAGCACAATTTCACATCATTCTGGGTCCATTTGTGTGAAAACAAGGTCCAATCAGGCTGAAACGTTACAGGAAGGTAGAATCTATTGAGTTGTAAGTGATCTGAACGTTTCATGATGATAGCACTTTCCTAAGGGGGTCAAACCATGTCCCAAATGTCACCGGATCTGGTGTCAATTTAAAGAAGTAGTCCAGTTACACATTTGTGGGCTTATAACTTGGCTTCTGAATGTCCTAGAGAGATCAGGTTTATTTTAGTGTACTCCAATCAACAGTCCCTACAACTACAAAAAGGAATGGAGTCATTAGCACTTATGGTTTTTAAATGGCACCCAGAATTATGTTGCACGAAGCACAATTTCACATCATACTGGGTTCATTTGTGTGAAAACAAGGTCCAATCAGGCTGAAACGTTACAGGAAGGTAGAATCTATTGAGTTGTAACTGATCTGAACGTTTCATGATGATAGCACTTTCCTAAGGGGGTCAAACCATGTCGCAAAGGTCACCGGATCTGGTGTCACTTTAAAGATCTAGTCCAGTTACACATTTGTGGGCTTATAACTTGGCTTCTGAATGTCCTAGATCGATCAGGTTTGCTTTTGTTACTCCAATCAACAGCCCCTACAACCACAAAAAGGAATGGAGACATTAGCACTTATGGTTTTTAAATGGCACCCAGAATTATGTTGCACAAAGCACAATTTCACATCATTCTGGGTTCATTTGTGGTAAAACAAGGTCCAATCAGGCTGAAACGTTACAGGAAGGTAGAATCTACTGAGTTGTAAGTGATCTGAACGTTTCATGATGATAGCACTTTCCTAAGGGGGTCAAACCATGTCCCAAAGATCACCGGATCTGGTGTCAATTTAAAGAAGTAGTCCAGTTACACATTTGTGGGCTTATAACTTGGCTTCTGAATGTCCTAGAGAAATCAGGTTTGTTTTAGTGTACTCCAATCAACAGCCCCTACAACCACAAAAAGGAATGGAGTCATTAGCACTTATGGTTTGTAAATGGCACCCAGAATTATGTTGCACGAAGCACAATTTCACATCATTCTGGGTCCATTTGTGTGAATACAAGGTCCAATCAGGCTGAAACGCTACAAGAAGGTAGAATCTATTGAGTTGTAAGTGATCTGAACATTTCAAGATGATCGCACATTCCTATAGGGGGTAAAACCATGTCCCAAAGGTCACTGGATCTGGTGTCTAAAGAAGTAGTCCAGTTACAAATTTGTGGGCTTATAACTTGGCTTCTGAATGTCCTAGAGAGATCAGGTTTGTTTTAGTATACTCCAATCAACAGCCCCTACAACCACAAAAAGGAATGGAGTCATTAGACTTATGGTTTTTAAATGGCACCCAGAATTATGTTGCACGAAGCACAATTTCACATCATTCTGGGTTCATTTGTGTGAAAACAAGGTCCAATCAGGCTGAAACGTTACAGGAAGGTAGAATCTATTGCGTTGTAAGTGATCTGAACGTTTCATGATGATAGCACTTTCCTAAGGGGGTCAAACCATGTCCCAAAGGTCACCGGATCTGGTGTCAATTTAAAGAAGTAGTCCAGTTACACATTTGTGGGCTTAAACCTTGGCTTCTGAATGTCCTAGAGCGATCAGGTTTGTTTTAGTGTACTCCAATCAACAGCCGCTACAACCACAAAAAGGAATGGAGACATTAGCACTTATGGTTTTTAAATGGCACCCAGAATTATGTTGCACGAAGCACAATTTCACATCATTCTGGGTTCATTTGTGTAAAAACAAGGTCCAATCAGGCTGAAACAATACAGGAAGGTAAAATCTATTGAGTTGTAAGTGATCTGAAAGTTTCAAGATGATCGCACATGCCTATAGGGGGTCAAACCATGTCCCAAATGTCACCGGGCCTGGTGTCACTTTAAAGAAGTAGTCCAGTTACACCTTTGTGGGCTTATAACTTGGCTTCTGAATGTCCTAGAGAGGTTAGGTTTGTTTTAGTGTACTCTAATCAAAAGCCCCTACAACCACAAAAAGGAATGGAGTCATTAGCACTTATGGTTTGTAAATGGCACCCAGAATTACGTTGCACGAAGCACAATTTCACATCATTCTGGGATCATTTGTATGAAAACAAGGTCCAATCAGGCTGAAATGTTACAGGAAGGTAGAATCTATTGAGTTGTAAGTGATCTGAACGTTTCATGATGATAGCACTTTCCTAAGGGGGTCAAACCATGTCCCAAAGGTCACCGGATCTGGTGTCAATTTAAAGAAGTAGTCCAGTTACACATTTGTGGGCTTATAACTTGGCTTCTGAATGTCCTAGAGCGATCAGGTTTGTTTTAGTGTACTCCAATCAACAGCCCCTACAACCACAAAAAGGAATGGAGTCATTAGCACTTATGGTTTTTAAATGGCACCCAGAATTATGTTGCACGAAGCACAATTTCACATCATTCTGGGTTCATTTGTGTGAAAACAAGGTCCAATCAGGCTGAAACGTTACAGGAAGGTAGAATCTATTGAGTTGTAAGTGATCTGAACGTTTCATGATGATAGCACTTTCCTAAGGGGTTCAAACCATGTCCCAAAGGTCACCGGATCTGGTGTCAATTTAAATGTCGTCCAGTTACACATTTGTGGGCTTATAACTTGGCTTCTGAATGTCCTAGAGAGATCACGTTTGTTTTAGTGTACTCCAATCAACAGCCCCTACAACCACAAAAAGGAATGGAGTCATTAGCACTTATGGTTTGTAAATGGCACCCAGAATTATGTTGCACGAAGCACAATTTCACATCATTCTGGGTCCATTTGTGTGAAAACAAGGTCCAATCAGGCTGAAACATTACAGGAAGGTAGAATCTATTAAGTTGTAAGTGATCTGAACGTTTCATGATGATAGCACTTCCCTAAGGGGGTCAAACCATGTCCCAAAGGTCACCGGATCTGGTGTCTAAAAAAGTAGTCCAGTTACACATTTGTGGGCTTATAACTTGGCTTCTGAATGTCCTAGAGAGATCAGGTTTGTTTTAGTATACTCCAATCAACAGCCCCTAAAACCACAAAAAGGAATGGAGTCATTAGCACTTATGGTTTGTAAATGGCACCCAGAATTATGTTGCACGAAGCACAATTTCACATCATTCTGGGTTCATTTGTGTGAAAACAAGGTCCAATCAGGCTGAAACGTTACAGGAAGGTAGAATCTATTGAGTTGAAAGTGATCTGAACGTTTCATGATGATAGCACTTTCCTAAGGGGGTCAAACCATGTCCCAAAGGTCACCGGATCTGGTGTCAATTTAAAGAAGTAGTCCAGTTACACATTTGTGGGCTTATAACTTGGCTTCTGAATGTCCTAGATCGATCAGGTTTGCTTTTGTTACTCCAATCAACAGCCCCTACAACCACAAAAAGGAATGGAGACATTAGCACTTATGGTTTTTAAATGGCACCCAGAATTATGTTGCACGAAGCACAATTTCACATCATTCTGGGTTCATTTGTGTAAAAACAAGGTCCAATCAGGCTGAAACAATACAGGAAGGTAAAATCTATTGAGTTGTAAGTGATCTGAAAGTTTCAAGAAGATCGCACATGCCTATAGGGGGTCAAACCATGTCCCAAATGTCACCGGGCCTGGTGTCACTTTAAAGAAGTAGTCCAGTTACACCTTTGTGGGCTTAAAACTTGGCTTCTGAATGTCCTAGAGAGGTTAGGTTTGTTTTAGTGTACTCTAATCAAAAGCCCCTACAACCACAAAAAGGAATGGAGTCATTAGCACTTATGGTTTGTAAATGGCACCCAGAATTACGTTGCACGAAGCACAATTTCACATCATTCTGGGATCATTTGTATGAAAACAAGGTCCAATCAGGCTGAAATGTTACAGGAAGGTAGAATCTATTGAGTTGTAAGTGATCTGAACGTTTCATGATGATAGCACTTTCCTAAGGGGGTCAAACCATGTCCCAAAGGTCACCGGATCTGGTGTCAATTTAAAGAAGTAGTCCAGTTACACATTTGTGGGCTTATAACTTGGCTTCTGAATGTCCTAGAGCGATCAGGTTTGTTTTAGTGTACTCCAATCAACAGCCCCTACAACCACAAAAAGGAATGGAGTCATTAGCACTTATGGTTTTTAAATGGCACCCAGAATTATGTTGCACGAAGCACAATTTCACATCATTCTGGGTTCATTTGTGTGAAAACAAGGTCCAATCAGGCTGAAACGTTACAGGAAGGTAGAATCTATTGAGTTGTAAGTGATCTGAACGTTTCATGATGATAGCACTTTCCTAAGGGGTTCAAACCATGTCCCAAAGGTCACCGGATCTGGTGTCAATTTAAATGTCGTCCAGTTACACATTTGTGGGCTTATAACTTGGCTTCTGAATGTCCTAGAGAGATCACGTTTGTTTTAGTGTACTCCAATCAACAGCCCCTACAACCACAAAAAGGAATGGAGTCATTAGCACTTATGGTTTGTAAATGGCACCCAGAATTATGTTGCACGAAGCACAATTTCACATCATTCTGGGTCCATTTGTGTGAAAACAAGGTCCAATCAGGCTGAAACATTACAGGAAGGTAGAATCTATTAAGTTGTAAGTGATCTGAACGTTTCATGATGATAGCACTTCCCTAAGGGGGTCAAACCATGTCCCAAAGGTCACCGGATCTGGTGTCTAAAAAAGTAGTCCAGTTACACATTTGTGGGCTTATAACTTGGCTTCTGAATGTCCTAGAGAGATCAGGTTTGTTTTAGTATACTCCAATCAACAGCCCCTAAAACCACAAAAAGGAATGGAGTCATTAGCACTTATGGTTTGTAAATGGCACCCAGAATTATGTTGCACGAAGCACAATTTCAGATCATTCTGGGTTCATTTGTGTGAAAACAAGGTCCAATCAGGCTGAAACGTTACAGGAAGGTAGAATCTATTGAGTTGAAAGTGATCTGAATGTTTCATGATGATAGCACTTTCCTAAGGGGGTCAAACCATGTCCCAAAGGTCACCGGATCTGGTGTCAATTTAAAGAAGTAGTCCAGTTACACATTTGTGGGCTTATAACTTGGCTTCTGAATGTCCTAGATCGATCAGGTTTGCTTTTGTTACTCCAATCAACAGCCCCTACAACCACAAAAAGGAATGGAGACATTAGCACTTATGGTTTTTAAATGGCACCCAGAATTATGTTGCACGAAGCACAATTTCACATCATTCTGGGTTCATTTGTGGTAAAACAAGGTCCAATCAGGCTGAAACGTTACAGGAAGGTAGAATCTACTGAGTTATAAGTGATCTGAACGTTTCATGATGATAGCACTTTCCTAAGGGGGTCAAACCATGTCCCAAAGATCACCGGATCTGGTGTCAATTTAAAGAAGTAGTCCAGTTACACATTTGTGGGCTTATAACTTGGCTTCTGAATGTCCTAGAGAAATCAGGTTTGTTTTAGTGTACTCCAATCAACAGCCCCTACAACCACAAAAAGGAATGGAGTCATTAGCACTTATGGTTTGTAAATGGCACCCAGAATTATGTTGCACGAAGCACAATTTCACATCATTCTGGGTCCATTTGTGTGAAAACAAGGTCCAATCAGGCTGAAACGCTACAAGAAGGTAGAATCTATTGAGTTGTAAGTGATCTGAACATTTCAAGATGATCGCACATTCCTATAGGGGGTAAAACCATGTCCCAAAGGTCACCGGGCCTGGTGTCACTTTAAAGAAGTAGTCCAGTTACACCTTTGTGGGCTTATAACTTGGCTTCTGAATGTCCTAACGTGGTTAGGTTTGTTTTAGTGTACTCCAATCAACAGCCCCTACAACCACAAAAAGGAATGGAGTCATTAGCACTTATGGTTTGTAAATGGCACCCAGAATTATGTTGCACGAAGCACAATTTCACATCATTCTGGGTCCATTTGTGTGAAAACAAGGTCCAATCAGGCTGAAACGTTACAGGAAGGTAGAATCTATTGAGTTGTAAGTGATCTGAACGTTTCATGATGATAGCACTTTCCTAAGGGGGTCAAACCATGTCCCAAAGGTCACCGGATCTGGTGTCAATTTAAAGAAGTAGTCCAGTTACACATTTGTGGGCTTATAACTTGGCTTCTGAATGTCCTAGAGAGATCAGGTTTATTTTAGTGTACTCCAATCAACAGTCCCTACAACTACAAAAAGGAATGGAGTCATTAGCACTTATGGTTTTTAAATGGCACCCAGAATTATGTTGCACAAAGCACAATTTCACATCATACTGGGTTCATTTGTGTGAAAACAAGGTCCAATCAGGCTGAAACGTTACAGGAAGGTAGAATCTATTGAGTTGTAACTGATCTGAACGTTTCATGATGATAGCACTTTCCTAAGGGGGTCAAACCATGTCGCAAAGGTCACCGGATCTGGTGTCACTTTAAAGAATTAGTCCAGTTACACATTTGTGGGCTTATAACTTGGCTTCTGAATGTCCTAGATCGATCAGGTTTGCTTTTGTTACTCCAATCAACAGCCCCTACAACCACAAAAAGGAATGGAGACATTAGCACTTATGGTTTTTAAATGGCACCCAGAATTATGTTGCACGAAGCACAATTTCACATCATTCTGGGTTCATTTGTGGTAAAACAAGGTCCAATCAGGCTGAAACGTTACAGGAAGGTAGAATCTACTGAGTTGTAAGTGATCTGAACGTTTCATGATGATAGCACTTTCCTAAGGGGGTCAAACCATGTCCCAAAGATCACCGGATCTGGTGTCAATTTAAAGAAGTAGTCCAGTTACACATTTGTGGGCTTATAACTTGGCTTCTGAATGTCCTAGAGAAATCAGGTTTGTTTTAGTGTACTCCAATCAACAGCCCCTACAACCACAAAAAGGAATGGAGTCATTAGCACTTATGGTTTGTAAATGGCACCCAGAATTATGTTGCACGAAGCACAATTTCACATCATTCTGGGTCCATTTGTGTGAAAACAAGGTCCAATCAGGCTGAAACGCTACAAGAAGGTAGAATCTATTGAGTTGTAAGTGATCTGAACATTTCAAGATGATCGCACATTCCTATAGGGGGTAAAACCATGTCCCAAAGGTCACCGGGCCTGGTGTCACTTTAAAGAAGTAGTCCAGTTACACCTTTGTGGGCTTATAACTTGGCTTCTGAATGTCCTAACGTGGTTAGGTTTGTTTTAGTGTACTCCAATCAACAGCCCCTACAACCACAAAAAGGAATGGAGTCATTAGCACTTATGGTTTGTAAATGGCACCCAGAATTATGTTGCACGAAGCACAATTTCACATCATTCTGGGTCCATTTCTGTGAAAACAAGGTCCAATCAGGCTGAAACGTTACAGGAAGGTAGAATCTATTGAGTTGTAAGTGATCTGAACGTTTCATGATGATAGCACTTTCCTAAGGGGGTCAAACCATGTCCCAAAGGTCACCGGATCTGGTGTCAATTTAAAGAAGTAGTCCAGTTACACATTTGTGGGCTTATAACTTGGCTTCTGAATGTCCTAGAGAGATCAGGTTTATTTTAGTGTACTCCAATCAACAGTCCCTACAACTACAAAAAGGAATGGAGTCATTAGCACTTATGGTTTTTAAATGGCACCCAGAATTATGTTGCACGAAGCACAATTTCACATCATACTGGGTTCATTTGTGTGAAAACAAGGTCCAATCAGGCTGAAACGTTACAGGAAGGTAGAATCTATTGAGTTGTAACTGATCTGAACGTTTCATGATGATAGCACTTTCCTAAGGGGGTCAAACCATGTCGCAAAGGTCACCGGATCTGGTGTCACTTTAAAGAATTAGTCCAGTTACACATTTGTGGGCTTATAACTTGGCTTCTGAATGTCCTAGAGAGATCAGGTTTGTTTTAGTTACTCCAATCAACAGCCCCTACAACCACAAAAAGGAATGGAGACATTAGCACTTATGGTTCTTAAATGGCACCCAGAATTATGTTGCACGACGCACAATTTCACATCATTCTGGGACCATTTGTGTGAAAACAAGGTCCAATCAGGCTGAAACGTTACAGGAAGGTAGAATCTATTGAGTTGTAAGTGATCTGAACGTTTCAAGATGATCGCACATTCCTATAGGGGGTAAAACCATGTCCCAAAGGTCACCGGGCCTGGTGTCACTTTAAAGAAGTAGTCCAGTTACACCTTTGTGGGCTTATAACTTGGCTTCTGAATGTCCTAGAGAGATCAGGGTTGTTTTAGTGTACTCCAATCAACAGCCCCTACAACCACAAAAAGGAATGGAGTCATTAGCACTTATGGTTCTTAAATTGCACCCAGAATTATGTTGCACGAAGCACAATTTCACATCATTCTGGGTCCATTTGTGTGAAAACAAGGTCCAATCAGGCTGAAACGTTACAGAAAGGTAGAATCTATTGAGTTGTAAGTGATCTGAACGTTTCAAGATGATCGCACATTCCTATAGGGGGTAAAACCATGTCCCAAAGGTCACCGGGCCTGGTGTCACTTTAAAGAAGTAGTCCAGTTACATCTTTGTAGGCTTATAACTTGGCTTCTGAATGTCCTAGAGAGATCAGGTTTGTTTTAATGTACTCCAATCAACAGCCCCTACAACCACAAAAAGGAATGGAGTCATTAGCACTTATGGTTTGTAAATGGCACCCAGAATTATGTTGCACGAAGCACAATTTCACGTCATTCTGGGTCCATTTGTGTGAAAACAAGGTCCAATCAGGCTGAAACGCTATAAGAAGGTAGAATCTATTGAGTTGTATGTGATCTGAACGTTTCAAGATGATCGCACATTCCTATAGGGGGTAAAACCATGTCCCAAAGGTCACCGGGCCTGGTGTCACTTTAAAGAAGTAGTCCAGTTACATCTTTGTGGGCTTATAACTTGGCTTCTGAATGTCCTAGAGAGGTTAGGTTTGTTTTAGTCTACTCCAATCAACAGCCCCTACAACCACAAAAAGGAATGGAGTCATTAGCACTTATGGTTTGTAAATGGCACCCAGAATTATGTTGCACGAAGCACAATTTCACATCATTCTGGGTTCATTTGTGTGAAAACAAGGTCCAATCAGGCTGAAACGTTACAAGAAGGTAGAATCTATTGAGTTGTAAGTGATCTGAACGTTTCATGATGATCGCACATTCCTATAGGGGGTCAAACCATGTCCCAAAGGTCACCGGGCCTGGTGTCACTTTAAAGAAGTAGTTCAGTTACACATTTGTGGGCTTATAACTTGGCTTCTGAATATCCTAGAGAGGTCAGGTTTGTTTTAGAGTACTCCAGTTAACAGCCCCCATTACCCCAAAGAGGAATGGAGTCATTAGCACTTATGGTTTTTAAATGGCACACAGAATTATGTTGCACGAAGCACACTTTCACATCATTCTGGGTTCATTTGTGTGAAAACAAGGTCCAATCAGGCTGAAACGTTACAGGAAGTTAGAATCTATTGAGTTGTAAGTGATCTGAACGTTTCATGATGATAGCACTTTCCTAAGGGGGTCAAACCATGTCCCAAAGGTCACCGGATCTGGTGTCAATTTAAAGAAGTAGTCCAGTTACACATTTGTGGGCTTATAACGTGGCTTCTGAATGTCCTAGAGAGATCAGGTTTGTTTTAGTATACTCCAGTCAACAGCCCCTACAACCACAAAAAGGAATGGAGTCATTAGCACTTATGGTTTTTAAATGGCACCCAGAATTATGTTGCACGAAGCACAATTTCACATGATTCTGGGTCGATTTGTGTGAAAACAAGGTCCAATCAGGCTGAAACGTTACAGGAAGGTAGAATCTATTGAGTTGTAAGTGATCTGAACGTTTCATGATGATAGCACTTTCCTAAGGGGGTCAAACCATGTCCCAAATGTCACCGGATCTGGTGTCAATTTAAAGAAGTAGTCCAGTTACACATTTGTGGGCTTATAACTTGGCTTCTGAATGTCCTAGAGAGATCAGGTTTATTTTAGTGTACTCCAATCAACAGCCCCTACAACCACAAAAAGGAATGGAGTCATTAGCACTTATGGTTTGTAAATGGCACCCAGAATTATGTTGCACGAAGCACTATTTCACATCATTCTGGGTCCATTTGTGTGAAAACAAGGTCCAATCAGTCTGAAACGTTACATGACGGTAGAATCTATTGAGTTGTAAGTGATCTGAACGTTTCATGATGATCGCACTTTCCTAAGGGGGTCAAACCATGTCCCAAAGTTCACCGGATCTGGTGTCAATTTAAAGAAGTAGTCCAGTTACACATGTGTGGGCTTATAACTTGGTTTCTGAATGTCCTAGAGAGATCAAGTTTATTTTAGTGTACTCCAATCAACAGCCCCTACAACCACAAAAAGGAATGGAGTCATTAGCACTTATGGTTTGTAAATGGCACCCAGAATTATGTTGCACGAAGCACTATTTCACTTCATTCTGGGTCCATTTGTGTGAAAACAAGGTCCAATCAGGCTGAAACGTTACAAGAAGGTAGAATCTACTGAGTTGTAAGTGATCTGAACGTTTCATGATGATAGCACTTTCCTAAGGGGGTCAAACCATGTCCCAAAGGTCACCGGATCTGGTGTCAATTTAAAGAAGTAGTCCAGTTACACATTTGTGGGCTTATAACGTGGCTTCTGAATGTCCTAGAGAGATCAGGTTTGTTTTAGTATACTCCAGTCAACAGCCCCTACAACCACAAAAAGGAATGGAGTCATTAGCACTTATGGTTTTTAAATGGCACCCAGAATTATGTTGCACGAAGCACAATTTCACATGATTCTGGGTCGATTTGTGTGAAAACAAGGTCCAATCAGGCTGAAACGTTACAGGAAGGTAGAATCTATTGAGTTGTAAGTGATCTGAACGTTTCATGATGATAGCACTTTCCTAAGGGGGTCAAACCATGTCCCAAATGTCACCGGATCTGGTGTCAATTTAAAGAAGTAGTCCAGTTACACATTTGTGGGCTTATAACTTGGCTTCTGAATGTCCTAGAGAGATCAGGTTTATTTTAGTGTACTCCAATCAACAGCCCCTACAACCACAAAAAGGAATGGAGTCATTAGCACTTATGGTTTGTAAATGGCACCCAGAATTATGTTGCACGAAGCACTATTTCACATCATTCTGGGTCCATTTGTGTGAAAACAAGGTCCAATCAGTCTGAAACGTTACATGACGGTAGAATCTATTGAGTTGTAAGTGATCTGAACGTTTCATGATGATCGCACTTTCCTAAGGGGGTCAAACCATGTCCCAAAGTTCACCGGATCTGGTGTCAATTTAAAGAAGTAGTCCAGTTACACATGTGTGGGCTTATAACTTGGTTTCTGAATGTCCTAGAGAGATCAAGTTTATTTTAGTGTACTCCAATCAACAGCCCCTACAACCACAAAAAGGAATGGAGTCATTAGCACTTATGGTTTGTAAATGGCACCCAGAATTATGTTGCACGAAGCACTATTTCACTTCATTCTGGGTCCATTTGTGTGAAAACAAGGTCCAATCAGGCTGAAACGTTACAAGAAGGTAGAATCTACTGAGTTGTAAGTGATCTGAACATTTCATGATGATAGCACTTTCCTAAGGGGGTCAAACCATGTCTCAAAGGTCACCGGATCTGGTGTCAATTTAAAGAAGTAGTCCAGTTACACCTTTGTGGGCTTATAACTTGGCTTCTGAATGTCCTAGAGAGGTTAGGTTTGTTTTAGTGTACTCCAATCTACAGCCCCTACAACCACAAAAAGGAATGGAGTCATTAGCACTTATGGTTTGTAAATGGCACCCAGAATTATGTTGCACGAAGCACAATTTCACATCATTCTGGGTTCATTTGTGTGAAAACAAGGTCCAATCAGGCTGAAACGTTACAGGAAGGTAGAATCTATTGAGTTGTAAGTGATCTGAACGTTTAATGATGATAGCACTTTCCTAAGGGGGTCAAACCATGTCCCAAAGGTCACCGGATCTGGTGTCAATTTAAATAAGTAGTCCAGTTACACATTTGTGGGCTTATAACTTGGCTTCTGAATGTCCTAGAGAGATCAGGTTTATTGTAGTGTACTCCAATCAACAGCCCCTACAACCACAAAAAGGAATGGAGTCATTAGCACTTATGGTTTGTAAATGGCACCCAGAATTATGTTGCACGAAGCACAATTTCACATCATTCTGGGTCCATTTGTGTGAAAACAAGGTCCAATCAGGCTGAAACGTTACAGGAAGGTAGAATCTATTGAGTTGTAAGTGATCTGAACGTTTAATGATGATAGCACTTTCCTAAGGGGGTCAAACCATGTCCCAAAGGTCACAGGATCTGGTGTCAATTTAAAGAAGTAGTCCAGTTACACATTTGTGGGCTTATAACTTGGCTTCTGAATGTCCTAGAGCGATCAGGTTTGTTTTAGTGTACTCCAATCAACAGCCCCTACAACCACAAAAAGGAATGGAGTCATTAGCACTTATGGCTTTTAAATGGCACCCAGAATTATGTTGCACGAAGCACAATTTCACATCATTCTGGGTTCATTTGTGTGAAAACAAGGTCCAATCAGGCTGAAACGTTACAAGAAGGTAGAATCTATTGAGTTGTAAGTGATCTGAAGGTTTCATGATGATAGCGCTTTCCTAAGGGGGTCAAACCATGTCTCAAAGGTCACCGGATCTGGTGTCAATTTAAAGAAGTAGTCCAGTTACACATTTGTGGGCTTATAACTTGGCTTCTGAATGTCCTAGAGCGATCAGGTTTGTTTTAGTGTACTCCAATCAACAGCCCCTAGAACCACAAAAAGGAATGGAGACATTAGCACTTATGGTTTTTAAATGGCACCCAGAATTATGTTGCACGAAGGACAATTTCACATCATTCTGGGTTCATTTGTGTGAAAACAAGGTCCAATCAGGCTGAAACGTTACAGGAAGGTAGAATCTATTGAGTTGTAAGTGATCTGAACGTTTCATGATGATAGCACTTTCCTAAGTGGGTCAAACCATGTCCCAAAGGTCACCGGATCTGGTATCTAAAGAAGTAGTCCAGTTACACATTTGTGGGCTTATAACTTGGCTTCTGAATGTCCTAGAGAGATCAGGTTTGTTTTAGTATACTCCAATCAACAGCCCCTACAACCACAAAAAGGAATGGAGTCATTAGCACTTATGGTTTTTAAATGGCACCCAGAATTATGTTGCACGAAGCACAATTTCACATTGTTCTGGGTTCATTTGTGTGAAAACAAGGTCCAATCAGGCTGAAACGTTACAGGAAGGTAGAATCTATTGAGTTGTAAGTGATCTGAACGTTTCATGATGATAGCACTTTCCTAAGGGGGTCAAACAATGTCCCAAAGGTCACCGGATCTGGTGTCAATTTAAAGAAGTAGTCCAGTTACACATTTGTGGGCTTATAACTTGGCTTCTGAATGTCCTAGAGCGATCAGGTTTGCTTTAGTGTACTCCAATCAAAAGCCCCTACAACCACAAACAGGAATGGAGACATCAGCACTTATGGTTTTTAAATGGCACCCAGAATTATGTTGCACGAAGCACAATTTCACATCATTCTGGGTTCATTTGTGTGAAAACAAGGTCCAATCAGGCTGAAACAATACAGGAAGGTAGAATCTATTGAGTTGTAAGTGATCTGAACGTTTCATGATGATCGCACTTTCCTAAGGGGGTCAAACCATGTTCCAAAGGTCACCGGATCTGGTGTCACTTTAAAGAAGTTGTCCAGTTACACATTTGTGGGCTTATAACTTGGCTTCTGAATGTCCTAGAGAGGTCAGGGTTGTTTTAGTGTACTCCAATCAACAGCCCCTACAACCACAAAAAGGAATGGAGTCATTAGCACTTATGGTTTGTAAATGGCACCCAGAATTATGTTGCACGAAGCACAATTTCACATCATTCTGCGTCCATTTGTGTGAAAACAAGGTCCAATCAGGCTGAAACGTTACAGGAAGGTAGAATCTATTGAGTTGTAAGTGATCTGAACGTTTCATGATGATAGCACTTTCCTAAGGGGGTCACACCATGTCCCAAAGGTCACCGGATCTGGTGTCAATTTAAAGTAGTAGTCCAGTTACACATGTGTGGGCTTATAACTTGGCTTCTGAATGCCCTAGAGAGATCAGGTTTGTTTTAGTGTACTCCAATCAACAGCCCCTACAACCACAAAAAGGAATGGAGTCATTAGCACTTATGGTTTTTAAATTGCACCCAGAATTATGTTGCACGAAGCACAATTTCACATCATTCTGGGTTCATTTGTGTGAAAACAAGGTCCAATCAGGCTGAAACGTTACAGGAAGCTAGAATCTATTGAGTTGTAAGTGATCTGAACGTTTCATGATGATAGCACTTTCCTATAGGGGGTAAAACCATGTCCCAAAGGTCACGGGGCCTGGTGTCACTTTAAAGAAGTAGTCCAGTTACATCTTTGTGGGCTTATAACTTGGCTTCTGAATGTCCTAGAGAGGTTAGGTTTGTTTTAGTCTACTCCAATCAACAGCCCCTACAACCACAAAAAGGAATGGAGTCATTAGCACTTATGGTTTGTAAATGGCACCCAGAATTATGTTGCACGAATCACAATTTCACATCATTCTGGGTTCATTTGTGTGAAAACAAGGTCCAATCAGGCTGAAACGTTACAAGAAGGTAGAATCTATTGAGTTGTAAGTGATCTGAACGTTTCATGATGATCGCACATTCCTATAGGGGGTCAAACCATGTCCCAAAGGTCACCGGGCCTGGTGTCACTTTAAAGAAGTAGTTCAGTTACACATTTGTGGGCTTATAACTTGGCTTCTGAATATCCTAGAGAGGTCAGGTTTGTTTTAGAGTACTCCAGTTAACAGCCCCCATTACCCCAAAGAGGAATGGAGTCATTAGCACTTATGGTTTTTAAATGGCACACAGAATTATGTTGCACGAAGCACACTTTCACATCAATCTGGGTTCATTTGTGTGAAAACAAGGTCCAATCAGGCTGAAACGTTACAGGAAGTTAGAATCTATTGAGTTGTAAGTGATCTGAACGTTTCATGATGATAGCACTTTCCTAAGGGGGTCAAACCATGTCCCAAAGGTCACCGGATCTGGTGTCAATTTAAAGAAGTAGTCCAGTTACACATTTGTGGGCTTATAACGTGGCTTCTGAATGTCCTAGAGAGATCAGGTTTGTTTTAGTATACTCCAATCAACAGCCCCTACAACCACAAAAAGGAATGGAGTCATTAGCACTTATGGTTTTTAAATGGCACCCAGAATTATGTTGCACGAAGCACAATTTCACATGATTCTGGGTCGATTTGTGTGAAAACAAGGTCCAATCAGGCTGAAACGTTACAGGAAGGTAGAATCTATTGAGTTGTAAGTGATCTGAACGTTTCATGATGATAGCACTTTCCTAAGGGGGTCAAACCATGTCCCAAAGGTCACCGGATCTGGTGTCAATTTAAAGAAGTAGTCCAGTTACACATTTGTGGGCTTATAACTTGGCTTCTGAATGTCCTAGAGAGATCAGGTTTATTTTAGTGTACTCCAATCAACAGCCCCTACAACCACAAAAAGGAATGGAGTCATTAGCACTTATGGTTTGTAAATGGCACCCAGAATTATGTTGCACGAAGCACTATTTCACATCATTCTGGGTCCATTTGTGTGAAAACAAGGTCCAATCAGTCTGAAACGTTACATGAAGGTAGAATCTATTGAGTTGTAAGTGATCTGAACGTTTCATGATGATCGCACTTTCCTAAGGGGGTCAAACCATGTCCCAAAGTTCACCGGATCTGGTGTCAATTTAAAGAAGTAGTCCAGTTACACGTGTGGGCTTATAACTTGGTTTCTGAATGTCCTAGAGAGATCAAGTTTATTTTAGTGTACTCCAATCAACAGCCCCTACAACCACAAAAAGGAATGGAGTCATTAGCACTTATGGTGTGTAAATGGCACTCAGAATTATGTTGCACGAAGCACTATTTCACTTCATTCTGGGTCCATTTGTGTGAAAACAAGGTCCAGTCAGGCTGAAACGTTACAAGAAGGTAGAATCTACTGAGTTGTAAGTGATCTGAACATTTCATGATGATAGCACTTTCCTAAGGGGGTCAAACCATGTCCCAAAGGTCACCGGATCTGGTGTCAATTTAAAGAAGTAGTCCAGTTACACATTTGTGGGCTTATAACTTGGCTTCTGAATGTCCTAGAGAGGTTAGGTTTGTTTTAGTGTACTCCAATCTACAGCCCCTACAACCACAAAAAGGAATGGAGTCATTAGCACTTATGGTTTGTAAATGGCACCCAGAATTATGTTGCACGAAGCACAATTTCACATCATTCTGGGTTCATTTGTGTGAAAACAAGGTCCAATCAGGCTGAAACGTTACAGGAAGGTAGAATCTATTGAGTTGTAAGTGATCTGAACATTTAATGATGATAGCACTTTCCTAAGGGGGTCAAACCATGTCCCAAAGGTCACCGGATCTGGTGTCAATTTAAATAAGTAGTCCAGTTACACATTTGTGGGCTTATAACTTGGCTTCTGAATGTCCTAGAGAGATCAGGTTTATTGTAGTGTACTCCAATCAACAGCCCCTACAACCACAAAAAGGAATGGAGTCATTAGCACTTATGGTTTGTAAATGGCACCCAGAATTATGTTGCACGAAGCACAATTTCACATCATTCTGGGTCCATTTGTGTGAAAACAAGGTCCAATCAGGCTGAAACGTTACAGGAAGGTAGAATCTATTGAGTTGTAAGTGATCTGAACGTTTAATGATGATAGCACTTTCCTAAGGGGGTCAAACCATGTCCCAAAGGTCACCGGATCTGGTGTCAATTTAAAGAAGTAGTCCAGTTACACATTTGTGGGCTTATAACTTGGCTTCTGAATGTCCTAGAGCGATCAGGTTTGTTTTAGTGTACTCCAATCAACAGCCCCTACAACCACAAAAAGGAATGGAGTCATTAGCACTTATGGCTTTTAAATGGCACCCAGAATTATGTTGCACGAAGCACAATTTCACATCATTCTGGGTTCATTTGTGTGAAAACAAGGTCCAATCAGGCTGAAACGTTACATGAAGGTAGAATCTATTGAGTTGTAAGTGATCTGAAGGTTTCATGATGATAGCGCTTTCCTAAGGGGGTCAAACCATGTCTCAAAGGTCACCGGATCTGGTGTCAATTTAAAGAAGTAGTCCAGTTACACATTTGTGGGCTTATAACTTGGCTTCTGAATGTCCTAGAGCGATCAGGTTTGTTTTAGTGTACTCCAATCAACAGCCCCTAGAACCACAAAAAGGAATGGAGACATTAGCACTTATGGTTTGTAAATGGCACCCAGAATTATGTTGCACGAAGGACAATTTCACATCATTCTGGGTTCATTTGTGTGAAAACAAGGTCCAATCAGGCTGAAACGTTACAGGAAGGTAGAATCTATTGAGTTGTAAGTGATCTGAACGTTTCATGATGATAGCACTTTCCTAAGTGGGTCAAACCATGTCCCAAAGGTCACCGGATCTGGTATCTAAAGAAGTAGTCCAGTTACACATTTGTGGGCTTATAACTTGGCTTCTGAATGTCCTAGAGAGATCAGGTTTGTTTTAGTATACTCCAATCAACAGCCCCTACAACCACAAAAAGGAATGGAGTCATTAGCACTTATGGTTTTTAAATGGCACGCAGAATTATGTTGCACGAAGCACAATTTCACATCATTCTGGGTTCATTTGTGTGAAAACAAGGTCCAATCAGGCTGAAACGTTACAGGAAGGTAGAATCTATTGAGTTGTAAGTGATCTGAACGTTTCATGATGATAGCACTTTCCTAAGGGGGTCAAACAATGTCCCAAAGGTCACCGGATCTGGTGTCAATTTAAAGAAGTAGTCCAGTTACACATTTGTGGGCTTATAACTTGGCTTCTGAATGTCCTAGAGCGATCAGGTTTGCTTTAGTGTACTCCAATCAAAAGCCCCTACAACCACAAACAGGAATGGAGACATTAGCACTTATGGTTTTTAAATAACACCCAGAATTATGTTGCACGAAGCACAATTTCACATCATTCTGGGTTCATTTGTGTGAAAACAAGGTCCAATCAGGCTGAAACAATACAGGAAGGTAGAATCTATTGAGTTGTAAGTGATCTGAACGTTTCATGATGATCGCACTTTCCTAAGGGGGTCAAACCATGTTCCAAAGGTCACCGGATCTGGTGTCACTTTAAAGAAGTAGTCCAGTTACACATTTGTGGGCTTATAACTTGGCTTCTGAATGTCCTAGAGAGGTCAGGGTTGTTTTAGTGTACTCCAATCAACAGCCCCTACAACCACAAAAAGGAATGGAGTCATTAGCACTTATGGTTTGTAAATGGCACCCAGAATTATGTTGCACGAAGCACAATTTCACATCATTCTGCGTCCATTTGTGTGAAAACAAGGTCCAATCAGGCTGAAACGTTACAGGAAGGTAGAATCTATTGAGTTGTAAGTGATCTGAACGTTTCATGATGATAGCACTTTCCTAAGGGGGTCACACCATGTCCCAAAGGTCACCGGATCTGGTGTCAATTTAAAGAAGTAGTCCAGTTACACATGTGTGGGCTTATAACTTGGCTTCTGAATGCCCTAGAGAGATCAGGTTTGTTTTAGTGTACTCCAATCAACAGCCCCTACAACCACAAAAAGGAATGGAGTCATTAGCACTTATGGTTTTTAAATTGCACCCAGAATTATGTTGCACGAAGCACAATTTCACATCATTCTGGGTTCATTTGTGTGAAAACAAGGTCCAATCAGGCTGAAACGTTACAGGAAGCTAGAATCTATTGAGTTGTAAGTGATCTGAACGTTTCATGATGATAGCACTTTCCTAAGGGGGTCAAACAATGTCCCAAAGATCACCGGATCTGGTGTCAATTTAAAGAAGTAGTCCAGTTACACATTTGTGGGCTTATAACTTGGCTTCTGAATGTCCTAGAGAGATCAGGTTTGTTTTAGTGTACTCCAATCAACAGCCCCTACAACCACAAAAAAGGAATGGAGTCATTAGCACTTATGGTTTGTAAATGGCACCCAGAATTATGTTGCACGAAGCACAATTTCACATCATTCTGGGTCCATTTGTGTTAAAACAAGGTCCAATCAGGCTGAAACATTACAGGAAGGTAGAATCTATTAAGTTGTAAGTGATCTGAACGTTTCATGATGATAGCCCTTCCCTAAGGGGGTCAAACCATGTCCCAAAGGTCACTGGATCTGGTGTCTAAAGAAGTAGTCCAGTTACAAATTTGTGGGCTTATAACTTGGCTTCTGAATGTCCTAGAGAGATCAGGTTTGTTTTAGTATACTCCAATCAACAGCCCCTACAACCACAAAAAGGAATGGAGTCATTAGACTTATGGTTTTTAAATGGCACCCAGAATTATGTTGCACGAAGCACAATTTCACATCATTCTGGGTTCATTTGTGTGAAAACAAGGTCCAGTCAGGCTGAAACGTTACAGGAAGGTAGAATCTATTGCGTTGTAATTGATCTGAACGTTTCATGATGATAGCACTTTCCTAAGGGGGTCAAACCATGTCCCAAAGGTCACCGGATCTGGTGTCAATTTAAAGAAGTAGTCCAGTTACACATTTGTGGGCTTAAACCTTGGCTTCTGAATGTCCTAGAGCGATCAGGTTTGTTTTAGTGTACTCCAATCAACAGCCGCTACAACCACAAAAAGGAATGGAGACATTAGCACATATGGTTTTTAAATGGCACCCAGAATTATGTTGCACGAAGCACAATTTCACATCATTCTGGGTTCATTTGTGTAAAAACAAGGTCCAATCAGGCTGAAACAATACAGGAAGGTAGAATCTATTGAGTTGTAAGTGATCTGAAAGTTTCAAGATGATCGCACATGCCTATAGGGGGTCAAACCATGTCCCAAATGTCACCGGGCCTGGTGTCACTTTAAAGAAGTAGTCCAGTTACACCTTTGTGGGCTTATAACTTGGCTTCTGAATGTCCTAGAGAGGTTAGGTTTGTTTTAGTGTACTCTAATCAAAAGCCCCTACAACCACAAAAAGGAATGGAGTCATTAGCACTTATGGTTTGTAAATGGCACCCAGAATTACATTGCACGAAGCACAATTTCACATCATTCTGGGTTCATTTGTATGAAAACAAGGTCCAATCAGGCTGAAATGTTACAGGAAGGTAGAATCTATTGAGTTGTAAGTGATCTGAACGTTTCATGATGATAGCACTTTCCTAAGGGGGTCAAACCATGTCCCAAAGGTCACCGGATCTGGTGTCAATTTAAAGAAGTAGTCCAGTTACACATTTGTGGGCTTATAACTTGGCTTCTGAATGTCCTAGAGCGATCAGGTTTGTTTTAGTGTACTCCAATCAACAGCCCCTACAACCACAAAAAGGAATGGAGTCATTAGCACTTATGGTTTTTAAATGGCACCCAGAATTATGTTGCACGAAGCACAATTTCACATCATTCTGGGTTCATTTGTGTGAAAACAAGGTCCAATCAGGCTGAAACGTTACAGGAAGGTAGAATCTATTGAGTTGTAAGTGATCTGAACGTTTCATGATGATAGCACTTTCCTAAGGGGTTCAAACCATGTCCCAAAGGTCACCGGATCTGGTGTCAATTTAAAGAAGTCGTCCAGTTACACATTTGTGGGCTTATAACTTGGCTTCTGAATGTCCTAGAGAGATCACGTTTGTTTTAGTGTACTCCAATCAACAGCCCCTACAACCACAAAAAGGAATGGAGTCATTAGCACTTATGGTTTGTAAATGGCACCCAGAATTATGTTGCACGAAGCACAATTTCACATCATTCTGGGTCCATTTGTGTGAAAACAAGGTCCAGTCAGGCTGAAACGTTACAAGAAGGTAGAATCTATTGAGTTGTAAGAGATCTGAACATTTCAAGATGATCGCACATTCCTATAGGGGGTAAAACCATGTCCCAAAGGTCACCGGGCCTGGTGTCACTTTAAAGAAGTAGTCCAGTTACACCTTTGTGGGCTTATAACTTGGCTTCTGAATGTCCTAACGAGGTTAGGTTTGTTTTAGTGTACTCCAATCAACAGCCCCTACAACCACAAAAAGGAATGGAGTCATTAGCAATTATGGTTTGTAAATGGCACCCAGAATTATGTTGCACAAAGCACAATTTCACATCATTCTGGGTCCATTTGTGTGAAAACAAGGTCCAATCAGGCTGAAACGTTACAGGAAGGTAGAATCTATTGAGTTGTAAGTGATCTGAACGTTTCATGATGATAGCACTTTCCTAAGGGGGTCAAACCATGTCCCAAAGGTCACCGGATCTGGTGTCAATTTAAAGAAGTAGTCCAGTTACACATTTGTGGGCTTATAACTTGGCTTCTGAATGTCCTAGAGAGATCAGGTTTATTTTAGTGTACTCCAATCAACAGTCCCTACAACTACAAAAAGGAATGGAGTCATTAGCACTTATGGTTTTTAAATGGCACCCAGAATTATGTTGCACAAAGCACAATTTCACATCATTCTGGGTCCATTTGTGTGAAAACAAGGACCAATCAGGCTGAAACGTTACAGGAAGGTAGAATCTATTGAGTTGTAAGTGATCTGAACGTTTCATGATGATAGCACTTTCCTAAGGGGGTCAAACCATGTCCCAAAGGTCACCGGATCTGGTGTCAATTTAAAGAAGTAGTCCAGTTACACATTTGTGGGCTTATAACGTGGCTTCTGAATGTCCTAGAGAGATCAGGTTTATTTTAGTGTACTCCAATCAACAGTCCCTACAACTACAAAAAGGAATGGAGTCATTAGCACTTATGGTTTTTAAATGGCACCCAGAATTATGTTGCACGAAGCACAATTTCACATCATTCTGGGTTCATTTGTGTGAAAACAAGGTCCAATCAGGCTGAAACGTTACAGGAAGGTAGAATCTATTGAGTTGTAACTGATCTGAACGTTTCATGATGATAGCACTTTCCTAAGGGGGTCAAACCATGTCGCAAAGGTCACCGGATCTGGTGTCTTTTTAAAGAATTAGTCTAGTTACACATTTGTGGGCTTATAACTTGGCTTCTGAATGTCCTAGAGAGATCAGGTTTGTTTTAGTGTACTCCAATCAACAGCCCCTACAACCACAAAAAGGAATGGAGACATTAGCACTTATGGTTCTTAAATGGCACCCAGAATTATGTTGCACGAAGCACAATTTCATATCATTCTGGGTCCATTTGTGTGAAAACAAGGTCCAATCAGGCTGAAACGTTACAGGAAGGTAGAATCTATTGAGTTGTAAGTGATCTGAACGTTTCAAGATGATCGCACATTCCTATAGGGGGTAAAACCATGTCCCAAAGGTCACCGGGCCTGGTGTCACTTTAAAGAAGTAGTCCAGTTACACCTTTGTGGGCTTATAACTTGGCTTCTGAATGTCCTAGAGAGATCAGGGTTGTTTTAGTGTACTCCAATCAACAGCCCCTACAACCACAAAAAGGAATGGAGTCATTAGCACTTATGGTTCTTAAATGGCACCCAGAATTATGTTGCACGAAGCACAATTTCACATCATTCTGGGTCCATTTGTGTGAAAACAAGGTCCAATCAGGCTGAAACGTTACAGAAAGGTAGAATCTATTGAGTTGTAAGTAATCTGAACGTTTCAAGATGATCGCACATTCCTATAGGGGGTAAAACCATGTCCCAAAGGTCACCGGGCCTGGTGTCGCTTTAAAGAAGTAGTCCAGTTACATCTTTGTAGGCTTATAACTTGGCTTCTGAATGTCCTAGAGAGATCAGGTTCTTTTTAATGTACTCCAATCAACAGCCCCTACAACCACAAAAAGGAATGGAGTCATTAGCACTTATGGTTTGTAAATGGCACCCATAATTATGTTGCACGAAGCACAATTTCACATCATTCTGGGTTCATTTGTGTGAAAACAAGTTACAATCAGGCAGAAACATTACAGGAAGGTAGAATCTATTGAGTTGTAAGTGATCTGAACGTTTCATGATGATAGCACTTTCCTAAGGGGGTCAAACCATGTCGCAAAGGTCACCGGATCTGGTTACACTTTAAAGAATTAGTCCAGTTACACATTTGTGGGCTTATAACTTGGCTTCTGAATGTCCTAGAGAGATCAGGTTTGTTTTAGTGTACTCCAATCAACAGCCCCTACAACCACAAAAAGGAATGGAGTCATTAGCACTTATGGTTTGTAAATGGCACCCAGAATTATGTTGCACGAAGTACAATTTCACATCATTCTGGGTCCATTTGTGTGAAAACAAGGTCCAATCAGGCTGAAACGTTACAAGAAGGTAGAATCTATTGAGTTGTAAGGGATCTGAACGTTTCATGATGATAGCACTTTCCTAAGGGGGTCAAACCATGTCCCAAAGGTCACCGGATCTGGTGTCAATTTAAAGAAGTAGTCCAGTTACACATTTGTGGGCTTATAACTTCGCTTCTGAATGTCCTAGAGAGATCAGGTTTGTTTTAGTGTACTCCTATCAACAGCCCCTACAACCACAAAAAGGAATGGAGTCATTAGCACTTATGGTTTGTAAATGGCACCCAGAATTACGTTGCACGAAGCACAATTTCACTTCATTCTGGGTCCATTTGTGTGAAAACAAGGTCCAATCAGGCTGAAACGCTATAAGAAGGTAGAATCTATTGAGTTGTAAGTGATCTGAACGTTTCAAAATGATCGCACATTCCTATAGGGGGTAAAACCATGTCCCACAGGTCACCGGGCCTGGTGTCACTTTAAAGAAGTAGTCCAGTTACATCTTTGTGGGCTTATAACTTGGCTTCTGAATGTCCTAGAGAGGTTAGGTTTGTTTTAGTGTACTCCAATCAACAGCCCCTACAACCAAAAAAAGGAATGGAGTCATTAGCACTTATGGTTTGTAAATGGCACCCAGAATTATGTTGCACGAAGCACAATTTCACATCATTCTGGGTTCATTTGTGTGAAAACAAGGTCCAATCAGGCTGAAACGTTACAAGAAGGTAGAATCTATTGAGTTGTAAGTGATCTGAACGTTTCATGATGATCGCACTTTCCTATAGGGGGTCAAACCATGTCCCAAAGGTCACAGGGCCTGGTGTCACTTTAAAGAAGTAGTCCAGTTACACATTTGTGGGCTTATAACTTGGCTTCTGAATATCCTAGAGAGGTCAGGTTTGTTTTAGAGTACTCCAGTTAACAGCCCCCATTACCCCAAAGAGGAATGGAGTCATTAGCACTTATGGTTTTTAAATGGCACCCAGAATTATGTTGCACGAAGCACACTTTCACATCATTCTGGGTTCATTTGTGTGAAAACAAGGTCCAATCAGGCTGAAACGTTACAGGAAGTTAGAATCTATTGAGTTGTAAGTGATCTGAACGTTTCATGATGATAGCACTTTCCTAAGGGGGTCAAACCATGTCCCAAAGGTCACCGGATCTGGTGTCAATTTAAAGAAGTAGTCCAGTTACACATTTGTGGGCTTATAACGTGGCTTCTGAATGTCCTAGAGAGATCAGGTTTGTTTTAGTATACTCCAGTCAACAGCCCCTACAACCACAAAAAGGAATGGAGTCATTAGCACTTATGGTTTTTAAATGGCACCCAGAATTATGTTGCACGAAGCACAATTTCACATGATTCTGGGTCGATTTGTGTGAAAACAAGGTCCAATCAGGCTGAAACGTTACAGGAAAGTAGAATCTATTGAGTTGTAAGTGATCTGAACGTTTCATGATGATAGCACTTTCCTAAGGGGGTCAAACCATGTCCCAAAGGTCACCGGATCTGGTGTCAATTTAAAGAAGTAGTCCAGTTACACATTTGTGGGCTTATAACTTGGCTTCTGAATGTCCTAGAGAGATCAGGTTAATTTTAGTGTACTCCAATCAACAGCCCCTACAACCACAAAAAGGAATGGAGTCATTAGCACTTATGGTTTGTAAATGGCACCCAGAATTATGTTGCACGAAGCACTATTTCACATCATTCTGGGTCCATTTGTGTGAAAACCAGGTCAAATCAGGCTGAAACGTTACAAGAAGGTAGAATCTACTGAGTTGTAAGTGATCTGAACATTTCATGATGATAGCACTTTCCTAAGGGGGTCAAACCATGTCCCAAAGGTCACCGGATCTGGTGTCAATTTAAAGAAGTAGTCCAGTTACACCTTTGTGGGCTTATAACTTGGCTTCTGAATGTCCTAGAGAGATCAGGTTTATTGTAGTGTACTCCAATCTACAGCCCCTACAACCACAAAAAGGAATGGAGTCATTAGCACTTATGGTTTGTAAATGGCACCCAGAATTATGTTGCACGAAGCACAATTTCACATCATTCTGGGTTCATTTGTGTGAAAACAAGTTACAATCAGGCAGAAACGTTACAGGAAGGTAGAATCTATTGAGTTGTAAGTGATCTGAACGTTTCATGATGATAGCACTTTCCTAAGGGGGTTAAACCATGTCGCAAAGGTCACCGGATCTGGTTACACTTTAAAGAATTAGTCCAGTTACACATTTGTGGGCTTATAACTTGGCTTCTGAATGTCCTAGAGAGATCAGGTTTGTTTTAGTGTACTCCAATCAACAGCCACTACAACCACAAAAAGGAATGGAGTCATTAGCACTTATGGTTTGTAAATGGCACCCAGAATTATGTTGCACGAAGCACAATTTCACATCATTCTGGGTCCATTTGTGTGAAAACAAGGTCCAATCAGGCTGAAACGTTACAAGAAGGTAGAATCTATTGAGTTGTAAGGGATCTGAACGTTTCATGATGATAGCACTTTCCTAAGGGGGTCAAACCATGTCCCAAAGGTCACCGGATCTGGTGTCAATTTAAAGAAGTAGTCCAGTTACACATTTGTGGGCTTATAACTTGGCTTCTGAATGTCCTAGAGAGATCAGGTTTGTTTTAGTGTACTCCAATCAACAGCCCCTACAACCACAAAAAGGAATGGAGTCATTAGCACTTATGGTTTGTAAATGGCACCCAGAATTATGTTGCACGAAGCACAATTTCACTTCATTCTGGGTCCATTTGTGTGAAAACAAGGTCCAATCAGGCTGAAACGCTATAAGAAGGTAGAATCTATTGAGTTGTAAGTGATCTGAACGTTTCAAGATGATCGCACATTCCTATAGGGGGTAAAACCATGTCCCAAAGGTCACCGGGCCTGGTGTCACTTTAAAGAAGTAGTCCAGTTACATCTTTGTGGGCTTATAACTTGGCTTCTGAATGTCCTAGAGAGGTTAGGTTTGTTTTAGTGTACTCCAATCAACAGCCCCTACAACCACAAAAAGGAATGGAGTCATTAGCACTTATGGTTTGTAAATGGCACCCAGAATTATGTTGCACGAAGCACAATTTCACATCATTCTGGGTTCATTTGTGTGAAAACAAGGTCCAATCAGGCTGAAACGTTACAAGAAGGTAGAATCTATTGAGTTGTAAGTGATCTGAACGTTTCATGATGATCGCACATTCCTATAGGGGGTCAAACCATGTCCCAAAGGTCACAGGGCCTGGTGTCACTTTAAAGAAGTAGTCCAGTTACACATTTGTGGGCTTATAACTTGGCTTCTGAATATCCTAGAGAGGTCAGGTTTGTTTTAGAGTACTCCAGTTAACAGCCCCCATTACCCCAAAGAGGAATGGAGTCATTAGCACTTATGGTTTTTAAATGGCACCCAGAATTATGTTGCACGAAGCACAATTTCACATGATTCTGGGTCGATTTGTGTGAAAACAAGGTCCAATCAGGCTGAAACGTTACAGGAAGGTAGAATCTATTGAGTTGTAAGTGATCTGAACGTTTCATGATGATAGCACTTTCCTAAGGGGGTCAAACCATGTCCCAAAGGTCACCGGATCTGGTGTCAATTTAAAGAAGTAGTCCAGTTACACATTTGTGGGCTTATAACTTGGCTTCTGAATGTCCTAGAGAGATCAGGTTTATTTTAGTGTACTCCAATCAAAAGCCCCTACAACCACAAAAAGGAATGGAGTCATTAGCACTTATGGTTTGTAAATGGCACCCAGAATTATGTTGCACGAAGCACTATTTCACATCATTCTGGGTCCATTTGTGTGAAAACAAGGTCCAATCAGGCTGAAACGTTGCAGGATGGTAGAATCTATTGAGTTGTAAGTGATCTGAACGTTTCATGATGATCGCACTTTCCTAAGGGGGTCAAACCATGTCCCAAAGGTCACCGGATCTGGTGTCAATTTAAAGAAGTAGTCCAGTTACACATGTGTGGGCTTATAACTTTGTTTCTGAATGTCCTAGAGAGATCAAGTTTATTTTAGTGTACTTCAATCAACAGCCCCTACAACCACAAAAAGGAATGGAGTCATTAGCACTTATGGTTCTTAAATGGCACCCAGAATTATGTTGCACGAAGCACAATTTCACATCATTCTGGGTCCATTTGTGTGAAAACAAGGTCCAATCAGGCTGAAACGTTACAGAAAGGTAGAATCTATTGAGTTGTAAGTGATCTGAACGTTTCAAGATGATCGCACATTCCTATAGGGGGTAAAACCATGTCCCAAAGGTCACCGGGCCTGGTGTCGCTTTAAAGAAGTAGTCCAGTTACATCTTTGTAGGCTTATAACTTGGCTTCTGAATGTCCTAGAGAGATCAGGTTCTTTTTAATGTACTCCAATCAACAGCCCCTACAACCACAAAAAGGAATGGAGTCATTAGCACTTATGGTTTGTAAATGGCACCCATAATTATGTTGCACGAAGCACAATTTCACATCATTCTGGGTTCATTTGTGTGAAAACAAGTTACAATCAGGCAGAAACATTACAGGAAGGTAGAATCTATTGAGTTGTAATTGATCTGAACGTTTCATGATGATAGCACTTTCCTAAGGGGGTCAAACCATGTCGCAAAGGTCACCGGATCTGGTTACACTTTAAAGAATTAGTCCAGTTACACATTTGTGGGCTTATAACTTGGCTTCTGAATGTCCTAGAGAGATCAGGTTTGTTTTAGTGTACTCCAATCAACAGCCCCTACAACCACAAAAAGGAATGGAGTCATTAGCACTTATGGTTTGTAAATGGCACCCAGAATTATGTTGCACGAAGTACAATTTCACATCATTCTGGGTCCATTTGTGTGAAAACAAGGTCCAATCAGGCTGAAACGTTACAAGAAGGTAGAATCTATTGAGTTGTAAGGGATCTGAACGTTTCATGATGATAGCACTTTCCTAAGGGGGTCAAACCATGGCCCAAAGGTCACCGGATCTGGTGTCAATTTAAAGAAGTAGTCCAGTTACACATTTGTGGGCTTATAACTTGGCTTCTGAATGTCCTAGAGAGATCAGGTTTGTTTTAGTGTACTCCTATCAACAGCCCCTACAACCACAAAAAGGAATGGAGTCATTAGCACTTATGGTTTGTAAATGGCACCCAGAATTACGTTGCACGAAGCACAATTTCACTTCATTCTGGGTCCATTTGTGTGAAAACAAGGTCCAATCAGGCTGAAACGCTATAAGAAGGTAGAATCTATTGAGTTGTAAGTGATCTGAACGTTTCAAAATGATCGCACATTCCTATAGGGGGTAAAACCATGTCCCAAAGGTCACCGGGCCTGGTGTCACTTTAAAGAAGTAGTCCAGTTACATCTTTGTGGGCTTATAACTTGGCTTCTGAATGTCCTAGAGAGGTTAGGTTTGTTTTAGTGTACTCCAATCAACAGCCCCTACAACCAAAAAAAGGAATGGAGTCATTAGCACTTATGGTTTGTAAATGGCACCCAGAATTATGTTGCACGAAGCACAATTTCACATCATTCTGGGTTCATTTGTGTGAAAACAAGGTCCAATCAGGCTGAAACGTTACAAGAAGGTAGAATCTATTGAGTTGTAAGTGATCTGAACGTTTCATGATGATCGCACTTTCCTATAGGGGGTCAAACCATGTCCCAAAGGTCACAGGGCCTGGTGTCACTTTAAAGAAGTAGTCCAGTTACACATTTGTGGGCTTATAACTTGGCTTCTGAATATCCTAGAGAGGTCAGGTTTGTTTTAGAGTACTCCAGTTAACAGCCCCCATTACCCCAAAGAGGAATGGAGTCATTAGCACTTATGGTTTTTAAATGGCACCCAGAATTATGTTGCACGAAGCACACTTTCACATCATTCTGGGTTCATTTGTGTGAAAACAAGGTCCAATCAGGCTGAAACGTTACAGGAAGTTAGAATCTATTGAGTTGTAAGTGATCTGAACGTTTCATGATGATAGCACTTTCCTAAGGGGGTCAAACCATGTCCCAAAGGTCACCGGATCTGGTGTCAATTTAAAGAAGTAGTCCAGTTACACATTTGTGGGCTTATAACGTGGCTTCTGAATGTCCTAGAGAGATCAGGTTTGTTTTAGTATACTCCAGTCAACAGCCCCTACAACCACAAAAAGGAATGGAGTCATTAGCACTTATGGTTTTTAAATGGCACCCAGAATTATGTTGCACGAAGCACAATTTCACATGATTCTGGGTCGATTTGTGTGAAAACAAGGTCCAATCAGGCTGAAACGTTACAGGAAAGTAGAATCTATTGAGTTGTAAGTGATCTGAACGTTTCATGATGATAGCACTTTCCTAAGGGGGTCAAACCATGTCCCAAAGGTCACCGGATCTGGTGTCAATTTAAAGAAGTAGTCCAGTTACACATTTGTGGGCTTATAACTTGGCTTCTGAATGTCCTAGAGAGATCAGGTTTATTTTAGTGTACTCCAATCAACAGCCCCTACAACCACAAAAAGGAATGGAGTCATTAGCACTTATGGTTTGTAAATGGCACCCAGAATTATGTTGCACGAAGCACTATTTCACATCATTCTGGGTCCATTTGTGTGAAAACCAGGTCAAATCAGGCTGAAACGTTACAAGAAGGTAGAATCTACTGAGTTGTAAGTGATCTGAACATTTCATGATGATAGCACTTTCCTAAGGGGGTCAAACCATGTCCCAAAGGTCACCGGATCTGGTGTCAATTTAAAGAAGTAGTCCAGTTACACCTTTGTGGGCTTATAACTTGGCTTCTGAATGTCCTAGAGAGATCAGGTTTATTGTAGTGTACTCCAATCTACAGCCCCTACAACCACAAAAAGGAATGGAGTCATTAGCACTTATGGTTTGTAAATGGCACCCAGAATTATGTTGCACGAAGCACAATTTCACATCATTCTGGGTTCATTTGTGTGAAAACAAGTTACAATCAGGAAGAAACGTTACAGGAAGGTAGAATCTATTGAGTTGTAAGTGATCTGAACGTTTCATGATGATAGCACTTTCCTAAGGGGGTTAAACCATGTCGCAAAGGTCACCGGATCTGGTTACACTTTAAAGAATTAGTCCAGTTACACATTTGTGGGCTTATAACTTGGCTTCTGAATGTCCTAGAGAGATCAGGTTTGTTTTAGTGTACTCCAATCAACAGCCACTACAACCACAAAAAGGAATGGAGTCATTAGCACTTATGGTTTGTAAATGGCACCCAGAATTATGTTGCACGAAGCACAATTTCACATCATTCTGGGTCCATTTGTGTGAAAACAAGGTCCAATCAGGCTGAAACGTTACAAGAAGGTAGAATCTATTGAGTTGTAAGGGATCTGAACGTTTCATGATGATAGCACTTTCCTAAGGGGGTCAAACCATGTCCCAAAGGTCACCGGATCTGGTGTCAATTTAAAGAAGTAGTCCAGTTACACATTTGTGGGCTTATAACTTGGCTTCTGAATGTCCTAGAGAGATCAGGTTTGTTTTAGTGTACTCCAATCAACAGCCCCTACAACCACAAAAAGGAATGGAGTCATTAGCACTTATGGTTTGTAAATGGCACCCAGAATTATGTTGCACGAAGCACAATTTCACTTCATTCTGGGTCCATTTGTGTGAAAACAAGGTCCAATCAGGCTGAAACGCTATAAGAAGGTAGAATCTATTGAGTTGTAAGTGATCTGAACGTTTCAAGATGATCGCACATTCCTATAGGGGGTAAAACCATGTCCCAAAGGTCACCGGGCCTGGTGTCACTTTAAAGAAGTAGTCCAGTTACATCTTTGTGGGCTTATAACTTGGCTTCTGAATGTCCTAGAGAGGTTAGGTTTGTTTTAGTGTACTCCAATCAACAGCCCCTACAACCACAAAAAGGAATGGAGTCATTAGCACTTATGGTTTGTAAATGGCACCCAGAATTATGTTGCACGAAGCACAATTTCACATCATTCTGGGTTCATTTGTGTGAAAACAAGGTCCAATCAGGCTGAAACGTTACAAGAAGGTAGAATCTATTGAGTTGTAAGTGATCTGAACGTTTCATGATGATCGCACATTCCTATAGGGGGTCAAACCATGTCCCAAAGGTCACAGGGCCTGGTGTCACTTTAAAGAAGTAGTCCAGTTACACATTTGTGGGCTTATAACTTGGCTTCTGAATATCCTAGAGAGGTCAGGTTTGTTTTAGAGTACTCCAGTTAACAGCCCCCATTACCCCAAAGAGGAATGGAGTCATTAGCACTTATGGTTTTTAAATGGCACCCAGAATTATGTTGCACGAAGCACAATTTCACATGATTCTGGGTCCATTTGTGTGAAAACAAGGTCCAATCAGGCTGAAACGTTACAGGAAGGTAGAATCTATTGAGTTGTAAGTGATCTGAACGTTTCATGATGATAGCACTTTCCTAATGGGGTCAAACCATGTCCCAAAGGTCACCGGATCTGGTGTCAATTTAAAGAAGTAGTCCAGTTACACATTTGTGGGCTTATAACTTGGCTTCTGAATGTCCTAGAGAGATCAGGTTTATTTTAGTGTACTCCAATCAAAAGCCCCTACAACCACAAAAAGGAATGGAGTCATTAGCACTTATGGTTTGTAAATGGCACCCAGAATTATGTTGCACGAAGCACTATTTCACATCATTCTGGGTCCATTTGTGTGAAAACAAGGTCCAATCAGGCTGAAACGTTGCAGGATGGTAGAATCTATTGAGTTGTAAGTGATCTGAACGTTTCATGATGATCGCACTTTCCTAAGGGGGTCAAACCATGTCCCAAAGGTCACCGGATCTGGTGTCAATTTAAAGAAGTAGTCCAGTTACACATGTGTGGGCTTATAACTTTGTTTCTGAATGTCCTAGAGAGATCAAGTTTATTTTAGTGTACTTCAATCAACAGCCCCTACAACCACAAAAAGGAATGGAGTCATTAGCACTTATGGTTTGTAAATGGCACCCAGAATTATGTTGCACGAAGCACTATTTCACATCATTCTGGGTCCATTTGTGTGAAAACAAGGTCCAATCAGGCTGAAACGTTACAAGAAGGTAGAATCTACTGAGTTGTAAGTGATCTGAACATTTCATGATGATAGCACTTTCCTAAGGGGGTCAAACCATATCCCAAAGGTCACCGGATCTGGTGTCAATTTAAAGAAGTAGTCCAGTTACACCTTTGTGGGCTTATAACTTGGCTTCTGAATGTCCTAGAGAGGTTAGGTTTGTTTTAGTTTACTCCAATCTACAGCCCCTACAACCACAAAAAGGAATGGAGTCATTAGCACTTATGGTTTGTAAATGGCACCCAGAATTATGTTGCACGAAGCACAATTTCACATCATTCTGGGTTCATTTGTGTGAAAACAAGGTCCAATCAGGCTGAAACGTTACAGGAAGGTAGAATCTATTGAGTTGTAAGTGATCTGAACGTTTAATGATGATAGCACTTTCCTAAGGGGGTCAAACCATGTCCCAAAGGTCACCGGATCTGGTGTCAATTTAAAGAAGTAGTCCAGTTACACATTTGTGGGCTTATAACTTGGCTTCTGAATGTCCTAGAGAGATCAGGTTTATTGTAGTGTACTCCAATCAACAGCCCCTACAACCACAAAAAGGAATGGAGTCATTAGCACTTATGGTTTGTAAATGGCACCCAGAATTATGTTGCACGAAGCACAATTTCACATCATTCTGGGTTCATTTGTGTGAAAATAAGGTCCAATCAGGCTGAAATGTTACAAGAAGGTAGACTCTATTGAGTTGTAAGTGATCTGAACGTTTCATGATGATCGCACATTCCTATAGGGGGTCAAACCATGTCCCAAAGGTCACCGGGCCTGGTGTCACTTTAAAGAAGTAGTCCAGTTACACATTTGTGGGCTTATAACTTGGCTTCTGAATATCCTAGAGAGGTCAGGTTTGTTTTAGAGTACTCCAGTTAACAGCCCCCATTACCCCAAAGAGGAATGGAGTCATTAGCACTTATGGTTTTTAAATGGCACCCAGAATTATGTTGCACGAAGCACACTTTCACATCATTCTGGGTTCATTTGTGTGAAAACAAGGTCCAATCAGGCTGAAACGTTACAGGAAGTTAGAATCTATTGAGTTGTAAGTGATCTGAACGTTTCATGATGATAGCACTTTCCTAAGGGGGTCAAACCATGTCCCAAAGGTCACCGGATCTGGTGTCAATTTAAAGAAGTAGTCCAGTTACACATTTGTGGGCTTATAACGTGGCTTCTGAATGTCCTAGAGAGATCAGGTTTGTTTTAGTATACTCCAATCAACAGCCCCTACAACCACAAAAAGGAATGGAGTCATTAGCACTTATGGTTTTTAAATGGCACCCAGAATTATGTTGCACGAAGCACAATTTCACATGATTCTGGGTCGACTTGTGTGAAAACAAGGTCCAATCAGGCTGAAACGTTACAGGAAGGTAGAATGTATTGAGTTGTAAGTGATCTGAACGTTTCATGATGATAGCACTTTCCTAAGGGGGTCAAACCATGTCCCAAAGGTCACCGGATCTGGTGTCAATTTAAAGAAGTAGTCCGGTTACACATTTGTGGGCTTATAACTTGGCTTCTGAATGTCCTAGAGAGATCAGGTTTATTTTAGTGTACTCCAATCAACAGCCCCTACAACCACAAAAAGGAATGGAGTCATTAGCACTTATGGTATGTAAATGGCACCCAGAATTATGTTGCACGAAGCACTATTTCACATCATTCTGGGTCCATTTGTGTGAAAACAAGGTCCAATCAGGCTGAAACGTTACAGGAAGGTAGAATCTATTGAGTTGTAAGTGATCTGAACGTTTCATGATGATCGCACTTTCCTAAGGGGGTCAAACCATGTCCCAAAGGTCACCGGATCTGGTGTCAATTTAAAGAAGTAGTCCAGTTACACATGTGTGGGCTTATAACTTGGTTTCTGAATGTCCTAGAGAGATCAAGTTTATTTTAGTGTACTCCAATCAACAGCCCCTACAACCACAAAAAGGAATGGAGTCATTAGCACTTATGGTTTGTAAATGGCACCCAGAATTATGTTGCACGAAGCACTATTTCACATCAATCTGGGTCCATTTGTGTGAAAACAAGGTCCAATCAGGCTGAAACGTTACAAGAAGGTAGAATCTACTGAGTTGTAAGTGATCTGAACATTTCATGATGATAGCACTTTCCTAAGGGGGTCAAACCATGTCCCAAAGGTCACCGGATCTGGTGTCAATTTAAAGAAGTAGTCCAGTTACACCTTTGTGGGCTTATAACTTGGCTTCTGAATGTCCTAGAGAGGTTAGGTTTGTTTTATTGTACTCCAATCTACAGCCCCTACAACCACAAAAAGGAATGGAGTCATTAGCACTTATGGTTTGTAAATGGCACCCAGAATTATGTTGCACGAAGCACAATTTCACATCATTCTGGGTTCATTTGTGTGAAAACAAGGTCCAATCAGGCTGAAACGTTACAGGAAGGTAGAATCTATTGAGTTGTAAGTGATCTGAACGTTTAATGATGATAGCACTTTCCTAAGGGGGTCAAACCATGTCCCAAAGGTCACCGGATCTGGTGTCAATTTAAAGAAGTAGTCCAGTTACACATTTGTGGGCTTATAACTTGGCTTCTGAATGTCCTAGAGAGATCAGGTTTATTGTAGTGTACTCCAATCAACAGCCCCTACAACCACAAAAAGGAATGGAGTCATTAGCACTTATGGTTTGTAAATGGCACCCAGAATTATGTTGCACGAAGCACAATTTCACATCATTCTGGGTCCATTTGTGTGAAAACAAGGTCCAATCAGGCTGAAACGTTACAGGAAGGTAGAATCTATTGAGTTGTAAGTGATCCGAACGTTTAATGATGATAGCACTTTCCTAAGGGGGTCAAACCATGTCCCAAAGGTCACCGGATCTGGTGTCAATTTAAAGAAGTAGTCCAGTTACACATTTGTGGGCTTATAACTTGGCTTCTGAATGTCCTAGAGCGATCAGGTTTGTTTTAGTGTACTCCAATCAACAGCCCCTACAACCACAAAAAGGAATGGAGTCATTAGCACTTATGGTTTGTAAATGGCACCCATAATTATGTTGCACGAAGCACAATTTCACATCATTCTGGGTTCATTTGTGTGAAAACAAGGTCCAATCAGGCATAAACGTTACAGGAAGGTAGAATCTATTGAGTTGTAAGTGATCTGAACGTTTCATGATGATAGCACTTTCCTAAGGGGGTCAAACCATGTCGCAAAGGTCACCGGATCTGGTTACACTTTAAAGAATTAGTCCAGTTACACATTTGTGGGCTTATAACTTGGCTTCTGAATGTCCTAGAGAGATCAGGTTTGTTTTAGTGTACTCCAATCAACAGCCCCTACAACCACAAAAAGGAATGGAGTCATTAGCACTTATGGTTTGTAAATGGCACCCAGAATTATGTTGCACGAAGCACAATTTCACATCATTCTGGGTCCATTTGTGTGAAAACAAGGTCCAATCAGGCTGAAACGTTACAAGAAGGTAGAATCTATTGAGTTGTAAGGGATCTGAACGTTTCATGATTATAGCACTTTCCTAAGGGGGTCAAACCATGTCCCAAAGGTCACCGGATCTGGTGTCAATTTAAAGAAGTAGTCCAGTTACACATTTGTGGGCTTATAACGTGGCTTCTGAATGTCCTAGAGAGATCAGGTTTGTTTTAGTATACTCCAATCAACAGCCCCTACAACCACAAAAAGGAATGGAGTCATTAGCACTTATGGTTTGTAAATGGCACCCAGAATTATGTTGCACGAAGCACAATTTCACATCATTCTGGGTTCATTTGTGTGAAAACAAGTTACAATCAGGCAGAAACGTTACAGGAAGGTAGAATCTATTGAGTTGTAAGTGATCTGAACGTTTCATGATGATAGCACTTTCCTAAGGGGGTTAAACCATGTCGCAAAGGTCACCGGATCTGGTTACACTTTAAAGAATTAGTCCAGTTACACATTTGTGGGCTTATAACTTGGCTTCTGAATGTCCTAGAGAGATCAGGGTTGTTTTAGTGTACTCCAATCAACAGCCACTACAACCACAAAAAGGAATGGAGTCATTAGCACTTATGGTTTGTAAATGGCACCCAGAATTATGTTGCACGAAGCACAATTTCACATCATTCTGGGTCCATTTGTGTGAAAACAAGGTCCAATCAGGCTGAAACGTTACAAGAAGGTAGAATCTATTGAGTTGTAAGGGATCTGAACGTGTCAAGATGATCGCACATTCCTATAGGAGGTAAAACCATGTCCCAAAGGTCACCTGGCCTGGTGTCAATTTAAAGAAGTAGTCCAGTTACATCTTTGTGGGCTTATAACTTGGCTTCTGAATGTCCTAGAGAGATCAGGTTTGTTTTAATGTACTCCAATCAACAGCCCCTACAACCACAAAAAGGAATGGAGTCATTAGCACTTATGGTTTGTAAATGGCACCCAGAATTATGTTGCACGAAGCACAATTTCACATGATTCTGGGTCGACTTGTGTGAAAACAAGGTCCAATCAGGCTGAAACGTTACAGGAAGGTAGAATGTATTGAGTTGTAAGTGATCTGAATGTTTCATGATGATAGCACTTTCCTAAGGGGGTCAAACCATGTCCCAAAGGTAACCGGATCTGGTGTCAATTTAAAGAAGTAGTCCGGTTACACATTTGTGGGCTTATAACTTGGCTTCTGAATGTCCTAGAGAGATCAGGTTTATTTTAGTGTACTCCAATCAACAGCCCCTACAACTACAAAAAGGAATGGAGTCATTAGCACTTATGGTATGTAAATGGCACCCAGAATTATGTTGCACGAAGCACTATTTCACATCATTCTGGGTCCATTTGTGTGAAAACAAGGTCCAATCAGGCTGAAACGTTACAGGAAGGTAGAATCTATTGAGTTGTAAGTGATCTGAACGTTTCATGATGATCGCACTTTCCTAAGGGGGTCAAACCATGTCCCAAAGGTCACCGGATCTGGTGTCAATTTAAAGTAGTCCAGTTACACATGTGTGGGCTTATAACCTGGTTTCTGAATGTCCTAGAGAGATCAAGTTTATTTTAGTGTACTCCAATCAACAGCCCCTACAACCACAAAAAGGAATGGAGTAATTAGCACTTATGGTTTGTAAATGGCACCCAGAATTATGTTGCACGAAGCACTATTTCACATCAATCTGGGTCCATTTGTGTGAAAACAAGGTCCAATCAGGCTGAAACGTTACAAGAAGGTAGAATCTACTGAGTTGTAAGTGATCTGAACATTTAATGATGATAGCACTTTCCTAAGGGGGTCAAACCCTGTCCCAAAGGTCACCGGATCTGGTGTCAATTTAAAGAAGTAGTCCAGTTACACCTTTGTGGGCTTATAACTTGGCTTCTGAATGTCCTAGAGAGGTTAGGTTTGTTTTATTGTACTCCAATCTACAGCCCCTACAACCACAAAAAGGAATGGAGTCATTAGCACTTATGGTTTGTAAATGGCACCCAGAATTATGTTGCACGAAGCACAATTTCACATCATTCTGGGTTCATTTGTGTGAAAACAAGGTCCAATCAGGCTGAAACGTTACAGGAAGGTAGAATCTATTGAGTTGTAAGTGATCTGAACGTTTAATGATGATAGCACTTTCCTAAGGGGGTCAAACCATGTCCCAAAGGTCACCGGATCTGGTGTCAATTTAAAGAAGTAGTCCAGTTACACATTTGTGGGCTTATAACTTGGCTTCTGAATGTCCTAGAGAGATCAGGTTTATTGTAGTGTACTCCAATCAACAGCCCCTACAACCACAAAAAGGAATGGAGTCATTAGCACTTATGGTTTGTAAATGGCACCCAGAATTATGTTGCACGAAGCACAATTTCACATCATTCTGGGTCCATTTGTGTGAAAACAAGGTCCAATCAGGCTGAAACGTTACAGGAAGGTAGAATCTATTGAGTTGTAAGTGATCCGAACGTTTAATGATGATAGCACTTTCCTAAGGGGGTCAAACCATGTCCCAAAGGTCACCGGATCTGGTTACACTTTAAAGAATTAGTCCAGTTACACATTTGTGGGCTTTTAACTTGGCTTCTGAATGTCCTAGAGAGATCAGGTTTGTTTTAGTGTACTCCAATCAACAGCCCCTACAACCACAAAAAGGAATGGAGTCATTAGCACTTATGGTTTGTAAATGGCACCCAGAATTATGTTGCACGAAGCACAATTTCACATCATTCTGGGTCCATTTGTGTGAAAACAAGGTCCAATCAGGCTGAAACGTTACAAGAAGGTAGAATCTATTGAGTTGTAAGGGATCTGAACGTTTCATGATTATAGCACTTTCCTAAGGGGGTCAAACCATGTCCCAAAGGTCACCGGATCTGGTGTCAATTTAAAGAAGTAGTCCAGTTACACATTTGTGGGCTTATAACGTGGCTTCTGAATGTCCTAACGAGGTTAGGTTTGTTTTAGTGTACTCCAATCAACAGCCCCTACAACCACAAAAAGGAATGGAGTCATTAGCAATTATGGTTTGTAAATGGCACCCAGAATTATGTTGCACAAAGCACAATTTCACATCATTCTGGGTCCATTTGTTTGAAAACAAGGTCCAATCAGGCTGAAACGTTACAGGAAGGTAGAATCTATTGAGTTGTAAGTGATCTGAACGTTTCATGATGATAGCACTTTCCTAAGGGGGTCAAACCATGTCCCAAAGGTCACCGGATCTGGTGTCAATTTAAAGAAGTAGTCCAGTTACACATTTGTGGGCTTATAACTTGGCTTCTGAATGTCCTAGAGAGATCAGGTTTATTTTAGTGTACTCCAATCAACAGTCCCTACAACTACAAAAAGGAATGGAGTCATTAGCACTTATGGTTTTTAAATGGCACCCAGAATTATGTTGCACAAAGCACAATTTCACATCATTCTGGGTCCATTTGTGTGAAAACAAGGTCCAATCAGGCTGAAACGTTACAGGAAGGTAGAATCTATTGAGTTGTAAGTGATCTGAACGTTTCATGATGATAGCACTTTCCTAAGGGGGTCAAACCATGTCCCAAAGGTCACCGGATCTGGTGTCAATTTAAAGAAGTTGTCCAGTTACACATTTGTGGGCTTATAACGTGGCTTCTGAATGTCCTAGAGAGATCAGGTTTATTTTAGTGTACTCCAATCAACAGTCCCTACAACTACAAAAAGGAATGGAGTCATTAGCACTTATGGTTTTTAAATGGCACCCAGAATTATGTTGCACGAAGCACAATTTCACATCATTCTGGGTTCATTTGTGTGAAAACAAGGTCCAATCAGGCTGAAACGTTACAGGAAGGTAGAATCTATTGAGTTGTAACTGATCTGAACATTTCATGATGATAGCACTTTCCTAAGGGGGTCAAACCATGTCCCAAAGGTCACCGGGCCTGGTGTCACTTTAAAGAAGTAGTCCAGTTACACCTTTGTGGGCTTATAACGTGGCTTCTGAATGTCCTAACGAGGTTAGGTTTGTTTTAGTGTACTCCAATCAACAGCCCCTACAACCACAAAAAGGAATGGAGTCATTAGCAATTATGGTTTGTAAATGGCACCCAGAATTATGTTGCACAAAGCACAATTTCACATCATTCTGGGTCCATTTGTGTGAAAACAAGGTCCAATCAGGCTGAAACGTTACAGGAAGGTAGAATCTATTGAGTTGTAAGTGATCTGAACGTTTCATGATGATAGCACTTTCCTAAGGGGGTCAAACCATGTCCCAAAGGTCACCGGATCTGGTGTCAATTTAAAGAAGTAGTCCAGTTACACATTTGTGGGCTTATAACTTGGCTTCTGAATGTCCTAGAGAGATCAGGTTTATTTTACTGTACTCCAATCAACAGTCCCTACAACTACAAAAAGGAATGGAGTCATTAGCACTTATGGTTTTTAAATGGCACCCAGAATTATGTTGCACAAAGCACAATTTCACATCATTCTGGGTCCATTTGTGTGAAAACAAGGTCCAATCAGGCTGAAACGTTACAGGAAGGTAGAATCTATTGAGTTGTAAGTGATCTGAACGTTTCATGATGATAGCACTTTCCTAAGGGGGTCAAACCATGTCCCAAAGGTCACCGGATCTGGTGTCAATTTAAAGAAGTAGTCCAGTTACACATTTGTGGGCTTATAACGTGGCTTCTGAATGTCCTAGAGAGATCAGGTTTATTTTAGTGTACTCCAATCAACAGTCCCTACAACTACAAAAAGGAATGGAGTCATTAGCACTTATGGTTTTTAAATGGCACCCAGAATTATGTTGCACGAAGCACAATTTCACATCATTCTGGGTTCATTTGTGTGAAAACAAGGTCCAATCAGGCTGAAACGTTACAGGAAGGTAGAATCTATTGAGTTGTAACTGATCTGAACGTTTCATGATGATAGCACTTTCCTAAGGGGGTCAAACCATGTCGCAAAGGTCACCGGATCTGGTGTCTTTTTAAAGAATTAGTCTAGTTACACATTTGTGGGCTTATAACTTGGCTTCTGAATGTCCTAGAGAGATCAGGTTTGTTTTAGTGTACTCCAATCAACAGCCCCTACAACCACAAAAAGGAATGGAGACATTAGCACTTATGGTTCTTAAATGGCACCCAGAATTATGTTGCACGAAGCACAATTTCATATCATTCTGGGTCCATTTGTGTGAAAACAAGGTCCAATCAGGCTGAAACGTTACAGGAAGGTAGAATCTATTGAGTTGTAAGTGATCTGAACGTTTCAAGATGATCGCACATTCCTATAGGGGGTAAAACCATGTCCCAAAGGTCACCGGGCCTGGTGTCACTTTAAAGAAGTAGTCCAGTTACACCTTTGTGGGCTTATAACTTGGCTTCTGAATGTCCTAGAGAGATCAGGGTTGTTTTAGTGTACTCCAATCAACAGCCCCTACAACCACAAAAAGGAATGGAGTCATTAGCACTTATGGTTCTTAAATGGCACCCAGAATTATGTTGCACGAAGCACAATTTCACATCATTCTGGGTCCATTTGTGTGAAAACAAGGTCCAATCAGGCTGAAACGTTACAGAAAGGTAGAATCTATTGAGTTGTAAGTGATCTGAACGTTTCAAGATGATCGCACATTCCTATAGGGGGTAAAACCATGTCCCAAAGGTCACCGGGCCTGGTGTCGCTTTAAAGAAGTAGTCCAGTTACATCTTTGTAGGCTTATAACTTGGCTTCTGAATGTCCTAGAGAGATCAGGTTCTTTTTAATGTACTCCAATCAACAGCCCCTACAACCACAAAAAGGAATGGAGTCATTAGCACTTATGGTTTGTAAATGGCACCCATAATTATGTTGCACGAAGCACAATTTCACATCATTCTGGGTTCATTTGTGTGAAAACAAGTTACAATCAGGCAGAAACATTACAGGAAGGTAGAATCTATTGAGTTGTAAGTGATCTGAACGTTTCATGATGATAGCACTTTCCTAAGGGGGTCAAACCATGTCGCAAAGGTCACCGGATCTGGTTACACTTTAAAGAATTAGTCCAGTTACACATTTGTGGGCTTATAACTTGGCTTCTGAATGTCCTAGAGAGATCAGGTTTGTTTTAGTGTACTCCAATCAACAGCCCCTACAACCACAAAAAGGAATGGAGTCATTAGCACTTATGGTTTGTAAATGGCACCCAGAATTATGTTGCACGAAGTACAATTTCACATCATTCTGGGTCCATTTGTGTGAAAACAAGGTCCAATCAGGCTGAAACGTTACAAGAAGGTAGAATCTATTGAGTTGTAAGGGATCTGAACGTTTCATGATGATAGCACTTTCCTAAGTGGGTCAAACCATGTCCCAAAGGTCACCGGATCTGGTGTCAATTTAAAGAAGTAGTCCAGTTACACATTTGTGGGCTTATAACTTGGCTTCTGAATGTCCTAGAGAGGTTAGGTTTGTTTTAGTGTACTCCAATCAACAGCCCCTACAACCAAAAAAAGGAATGGAGTCATTAGCACTTATGGTTTGTAAATGGCACCCAGAATTATGTTGCACGAAGCACAATTTCACATCATTCTGGGTTCATTTGTGTGAAAACAAGGTCCAATCAGGCTGAAACGTTACAAGAAGGTAGAATCTATTGAGTTGTAAGTGATCTGAACGTTTCATGATGATCGCACTTTCCTATAGGGGGTCAAACCATGTCCCAAAGGTCACAGGGCCTGGTGTCACTTTAAAGAAGTAGTCCAGTTACACATTTGTGGGCTTATAACTTGGCTTCTGAATATCCTAGAGAGGTCAGGTTTGTTTTAGAGTACTCCAGTTAACAGCCCCCATTACCCCAAAGAGGAATGGAGTCATTAGCACTTATGGTTTTTAAATGGCACCCAGAATTATGTTGCACGAAGCACACTTTCACATCATTCTGGGTTCATTTGTGTGAAAACAAGGTCCAATCAGGCTGAAACGTTACAGGAAGTTAGAATCTATTGAGTTGTAAGTGATCTGAACGTTTCATGATGATAGCACTTTCCTAAGGGGGTCAAACCATGTCCCAAAGGTCACCGGATCTGGTGTCAATTTAAAGAAGTAGTCCAGTTACACATTTGTGGGCTTATAACGTGGCTTCTGAATGTCCTAGTGAGATCAGGTTTGTTTTAGTATACTCCAGTCAACAGCCCCTACAACCACAAAAAGGAATGGAGTCATTAGCACTTATGGTTTTTAAATGGCACCCAGAATTATGTTGCACGAAGCACAATTTCACATGATTCTGGGTCGATTTGTGTGAAAACAAGGTCCAATCAGGCTGAAACGTTACAGGAAAGTAGAATCTATTGAGTTGTAAGTGATCTGAACGTTTCATGATGATAGCACTTTCCTAAGGGGGTCAAACCATGTCCCAAAGGTCACCGGATCTGGTGTCAATTTAAAGAAGTAGTCCAGTTACACATTTGTGGGCTTATAACTTGGCTTCTGAATGTCCTAGAGAGATCAGGTTTATTTTAGTGTACTCCAATCAACAGCCCCTACAACCACAAAAAGGAATGGAGTCATTAGCACTTATGGTTTGTAAATGGCACCCAGAATTATGTTGCACGAAGCACTATTTCACATCATTCTGGGTCCATTTGTGTGAAAACCAGGTCAAATCAGGCTGAAACGTTACAAGAAGGTAGAATCTACTGAGTTGTAAGTGATCTGAACATTTCATGATGATAGCACTTTCCTAAGGGGGTCAAACCATGTCCCAAAGGTCACCGGATCTGGTGTCAATTTAAAGAAGTAGTCCAGTTACACCTTTGTGGGCTTATAACTTGGCTTCTGAATGTCCTAGAGAGATCAGGTTTATTGTAGTGTACTCCAATCTACAGCCCCTACAACCACAAAAAGGAATGGAGTCATTAGCACTTATGGTTTGTAAATGGCACCCAGAATTATGTTGCACGAAGCACAATTTCACATCATTCTGGGTTCATTTGTGTGAAAACAAGTTACAATCAGGCAGAAACGTTACAGGAAGGTAGAATCTATTGAGTTGTAAGTGATCTGAACGTTTCATGATGATAGCACTTTCCTAAGGGGGTTAAACCATGTCGCAAAGGTCACCGGATCTGGTTACACTTTAAAGAATTAGTCCAGTTACACATTTGTGGGCTTATAACTTGGCTTCTGAATGTCCTAGAGAGATCAGGTTTGTTTTAGTGTACTCCAATCAACAGCCACTACAACCACAAAAAGGAATGGAGTCATTAGCACTTATGGTTTGTAAATGGCACCCAGAATTATGTTGCACGAAGCACAATTTCACATCATTCTGGGTCCATTTGTGTGAAAACAAGGTCCAATCAGGCTGAAACGTTACAAGAAGGTAGAATCTATTGAGTTGTAAGGGATCTGAACGTTTCATGATGATAGCACTTTCCTAAGGGGGTCAAACCATGTCCCAAAGGTCACCGGATCTGGTGTCAATTTAAAGAAGTAGTCCAGTTACACATTTGTGGGCTTATAACTTGGCTTCTGAATGTCCTAGAGAGATCAGGTTTGTTTTAGTGTACTCCAATCAACAGCCCCTACAACCACAAAAAGGAATGGAGTCATTAGCACTTATGGTTTGTAAATGACACCCAGAATTATGTTGCACGAAGCACAATTTCACTTCATTCTGGGTCCATTTGTGTGAAAACAAGGTCCAATCAGGCTGAAACGCTATAAGAAGGTAGAATCTATTGAGTTGTAAGTGATCTGAACGTTTCAAGATGATCGCACATTCCTATAGGGGGTAAAACCATGTCCCAAAGGTCACCGGGCCTGGTGTCACTTTAAAGAAGTAGTCCAGTTACATCTTTGTGGGCTTATAACTTGGCTTCTGAATGTCCTAGAGAGGTTAGGTTTGTTTTAGTGTACTCCAATCAACAGCCCCTACAACCACAAAAAGGAATGGAGTCATTAGCACTTATGGTTTGTAAATGGCACCCAGAATTATGTTGCACGAAGCACAATTTCACATCATTCTGGGTTCATTTGTGTGAAAACAAGGTCCAATCAGGCTGAAACGTTACAAGAAGGTAGAATCTATTGAGTTGTAAGTGATCTGAACGTTTCATGATGATCGCACATTCCTATAGGGGGTCAAACCATGTCCCAAAGGTCACAGGGCCTGGTGTCACTTTAAAGAAGTAGTCCAGTTACACATTTGTGGGCTTATAACTTGACTTCTGAATATCCTAGAGAGGTCAGGTTTGTTTTAGAGTACTCCAGTTAACAGCCCCCATTACCCCAAAGAGGAATGGAGTCATTAGCACTTATGGTTTTTAAATGGCACCCAGAATTATGTTGCACGAAGCACAATTTCACATGATTCTGGGTCGATTTGTGTGAAAACAAGGTCCAATCAGGCTGAAACGTTACAGGAAGGTAGAATCTATTGAGTTGTAAGTGATCTGAACGTTTCATGATGATAGCACTTTCCTAAGGGGGTTAAACCATGTCGCAAAGGTCACCGGATCTGGTTACACTTTAAAGAATTAGTCCAGTTACACATTTGTGGGCTTATAACTTGGCTTCTGAATGTCCTAGAGAGATCAGGTTTGTTTTAGTGTACTCCAATCAACAGCCACTACAACCACAAAAAGGAATGGAGTCATTAGCACTTATGGTTTGTAAATGGCACCCAGAATTATGTTGCACGAAGCACAATTTCACATCATTCTGGGTCCATTTGTGTGAAAACAAGGTCCAATCAGGCTGAAACGTTACAAGAAGGTAGAATCTATTGAGTTGTAAGGGATCTGAGCGTTTCATGATGATAGCACTTTCCTAAGGGGGTCAAACCATGTCCCAAAGGTCACCGGATCTGGTGTCAATTTAAAGAAGTAGTCCAGTTACACATTTGTGGGCTTATAACTTGGCTTCTGAATGTCCTAGAGAGATCAGGTTTGTTTTAGTGTACTCCAATCAACAGCCCCTACAACCACAAAAAGGAATGGAGTCATTAGCACTTATGGTTTGTAAATGGCACCCAGAATTATGTTGCACGAAGCACAATTTCACTTCATTCTGGGTCCATTTGTGTGAAAACAAGGTCCAATCAGGCTGAAACGCTATAAGAAGGTAGAATCTATTGAGTTGTAAGTGATCTGAACGTTTCAAGATGATCGCACATTCCTATAGGGGGTAAAACCATGTCCCAAAGGTCACCGGGCCTGGTGTCACTTTAAAGAAGTAGTCCAGTTACATCTTTGTGGGCTTATAACTTGGCTTCTGAATGTCCTAGAGAGGTTAGGTTTGTTTTAGTGTACTCCAATCAACAGCCCCTACAACCACAAAAAGGAATGGAGTCATTAGCACTTATGGTTTGTAAATGGCACCCAGAATTATGTTGCACGAAGCACAATTTCACATCATTCTGGGTTCATTTGTGTGAAAACAAGGTCCAATCAGGCTGAAACGTTACAAGAAGGTAGAATCTATTGAGTTGTAAGTGATCTGAACGTTTCATGATGATCGCACATTCCTATAGGGGGTCAAACCATGTCCCAAAGGTCACAGGGCCTGGTGTCACTTTAAAGAAGTAGTCCAGTTACACATTTGTGGGCTTATAACTTGGCTTCTGAATATCCTAGAGAGGTCAGGTTTGTTTTAGAGTACTCCAGTTAACAGCCCCCATTACCCCAAAGAGGAATGGAGTCATTAGCACTTATGGTTTTTAAATGGCACCCAGAATTATGTTGCACGAAGCACAATTTCACATGATTCTGGGTCGATTTGTGTGAAAACAAGGTCCAATCAGGCTGAAACGTTACAGGAAGGTAGAATCTATTGAGTTGTAAGTGATCTGAACGTTTCATGATGATAGCACTTTCCTAAGGGGGTCAAACCATGTCCCAAAGGTCACCGGATCTGGTGTCAATTTAAAGAAGTAGTCCAGTTACACATTTGTGGGCTTATAACTTGGCTTCTGAATGTCCTAGAGAGATCAGGTTTATTTTAGTGTACTCCAATCAAAAGCCCCTACAACCACAAAAAGGAATGGAGTCATTAGCACTTATGGTTTGTAAATGGCACCCAGAATTATGTTGCACGAAGCACTATTTCACATCATTCTGGGTCCATTTGTGTGAAAACAAGGTCCAATCAGGCTGAAACGTTGCAGGATGGTAGAATCTATTGAGTTGTAAGTGATCTGAACGTTTCAAGATGATCGCACTTTCCTAAGGGGGTCAAACCATGTCCCAAAGGTCACCGGATCTGGTGTCAATTTAAAGAAGTAGTCCAGTTACACATGTGTGGGCTTATAACTTTGTTTCTGAATGTCCTAGAGAGATCAAGTTTATTTTAGTGTACTTCAATCAACAGCCCCTACTACCACAAAAAGGAATGGAGTCATTAGCACTTATGGTTTGTAAATGGCACCCAGAATTATGTTGCACGAAGCACTATTTCACATCATTCTGGGTCCATTTGTGTGAAAACAAGGTCCAATCAGGCTGAAACGTTACAAGAAGGTAGAATCTACTGAGTTGTAAGTGATCTGAACATTTCATGATGATAGCACTTTCCTAAGGGGGTCAAACCATGTCCCAAAGGTCACCGGATCTGGTGTCAATTTAAAGAAGTAGTCCAGTTACACCTTTGTGGGCTTATAACTTGGCTTCTGAATGTCCTAGAGAGGTTAGGTTTGTTTTAGTTTACTCCAATCTACAGCCCCTACAACCACAAAAAGGAATGGAGTCATTAGCACTTATGGTTTGTAAATGGCACCCAGAATTATGTTGCACGAAGCACAATTTCACATCATTCTGGGTTCATTTGTGTGAAAACAAGGTCCAATCAGGCTGAAACGTTACAGGAAGGTAGAATCTATTGAGTTGTAAGTGATCTGAACGTTTAATGATGATAGCACTTTCCTAAGGGGGTCAAACCATGTCCCAAAGGTCACCGGATCTGGTGTCAATTTAAAGAAGTAGTCCAGTTACACATTTGTGGGCTTATAACTTGGCTTCTGAATGTCCTAGAGAGATCAGGTTTATTGTAGTGTACTCCAATCAACAGTCCCTACAACCACAAAAAGGAATGGAGTCATTAGCACTTATGGTTTGTAAATGGCACCCAGAATTATGTTGCACGAAGCACAATTTCACATCATTCTGGGTTCATTTGTGTGAAAATAAGGTCCAATCAGGCTGAAATGTTACAAGAAGGTAGACTCTATTGAATTGTAAGTGATCTGAACGTTTCATGATGATCGCACATTCCTATAGGGGGTCAAACCATGTCCCAAAGGTCACCGGGCCTGGTGTCACTTTAAAGAAGTAGTCCAGTTACACATTTGTGGGCTTATAACTTGGCTTCTGAATATCCTAGAGAGGTCAGGTTTGTTTTAGAGTACTCCAGTTAACAGCCCCCATTACCCCAAAGAGGAATGGAGTCATTAGCACTTATGGTTTTTAAATGGCACCCAGAATTATGTTGCACGAAGCACACTTTCACATCATTCTGGGTTCATTTGTGTGAAAACAAGGTCCAATCAGGCTGAAACGTTACAGGAAGTTAGAATCTATTGAGTTGTAAGTGATCTGAACGTTTCATGATGATAGCACTTTCCTAAGGGGGTCAAACCATGTCCCAAAGGTCACCGGATCTGGTGTCAATTTAAAGAAGTAGTCCAGTTACACATTTGTGGGCTTATAACGTGGCTTCTGAATGTCCTAGAGAGATCAGGTTTGTTTTAGTATACTCCAATCAACAGCCCCTACAACCACAAAAAGGAATGGAGTCATTAGCACTTATGGTTTTTAAATGGCACCCAGAATTATGTTGCACGAAGCACAATTTCACATGATTCTGGGTCGACTTGTGTGAAAACAAGGTCCAATCAGGCTGAAACGTTACAGGAAGGTAGAATGTATTGAGTTGTAAGTGATCTGAACGTTTCATGATGATAGCACTTTCCTAAGGGGGTCAAACCATGTCCCAAAGGTCACCGGATCTGGTGTCAATTTAAAGAAGTAGTCCGGTTACACATTTGTGGGCTTATAACTTGGCTTCTGAATGTCCTAGAGAGATCAGGTTTATTTTAGTGTACTCCAATCAACAGCCCCTACAACCACAAAAAGGAATGGAGTCATTAGCACTTATGGTATGTAAATGGCACCCAGAATTATGTTGCACGAAGCACTATTTCACATCATTCTGGGTCCATTTGTGTGAAAACAAGGTCCAATCAGGCTGAAACGTTACAGGAAGGTAGAATCTATTGAGTTGTAAGTGATCTGAACGTTTCATGATGATCGCACTTTCCTAAGGGGGTCAAACCATGTCCCAAAGGTCACCGGATCTGGTGTCAATTTAAAGAAGTAGTCCAGTTACACATGTGTGGGCTTATAACTTGGTTTCTGAATGTCCTAGAGAGATCAAGTTTATTTTAGTGTACTCCAATCAACAGCCCCTACAACCACAAAAAGGAATGGAGTCATTAGCACTTATGGTTTGTAAATGGCACCCAGAATTATGTTGCACGAAGCACTATTTCACATCAATCTGGGTCCATTTGTGTGAAAACAAGGTCCAATCAGGCTGAAACGTTACAAGAAGGTAGAATCTACTGAGTTGTAAGTGATCTGAACATTTCATGATGATAGCACTTTCCTAAGGGGGTCAAACCATGTCCCAAAGGTCACCGGATCTGGTGTCAATTTAAAGAAGTAGTCCAGTTACACCTTTGTGGGCTTATAACTTGGCTTCTGAATGTCCTAGAGAGGTTAGGTTTGTTTTATTGTACTCCAATCTACAGCCCCTACAACCACAAAAAGGAATGGAGTCATTAGCACTTATGGTTTGTAAATGGCACCCAGAATTATGTTGCACGAAGCACAATTTCACATCATTCTGGGTTCATTTGTGTGAAAACAAGGTCCAATCAGGCTGAAACGTTACAGGAAGGTAGAATCTATTGAGTTGTAAGTGATCTGAACGTTTAATGATGATAGCACTTTCCTAAGGGGGTCAAACCATGTCCCAAAGGTCACCGGATCTGGTGTCAATTTAAAGAAGTAGTCCAGTTACACATTTGTGGGCTTATAACTTGGCTTCTGAATGTCCTAGAGAGATCAGGTTTATTGTAGTGTACTCCAATCAACAGCCCCTACAACCACAAAAAGGAATGGAGTCATTAGCACTTATGGTTTGTAAATGGCACCCAGAATTATGTTGCACGAAGCACAATTTCACATCATTCTGGGTCCATTTGTGTGAAAACAAGGTCCAATCAGGCTGAAACGTTACAGGAAGGTAGAATCTATTGAGTTGTAAGTGATCCGAACGTTTAATGATGATAGCACTTTCCTAAGGGGGTCAAACCATGTCCCAAAGGTCACCGGATCTGGTGTCAATTTAAAGAAGTAGTCCAGTTACACATTTGTGGGCTTATAACTCTGCTTCTGAATGTCCTAGAGCGATCAGGTTTGTTTTAGTGTACTCCAATCAACAGCCCCTACAACCACAAAAAGGAATGGAGTCATTAGCACTTATGGTTTGTAAATGGCACCCAGAATTATGTTGCACGAAGCACAATTTCACATCATTCTGGGTTCATTTGTGTGAAAACAAGGTCCAATCAGGCATAAACGTTACAGGAAGGTAGAATCTATTGAGTTGTAAGTGATCTGAACGTTTCATGATGATAGCACTTTCCTAAGGGGGTCAAACCATGTCGCAAAGGTCACCGGATCTGGTTACACTTTAAAGAATTAGTCCAGTTACACATTTGTGGGCTTATAACTTGGCTTCTGAATGTCCTAGAGAGATCAGGTTTGTTTTAGTGTACTCCAATCAACAGCCCCTACAACCACAAAAAGGAATGGAGTCATTAGCACTTATGGTTTGTAAATGGCACCCAGAATTATGTTGCACGAAGCACAATTTCACATCATTCTGGGTCCATTTGTGTGAAAACAAGGTCCAATCAGGCTGAAAAGTTACAAGAAGGTAGAATCTATTGAGTTGTAAGGGATCTGAACGTTTCATGATTATAGCACTTTCCTAAGGGGGTCAAACCATGTCCCAAAGGTCACCGGATCTGGTGTCAATTTAAAGAAGTAGTCCAGTTACACATTTGTGGGCTTATAACGTGGCTTCTGAATGTCCTAGAGAGATCAGGTTTGTTTTAGTATACTCCAATCAACAGCCCCTACAACCACAAAAAGGAATGGAGTCATTAGCACTTATGGTTTGTAAATGGCACCCAGAATTATGTTGCACGAAGCACAATTTCACATCATTCTGGGTTCATTTGTGTGAAAACAAGTTACAATCAGGCAGAAACGTTACAGGAAGGTAGAATCTATTGAGTTGTAAGTTATCTGAACGTTTCATGATGATAGCACTTTCCTAAGGGGGTTAAACCATGTCGCAAAGGTCACCGGATCTGGTTACACTTTAAAGAATTAGTCCAGTTACACATTTGTGGGCTTATAACTTGGCTTCTGAATGTCCTAGAGAGATCAGGTTTGTTTTAGTGTACTCCAATCAACAGCCACTACAACCACAAAAAGGAATGGAGTCATTAGCACTTATGGTTTGTAAATGGCACCCAGAATTATGTTGCACGAAGCACAATTTCACATCATTCTGGGTCCATTTGTGTGAAAACAAGGTCCAATCAGGCTGAAACGTTACAAGAAGGTAGAATCTATTGAGTTGTAAGGGATCTGAACGTTTCATGATGATAGCACTTTCCTAAGGGGGTCAAACCATGTCCCAAAGGTCACCGGATCTGGTGTCAATTTAAAGAAGTAGTCCAGTTACACATTTGTGGGCTTATAACGTGGCTTCTGAATGTCCTACAGAGATCAGGTTTGTTTTAGTATACTCCAATCAACAGCCCCTACAACCACAAAAAGGAATGGAGTCATTAGCACTTATGGTTTTTAAATGGCACCCAGAATTATGTTGCACGAAGCACAATTTCACATGATTCTGGGTCGACTTGTGTGAAAACAAGGTCCAATCAGGCTGAAACGTTACAGGAAGGTAGAATGTATTGAGTTGTAAGTGATCTGAATGTTTCATGATGATAGCACTTTCCTAAGGGGGTCAAACCATGTCCCAAAGGTAACCGGATCTGGTGTCAATTTAAAGAAGTAGTCCGGTTACACATTTGTGGGCTTATAACTTGGCTTCTGAATGTCCTAGAGAGATCAGGTTTATTTTAGTGTACTCCAATCAACAGCCCCTACAACCACAAAAAGGAATGGAGTCATTAGCACTTATGGTATGTAAATGGCACCCAGAATTATGTTGCACGAAGCACTATTTCACATCATTCTGGGTCCATTTGTGTGAAAACAAGGTCCAATCAGGCTGAAACGTTACAGGAAGGTAGAATCTATTGAGTTGTAAGTGATCTGAACGTTTCATGATGATCGCACTTTCCTAAGGGGGTCAAACCATGTCCCAAAGGTCACCGGATCTGGTGTCAATTTAAAGAAGTAGTCCAGTTACACATGTGTGGGCTTATAACTTGGTTTCTGAATGTCCTAGAGAGATCAAGTTTATTTTAGTGTACTTCAATCAACAGCCCCTACTACCACAAAAAGGAATGGAGTCATTAGCACTTATGGTTTGTAAATGGCACCCAGAATTATGTTGCACGAAGCACTATTTCACATCATTCTGGGTCCATTTGTGTGAAAACAAGGTCCAATCAGGCTGAAACGTTACAAGAAGGTAGAATCTACTGAGTTGTAAGTGATCTGAACATTTCATGATGATAGCACTTTCCTAAGGGGGTCAAACCATGTCCCAAAGGTCACCGGATCTGGTGTCAATTTAAAGAAGTAGTCCAGTTACACCTTTGTGGGCTTATAACTTGGCTTCTGAATGTCCTAGAGAGGTTAGGTTTGTTTTAGTTTACTCCAATCTACAGCCCCTACAACCACAAAAAGGAATGGAGTCATTAGCACTTATGGTTTGTAAATGGCACCCAGAATTATGTTGCACGAAGCACAATTTCACATCATTCTGGGTTCATTTGTGTGAAAACAAGGTCCAATCAGGCTGAAACGTTACAGGAAGGTAGAATCTATTGAGTTGTAAGTGATCTGAACGTTTAATGATGATAGCACTTTCCTAAGGGGGTCAAACCATGTCCCAAAGGTCACCGGATCTGGTGTCAATTTAAAGAAGTAGTCCAGTTACACATTTGTGGGCTTATAACTTGGCTTCTGAATGTCCTAGAGAGATCAGGTTTATTGTAGTGTACTCCAATCAACAGTCCCTACAACCACAAAAAGGAATGGAGTCATTAGCACTTATGGTTTGTAAATGGCACCCAGAATTATGTTGCACGAAGCACAATTTCACATCATTCTGGGTTCATTTGTGTGAAAATAAGGTCCAATCAGGCTGAAATGTTACAAGAAGGTAGACTCTATTGAATTGTAAGTGATCTGAACGTTTCATGATGATCGCACATTCCTATAGGGGGTCAAACCATGTCCCAAAGGTCACCGGGCCTGGTGTCACTTTAAAGAAGTAGTCCAGTTACACATTTGTGGGCTTATAACTTGGCTTCTGAATATCCTAGAGAGGTCAGGTTTGTTTTAGAGTACTCCAGTTAACAGCCCCCATTACCCCAAAGAGGAATGGAGTCATTAGCACTTATGGTTTTTAAATGGCACCCAGAATTATGTTGCACGAAGCACACTTTCACATCATTCTGGGTTCATTTGTGTGAAAACAAGGTCCAATCAGGCTGAAACGTTACAGGAAGTTAGAATCTATTGAGTTGTAAGTGATCTGAACGTTTCATGATGATAGCACTTTCCTAAGGGGGTCAAACCATGTCCCAAAGGTCACCGGATCTGGTGTCAATTTAAAGAAGTAGTCCAGTTACACATTTGTGGGCTTATAACGTGGCTTCTGAATGTCCTAGAGAGATCAGGTTTGTTTTAGTATACTCCAATCAACAGCCCCTACAACCACAAAAAGGAATGGAGTCATTAGCACTTATGGTTTTTAAATGGCACCCAGAATTATGTTGCACGAAGCACAATTTCACATGATTCTGGGTCGACTTGTGTGAAAACAAGGTCCAATCAGGCTGAAACGTTACAGGAAGGTAGAATGTATTGAGTTGTAAGTGATCTGAACGTTTCATGATGATAGCACTTTCCTAAGGGGGTCAAACCATGTCCCAAAGGTCACCGGATCTGGTGTCAATTTAAAGAAGTAGTCCGGTTACACATTTGTGGGCTTATAACTTGGCTTCTGAATGTCCTAGAGAGATCAGGTTTATTTTAGTGTACTCCAATCAACAGCCCCTACAACCACAAAAAGGAATGGAGTCATTAGCACTTATGGTATGTAAATGGCACCCAGAATTATGTTGCACGAAGCACTATTTCACATCATTCTGGGTCCATTTGTGTGAAAACAAGGTCCAATCAGGCTGAAACGTTACAGGAAGGTAGAATCTATTGAGTTGTAAGTGATCTGAACGTTTCATGATGATCGCACTTTCCTAAGGGGGTCAAACCATGTCCCAAAGGTCACCGGATCTGGTGTCAATTTAAAGAAGTAGTCCAGTTACACATGTGTGGGCTTATAACTTGGTTTCTGAATGTCCTAGAGAGATCAAGTTTATTTTAGTGTACTCCAATCAACAGCCCCTACAACCACAAAAAGGAATGGAGTCATTAGCACTTATGGTTTGTAAATGGCACCCAGAATTATGTTGCACGAAGCACTATTTCACATCAATCTGGGTCCATTTGTGTGAAAACAAGGTCCAATCAGGCTGAAACGTTACAAGAAGGTAGAATCTACTGAGTTGTAAGTGATCTGAACATTTCATGATGATAGCACTTTCCTAAGGGGGTCAAACCATGTCCCAAAGGTCACCGGATCTGGTGTCAATTTAAAGAAGTAGTCCAGTTACACCTTTGTGGGCTTATAACTTGGCTTCTGAATGTCCTAGAGAGGTTAGGTTTGTTTTATTGTACTCCAATCTACAGCCCCTACAACCACAAAAAGGAATGGAGTCATTAGCACTTATGGTTTGTAAATGGCACCCAGAATTATGTTGCACGAAGCACTATTTCACATCATTCTGGGTCCATTTGTGTGAAAACAAGGTCCAATCAGGCTGAAACGTTACAGGAAGGTAGAATCTACTGAGTTGTAAGTGATCTGAACGTTTCATGATGATCGCACATTTCTATAGGGGGTCAAACCATGTCCCAAAGGTCACCGGGCCTGGTGTCAATTTAAAGAAGTAGTCCAGTTACACATTTGTGGGCTTATAACTTGGATTCTGAATGTCCTAGAGAGATCAGGTTTGTTTTAGTGTACTCCAATCAACAGCCCCTACAACCACAAAAAGGAATGGAGTCATTAGCACTTATGGTTTGTAAATGGCACCCAGAATTATGTTGCACGAAGCACTATTTCACATCATTCTGGGTCCATTTGTGTGAAAACAAGGTCCAATCAGGCTGAAACGTTACAAGAAGGTAGAATCTACTGAGTTGTAAGTGATCTGAACATTTCATGATGATAGCACTTTCCTAAGGGGGTCAAACCATGTCCCAAAGGTCACCGGATCTGGTGTCAATTTAAAGAAGTAGTCCAGTTACACCTTTGTGGGCTTATAACTTGGCTTCTGAATGTCCTAGAGAGGTTAGGTTTGTTTTAGTTTACTCCAATCTACAGCCCCTACAACCACAAAAAGGAATGGAGTCATTAGCACTTATGGTTTGTAAATGGCACCCAGAATTATGTTGCACGAAGCACAATTTCACATCATTCTGGGTCCATTTGTGTGAAAACAAGGTCCAATCAGGCTGAAACGTTACAAGAAGGTAGAATCTACTGAGTTGTAAGTGATCTGAACATTTCATGATGATAGCACTTTCCTAAGGGGGTCAAACCATGTCCCAAAGGTCACCGGATCTGGTGTCAATTTAAAGAAGTAGTCCAGTTACACATTTGTGGGCTTATAACTTGGCTTCTGAATGTCCTAGAGAGATCAGGTTTATTGTAGTGTACTCCAATCAACAGTCCCTACAACCACAAAAAGGAATGGAGTCATTAGCACTTATGGTTTGTAAATGGCACCCAGAATTATGTTGCACGAAGCACAATTTCACATCATTCTGGGTTCATTTGTGTGAAAATAAGGTCCAATCAGGCTGAAATGTTACAAGAAGGTAGACTCTATTGAATTGTAAGTGATCTGAACGTTTCATGATGATCGCACATTCCTATAGGGGGTCAAACCATGTCCCAAAGGTCACCGGGCCTGGTGTCACTTTAAAGAAGTAGTCCAGTTACACATTTGTGGGCTTATAACTTGGCTTCTGAATATCCTAGAGAGGTCAGGTTTGTTTTAGAGTACTCCAGTTAACAGCCCCCATTACCCCAAAGAGGAATGGAGTCATTAGCACTTATGGTTTTTAAATGGCACCCAGAATTATGTTGCACGAAGCACACTTTCACATCATTCTGGGTTCATTTGTGTGAAAACAAGGTCCAATCAGGCTGAAACGTTACAGGAAGTTAGAATCTATTGAGTTGTAAGTGATCTGAACGTTTCATGATGATAGCACTTTCCTAAGGGGGTCAAACCATGTCCCAAAGGTCACCGGATCTGGTGTCAATTTAAAGAAGTAGTCCAGTTACACATTTGTGGGCTTATAACGTGGCTTCTGAATGTCCTAGAGAGATCAGGTTTGTTTTAGTATACTCCAATCAACAGCCCCTACAACCACAAAAAGGAATGGAGTCATTAGCACTTATGGTTTTTAAATGGCACCCAGAATTATGTTGCACGAAGCACAATTTCACATGATTCTGGGTCGACTTGTGTGAAAACAAGGTCCAATCAGGCTGAAACGTTACAGGAAGGTAGAATGTATTGAGTTGTAAGTGATCTGAACGTTTCATGATGATAGCACTTTCCTAAGGGGGTCAAACCATGTCCCAAAGGTCACCGGATCTGGTGTCAATTTAAAGAAGTAGTCCGGTTACACATTTTTGGCTTATAACTTGGCTTCTGAATGTCCTAGAGAGATCAGGTTTATTTTAGTGTACTCCAATCAACAGCCCCTACAACCACAAAAAGGAATGGAGTCATTAGCACTTATGGTATGTAAATGGCACCCAGAATTATGTTGCACGAAGCACTATTTCACATCATTCTGGGTCCATTTGTGTGAAAACAAGGTCCAATCAGGCTGAAACGTTACAGGAAGGTAGAATCTATTGAGTTCTAAGTGATCTGAACGTTTCATGATGATCGCACTTTCCTAAGGGGGTCAAACCATGTCCCAAAGGTCACCGGATCTGGTGTCAATTTAAAGAAGTAGTCCAGTTACACATGTGTGGGCTTATAACTTGGTTTCTGAATGTCCTAGAGAGATCAAGTTTATTTTAGTGTACTCCAATCAACAGCCCCTACAACCACAAAAAGGAATGGAGTCATTAGCACTTATGGTTTGTAAATGGCACCCAGAATTATGTTGCACGAAGCACTATTTCACATCAATCTGGGTCCATTTGTGTGAAAACAAGGTCCAATCAGGCTGAAACGTTACAAGAAGGTAGAATCTACTGAGTTGTAAGTGATCTGAACATTTCATGATGATAGCACTTTCCTAAGGGGGTCAAACCATGTCCCAAAGGTCACCGGATCTGGTGTCAATTTAAAGAAGTAGTCCAGTTACACCTTTGTGGGCTTATAACTTGGCTTCTGAATGTCCTAGAGAGGTTAGGTTTGTTTTATTGTACTCCAATCTACAGCCCCTACAACCACAAAAAGGAATGGAGTCATTAGCACTTATGGTTTGTAAATGGCACCCAGAATTATGTTGCACGAAGCACAATTTCACATCATTCTGGGTTCATTTGTGTGAAAACAAGGTCCAATCAGGCTGAAACGTTACAGGAAGGTAGAATCTATTGAGTTGTAAGTGATCTGAACGTTTAATGATGATAGCACTTTCCTAAGGGGGTCAAACCATGTCCCAAAGGTCACCGGATCTGGTGTCAATTTAAAGAAGTAGTCCAGTTACACATTTGTGGGCTTATAACTTGGCTTCTGAATGTCCTAGAGAGATCAGGTTTATTGTAGTGTACTCCAATCAACAGCCCCTACAACCACAAAAAGGAATGGAGTCATTAGCACTTATGGTTTGTAAATGGCACCCAGAATTATGTTGCACGAAGCACAATTTCACATCATTCTGGGTCCATTTGTGTGAAAACAAGGTCCAATCAGGCTGAAACGTTACAGGAAGGTAGAATCTATTGAGTTGTAAGTGATCCGAACGTTTAATGATGATAGCACTTTCCTAAGGGGGTCAAACCATGTCCCAAAGGTCACCGGATCTGGTGTCAATTTAAAGAAGTAGTCCAGTTACACATTTGTGGGCTTATAACTTGGCTTCTGAATGTCCTAGAGCGATCAGGTTTGTTTTAGTGTACTCCAATCAACAGCCCCTACAACCACAAAAAGGAATGGAGTCATTAGCACTTATGGTTTGTAAATGGCACCCATAATTATGTTGCACGAAGCACAATTTCACATCATTCTGGGTTCATTTGTGTGAAAACAAGGTCCAATCAGGCATAAACGTTACAGGAAGGTAGAATCTATTGAGTTGTAAGTGATCTGAACGTTTCATGATGATAGCACTTTCCTAAGGGGGTCAAACCATGTCGCAAAGGTCACCGGATCTGGTTACACTTTAAAGAATTAGTCCAGTTACACATTTGTGGGCTTATAACTTGGCTTCTGAATGTCCTAGAGAGATCAGGTTTGTTTTAGTGTACTCCAATCAACAGCCCCTACAAACACAAAAAGGAATGGAGTCATTAGCACTTATGGTTTGTAAATGGCACCCAGAATTATGTTGCACGAAGCACAATTTCACATCATTCTGGGTCCATTTGTGTGAAAACAAGGTCCAATCAGGCTGAAAAGTTACAAGAAGGTAGAATCTATTGAGTTGTAAGGGATCTGAACGTTTCATGATTATAGCACTTTCCTAAGGGGGTCAAACCATGTCCCAAAGGTCACCGGATCTGGTGTCAATTTAAAGAAGTAGTCCAGTTACACATTTGTGGGCTTATAACGTGGCTTCTGAATGTCCTAGAGAGATCAGGTTTGTTTTAGTATACTCCAATCAACAGCCCCTACAACCACAAAAAGGAATGGAGTCATTAGCACTTATGGTTTGTAAATGGCACCCAGAATTATGTTGCACGAAGCACAATTTCACATCATTCTGGGTTCATTTGTGTGAAAACAAGTTACAATCAGGCAGAAACGTTACAGGAAGGTAGAATCTATTGAGTTGTAAGTGATCTGAACGTTTCATGATGATAGCACTTTCCTAAGGGGGTTAAACCATGTCGCAAAGGTCACCGGATCTGGTTACACTTTAAAGAATTAGTCCAGTTACACATTTGTGGGCTTATAACTTGGCTTCTGAATGTCCTAGAGAGATCAGGTTTGTTTTAGTGTACTCCAATCAACAGCCACTACAACCACAAAAAGGAATGGAGTCATTAGCACTTATGGTTTGTAAATGGCACCCAGAATTATGTTGCACGAAGCACAATTTCACATCATTCTGGGTCCATTTGTGTGAAAACAAGGTCCAATCAGGCTGAAACGTTACAAGAAGGTAGAATCTATTGAGTTGTAAGGGATCTGAACGTTTCATGATGATAGCACTTTCCTAAGGGGGTCAAACCATGTCCCAAAGGTCACCGGATCTGGTGTCAATTTAAAGAAGTAGTCCAGTTACACATTTGTGGGCTTATAACGTGGCTTCTGAATGTCCTACAGAGATCAGGTTTGTTTTAGTATACTCCAATCAACAGCCCCTACAACCACAAAAAGGAATGGAGTCATTAGCACTTATGGTTTTTAAATGGCACCCAGAAATATGTTGCACGAAGCACAATTTCACATGATTCTGGGTCGACTTGTGTGAAAACAAGGTCCAATCAGGCTGAAACGTTACAGGAAGGTAGAATGTATTGAGTTGTAAGTGATCTGAATGTTTCATGATGATAGCACTTTCCTAAGGGGGTCAAACCATGTCCCAAAGGTAACCGGATCTGGTGTCAATTTAAAGAAGTAGTCCGGTTACACATTTGTGGGCTTATAACTTGGCTTCTGAATGTCCTAGAGAGATCAGGTTTATTTTAGTGTACTCCAATCAACAGCCCCTACAACCACAAAAAGGAATGGAGTCATTAGCACTTATGGTATGTAAATGGCACCCAGAATTATGTTGCACGAAGCACTATTTCACATCATTCTGGGTCCATTTGTGTGAAAACAAGGTCCAATCAGGCTGAAACGTTACAGGAAGGTAGAATCTATTGAGTTGTAAGTGATCTGAACGTTTCATGATGATCGCACTTTCCTAAGGGGGTCAAACCATGTCCCAAAGGTCACCGGATCTGGTGTCAATTTAAAGAAGTAGTCCAGTTACACATGTGTGGGCTTATAACTTGGTTTCTGAATGTCCTAGAGAGATCAAGTTTATTTTAGTGTACTCCAATCAACAGCCCCTACAACCACAAAAAGGAATGGAGTAATTAGCACTTATGGTTTGTAAATGGCACCCAGAATTATGTTGCACGAAGCACTATTTCACATCATTCTGGGTCCATTTGTGTGAAAACAAGGTCCAATCAGGCTGAAACGTTACAGGAAGGTAGAATCTATTGAGTTGTAAGTGATCCGAACGTTTAATGATGATAGCACTTTCCTAAGGGGGTCAAACCATGTCCCAAAGGTCACCGGATCTGGTTACACTTTAAAGAATTAGTCCAGTTACACATTTGTGGGCTTTTAACTTGGCTTCTGAATGTCCTAGAGAGATCAGGTTTGTTTTAGTGTACTCCAATCAACAGCCCCTACAACCACAAAAAGGAATGGAGTCATTAGCACTTATGGTTTGTAAATGGCACCCAGAATTATGTTGCACGAAGCACAATTTCACATCATTCTGGGTCCATTTGTGTGAAAACAAGGTCCAATCAGGCTGAAATGTTACAAGCAGGTAGAATCTATTGAGTTGTAAGGGATCTGAACGTTTCATGATTATAGCACTTTCCTAAGGGGGTCAAACCATGTCCCAAAGGTCACCGGATCTGGTGTCAATTTAAAGAAGTAGTCCAGTTACACATTTGTGGGCTTATAACGTGGCTTCTGAATGTCCTAGAGAGATCAGGTTTGTTTTAGTATACTCCAATCAACAGCCCCTACAACCACAAAAAGGAATGGAGTCATTAGCACTTATGGTTTTTAAATGGCACCCAGAATTATGTTGCACGAAGCACAATTTCACATGATTCTGGGTCGACTTGTGTGAAAACAAGGTCCAATCAGGCTGAAACGTTACAGGAAGGTAGAATGTATTGAGTTGTAAGTGATCTGAACGTTTCATGATGATAACACTTTCCTAAGGGGGTCAAACCATGTCCCAAAGGTCACCGGATCTGGTGTCAATTTAAAGAAGTAGTCCGGTTACACATTTGTGGGCTTATAACTTGGCTTCTGAATGTCCTAGAGAGATCAGGTTTATTTTAGTGTACTCCAATCAACAGCCCCTACAACCACAAAAAGGAATGGAGTCATTAGCACTTATGGTATGTAAATGGCACCCAGAATTATGTTGCACGAAGCACTATTTCACATCATTCTGGGTCCATTTGTGTGAAAACAAGGTCCAATCAGGCTGAAACGTTACAGGAAGGTAGAATCTATTGAGTTGTAAGTGATCTGAACGTTTCATGATGATCGCACTTTCCTAAGGGGGTCAAACCATGTCCCAAAGGTCACCGGATCTGGTGTCAATTTAAAGAAGTAGTCCAGTTACACATGTGTGGGCTTATAACTTGGTTTCTGAATGTCCTAGAGAGATCAAGTTTATTTTAGTGTACTCCAATCAACAGCCCCTACAACCACAAAAAGGAATGGAGTCATTAGCACTTATGGTTTGTAAATGGCACCCAGAATTATGTTGCACGAAGCACTATTTCACATCAATCTGGGTCCATTTGTGTGAAAACAAGGTCCAATCAGGCTGAAACGTTACAAGAAGGTAGAATCTACTGAGTTGTAAGTGATCTGAACATTTCATGATGATAGCACTTTCCTAAGGGGGTCAAACCATGTCCCAAAGGTCACGGGATCTGGTGTCAATTTAAAGAAGTAGTCCAGTTACACCTTTGTGGGCTTATAACTTGGCTTCTGAATGTCCTAGAGAGGTTAGGTTTGTTTTATTGTACTCCAATCTACAGCCCCTACAACCACAAAAAGGAATGGAGTCATTAGCACTTATGGTTTGTAAATGGCACCCAGAATTATGTTGCACGAAGCACAATTTCACATCATTCTGGGTTCATTTGTGTGAAAACAAGGTCCAATCAGGCTGAAACGTTACAGGAAGGTAGAATCTATTGAGTTGTAAGTGATCTGAACGTTTAATGATGATAGCACTTTCCTAAGGGGGTCAAACCATGTCCCAAAGGTCACCGGATCTGGTGTCAATTTAAAGAAGTAGTCCAGTTACACATTTGTGGGCTTATAACTTGGCTTCTGAATGTCCTAGAGAGATCAGGTTTATTGTAGTGTACTCCAATCAACAGCCCCTACAACCACAAAAAGGAATGGAGTCATTAGCACTTATGGTTTGTAAATGGCACCCAGAATTATGTTGCACGAAGCACAATTTCACATCATTTTGGGTCCATTTGTGTGAAAACAAGGTCCAATCAGGCTGAAACGTTACAGGAAAGTAGAATCTATTGAGTTGTAAGTGATCCGAACGTTTAATGATGATAGCACTTTCCTAAGGGGGTCAAACCATGTCCCAAAGGTCACCGGATCTGGTGTCAATTTAAAGAAGTAGTCCAGTTACACATTTGTGGGCTTATAACTTGGCTACTGAATGTCTTAGAGCGATCAGGTTTGTTTTAGTGTACTCCAATCAACAGCCCCTACAACCACAAAAAGGAATGGAGTCATTAGCACTTATGGTTTGTAAATGGCACCCATAATTATGTTGCACGAAGCACAATTTCACATCATTCTGGGTTCATTTGTGTGAAAACAAGGTCCAATCAGGCATAAACGTTACAGGAAGGTAGAATCTATTGAGTTGTAAGTGATCTGAACGTTTCATGATGATAGCACTTTCCTAAGGGGGTCAAACCATGTCGCAAAGGTCACCGGATCTGGTTACACTTTAAAGAATTAGTCCAGTTACACATTTGTGGGCTTATAACTTGGCTTCTGAATGTCCTAGAGAGATCAGGTTTGTTTTAGTGTACTCCAATCAACAGCCCCTACAACCACAAAAAGGAATGGAGTCATTAGCACTTATGGTTTGTAAATGGCACCCAGAATTATGTTGCACGAAGCACAATTTCACATCATTCTGGGTCCATTTGTGTGAAAACAAGGTCCAATCAGGCTGAAACGTTACAAGAAGGTAGAATCTATTGAGTTGTAAGGGATCTGAACGTTTCAAGATGATCGCACATTCCTATAGGGGGTAAAACCATGTCCCAAAGGTCACCGGGCCTGGTGTCACTTTAAAGAAGTAGTCCAGTTACATCTTTGTGGGCTTATAACTTGGCTTCTGAATGTCCTAGAGAGGGTAGGTTTGTTTTAGTCTACTCCAATCAACAGCCCCGACAACCAAAAAAAGGAATGGAGTCATTAGCACTTATGGTTTGTAAATGGCACCCAGAATTATGTTGCACGAAGCACAATTTCACATCATTCTGGGTTCATTTGTGTGAAAACAAGGTCCAATCAGGCTGAAACGTTACAGGAAGGTAGAATCTATTGAGTTGTAAGTGATCTGAACGTTTCATGATGATTGCACTTTCCTAAGGGGGTCAAACCATGTCCCAAAGGTCACCGGATCTGGTGTCAATTTAAAGAAGTAGTCCAGTTACACATGTGTGGGCTTATAACTTGGTTTCTGAATGTCCTAGAGAGATCAAGTTTATTTTAGTGTACTCCAATCAACAGCCCCTACAACCACAAAAAGGAATGGAGTCATTAGCACTTATGGTTTGTAAATGGCATCCAGAATTATGTTGCACGAAGCACTATTTCACATCATTCTGGGTCCATTTGTGTGAAAACAAGGTCCAATCAGGCTGAAACGTTACAAGAAGGTAGAATCTACTGAGTTGTAAGTGATCTGAACATTTCATGATGATAGCACTTTCCTAAGGGGGGTCAAACCATGTCCCAAAGGTCACCGGATCTGGTGTCACTTTAAAGAAGTAGTCCAGTTACACCTTTGTGGGCTTATAACTTGGCTTCTGAATGTCCTAGAGAGGTTAGGTTTGTTTTAGTGTACTCCAATCTACAGCCCCTACAACCACAAAAAGGAATGGAGTCATTAGCACTTATGGTTTGTAAATGGCACCCAGAATTATGTTGCACGAAGCACAATTTCACATCATTCTGGGTTCATTTGTGTGAAAACAAGGTCCAATCAGGCTGAAACGTTACAGGAAGGTAGAATCTATTGAGTTGTAAGTGATCTGAACGTTTAATGATGATAGCACTTTCCTAAGGGGGTCAAACCATGTCCCAAAGGTCACCGGATCTGGTGTCAATTTAAAGAAGTAGTCCAGTTACACATTTGTGGGCTTATAACTTGGCTTCTGAATGTCCTAGAGAGATCAGGTTTATTGTAGTGTACTCCAATCAACAGCCCCTACAACCACAAAAAGGAATGGAGTCATTAGCACTTATGGTTTGTAAATGGCACCCAGAATTATGTTGCACGAAGCACAATTTCACATCATTCTGGGTCCATTTGTGTGAAAACAAGGTCCAATCAGGCTGAAACGTTACAGGAAGGTAGAATCTATTGAGTTGTAAGTGATCTGAACGTTTAATGATGATAGCACTTTCCTAAGGGGGTCAAACCATGTCCCAAAGGTCACCGGATCTGGTGTCAATTTAAAGAAGTAGTCCAGTTACACATTTGTGGGCTTATAACTTGGCTTCTGAATGTCCTAGAGCAATCAGGTTTGTTTTAGTGTACTCCAATCAACAGCCCCTACAACCACAAAAAGGAATGGAGTCACTAGCACTTATGGTTTGTAAATGGCACCCATAATTATGTTAAACGAAGCACAATTTCACATCATTCTGGGTTCATTTGTGTGAAAACAAGGTCCAATCAGGCAGAAACGTTACAGGAAGGTAGAATCTATTGAGTTGTAAGTGATCTGAACGTTTCATGATGATAGCACTTTCCTAAGGGGGTCAAACCATGTCGCAAAGGTCACCGGATCTGGTTACACTTTAAAGAATTAGTCCAGTTACACATTTGTGGGCTTATAACTTGGCTTCTGAATGTCCTAGAGAGATCAGGTTTGTTTTAGTGTACTCCAATCAACAGCCCCTACAACCACAAAAAGGAATGGAGTCATTAGCACTTATGGTTTGTAAATGGCACCCAGAATTATGTTGCACGAAGCACAATTTCACATCATTCTGGGTCCATTTGTGTGAAAACAAGGTCCAATCAGGCTGAAACGTTACAAGAAGGTAGAATCTATTGAGTTGTAAGGGATATGAACGTTTCATGATGATAGCACTTTCCTAAGGGGGTCAAACCATGTCCCAAAGGTCACCGGATCTGGTGTCAATTTAAAGAAGTAGTCCAGTTACACATTTGTGGGCTTATAACTTGGCTTCTGAATGTCCTAGAGAGATCAGGTTTGTTTTAGTGTACTCCAATCAACAGCCCCTACAAACACAAAAAGGAATGGAGTCATTAGCACTTATGGTTTGTAAATGGCACCCAGAATTATGTTGCACGAAGCACAATTTCACTTCATTCTGGGTCCATTTGTGTGAAAACAAGGTCCAATCAGGCTGAAACGCTATAAGAAGGTAGAATCTATTGAGTTGTAAGTGATCTGAACGTTTCAAGATGATCGCACATTCCTATAGGGGGTAAAAAAATGTCCCAAAGGTCACCGGGCCTGGTGTCACTTTAAAGAAGTAGTCCAGTTACATCTTTGTGGGCTTATAACTTGGCTTCTGAATGTCCTAGAGAGGTTAGGTTTGTTTTAGTCTACTCCAATCAACAGCCCCTACAACCACAAAAAGGAATGGAGTCATTAGCACTTATGGTTTGTAAATGGCACCCAGAATTATGTTGCACGAAGCACAATTTCACATCATTCTGGGTTCATTTGTGTGAAAACAAGGTCCAATCAGGCTGAAACGTTACAAGAAGGTAGAATCTATTGAGTTGTAAGTGATCTGAATGTTTCATGATGATCGCACATTCCTATAGGGGGTCAAACCATGTCCCAAAGGTCACAGGGCCTGGTGTCACTTTAAAGAAGTAGTCCAGTTACACATTTGTGGGCTTATAACTTGGCTTCTGAATATCCTAGAGAGGTCAGGTTTGTTTTAGAGTACTCCAGTTAACAGCCCCCATTACCCCAAAGAGGAATGGAGTCATTAGCACTTATGGTTTTTAAATGGCACCCAGAATTATGTTGCACGAAGCACACTTTCACATCATTCTGGGTTCATTTGTGTGAAAACAAGGTCCAATCAGGCTGAAACGTTACAGGAAGTTAGAATCTATTGAGTTGTAAGTGATCTGAACGTTTCATGATGATAGCACTTTCCTAAGGGGGTCAAACCATGTCCCAAAGGTCACCGGATCTGGTGTCAATTTAAAGTAGTCCAGTTACACATTTGTGGGCTTATAACGTGGCTTCTGAATGTCCTAGAGAGATCAGGTTTGTTTTAGTATACTCCAATCAACAGCCCCTACAACCACAAAAAGGAATGCAGTCATTTGCACTTATGGTTTTTAAATGGCACCCAGAATTATGTTGCACGAAGCACAATTTCACATGATTCTGGGTCGATTTGTGTGAAAACAAGGTCCAATCAGGCTGAAACGTTACAGGAAGGTAGAATCTATTGAGTTGTAAGTGATCTGAACGTTTCATGATGATAGCACTTTCCTAAGGGGGTCAAACCATGTCCCAAAGGTCACCGGATCTGGTGTCAATTTAAAGAAGTAGTCCAGTTACACATTTGTGGGCTTATAACTTGGCTTCTGAATGTCCTAGAGAGATCAGGTTTATTTTAGTGTACTCCAATCAACAGCCCCTACAACCACAAAAAGGAATGGAGTCATTAGCACTTATGGTTTGTAAATGGCACCCAGAATTATGTTGCACGAAGCACTATTTCACATCATTCTGGGTCCATTTGTGTGAAAACAAGGTCCAATCAGGCTGAAACGTTACAAGAAGGTAGAATCTACTGAGTTGTAAGTGATCTGAACATTTCATGATGATAGCACTTTCCTAAGGGGGTCAAACCATGTCCCAAAGGTCACCGGATCTGGTGTCAATTTAAAGAAGTAGTCCAGTTACACATTTGTGGGCTTATAACTTGGCTTCTGAATGTCCTAGAGAGATCAGGTTTGTTTTAGTGTACTCCAATCAACAGCCCCTACAACCACAAAAAGGAATGGAGTCATTAGCACTTATGGTTTGTAAATGGCACCCAGAATTATGTTGCACGAAGCACAATTTCACTTCATTCTGGGTCCATTTGTGTGAAAACAAGGTCCAATCAGGCTGAAACGCTATAAGAAGGTAGAATCTATTGAGTTGTAAGTGATCTGAACGTTTCAAGATGATCGCACATTCCTATAGGGGGTAAAAAAATGTCCCAAAGGTCACCGGGCCTGGTGTCACTTTAAAGAAGTAGTCCAGTTACATCTTTGTGGGCTTATAACTTGGCTTCTGAATGTCCTAGAGAGGTAAGGTTTGTTTTAGTCTACTCCAATCAACAGCCCCTACAACCACAAAAAGGAATGGAGTCATTAGCACTTATGGTTTGTAAATGGCACCCAGAATTATGTTGCACGAAGCACAATTTCACATCATTCTGGGTTCATTTGTGTGAAAACAAGGTCCAATCAGGCTGAAACGTTACAAGAAGGTAGAATCTATTGAGTTGTAAGTGATCTGAACGTTTCATGATGATCGCACATTCCTATAGGGGGTCAAACCATGTCCCAAAGGTCACAGGGCCTGGTGTCACTTTAAAGAAGTAGTCCAGTTACACATTTGTGGGCTTATAACTTGGCTTCTGAATATCCTAGAGAGGTCAGGTTTGTTTTAGAGTACTCCAGTTAACAGCCCCCATTACCCCAAAGAGGAATGGAGTCATTAGCACTTATGGTTTTTAAATGGCACCCAGAATTATGTTGCACGAAGCACACTTTCACATCATTCTGGGTTCATTTGTGTGCAAACAAGGTCCAATCAGGCTGAAACGTTACAGGAAGTTAGAATCTATTGAGTTGTAAGTGATCTGAACGTTTCATGATGATAGCACTTTCCTAAGGGGGTCAAACCATGTCCCAAAGGTCACCGGATCTGGTGTCAATTTAAAGTAGTCCAGTTACACATTTGTGGGCTTATAACGTGGCTTCTGAATGTCCTGGAGAGATCAGGTTTGTTTTAGTATACTCCAATCAACAGCCCCTACAACCACAAAAAGGAATGCAGTCATTTGCACTTATGGTTTTTAAATGGCACCCAGAATTATGTTGCACGAAGCACAATTTCACATGATTCTGGGTCGATTTGTGTGAAAACAAGGTCCAATCAGGCTGAAACGTTACAGGAAGGTAGAATCTATTGAGTTGTAAGTGATCTGAACGTTTCATGATGATAGCACTTTCCTAAGGGGGTCAAACCATGTCCCAAAGGTCACCGGATCTGGTGTGAATTTAAAGAAGTAGTCCAGTTACACATTTGTGGGCTTATAACTTGGCTTCTGAATGTCCTAGAGAGATCAGGTTTATTTTAGTGTACTCCAATCAACAGCCCCTACAACCACAAAAAGGAATGGAGTCATTAGCACTTATGGTTTGTAAATGGCACCCAGAATTATGTTGCACGAAGCACTATTTCACATCATTCTGGGTCCATTTGTGTGAAAACAAGGTCCAATCAGGCTGAAACGTTACAAGAAGGTAGAATCTACTGAGTTGTAAGTGATCTGAACATTTCATGATGATAGCACTTTCCTAAGGGGGTCAAACCATGTCCCAAAGGTCACCGGATCTGGTGTCAATTTAAAGAAGTAGTCCAGTTACACATTTGTGGGCTTATAACTTGGCTTCTGAATGTCCTAGAGAGGTTAGGTTTGTTTTAGTGTACTCCAATCTACAGCCCCTACAACCACAAAAAGGAATAGAGTCATTAGCACTTATTGTTTGTAAATGGCACCCAGAATTATGTTGCACGAAGCACAATTTCACATCATTCTGGGTTCATTTGTGTGAAAACAAGGTCCAATCAGGCTGAAACGTTACAGGAAGGTAGAATCTATTGAGTTGTAAGTGATCTGAACGTTTAATGATGATAGCACTTTCCTAAGGGGGTCAAACCATGTCCCAAAGGTCACCGGATCTGGTGTCAATTTAAAGAAGTAGTCCAGTTATAAATTTGTGGGCTTATAACTTGGCTTCTGAATGTCCTAGAGAGATCAGGTTTATTGTAGTGTACTCCAATCAACAGCCCCTACAACCACAAAAAGGAATGGAGTCATTAGCACTTATGGTTTGTAAATGGCACCCAGAATTATGTTGCACGAAGCACAATTTCACATCATTCTGCGTCCATTTGTGTGAAAACAAGGTCCAATCAGGCTGAAACGTTACAGGAAGTCAGAATCTATTGAGTTGTAAGTGATCTGAACGTTTAATGATGATAGCACTTTCCTAAGGGGGTCAAACCATGTCCCAAAGGTCACCGGATCTGGTGTCAATTTAAAGAAGTAGTCCAGTTACACATTTGTGGGCTTATAACTTGGCTTCTGAATGTCCTAGAGCGATCAGGTTTGTTTTAGTGTACTCCAATCAACAGCCCCTACAACCACAAAAAGGAATGTAGTCATTAGCACTTATGGCTTTTAAATGGCACCCAGAATTATGTTGCACGAAGCACAATTTCACATCATTCTGGGTTCATTTGTGTGAAAACAAGGTCCAATCAGGCTGAAACGTTACATGAAGGTAGAATCTATTGAGTTGTAAGTGATCTGAAGGTTTCATGATGATAGCGCTTTCCTAAGGGGGTCAAACCATGTCTCAAAGGTCACCGGATCTGGTGTCAATTTAAAGAAGTAGTCCAGTTACACATTTGTGGGCTTATAACTTGGCTTCTGAATGTCCTAGAGCGATCAGGTTTGTTTTAGTGTACTCCAGTCAACAGCCCCTAGAACCACAAAAAGGAATGGAGACATTAGCACTTATGGTTTTTAAATGGCACCCAGAATTATGTTGCACGAAGGACAATTTCACATCATTCTGGGTTCATTTGTGTGAAAACAAGGTCCAATCAGGCTGAAACGTTACAGGAAGGTAGAATCTATTGAGCTGTAAGTGATCTGAACGTTTCATGATGATAGCACTTTCCTAAGTGGGTCAAACCATGTCCCAAAGGTCACCGGATCTGGTGTCTAAAGAAGTAGTCCAGTTACACATTTGTGGGCTTATAACTTGGCTTCTGAATGTCCTAGAGCGATCAGGTTTGCTTTAGTGTACTCCAATCAACAGCCCCTACAACCACAAACAGGAATGGAGACATTAGCACTTATGGTTTTTAAATGGCACCCAGAATTATGTTGCACGAAGCACAATTTCACATCATTCTGGGTTCATTTGTGTGAAAACAAGGTCCAATCAGGCTGAAACAATACAGGAAGGTAGAATCTATTGAGTTGTAAGTGATCTGAACGTTTCATGATGATCGCACTTTCCTAAGGGGGTCAAACCATGTTCCAAAGGTCACCGGATCTGGTGTCACTTTAAAGAAGTAGTCCAGTTACACATTTGTGGGCTTATAACTTGGCTTCTGAATGTCCTAGAGAGGTCAGGGTTGTTTTAGTGTACTCCAATCAACAGCCCCTACAACCACAAAAAGGAATGGAGTCATTAGCACTTATGGTTTGTAAATGGCACCCAGAATTATGTTGCACGAAGCACAATTTCACATCATTCTGCGTCCATTTGTGTGAAAACAAGGTCCAATCAGGCTGAAACGTTACAGGAAGGTAGAATCTATTGAGTTGTAAGTGATCTGAACGTTTCATGATGATAGCACTTTCCTAAGGGGGTCAAACAATGTCCCAAAGATCACCGGATCTGGTGTCAATTTAAAGAAGTAGTCCAGTTACACATGTGTGGGCTTATAACTTGGTTTCTGAATGTCCTAGAGAGATCAAGTTTATTTTAGTGTACTCCAATCAACAGCCCCTACAACCACAAAAAGGAATGGAGTCATTAGCACTTATGGTTTGTAAATGGCATCCAGAATTATGTTGCACGAAGCACTATTTCACATCATTCTGGGTCCATTTGTGTGAAAACAAGGTCCAATCAGGCTGAAACGTTACAAGAAGGTAGAATCTATTGAGTTGTAAGTGATCTGAACGTTTCATGATGATCGCACATTCCTATAGGGGGTCAAACCATGTCCCAAAGGTCACCGGGCCTGGTGTCACTTTAAAGAAGTAGTCCAGTTACACATTTGTGGGCTTATAACTTGGCTTCTGAATGTCCTAGAGCGATCAGGTTTGTTTTAGTGTACTCCAATCAACAGCCCCTACAACCACAAAAAGGAATGGAGTCATTAGCACTTATGGTTTTTAAATGGCACCCAGAATTATGTTGCACGAAGCACAATTTCACATCATTCTTGGTTCATTTGTGTAAAATCAAGGTCCAATCAGGCTGAAACGTTATAGGAAGGTAGAATCTATTGAGTTGTAAGTGATCTGAACGTTTCATGATGATAGCACTTTCCTAAGGGGGTCAAACCATGTCCCAAAGGTCACCGGATCTGGTGTCAATTTAAAGAAGTAGTCCAGTTACACATTTGTGGGCTTATAACTTGGCTTCTGAATGTCCTAGAGAGATCAGGTTTGTTTTAGTGTACTCCAATCAACAGCCCCTACAACCACAAAAAGGAATGGAGTCATTAGCACTTATGGTTTGTAAATGGCACCCAGAATTATGTTGCACGAAGCACAATTTCACATCATTCTGGGTCCATTTGTGTGAAAACAAGGTCCAATCAGGCTGAAACGTTACAGGAAGGTAGAATCTATTGAGTTGTAAGTCATCTGAACGTTTCATGATGATAGCACTTTCCTAAGGGGGTCAAACCATGTCCCAAAGGTCACCGGATCTGGTGTCAATTTAAAGAAGTAGTCCAGTTACACATTTGTGGGCTTATAACTTGGCTTCTGAATGTCCTAGAGAGGTTAGGTTTGTTTTAGTGTACTCCAATCAACAGCCCCTACAACCACAAAAAGGAATGGAGTCATTAGCACTTATGGTTTGTAAATGGCACCCAGAATTATGTTGCACGAAGCACAATTTCACATCATTCTGGGTTCATTTGTGTGAAAACAAGGTCCAATCAGGCTGAAATGTTACAAGAAGGTAGAATCTATTGAGTTGTAAGTGATCTGAACGTTTCATGATGATCGCACATTCCTATAGGGGGTCAAACCATGTCCCAAAGGTCACCGGGCCTGGTTTCACTTTAAAGAAGTAGTCCAGTTACACCTTTGTGGGCTTATAACTTGGCTTCTGAATGTCCTAGAGAGGTCAGGTTTGTTTTAGTGTACTCCAATCAACAGCCCCTACAACCACAAAAATGAATGGAGTCATTAGCATTTATGGTTTGTAAATGGCACCCAGAATTATGTTGCACGAAGCACAATTTCACATCATTCTGGGTTCATTTGTGTGAAAACAAGGTCTAATCAGGCTGAAACGTTACAGGAAGGTCGAATCTATTGAGTTGTAAGTGATCTGAACGTTTCGTGATGATAGCACTTTCCTAAGGGGGTCAAACCATGTCCCAAAGGTCACCGGATCTGGTGTCAATTTAAAGAAGTAGTCCAGTTACACATTTGTGGGCTTATAACTTGGCTTCTGAATGTCCTAGAGAGATCAGGTTTGTTTTAGTATACTCGAATCAACAGCCCCTACAACCACAAAAAGGAATGGAGTCATTAGCACTTATGGTTTTTAAATGGCACCCAGAATTATGTTGCACGAAGCACAATTTCACATCATTCTGGGTTCATTTGTGTGAAAACAAGGTCCAATCAGGCTGAAACGTTACAGGAAGGTAGAATCTATTGAGCTGTAAGTGATCTGAACGTTTCATGATGATAGCACTTTCCTTAGGGGGTCAAACCATGTCCCAAATGTCACCGGATCTGGTGTCAATTTAAAGTAGTAGTCCAGTTACACATTTGTGGGCTTATAACTTGGCTTCTGAATGTCCTAGAGAGGTCAGGTTTGTTTTAATGTACTCCAATCAACAGCCCCTACAACCACAAAAAGGAATGGAGTCATTAGCACTTATGGTTTGTAAATGGCACCCAGAATTTTGTTGCACGAAGCACAATTTCACATCATTCTGGGTTCATTTGTGTGAAAACAAGGTCCAATCAGGCTGAAACGTTACAAGAAGGTAGAATCTATTGAGTTGTAAGTGATCTGAACGTTTCATGATGATCGCACATTTCTATAGGGGGTCAAACCATGTCCCAAAGGTCACCGGGCCTGGTGTCACTTTAAAGAAGTAGTCCAGTTACACATTTGTGGGCTTATAACTTGGCTTCTGAATGTCCTAGAGGGATCAGGTTTGTTTTAGTGTACTCCAATCAACAGCCCCTACAACCACAAAAAGGAATGGAGTCATTAGCACTTATGGTTTTTAAATGGCACCCAGAATTATGTTGCACGAACCACAATTTCACATCATTCTGGGTTCATTTGTGTGAAATCACGGTCCAATAAGGCTGAAACGTTATAGGAAGGTAGAATCTATTGAGTTGTAAGTGATCTGAACGTTTCATGATGATAGCACTTTCCTAAGGGGGTCAAACCATGTCCCAAAGGTCACCGGATCTGGTGTCAATTTAAAGAAGTAGTCCAGTTACACATTTGTGGGCTTATAACTTGGATTCTGAATGTCCTAGAGAGATCAGGTTTGTTTTAGTGTACTCCAATCAACAGCCCCTACAACCACAAAAAGGAATGGAGTCATTAGCACTTATGGTTTGTAAATGGCACCCAGAATTATGTTGCACGAAGCACAATTTCACATCATACTGGGTCCATTTGTGTGAAAACAAGGTCCAATCAGGCTGAAACGTTACAGGAAGGTAGAATCTATTGAGTTGTAAGTGATCTGAACGTTTCATGATGATAGCACTTTCCTAAGGGGGTCAAACCATGTCCCAAAGGTCACCGGATCTGGTGTCAATTTAAAGAAGTAGTCCAGTTACACATTTGTGGGCTTATAACTTGGCTTCTGAATGTCCTAGAGAGATCAGGTTTGTTTTAGTGTACTCCAATCAACAGCCCCTACAACCACAAAAAGGAATGGAGTCATTAGCACTTATGGTTCGTAAATGGCACCCAGAATTATGTTGCACGAAGCACAATTTCACTTCATTCTGGGTCCATTTGTGTGAAAACAAGGTCCAATCAGGCTGAAACGCTACAAGAAGGTAGAATCTATTGAGTTGTAAGTGATCTGAACGTTTCAAGATGATCGCACATTCCTATAGGGGGTAAAACCATGTCCCAAAGGTCACCGGGCCTGGTGTCACTTTAAAGAAGTAGTCCAGTTACATCTTTGTGGGCTTATAACTTGGCTTCTGAATGTCCTAGAGAGGTTAGGTTTGTTTTAGTGTACTCCAATCAACAGCCCCTACAACCACAAAAAGGAATGGAGTCATTAGCACTTATGGTTTGTAAATGGCACCCAGAATTATGTTGCACGAAGCACAATTTCACATCATTCTGGGTTCATTTGTGTGAAAACAAGGTCCAATCAGGCTGAAACGTTACAAGAAGGTAGAATCTATTGAGTTGTAAGTGATCTGAACGTTTCATGATGATCGCACATTCCTATAGGGGGTCAAACCATGTCCCAAAGGTCACCGGGCCTGGTTTCACTTTAAAGAAGTAGTCCAGTTACACCTTTGTGGGATTATAACTTGGCTTCTGAATGTCCTAGAGAGGTCAGGTTTGTTTTAGTGTACTCCAATCAACAGCCCCTACAACCACAAAAATGAATGGAGTCATTAGCATTTATGGTTTGTAAATGGCCCCCAGAATTATGTTGCACAAAGCACAATTTCACATCATTCTGGGTTCATTTGTGTGAAAACAAGGTCCAATCAGGCTGAAACGTTACAGGAAGGTCGAATCTATTGAGTTGTAAGTGATCTGAACGTTTCGTGATGATAGCACTTTCCTAAGGGGGTCAAACCATGTCCCAAAGGTCACCGGATCTGGTGTCAATTTAAAGAAGTAGTCCAGTTACACATTTGTGGGCTTATAACTTGGCTTCTGAATGTCCTAGAGAGATCAGGTTTGTTTTAGTATACTCCAATCAACAGCCCCTACAACCACAAAAAGGAATGTAGTCATTAGCACTTATGGTTTTTAAATGGCACCCAGAATTATGTTGCACGAAGCACAATTTCACATCATTCTGGGTTCATTTGTGTGAAAACAAGGTCCATTCAGGCTGAAACGTTACAGGAAGGTAGAATCTATTGAGCTGTAAGTGATCTGAACGTTTCATGATGATAGCACTTTCCTTAGGGGGTCAAACCATGTCCCAAATGTCACCGGATCTGGTGTCAATTTAAAGTAGTAGTCCAGTTACACATTTGTGGGCTTATAACTTGGCTTCTGAATGTCCTAGAGAGGTCAGGTTTGTTTTAATGTACTCCAATCAACAGCCCCTACAACCACAAAAAGGAATGGAGTCATTAGCACTTATGGTTTGTAAATGGCACCCAGAATTATGTTGCACGAAACACAATTTCACATCATTCTGGGTCCATTTGTGTGAAAACAAGGTCCAATCAGGCTGAAACGTTACAAGAAGGTAGAATCTTTTGAGTTGTAAGTGATCTGAACGTTTCATGATGATCGGACATTCCTATAGGGGGTCAAACCATGTCCCAAAGGTCACCGGGCCTGGTGTCACTTTAAAGAAGTAGTCCAGTTACGCATTTGCGGGCTTATAACTTGGCTTCTGAATGTCCTAGAGAGGTCAGGTTTGTTTTAGTGTACTCCAGTCAACAGCCCCTACAACCACAAAAAGGAATGGAGTCATTAGCACTTATGGTTTGTAAATGGCACCCAGAAATTTGTTGCACGAAGCACAATTTCACATCATTCTGGGTTCATTTGTGTGAAAACAAGGTCCAATCAGGCTGAAACGTTACAAGAAGGTAGAATCTATTGAGTTGTAAGTGATCTGAACGTTTCATGATGATCGCACATTCCTATAGGGGGTCAAACCATGTCCCAAAGGTCACCGGGCCTGGTGTCACTTTAAAGAAGTAGTCCAGTTACACATTTGTGGGCTTATAACTTGGCTTCTGAATGTCCTAGAGGGATCAGGTTTGTTTTAGTGTACTCCAATCAACAGCCCCTACAACCACAAAAAGGAATGGAGTCATTAGCACTTATGGTTTTTAAATGGCACCCAGAATTATGTTGCACGAACCACAATTTCACATCATTCTGGGTTCATTTGTGTGAAATCAAGGTCCAATAAGGCTGAAACGTTATAGGAAGGTAGAATCTATTGAGTTGTAAGTGATCTGAACGTTTCATGATGATAGCACTTTCCTAAGGGGGTCAAACCATGTCCCAAAGGTCACCGGATCTGGTGTCAATTTAAAGAAGTAGTCCAGTTACACATTTGTGGGCTTATAACTTGGATTCTGAATGTCCTAGAGAGATCAGGTTTGTTTTAGTGTACTCCAATCAACAGCCCCTACAACCACAAAAAGGAATGGAGTCATTAGCACTTATGGTTTGTAAATGGCACCCAGAATTATGTTGCACAAAGCACAATTTCACATCATACTGGGTCCATTTGTGTGAAAACAAGGTCCAATCAGGCTGAAACGTTACAGGAAGGTAGAATCTATTGAGTTGTAAGTGATCTGAACGTTTCATGATGATAGCACTTTCCTAAGGGGGTCAAACCATGTCCCAAAGGTCACCGGATCTGGTGTCAATTTAAAGAAGTAGTCCAGTTACACATTTGTGGGCTTATAACTTGGCTTCTGAATGTCCTAGAGAGATCAGGTTTGTTTTAGTGTACTCCAATCAACAGCCCCTACAACCACAAAAAGGAATGGAGTCATTAGCACTTATGGTTTGTAAATGGCACCCAGAATTATGTTGCACGAAGCACAATTTCACTTCATTCTGGGTCCATTTGTGTGAAAACAAGGTCCAATCAGGCTGAAACGCTACAAGAAGGTAGAATCTATTGAGTTGTAAGTGATCTGAACGTTTCAAGATGATCGCACATTCCTATAGGGGGTAAAACCATGTCCCAAAGGTCACCGGGCCTGGTGTCACTTTAAAGAAGTAGTACAGTTACATCTTTGTGGGCTTATAACTTGGCTTCTGAATGTCCTAGAGAGGTTAGGTTTGTTTTAGTGTACTCCAATCAACAGCCCCTACAACCACAAAAAGGAATGGAGTCATTAGCACTTATGGTTTGTAAATGGCACCCAGAATTATGTTGCACGAAGCACAATTTCACATCATTCTGGGTTCATTTGTGTGAAAACAAGATCCAATCAGGCTGAAACGTTACAAGAAGGTAGAATCTATTGAGTTGTAAGTGATCTGAACGTTTCATGATGATCGCACATTCCTATAGGGGGTCAAACCATGTCCCAAAGGTCACCGGGCCTGGTGTCACTTTAAAGAAGTAGTCCAGTTACACATGTGTGGGCTTATAACTTGGCTTCTGAATGTCCTAGAGAGGTCAGGTTTGTTTTAATGTACTCCAATCAACAGCCCCTACAACCACAAAAAGGAATGGAGTCATTAGCACTTATGGTTTGTAAATGGCACCCAGAATTTTGTTGCACGAAGCACAATTTCACATCATTCTGGGTTCATTTGTGTGAAAACAAGGTCCAATCAGGCTGAAACGTTACAAGAAGGTAGAATCTATTGAGTTGTAAGTGATCTGAACGTTTCATGATGATCGCACATTTCTATAGGGGGTCAAACCATGTCCCAAAGGTCACCGGGCCTGGTGTCACTTTAAAGAAGTAGTCCAGTTACACATTTGTGGGCTTATAACTTGGCTTCTGAATGTCCTAGAGGGATCAGGTTTGTTTTAGTGTACTCCAATCAACAGCCCCTACAACCACAAAAAGGAATGGAGTCATTAGCACTTATGGTTTTTAAATGGCACCCAGAATTATGTTGCACGAACCACAATTTCACATCATTCTGGGTTCATTTGTGTGAAATCACGGTCCAATAAGGCTGAAACGTTATAGGAAGGTAGAATCTATTGAGTTGTAAGTGATCTGAACGTTTCATGATGATAGCACTTTCCTAAGGGGGTCAAACCATGTCCCAAAGGTCACCGGATCTGGTGTCAATTTAAAGAAGTAGTCCAGTTACACATTTGTGGGCTTATAACTTGGATTCTGAATGTCCTAGAGAGATCAGGTTTGTTTTAGTGTACTCCAATCAACAGCCCCTACAACCACAAAAAGGAATGGAGTCATTAGCACTTATGGTTTGTAAATGGCACCCAGAATTATGTTGCACGAAGCACAATTTCACATCATACTGGGTCCATTTGTGTGAAAACAAGGTCCAATCAGGCTGAAACGTTACAGGAAGGTAGAATCTATTGAGTTGTAAGTGATCTGAACGTTTCATGATGATAGCACTTTCCTAAGGGGGTCAAACCATGTCCCAAAGGTCACCGGATCTGGTGTCAATTTAAAGAAGTAGTCCAGTTACACATTTGTGGGCTTATAACTTGGCTTCTGAATGTCCTAGAGAGATCAGGTTTGTTTTAGTGTACTCCAATCAACAGCCCCTACAACCACAAAAAGGAATGGAGTCATTAGCACTTATGGTTCGTAAATGGCACCCAGAATTATGTTGCACGAAGCACAATTTCACTTCATTCTGGGTCCATTTGTGTGAAAACAAGGTCCAATCAGGCTGAAACGCTACAAGAAGGTAGAATCTATTGAGTTGTAAGTGATCTGAACGTTTCAAGATGATCGCACATTCCTATAGGGGGTAAAACCATGTCCCAAAGGTCACCGGGCCTGGTGTCACTTTAAAGAAGTAGTCCAGTTACATCTTTGTGGGCTTATAACTTGGCTTCTGAATGTCCTAGAGAGGTTAGGTTTGTTTTAGTGTACTCCAATCAACAGCCCCTACAACCACAAAAAGGAATGGAGTCATTAGCACTTATGGTTTGTAAATGGCACCCAGAATTATGTTGCACGAAGCACAATTTCACATCATTCTGGGTTCATTTGTGTGAAAACAAGGTCCAATCAGGCTGAAACGTTACAAGAAGGTAGAATCTATTGAGTTGTAAGTGATCTGAACGTTTCATGATGATCGCACATTCCTATAGGGGGTCAAACCATGTCCCAAAGGTCACCGGGCCTGGTTTCACTTTAAAGAAGTAGTCCAGTTACACCTTTGTGGGATTATAACTTGGCTTCTGAATGTCCTAGAGAGGTCAGGTTTGTTTTAGTGTACTCCAATCAACAGCCCCTACAACCACAAAAATGAATGGAGTCATTAGCATTTATGGTTTGTAAATGGCCCCCAGAATTATGTTGCACAAAGCACAATTTCACATCATTCTGGGTTCATTTGTGTGAAAACAAGGTCCAATCAGGCTGAAATGTTACAGGAAGGTCGAATCTATTGAGTTGTAAGTGATCTGAACGTTTCGTGATGATAGCACTTTCCTAAGGGGGTCAAACCATGTCCCAAAGGTCACCGGATCTGGTGTCAATTTAAAGAAGTAGTCCAGTTACACATTTGTGGGCTTATAACTTGGCTTCTGAATGTCCTAGAGAGATCAGGTTTGTTTTAGTATACTCCAATCAACAGCCCCTACAACCACAAAAAGGAATGTAGTCATTAGCACTTATGGTTTTTAAATGGCACCCAGAATTATGTTGCACGAAGCACAATTTCACATCATTCTGGGTTCATTTGTGTGAAAACAAGGTCCATTCAGGCTGAAACGTTACAGGAAGGTAGAATCTATTGAGCTGTAAGTGATCTGAACGTTTCATGATGATAGCACTTTCCTTAGGGGGTCAAACCATGTCCCAAATGTCACCGGATCTGGTGTCAATTTAAAGTAGTAGTCCAGTTACACATTTGTGGGCTTATAACTTGGCTTCTGAATGTCCTAGAGAGGTCAGGTTTGTTTTAATGTACTCCAATCAACAGCCCCTACAACCACAAAAAGGAATGGAGTCATTAGCACTTATGGTTTGTAAATGGCACCCAGAATTATGTTGCACGAAACACAATTTCACATCATTCTGGGTCCATTTGTGTGAAAACAAGGTCCAATCAGGCTGAAACGTTACAAGAAGGTAGAATCTTTTGAGTTGTAAGTGATCTGAACGTTTCATGATGATCGGACATTCCTATAGGGGGTCAAACCATGTCCCAAAGGTCACCGGGCCTGGTGTCACTTTAAAGAAGTAGTCCAGTTACGCATTTGCGGGCTTATAACTTGGCTTCTGAATGTCCTAGAGAGGTCAGGTTTGTTTTAGTGTACTCCAGTCAACAGCCCCTACAACCACAAAAAGGAATGGAGTCATTAGCACTTATGGTTTGTAAATGGCACCCAGAAATTTGTTGCACGAAGCACAATTTCACATCATTCTGGGTTCATTTGTGTGAAAACAAGGTCCAATCAGGCTGAAACGTTACAAGAAGGTAGAATCTATTGAGTTGTAAGTGATCTGAACGTTTCATGATGATCGCACATTCCTATAGGGGGTCAAACCATGTCCCAAAGGTCACCGGGCCTGGTGTCACTTTAAAGAAGTAGTCCAGTTACACATTTGTGGGCTTATAACTTGGCTTCTGAATGTCCTAGAGGGATCAGGTTTGTTTTAGTGTACTCCAATCAACAGCCCCTACAACCACAAAAAGGAATGGAGTCATTAGCACTTATGGTTTTTAAATGGCACCCAGAATTATGTTGCACGAACCACAATTTCACATCATTCTGGGTTCATTTGTGTGAAATCAAGGTCCAATAAGGCTGAAACGTTATAGGAAGGTAGAATCTATTGAGTTGTAAGTGATCTGAACGTTTCATGATGATAGCACTTTCCTAAGGGGGTCAAACCATGTCCCAAAGGTCACCGGATCTGGTGTCAATTTAAAGAAGTAGTCCAGTTACACATTTGTGGGCTTATAACTTGGATTCTGAATGTCCTAGAGAGATCAGGTTTGTTTTAGTGTACTCCAATCAACAGCCCCTACAACCACAAAAAGGAATGGAGTCATTAGCACTTATGGTTTGTAAATGGCACCCAGAATTATGTTGCACAAAGCACAATTTCACATCATACTGGGTCCATTTGTGTGAAAACAAGGTCCAATCAGGCTGAAACGTTACAGGAAGGTAGAATCTATTGAGTTGTAAGTGATCTGAACGTTTCATGATGATAGCACTTTCCTAAGGGGGTCAAACCATGTCCCAAAGGTCACCGGATCTGGTGTCAATTTAAAGAAGTAGTCCAGTTACACATTTGTGGGCTTATAACTTGGCTTCTGAATGTCCTAGAGAGATCAGGTTTGTTTTAGTGTACTCCAATCAACAGCCCCTACAACCACAAAAAGGAATGGAGTCATTAGCACTTATGGTTTGTAAATGGCACCCAGAATTATGTTGCACGAAGCACAATTTCACTTCATTCTGGGTCCATTTGTGTGAAAACAAGGTCCAATCAGGCTGAAACGCTACAAGAAGGTAGAATCTATTGAGTTGTAAGTGATCTGAACGTTTCAAGATGATCGCACATTCCTATAGGGGGTAAAACCATGTCCCAAAGGTCACCGGGCCTGGTGTCACTTTAAAGAAGTAGTACAGTTACATCTTTGTGGGCTTATAACTTGGCTTCTGAATGTCCTAGAGAGGTTAGGTTTGTTTTAGTGTACTCCAATCAACAGCCCCTACAACCACAAAAAGGAATGGAGTCATTAGCACTTATGGTTTGTAAATGGCACCCAGAATTATGTTGCACGAAGCACAATTTCACATCATTCTGGGTTCATTTGTGTGAAAACAAGATCCAATCAGGCTGAAACGTTACAAGAAGGTAGAATCTATTGAGTTGTAAGTGATCTGAACGTTTCATGATGATCGCACATTCCTATAGGGGGTCAAACCATGTCCCAAAGGTCACCGGGCCTGGTGTCACTTTAAAGAAGTAGTCCAGTTACACATTTGTGGGCTTATAACTTGGCTTCTGAATGTCCTAGAGAGATCAGGTTTGTTTTAGTGTACTCCAATCAACAGCCCCTACAACCACTAAAAGGAATGGAGTCATTAGCACTTATGGTTTGTAAATGGCACCCAGAATTATGTTGCACGAATCACAATTTCACATCATTCTGAGTCCATTTGTGTGAAAACAAGGTCCAGTCAGGCTGAAACGTTACAGGAAGGTAGAATCTATTGAGTTGTAAGTGATCTGAACGTTTCATGATGATAGCACTTTCCTAAGGGGGTCAAACCATGTGCCAAAGGTCACCGGTTCTGGCGTCAATTTAAAGAAGTAGTCCAGTTACACATTTGTGGGCTTATAACTTGGCTTCTGAATGTCCTAGAGAGATCAGGTTTGTTTTAGTATACTCCAATCAACAACCCCTACAACCACAAAAAGGAATGGAGTCATTAGCACTCATGGTTTTTAAATGGGACCCAGAATTATGTTGCACAAAGCACAATTTCACATCATTCTGGGTTGATTTGTGTGAAAACAAGGTCCAATCAGGCTGAAACGTTACATGAAGGTAGAATCTATTGAGTTGTAAGTGATCTGAACGTTTCATGATGATAGCACTTTCCTAAGGGGGTCAAACCATGTCCCAAAGGTCACCGGATCTGGTGTCAATTTAAAGAAGTAGTCCAGTTTCACATTTGTGGGCTTATAACTTGGCTTCTGAATGTCCTAGAGAGATCAGGTTTGTTTTAGTGTACTCCAATCAACAGCCCCTACAACCACAAAAAGGAATGGAGTCATTAGCACTTATGGTTTATAAATGGCACCCAGAATTATGTTGCACGAAGCACAATTTCACTTCATTCTGGGTCCATTTGTGTGAAAAAAAGGTCCAATCAGGCTGAAACGTTACAAGAAGGTAGAATCTATTGAGTTGTAAGTGATCTGAACGTTTCATGATGATCGCACATTCCTATAGGGGGTCAAACCATGTCCCAAAGGTCACCGGGCCTGGTGTCACTTTAAAGAACTAGTCCAGTTACACATTTGCGGGCTTATAACTTGGCTTCTGAATGTCCTAGAGAGGTCAGGTTTGTTTTAGTGTACTCCAATCCACAGCCCCTACAACCACAAAAAGGAATGGAGTCATTAGCACTTATGGTTTGTAAATGGCACCCAGAATTATGTTGCACGAAGCACAATTTCACATCATTCTGGGTCCATTTGTGTGAAAACAAGGTCCAATAGGCTGAAACGTTACAGGAAGGTAGAATCTATTGAGTTGTAAGTGATCTGAACGTTTCAAGATGATCGCACATTCCTATAGGGGGTAAAACCATGTCCCAAAGGTCACCGGGCCTGGTGTCACTTTAAAGAAGTAGTCCAGTTACATCTTTGTGGGCTTATAACTTGGCTTCTGAATGTCCTAGAGAGGTTAGGTTTGTTTTAGTGTACTCCAATCAACAGCCCCTAAAACCACAAAAAAGAATGGAGTCATTAGCATTTATGGTTTGTAAATGGCACCCAGAATTATGTTGCACGAAGCACAATTTCACTTCGTTCTGGGTCCATTTGTGTGAAAAAAAGGTCCAATCAGGCTGAAACGTTACAAGAAGGTAGAATCTATTGAGTTGTAAGTGATCTGAACGTTTCATGATGATCGCACATTCCTATAGGGGGTCAAACCATGTCCCAAAGGTCACCGGGCCTGGTGTCACTTTAAAGAACTAGTCCAGTTACACATTTGCGGGCTTATAACTTGGCTTCTGAATGTCCTAGAGAGGTCAGGTTTGTTTTAGTGTACTCCAATCCACAGCCCCTACAACCACAAAAAGGAATGGAGTCATTAGCACTTATGGTTTGTAAATGGCACCCAGAATTATGTTGCACGAAGCACAATTTCACATCATTCTGGGTCCATTTGTGTGAAAACAAGGTCCAATAGGCTGAAACGTTACAGGAAGGTAGAATCTATTGAGTTGTAAGTGATCTGAACGTTTCAAGATGATCGCACATTCCTATAGGGGGTAAAACCATGTCCCAAAGGTCACCGGGCCTGGTGTCACTTTAAAGAAGTAGTCCAGTTACATCTTTGTGGGCTTATAACTTGGCTTCTGAATGTCCTAGAGAGGTTAGGTTTGTTTTAGTGTACTCCAATCAACATCCCCTAAAACCACAAAAAAGAATGGAGTCATTAGCATTTATGGTTTGTAAATGGCACCCAGAATTATGTTGCACGAAGCACAATTTCACTTCATTCTGGGTCCATTTGTGTGAAAAAAAGGTCCAATCAGGCTGAAACGTTACAAGAAGGTAGAATCTATTGAGTTGTAAGTGATCTGAACGTTTCATGATGATCGCACATTCCTATAGGGGGTCAAACCATGTCCCAAAGGTCACCGGGCCTGGTGTCACTTTAAAGAACTAGTCCAGTTACACATTTGCGGGCTTATAACTTGGCTTCTGAATGTCCTAGAGAGGTCAGGTTTGTTTTAGTGTACTCCAATCCACAGCCCCTACAACCACAAAAAGGAATGGAGTCATTAGCACTTATGGTTTGTAAATGGCACCCAGAATTATGTTGCACGAAGCACAATTTCACATCATTCTGGGTCCATTTGTGTGAAAACAAGGTCCAATAGGCTGAAACGTTACAGGAAGGTAGAATCTATTGAGTTGTAAGTGATCTGAACGTTTCAAGATGATCGCACATTCCTATAGGGGGTAAAACCATGTCCCAAAGGTCACCGGGCCTGGTGTCACTTTAAAGAAGTAGTCCAGTTACATCTTTGTGGGCTTATAACTTGGCTTCTGAATGTCCTAGAGAGGTTAGGTTTGTTTTAGTGTACTCCAATCAACAGCCCCTAAAACCACAAAAAGGAATGGAGTCATTAGCATTTATGGTTTGTAAATGGCACCCAGAATTATGTTGCACGAAGCACAATTTCACATCATTCTGGGTTCATTTTTGTGAAAACAAGGTCCAATCAGGCTGAAACGCTACAAGAAGGTAGAATCTATTGAGTTGGAAGTGATCTGAACGTTTCATGATGATTGCACATTCCTATAGGGGGTCAAACCATGTCCCAAAGGTCACCGGGCCTGGTGTCACTTAAAAGAAGTAGTCCAGTTACACATTTGTGGGCTCATAACTTGGCTTCTGAATGTCCTAGAGAGATCAGGTTTGTTTTAGTGTACTCCAATCAACAGCCCCTACAACCACAAAAAGGAATGGAGTCATTAGCTCTTATGGTTTGTAAATGGCACCCAGAATTATGTTGCACGAAGCACAATTTCACATCATTCTGGGTCCATTTGTGTGAAAACAAGGTCCAATCAGGCTGAAACGTTACAAGAAGGTAGAATCTATTGAGTTGTAAGTGATCTGAACGTTTCATGATGATAGCACTTTCCTAAGGGGGTCAAACCATGTCCCAAAGGTCACCGGATCTGGTGTCAATTTAAAGAAGTAGTCCAGTTACACATTTGTGGGCTTATAACTTGGCTTCTGAATGTCCTAGAGAGATCAGGTTTGTTTTAGTGTACTCCAATCAACAGCCCCTACAACCACAAAAAGGAATGGAGTCATTAGCACTTATGGTTTGTAAATGGCACCCAGAATTATGTTGCACGAAGCACAATTTCACATCATTCTGGGTCCATTTGTGTGAAAACAAGGTCCAATCAGGCTGAAACGTTACAAGAAGGTAGAATCTATTGAGTTGTAAGTGATCTGAACGTTTCATGATGATCGCACATTCCTATAGGGGGTCAAACCATGTCCCAAAGGTCACCGGGCCTGGTGTCACTTTAAAGAAGTAGTCCAGTTACACATTTGTGGGCTCATAACTTGGCTTCTGAATGTCCTAGAGAGATCAGGTTTGTTTTAGTGTACTCCAATCAACAGCCCCTACAACCACAAAAAGGAATGGAGTCATTAGCTCTTATGGTTTGTAAATGGCACCCAGAATTATGTTGCACGAAGCACAATTTCACATCATTCTGGGTCCATTTGTGTGAAAAGGTCCATTTGTGTGAAAACAAGGTCCAATCAGGCTGAAACGTTACAAGAAGGTAGAATCTATTGAGTTGTAAGTGATCTGAACGTTTCATGATGATCGCACATTCCTATAGGGGGTAAAACCATGTCCCAAAGGTCACCGGGCCTGGTGTCACTTTAAAGAACTAGTCCAGTTACATCTTTGTGGGCTTATAACTTGGCTTCTGAATGTCCTAGAGAGGTCAGGTTTGTTTTAGTGTACTCCAATCAACAGCCCCTACAACCAAAAAAAGGAATGGAGTCATTAGCACTTATGGTTTGTAAATGGCACCCAGAATTTTGTTGCACGAAGCACAATTTCACATCATTCTGGGTTCATTTGTGTGAAAACAAGGTCCAATCAGGCTGAAACGTTACAAGAAGGTAGAATCTATTGAGTTGTAAGTGATCTGAACGTTTCATGTTGATCGCACATTCCTATAGGGGGTCAAACCATGTCCCAAAGGTCACCGGGCCTGGTGTCACTTTAAAGAAGTAGTCCAGTTACACATTTGTGGGCTTATAACTTGGCTTTTGAATGTCCTAGAGCGATCAGGTTTGTTTTAGTGTACTCCAATCAACAGCCCCTACAACCACAAAAAGGAATGGAGTCATTAGCACTTATGGTTTTTAAATGGCACCCAGAATTATGTTGCACGAAGCACAATTTCACATCATTCTGGGTTCATTTGTGTGAAATCAAGGTCCAATCAGGCTGAAACGTTATAGGAAGGTAGAATCTATTGAGTTGTAAGTGATCTGAACGTTTCATGATGATAGCACTTTCCTAAGGGGGTCAAACCATGTCCCAAAGGTCACCGGATCTGGTGTCAATTTAAAGAAGTAGTCCAGTTACACATTTGTGGGCTTATAACTTGGCTTCTGAATGTCCTAGAGAGATCAGGTTTGTTTTAGTGTACTCCAATCAACAGCCCCTACAACCACAAAAAGGAATGGAGTCATTAGCACTTATGGTTTGTAAATGGCACCCAGAATTATGTTGCACGAAGCACAATTTCACATCATTCTGGGTCCATTTGTGTGAAAACAAGGTCCAATCAGGCTGAAATGTTACAGGAAGGTAGAATCTATTGAGTTGTAAGTCATCTGAACGTTTCATGATGATAGCACTTTCCTAAGGGGGTCAAACCATGTCCCAAAGGTCACCGGATCTGGTGTCAATTTAAAGAAGTAGTCCAGTTACACATTTGTGGGCTTATAACTTGGCTTCTGAATGTCCTAGAGAGATCAGGTTTGTTTTAGTGTACTCCAATCAACAGCCCCTACAACCACAAAAAGGAATGGAGTCATGAGCACTTATGGTTTGTAAATGGCACCCAGAATTATGTTGCACGAAGCACAATTTCACTTCATTCTGGGTCCATTTGTGTGAAAACAAGGTCCAATCAGGCTGAAACGCTACAAGAAGGTAGAATCTATTGAGTTGTAAGTGATCTGAACGTTTCAAGATGATCGCACATTCCTATAGGGGGTAAAACCATGTCCCAAAGGTCACCGGGCCTGGTGTCACTTTAAAGAAGTAGTCCAGTTACATCTTTGTGGGCTTATAACTTGGCTTCTGAATGTCCTAGAGAGGTTAGGTTTGTTTTAGTGTACTCCAATCAACAGCCCCTACAACCACAAAAAGGAATGGAGTCATTAGCACTTATGGTTTGTAAATGGCACCCAGAATTATGTTGCACGAAGCACAATTTCACATCATTCTGGGTCCATTTGTGTGAAAACAAGGTCCAATCAGGCTGAAACGTTACAAGAAGGTAGAATCTATTGAGTTTTAAGTGATCTGAACGTTTCATGATGATCGCACATTCCTATAGGGGGTCAAACCATGTCCCAAAGGTCACCGGGCCTGGTTTCACTTTAAAGAAGTAGTCCAGTTACACCTTTGTGGGCTTATAACTTGGCTTCTGAATGTCCTAGATAGGTCAGGTTTGTTTTAGTGTACTCCAATCAACAGCCCCTACAACCACAAAAAGGAATGGAGTCATTAGCATTTATGGTTTGTAAATGGCACCCAGAATTATGTTGCACGAAGCACAATTTCACATCATTCTGGGTTCATTTGTGTGAAAACAAGGTCCAATCAGGCTGAAACGTTACAGGAAGGTCGAATCTATTGAGTTGTAAGTGATCTGAACGTTTCGTGATGATAGCACTTTCCTAAGGGGGTCAAACCATGTCCCAAAGGTCACCGGATCTGGTGTCAATTTAAAGAAGTAGTCCAGTTACACATTTGTGGGCTTATAACTTGGCTTCTGAATGTCCTAGAGAGATCAGGTTTGTTTTAGTATACTCCAATCAACAGCCCCTACAACCACAAAAAGGAATGGAGTCATTAGCACTTATGGTTTTTAAATGGCACCCAGAATTATGTTGCACGAAGCACAATTTCACATCATTCTGGGTTCATTTGTGTGAAAACAAGGTCCAGTCAGGCTGAAACGTTACAGGAAGGTAGAATCTATTGAGCTGTAAGTGATCTGAACGTTTCATGATGATAGCACTTTCCTTAGGGGGTCAAACCATGTCCCAAATGTCACCGGATCTGGTGTCAATTTAAAGTAGTAGTCCAGTTACACATTTGTGGGCTTATAACTTGGCTTCTGAATGTCCTAGAGAGGTCAGGTTTGTTTTAATGTACTCCAATCAACAGCCCCTACAACCACAAAAAGGAATGGAGTCATTAGCACTTATGGTTTGTAAATGGCACCCAGAATTATGTTGCACGAAACACAATTTCACATCATTCTGGGTCCATTTGTGTGAAAACAAGGTCCAATCAGGCTGAAACGTTACAAGAAGGTAGAATCTATTGAGTTGTAAGTGATCTGAACGTTTCATGATGATCGGACATTCCTGTAGGGGGTCAAACCATGTCCCAAAGGTCACCGGGCCTGGTGTCACTTTAAAGAAGTAGTCCAGTTACGCATTTGCGGGCTTATAACTTGGCTTCTGAATGTCCTAGAGAGGTCAGTTTGTTTTAGTGTACTCCAATCAACAGCCCCAACAACCACAAAAAGGAATGGAGTCATTAGCACTTATGGTTGGTAAATGGCACCCAGAATTTTGTTGCACGAAGCACAATTTCACATCATTCTGGGTTCATTTGTGTGAAAACAAGGTCCAATCAGGCTGAAACGTTACAAGAAGGTAGAATCTATTGAGCTGTAAGTGATCTGAACGTTTCATGATGATCGCACATTCCTATAGGGGGTCAAACCATGTCCCAAAGGTCACCGGGCCTGGTGTCACTTTAAAGAAGTAGTCCAGTTACACATTTGTGGGCTTATAACTTGGCTTCTGAATGTCCTAGAGGGATCAGGTTTGTTTTAGTGTACTCCAATCAACAGCCCCTACAACCACAAAAAGGAATGGAGTCATTAGCACTTATGGTTTTTAAATGGCACCCAGAATTATGTTGCACGAACCACAATTTCACATCATTCTGGGTTCATTTGTGTGAAATCAAGGTCCAATAAGGCTGAAACGTTATAGGAAGGTAGAATCTATTGAGTTGTAAGTGATCTGAACGTTTCATGATGATAGCACTTTCCTAAGGGGGTCAAACCATGTCCCAAAGGTCACCGGATCTGGTGTCAATTTAAAGAAGTAGTCCAGTTACACATTTGTGGGCTTATAACTTGGCTTCTGAATGTCCTAGAGAGATCAGGTTTGTTTTAATGTACTCCAATCAACAGCCCCTACAACCACAAAAAGGAATGGAGTCATTAGCACTTATGGTTTGTAAATGGCACCCAGAATTATGTTGCACGAAGCACAATTTCACTTCATTCTGGGTCCATTTGTGTGAAAACAAGGTCCAATCAGGCTGAAACGCTACAAGAAGGTAGAATCTATTGAGTTGTAAGTGATCTGAACGTTTCAAGATGATCGCACATTCCTATAGGGGGTAAAACCATGTCCCAAAGGTCACCGGGCCTGGTGTCACTTTAAAGAAGTAGTCCAGTTACATCTTTGTGGGCTTATAACTTGGCTTCTGAATGTCCTAGAGAGGTTAGGTTTGTTTTAGTGTACTCCAATCAACAGCCCCTACAACCACAAAAAGGAATGGAGTCATTAGCACTTATGATTTGTAAATGGCACCCAGAATTATGTTGCACGAAGCACAATTTCACATCATTCTGGGTTCATTTGTGTGAAAACAAGGTCCAATCAGGCTGAAACGTTACAAGAAGGTAGAATCTATTGAGTTGTAAGTGATCTGAACGTTTCATGATGATCGCACATTCCTATAGGGGGTCAAACCATGTCCCAAAGGTCACCGGGCCTCGTGTCACTTTAAAGAAGTAGTCCAGTTACACATTTGTGGGCTTATAACTTGGCTTCTGAATGTCCTAGAGAGATCAGGTTTGTTTTAGTGTACTCCAATCAACATCCCCTACAACCACAAAAAGGAATGGAGTCATTAGCGCTTATGGTTTGTAAATGGCACCCAGAATTATGTTGCACGAAGCACAATTTCACATCATTCTGGGTCCATTTGTGTGAAAACAAGGTCCAATCAGGCTGAAACGTTACAAGAAGGTAGAATCTATTGAGTTGTAAGTGATCTGAACGTTTCATGATGATCGCACATTCCTATAGGGGGTCAAACCATGTCCCAAAGGTCACCGGGCCTGGTGTCACTTTAAAGAAGTAGTCCAGTTACACCTTTGTGGGCTTATAACTTGGCTTCTGAATGTCTTAGAGAGGTCAGGTTTGTTTTAGTGTACTCCAATCAACAGCCCCTACAACCACAAAAAGGAATGGAGTCATTAGCACTTATGGTTTGTAAATGGCACCCAGAATTATGTTGCACGAAGCACAATTTCACATCATTCTGGATCCATTTGTGTGAAAACAAGGTCCAATCAGGCTGAAACGCTACAAGAAGGTAGAATCTATTGAGTTGTAAGTGATCTGAACGTTTCAAGATGATCGCACATTCCTATAGGGGGTCAAACCATGTCCCAAAGGTCACCGGGCCTGGTGTCACTTTAAAGAAGTAGTCCAGTTACATCTTTGTGGGCTTATAACTTGGCTTCTGAATGTCCTAGAGAGATCAGGTTTGTTTTAATGTACTCCAATCAACAGCCCCTACAACCACAAAAAGGAATGGAGTCATTAGCACTTATGGTTTGTAAATGGCATCCAGAATTATGTTGCACGAAGCACAATTTCCCATCATTCTGGGTTCATTTGTGTGAAAACAAGGTCCAATCAGGCTGAAACGTTACAGGAAGGTAGAATCTATTGAGTTGTAAGTGATCTGAACGTTTCATGATGATAGCACTTTCCTAAGGGGGTCAAAACATGTCCCAAAGGTCACCGGATCTGGTGTCAATTTAAAGAAGTAGTCCAGTTACACATTTGTGGGCTTATAACTTGGCTTCTGAATGTCCTAGAGAGATCAGGTTTGTTTTAGTGTACTCCAATCAACAGCCCCTACAACCACAAAAAGGAATGGAGTCATTAGCACTTATGGTTTGTAAATGGCACCCAGAATTATGTTGCACGAAGCACAATTTCACTTCATTCTGGGTCCATTTGTGTGAAAACAAGGTCCAATCAGGCTGAGACGCTACAAGAAGGTAGAATCTATTGAGTTGTAAGTGATCTGAACGTTTCAAGATGATCGCACATTCCTATAGGGGGTAAAACCATGTCCCAAAGGTCACCGGGCCTGGTGTCACTTTAAAGAAGTAGTCCAGTTACATCTTTGTGGGCTTATAACTTGGCTTCTGAATGTCCTAGAGAGGTTAGGTTTGTTTTAGTGTACTCCAATCAACAGCCCCTACAACCACAAAAAGGAATGGAGTCATTAGCACTTATGGTTCTTAAATGGCACCCAGAATTATGTTGCACGAAGCACAATTTCACATCATTCTGGGTCCATTTGTGTGAAAACAAGGTCCAATCAGGCTGAAATGTTACAGGAAGGTAGAATCTATTGAGTTGTAAGTGATCTGAACGTTTCAAGATGATCGCACATTCCTATAGGAGGTAAAACCATGTCCCAAAGGTCACCTGGCCTGGTGTCAATTTAAAGAAGTAGTCCAGTTACATCTTTGTGGGCTTATAACTTGGCTTCTGAATGTCCTAGAGAGGTCAGGTTTGTTTTAATGTACTCCAATCAACAGCCCCTACAACCACAAAAAGGAATGGAGTCATTAGCACTTATGGTTTGTAAATGGCACCCAGAATTATGTTGCACGAAACACAATTTCACATCATTCTGGGTCCATTTGTGTGAAAACAAGGTCCAATCAGGCTGAAACGTTACAAGAAGGTAGAATCTATTGAGTTGTAAGTGATCTGAACGTTTCATGATGATCGGACATTCCTGTAGGGGGTCAAACCATGTCCCAAAGGTCACCGGGCCTGGTGTCACTTTAAAGAAGTAGTCCAGTTACACATTTGTGGGCTTATAACTTGGCTTCTGAATGTCCTAGAGGGATCAGGTTTGTTTTAGTGTACTCCAATCAACAGCCCCTACAACCACAAAAAGGAATGGAGTCATTAGCACTTATGGTTTTTAAATGGCACCCAGAATTATGTTGCACGAACCACAATTTCACTTCATTCTGGGTCCATTTGTGTGAAAACAAGGTCCAATCAGGCTGAAACGCTACAAGAAGGTAGAATCTATTGAGTTGTAAGTGATCTGAACGTTTCAAGATGATCGCACATTCCTATAGGGGGTAAAACCATGTCCCAAAGGTCACCGGGCCTGGTGTCACTTTAAAGAAGTAGTCCAGTTACATCTTTGTGGGCTTATAACTTGGCTTCTGAATGTCCTAGAGAGGTTAGGTTTGTTTTAGTGTACTCCAATCAACAGCCCCTACAACCACAAAAAGGAATGGAGTCATTAGCACTTATGATTTGTAAATGGCACCCAGAATTATGTTGCACGAAGCACAATTTCACATCATTCTGGGTTCATTTGTGTGAAAACAAGGTCCAATCAGGCTGAAACGTTACAAGAAGGTAGAATCTATTGAGTTGTAAGTGATCTGAACGTTTCATGATGATCGCACATTCCTATAGGGGGTCAAACCATGTCCCAAAGGTCACCGGGCCTCGTGTCACTTTAAAGAAGTAGTCCAGTTACACATTTGTGGGCTTATAACTTGGCTTCTGAATGTCCTAGAGAGATCAGGTTTGTTTTAGTGTACTCCAATCAACATCCCCTACAACCACAAAAAGGAATGGAGTCATTAGCGCTTATGGTTTGTAAATGGCACCCAGAATTATGTTGCACAAAGCACAATTTCACATCATTCTGGGTCCATTTGTGTGAAAACAAGGTCCAATCAGGCTGAAACGTTACAAGAAGGTAGAATCTATTGAGTTGTAAGTGATCTGAACGTTTCATGATGATCGCACATTCCTATAGGGGGTCAAACCATGTCCCAAAGGTCACCGGGCCTGGTGTCACTTTAAAGAAGTAGTCCAGTTACACCTTTGTGGGCTTATAACTTGGCTTCTGAATGTCTTAGAGAGGTCAGGTTTGTTTTAGTGTACTCCAATCAACAGCCCCTACAACCACAAAAAGGAATGGAGTCATTAGCACTTATGGTTTGTAAATGGCACCCAGAATTATGTTGCACGAAGCACAATTTCACATCATTCTGGATCCATTTGTGTGAAAACAAGGTCCAATCAGGCTGAAACGCTACAAGAAGGTAGAATCTATTGAGTTGTAAGTGATCTGAACGTTTCAAGATGATCGCACATTCCTATAGGGGGTCAAACCATGTCCCAAAGGTCACCGGGCCTGGTGTCACTTTAAAGAAGTAGTCCAGTTACATCTTTGTGGGCTTATAACTTGGCTTCTGAATGTCCTAGAGAGATCAGGTTTGTTTTAATGTACTCCAATCAACAGCCCCTACAACCACAAAAAGGAATGGAGTCATTAGCACTTATGGTTTGTAAATGGCATCCAGAATTATGTTGCACGAAGCACAATTTCACATCATTCTGGGTTCATTTGTGTGAAAACAAGGTCCAATCAGGCTGAAACGTTACAGGAAGGTAGAATCTATTGAGTTGTAAGTGATCTGAACGTTTCATGATGATAGCACTTTCCTAAGGGGGTCAAAACATGTCCCAAAGGTCACCGGATCTGGTGTCAATTTAAAGAAGTAGTCCAGTTACACATTTGTGGGCTTATAACTTGGCTTCTGAATGTCCTAGAGAGATCAGGTTTGTTTTAGTGTACTCCAATCAACAGCCCCTACAACCACAAAAAGGAATGGAGTCATTAGCACTTATGGTTTGTAAATGGCACCCAGAATTATGTTGCACGAAGCACAATTTCACTTCATTCTGGGTCCATTTGTGTGAAAACAAGGTCCAATCAGGCTGAGACGCTACAAGAAGGTAGAATCTATTGAGTTGTAAGTGATCTGAACGTTTCAAGATGATCCCACATTCCTATAGGGGGTAAAACCATGTCCCAAAGGTCACCGGGCCTGGTGTCACTTTAAAGAAGTAGTCCAGTTACATCTTTGTGGGCTTATAACTTGGCTTCTGAATGTCCTAGAGAGGTTAGGTTTGTTTTAGTGTACTCCAATCAACAGCCCCTACAACCACAAAAAGGAATGGAGTCATTAGCACTTATGGTTCTTAAATGGCACCCAGAATTATGTTGCACGAAGCACAATTTCACATCATTCTGGGTCCATTTGTGTGAAAACAAGGTCCAATCAGGCTGAAATGTTACAGGAAGGTAGAATCTATTGAGTTGTAAGTGATCTGAACGTTTCAAGATGATCGCACATTCCTATAGGAGGTAAAACCATGTCCCAAAGGTCACCTGGCCTGGTGTCAATTTAAAGAAGTAGTCCAGTTACATCTTTGTGGGCTTATAACTTGGCTTCTGAATGTCCTAGAGAGGTCAGGTTTGTTTTAATGTACTCCAATCAACAGCCCCTACAACCACAAAAAGGAATGGAGTCATTAGCACTTATGGTTTGTAAATGGCACCCAGAATTATGTTGCACGAAACACAATTTCACATCATTCTGGGTCCATTTGTGTGAAAACAAGGTCCAATCAGGCTGAAACGTTACAAGAAGGTAGAATCTATTGAGTTGTAAGTGATCTGAACGTTTCATGATGATCGGACATTCCTGTAGGGGGTCAAACCATGTCCCAAAGGTCACCGGGCCTGGTGTCACTTTAAAGAAGTAGTCCAGTTACGCATTTGCGGGCTTATAACTTGGCTTCTGAATGTCCTAGAGAGGTCAGTTTGTTTTAGTGTACTCCAATCAACAGCCCCAACAACCACAAAAAGGAATGGAGTCATTAGCACTTATGGTTGGTAAATGGCACCCAGAATATTGTTGCACGAAGCACAATTTCACATCATTCTGGGTTCATTTGTGTGAAAACAAGGTCCAATCAGGCTGAAACGTTACAAGAAGGTAGAATCTATTGAGCTGTAAGTGATCTGAACGTTTCATGATGATCGCACATTCCTATAGGGGGTCAAACCATGTCCCAAAGGTCACCGGGCCTGGTGTCACTTTAAAGAAGTAGTCCAGTTACACATTTGTGGGCTTATAACTTGGCTTCTGAATGTCCTAGAGGGATCAGGTTTGTTTTAGTGTACTCCAATCAACAGCCCCTACAACCACAAAAAGGAATGGAGTCATTAGCACTTATGGTTTTTAAATGGCACCCAGAATTATGTTGCACGAACCACAATTTCACATCATTCTGGGTTCATTTGTGTGAAATCAAGGTCCAATAAGGCTGAAACGTTATAGGAAGGTAGAATCTATTGAGTTGTAAGTGATCTGAACGTTTCATGATGATAGCACTTTCCTAAGGGGGTCAAACCATGTCCCAAAGGTCACCGGATCTGGTGTCAATTTAAAGAAGAAGTCCAGTTACACATTTGTGGGCTTATAACTTGGCTTCTGAATGTCCTAGAGAGATCAGGTTTGTTTTAGTGTACTCCAATCAACAGCCCCTACAACCACAAAAAGGAATGGAGTCATTAGCACTTATGGTTTGTAAATGGCACCCAGAATTATGTTGCACGAAGCACAATTTCACATCATACTTGGTCCATTTGTGTGAAAACAAGGTCCAATCAGGCTGAAACGTTACAGGAAGGTAGAATCTATTGAGTTGTAAGTGATCTGAACGTTTCATGATGATAGCACTTTCCTAAGGGGGTCAAACCATGTCCCAAAGGTCACCGGATCTGGTGTCAATTTAAAGAAGTAGTCCAGTTACACATTTGTGGGCTTATAACTTGGCTTCTGAATGTCCTAGAGAGATCAGGTTTGTTTTAATGTACTCCAATCAACAGCCCCTACAACCACAAAAAGGAATGGAGTCATTAGCACTTATGGTTTGTAAATGGCACCCAGAATTATGTTGCACGAAGCACAATTTCACTTCATTCTGGGTCCATTTGTGTGAAAACAAGGTCCAATCAGGCTGAAACGCTACAAGAAGGTAGAATCTATTGAGTTGTAAGTGATCTGAACGTTTCAAGATGATCGCACATTCCTATAGGGGGTAAAACCATGTCCCAAAGGTCACCGGGCCTGGTGTCACTTTAAAGAAGTAGTCCAGTTACATCTTTGTGGGCTTATAACTTGGCTTCTGAATGTCCTAGAGAGGTTAGGTTTGTTTTAGTGTACTCCAATCAACAGCCCCTACAACCACAAAAAGGAATGGAGTCATTAGCACTTATGATTTGTAAATGGCACCCAGAATTATGTTGCACGAAGCACAATTTCACATCATTCTGGGTTCATTTGTGTGAAAACAAGGTCCAATCAGGCTGAAACGTTACAAGAAGGTAGAATCTATTGAGTTGTAAGTGATCTGAACGTTTCATGATGATCGCACATTCCTATAGGGGGTCAAACCATGTCCCAAAGGTCACCGGGCCTCGTGTCACTTTAAAGAAGTAGTCCAGTTACACATTTGTGGGCTTATAACTTGGCTTCTGAATGTCCTAGAGAGATCAGGTTTGTTTTAGTGTACTCCAATCAACATCCCCTACAACCACAAAAAGGAATGGAGTCATTAGCGCTTATGGTTTGTAAATGGCACCCAGAATTATGTTGCACGAAGCACAATTTCACATCATTCTGGGTCCATTTGTGTGAAAACAAGGTCCAATCAGGCTGAAACGTTACAAGAAGGTAGAATCTATTGAGTTGTAAGTGATCTGAACGTTTCATGATGATCGCACATTCCTATAGGGGGTCAAACCATGTCCCAAAGGTCACCGGGCCTGGTGTCACTTTAAAGAAGTAGTCCAGTTACACCTTTGTGAGCTTATAACTTGGCTTCTGAATGTCTTAGAGAGGTCAGGTTTGTTTTAGTGTACTCCAATCAACAGCCCCTACAACCACAAAAAGGAATGGAGTCATTAGCACTTATGGTTTGTAAATGGCACCCAGAATTATGTTGCACGAAGCACAATTTCACATCATTCTGGATCCATTTGTGTGAAAACAAGGTCCAATCAGGCTGAAACGCTACAAGAAGGTAGAATCTATTGAGTTGTAAGTGATCTGAACGTTTCAAGATGATCGCACATTCCTATAGGGGGTCAAACCATGTCCCAAAGGTCACCGGGCCTGGTGTCACTTTAAAGAAGTAGTCCAGTTACATCTTTGTGGGCTTATAACTTGGCTTCTGAATGTCCTAGAGAAATCAGGTTTGTTTTAATGTACTCCAATCAACAGCCCCTACAACCACAAAAAGGAATGGAGTCATTAGCACTTATGGTTTGTAAATGGCATCCAGAATTATGTTGCACGAAGCACAATTTCACATCATTCTGGGTTCATTTGTGTGAAAACAAGGTCCAATCAGGCTGAAACGTTACAGGAAGGTAGAATCTATTGAGTTGTAAGTGATCTGAACGTTTCATGATGATAGCACTTTCCTAAGGGGGTCAAAACATGTCCCAAAGGTCACCGGATCTGGTGTCAATTTAAAGAAGTAGTCCAGTTACACATTTGTGGGCTTATAACTTGGCTTCTGAATGTCCTAGAGAGATCAGGTTTGTTTTAGTGTACTCCAATCAACAGCCCCTACAACCACAAAAAGGAATGGAGTCATTAGCACTTATGGTTTGTAAATGGCACCCAGAATTATGTTGCACGAAGCACAATTTCACTTCATTCTGGGTCCATTTGTGTGAAAACAAGGTCCAATCAGGCTGAGACGCTACAAGAAGGTAGAATCTATTGAGTTGTAAGTGATCTGAACGTTTCAAGATGATCGCACATTCCTATAGGGGGTAAAACCATGTCCCAAAGGTCACCGGGCCTGGTGTCACTTTAAAGAAGTAGTCCAGTTACATCTTTGTGGGCTTATAACTTGGCTTCTGAATGTCCTAGAGAGGTTAGGTTTGTTTTAGTGTACTCCAATCAACAGCCCCTACAACCACAAAAAGGAATGGAGTCATTAGCACTTATGGTTCTTAAATGGCACCCAGAATTATGTTGCACGAAGCACAATTTCACATCATTCTGGGTCCATTTGTGTGAAAACAAGGTCCAATCAGGCTGAAATGTTACAGGAAGGTAGAATCTATTGAGTTGTAAGTGATCTGAACGTTTCAAGATGATCGCACATTCCTATAGGAGGTAAAACCATGTCCCAAAGGTCACCTGGCCTGGTGTCAATTTAAAGAAGTAGTCCAGTTACATCTTTGTGGGCTTATAACTTGGCTTCTGAATGTCCTAGAGAGATCAGGTTTGTTTTAATGTACTCCAATCAACAGCCCCTACAACCACAAAAAGGAATGGAGTCATTAGCACTTATGGTTTGTAAATGGCACCCAGAATTATGTTGCACGAAGCACAATTTCACATCATTCTGGGTTCATTTGTGTGAAAACAAGGTCCAATCAGGCAGAAACGTTACAGGAAGGTAGAATCTATTGAGTTGTAAGTGATCTGAACGTTTCATGATGATAGCACTTTCCTAAGGGGGTCAAACCATGTCCCAAAGGTCACCGGATCTGGTGTCACTTTAAAGAAATAGTCCAGTTACACATTTGTGGGCTTATAACTTGGCTTCTGAATGTCCTAGAGAGATCAGGTTTGTTTTAGTGTACTCCAATCAACAGCCCCTACAACCACAAAAAGGCATGGAGTCATTAGCACTCATGGTTTGTAAATGGCACCCAGAATTATGTTGCACGAAGCACAATTTCACATCATTCTGGGTCCATTTGTGTGAAAACAAGGTCCAATCACGCTGAAACGTTACAAGAAGGTAGAATCTATTGAGTTGTAAGTGATATGAACGTTTCATGATGATCGCACATTCCTATAGGGGGTCAAACCATGTCCCAAAGGTCACCGGGCCTGGTGTCACTTTAAAGAAGTAGTCCAGTTACACCTTTGTGGGCCTATAACTTGGTTTCTGAATGTCCTAGAGAGGTCAGGTTTGTTTTAGTGTACTCCAATCAACAGCCCCTACAACCACAAAAAGGAATGGAGTCATTAGCACTTATGGTTTGTAAATGGCACCCAGAATTATGTTGCACGAAGCACAATTTCACATCATTCTGGGTTCATTTGTGTGAAAACAAGGTCCAATCAGGCTGAAACGTTACAGGAAGGTAGAATCTATTGAGTTGTAAGTGATCTGAACGTTTCATGATGATAGCACTTTCCTAAGGGGGTCAAACCATGTCCCAAAGGTCACCGGATCTGGTGTCAATTTAAAGAAGTAGTCCAGTTACACATTTGTGGGCTTATAACTTGGCTTCTGAATGTCCTAGAGAGATCAGGTTTGTTTTAGTATACTCCAATCAACAGCCCCTACAACCACAAAAAGGAATGGAGTCATTAGCACTTATGGTTTTTAAATGGCACCCAGAATTATGTTGCACGAAGCACAATTTCACATCATTCTGGGTTCATTTGTGAGAAAACAAGGTCCAATCAGGCTGAAACGTTACAGGAAGGTAGAATCTATTGAGTTGTAAGTGATCTGAACGTTTCAAGATGATTGCACATTCCTATAGGGGGTAAAACCATGTCCCAAAGGTCACCGGGCCTGGTGTCACTTTAAAGAAGTAGTCCAGTTACATCTTTGTGGGCTTATAACTTGGCTTCTGAATGTCCTAGAGAGGTTTGGTTTGTTTTAGTGTACTCCAATCAACAGCCCCTACAACCACAAAAAGGAATGGAGTCATTAGCACTTATGGTTCTTAAATGGCACCCAGAATTATGTTGCACGAAGCACAATTTCACATCATTCTGGGTCCATTTGTGTTAAAACAAGGTCCAATCAGGCTGAAACGTTACAGGAAGGTAGAATCTATTGAGTTGTAAGTGATCTGAACGTTTCAAGATGATCGCACATTCCTATAGGGGGTAAAACCATGTCCCAAAGGTCACCGGGCCTGGTGTCACTTTAAAGAAGTAGTCCAGTTACATCTTTGTGGGCTTATAACTTGGCTTCTGAATGTCCTAGAGAGATCAGGTTTGTTTTAATGTACTCCAATCAACAGCCCCTACAACCACAAAAAGGAATGGAGTCATTAGCACTTATGGTTTGTAAATGGCACCCAGAATTATGTTGCACGAAGCACAATTTCACATCATTCTGGGTTCATTTGTGTGAAAACAAGGTCCAATCAGGCAGAAACGTTATAGGAAGGTAGAATCTATTGAGTTGTAAGTGATCTGAACGTTTCATGATGATAGCACTTTCCTAAGGGGGTCAAACCATGTCCCAAAGGTCAACGGATCTGGTGTCACTTTAAAGAATTAGTCCAGTTACACATTTGTGGGCTTATAACTTGGCTTCTGAATGTCCTAGAGAGATCAGGTTTGTTTTAGTGTACTCCAATCAACAGCCCCTACAACCACAAAAAGGAATGGAGTCATTAGCACTTATGGTTTGTAAATGGCACCCAGAATTATGTTGCACGAAGCACAATTTCACATCATTCTGGGTCCATTTGTGTGAAAACAAGGTCCAATCAGGCTGAAACGTTACAAGAAGGTAGAATCTATTGAGTTGTAAGTGATATGAACGTTTCATGATGATCGCATATTCCTATAGGGGGTTAAACAATGTCCCAAAGGTCACCGGGCCTGGTGTCACTTTAAAGAAGTAGCCCAGTTACACCTTTGTGGGCTTATAACTTGGCTTCTGAATGTCCTAGAGAGGTCAGGTTTAATTTAGTGTACTCCAATCAACAGCCCCTACAACCACAAAAAGGAATGGAGTCATTAGCACTTATGGTTTGTAAATGGCACCCAGAATTATGTTGCACGAAGCACAATTTCACATCATTCTGGGTTCATTTGTGTGAAAACAAGGTCTAATCAGGCTGAAACGTTACAGGAAGGTAGAATCTATTCAGTTGTAAGTGATCTGAACGTTTCATGATGATAGCACTTTCCTAAGGGGGTCAAACCGTGTCCCAAAGGTCACCGGATCTGGTGTCAATTTAAAGAAGTAGTCCAGTTACACATTTGTGGGCTTATAACTTGGCTTCTGAATGTCCTAGAGAGATCAGGTTTGTTTTAGTATACTCCAATCAACAGCCCCTACAACCACAAAAAGGAATGGAGTCATTAGCACTTATGGTTTTTAAATGGCACCCAGAATTATGTTGCACGAAGCACAATTTCACATCATTCTGGGTTCATTTGTGTGAAAACAAGGTCCAATCAGGCTGAAACGTTACAGGAAGGTAGAATTTATTGAGTTGTAAGTGATCTGAACGTTTCATGATGATAGCACTTTCCCAAGGGGGTCAAACCATGTCCCAAATGTCACCGGATCTGGTGTCAATTTAAAGTAGTAGTCCAGTTACACATTTGTGGGCTTATAACTTGGCTTCTGAATGTCCTAGAGAGATCAGGGTTGTTTTAGTGTACTCCAATCAACAGCCCCTACAACCACAAAAAGGATTGGAGTCATTAGCACTTATGGTTCTTAAATGGCACCCAGAATTATGTTGCACGAAGCACAATTTCACTTCATTCTGGGTCCATTTGTGTGAAAACAAGGTCCAATCAGGCTGAGACGCTACAAGAAGGTAGAATCTATTGAGTTGTAAGTGATCTGAATGTTTCAAGATGATCGCACATTCCTATAGGGGGTAAAACCATGTCCCAAAGGTCACCGGGCCTGGTGTCACTTTAAAGAAGTAGTCCAGTTACATCTTTGTGGGCTTATAACTTGGCTTCTGAATGTCCTAGAGAGATCAGGTTTGTTTTAATGTACTCCAATCAACAGCCCCTACAACCACAAAAAGGAATGGAGTCATTAGCACATATGGTTTGTAAATGGCACCCAGAATTATGTTGCACGAAGCACAATTTCACATCATTCTGGGTTCATTTGTGTGAAAACAAGGTCCAATCAGGCAGAAACGTTACAAGAAGGTAGAATCTATTGAGTTGTAAGTTATCTGAACGTTTCATGATGATAGCACTTTCCTAAGGGGGTCAAACCATGTCCCAAAGGTCAACGGATCTGGTGTCAATTTAAAGAATTAGTCCAGTTACACATTTGTGGGCTTATAACTTGGCTTCTGAATGTCCTAGAGAGATCAGGTTTGTTTTAGTGTACTCCAATCAACAGCCCCTACAACCACAAAAAGGAATGGAGTCATTAGCACTTATGGTTTGTAAATGGCACCCAGAATGATGTTGCACGAAGCACAATTTCACATCATTCTGGGTCCATTTGTGTGAAAACAAGGTCCAATCAGGCTGAAACGTTACAGGAAGGTAGAATCTATTCAGTTGTAAGTGATCTGAACGTTTCATGATTATAACACTTTCCTAAGGGGGTCAAACCGTGTCCCAAAGGTCACCGGATCTGGTGTCAATTTAAAGAAGTAGTCCAGTTACACATTTGTGGGCTTATAACTTGGCTTCTGAATGTCCTAGAGAGATCAGGTTTGTTTTAGTGTACTCCAATCAACAGCCCCTACAACCACAAAAAGGAATGGAGTCATTAGCACTTATGGTTTGTAAATGGCACCCAGAAATATGTTGCACGAAGCACAATTTCACATCATTCTGGGTCCATTTGTGTGAAAACAAGGTCCAATCAGGCTGAAACGCTACAAGAAGGTAGAATCTATTGAGTTGTAAGTGATCTGAACGTTTCATGATGATCGCACATTCCTATAGGGGGTCAAACCATGTCCCAAAGGTCACCGGGCCTGGTGTCACTTTAAAGAAGTAGTCCAGTTACACATTTGTGGGCTTATAACTTGGCTTCTGAATGTCCTAGAGAGATCAGGTTTGTTTTAGTGTACTCCAATCAACAGCCCCTACAACCTCAAAAAGGAATGGAGTCATTAGCTCTTATGGTTTGTAAATGGTACCCAGAATTATGTTGCACTAAGCACAATTTCACATCATTCTGGGTCCATTTGTGTGAAAACAAGGTCCAATCAGGCTGAAACGTTACAAGAAGGTAGAATCTATTGAGTTGTAAGTGATCTGAACGTTTCATGATGATCGCACACTCCTATAGGGGGTAAAACCATGTCCCAAAGGTCACCGGGCCTGGTGTCACTTTAAAGAAGTAGTCCAGTTACACCTTTGTGGGCTTATAGCTTGGCTTCTGAATGTCCTAGAGAGGTTAGGTTTGTTTTAGTGTACTCCAATCAACAGCCTCTACAACCACAAAAAGGAATGGAGTCATTAGCACTTATGGTTTGTAAATGGCACCCAGAATTATGTTGCACGAAGCACAATTTCACATCATTCTGGGTCCATTTGTGTTAAAACAAGGTCCAATCAGGCTGAAACGTTACAGGAAGGTAGAATCTATTGAGTTGTAAGTGATCTGAACGTTTCATGATGATAGCACTTTCCTAAGGGGGTCAAACCATGTCCCAAAGGTCACCGGATCTGGTGTCAATTTAAAGAAGTAGTCCAGTTACACATTTGTGGGCTTATAACTTGGCTTCTGAATGTCCTAGAGAGATCAGGTTTGTTTTAATGTTCTCCAATCAACAGCCCCTACAACCACAACAAGGAATGGAGTCATTAGCACTTATAGTTTGTAAGTGGCACCCAGAATTATGTTGCACGAAGCACAATTTCACATCATTCTGGGTCAATTTGTGTGAAAACAAGGTCCAATCCGGCTGAAACGCTACAAGAAGGTAGAATCTATTGAGTTGTAAGTGATCTGAACGTTTCAAGATGATCGCACATTCCTATAGGGGGTCAAACCATGTCCCAAATGTCACCGGGCCAAGTGTCACTTTAAAGAAGTAGTCCAGTTACACCTTTGTGGGCTTATTACTTGGCTTCTGAATGTCCTAGAGAGGTTAGGTTTGTTTTAGTGTACTCCAATCAACAGCCCCTACAACCACAAAAAGGAATGGAGTCATTAGCACTTATGGTTTGTAAATGGCACCCAGAATTATTTTGCACGAAGCACAATTTCACATCATTCTGGGTCCATTTGTGTGAAAACAAGGTCCAATCAGGCTGAAACGTTACAAGAAGGTAGAATCTATTGAGTTGTAAGTGATCTGAACGTTTCATGATGATCGCACATTCCTATAGGGGGTAAAACCATGTCCCAAAGGTCACCGGGCCTGGTGTCACTTTAAAGAACTAGTCCAGTTACATCTTTGTGGGCTTATAACTTGGCTTCTGAATGTCCTAGAGAGGTCAGGTTTGTTTTAGTGTACTCCAATCAACAGCCCCTACAACCACAAAAAGGAATGGAGTCATTAGCACTTATGGTTTGTAAATGGCACCCAGAATTTTGTTGCTCGAAGCACAATTTCACATCATTCTGGGTTCATTTGTGTGAAAACAAGGTCCAATCAGGCTGAAACGTTACAAGAAGGTAGAATCTATTGAGTTGTAAGTGATCTGAACGTTTCATGATGATCGCACATTCCTATAGGGGGTCAAACCATGTCCCAAAGGTCACCGGGCCTGGTGTCACTTTAAAGAAGTAGTCCAGTTACACATTTGTGGGCTTATAACTTGGCTTCTGAATGTCCTAGAGCGATCAGGTTTGTTTTAGTGTACTCCAATCAACAGCCCCTACAACCACAAAAAGGAATGGAGTCATTAGCACTTATGGTTTTTAAATGGCACCCAGAATTATGTTGCACGAAGCACAATTTCACATCATTCTGGGTTCATTTGTGTGAAATCAAGGTCCAATCAGGCTGAAACGTTATAGGAAGGTAGAATCTATTGAGTTGTAAGTGATCTGAACGTTTCATGATGATAGCACTTTCCTAAGGGGGTCAAACCATGTCCCAAAGGTCACCGGATCTGGTGTCAATTTAAAGAAGTAGTCCAGTTACACATTTGTGGGCTTATAACTTGGCTTCTGAATGTCCTAGAGAGATCAGGTTTGTTTTAGTGTACTCCAATCAACAGCCCCTACAACCACAAAAAGGAATGGAGTCATTAGCACTTATGGTTTGTAAATGGCACCCAGAATTATGTTGCACGAAGCACAATTTCACATCATTCTGGGTCCATTTGTGTGAAAACAAGGTCCAATCAGGCTGAAACGTTACAGGAAGGTAGAATCTATTGAGTTGTAAGTCATCTGAACGTTTCATGATGATAGCACTTTCCTAAGGGGGTCAAACCATGTCCCAAAGGTCACCGGATCTGGTGTCAATTTAAAGAAGTAGTCCAGTTACACATTTGTGGGCTTATAACTTGGCTTCTGAATGTCCTAGAGAGATCAGGTTTGTTTTAGTGTACTCCAATCAACAGCCCCTACAACCACAAAAAGGAATGGAGTCATGAGCACTTATGGTTTGTAAATGGCACCCAGAATTATGTTGAACGAAGCACAATTTCACTTCATTCTGGGTCCATTTGTGTGAAAACAAGGTCCAATCAGGCTGAAACGCTACAAGAAGGTAGAATCTATTGAGTTGTAAGTGATCTGAACGTTTCAAGATGATCGCACATTCCTATAGGGGGTAAAACCATGTCCCAAAGGTCACCGGGCCTGGTGTCACTTTAAAGAAGTAGTCCAGTTACATCTTTGTGGGCTTATAACTTGGCTTCTGAATGTCCTAGAGAGGTTAGGTTTGTTTTAGTGTACTCCAATCAACAGCCCCTACAACCACAAAAAGGAATGGAGTCATTAGCACTTATGGTTTGTAAATGGCACCCAGAATTATGTTGCACGAAGCACAATTTCACATCATTCTGGATCCATTTGTGTGAAAACAAGGTCCAATCAGGCTTAAACGCTACAAGAAGGTAGAATCTATTGAGTTGTAAGTGATCTGAACGTTTCAAGATGATCGCACATTCCTATAGGGGGTCAAACCATGTCCCAAAGGTCACCGGGCCTGGTGTCACTTTAAAGAAGTAGTCCAGTTACATCTTTGTGGGCTTATAACTTGGCTTCTGAATGTCCTAGAGAGATCAGGTTTGTTTTAATGTACTCCAATCAACAGCCCCTACAACCACAAAAATGAATGGAGTCATTAGCACTTATGGTTTGTAAATGGCATCCAGAATTATGTTGCACGAAGCACAATTTCACATCATTCTGGGTTCATTTGTGTGAAAACAAGGTCCAATCAGGCTGAAACGTTACAGGAAGGTAGAATCTATTGAGTTGTAAGTGATCTGAACGTTTCATGATGATAGCACTTTCCTAAGGGGGTCAAAACATGTCCCAAAGGTCACCGGATCTGGTGTCAATTTAAAGAAGTAGTCCAGTTACACATTTGTGGGCTTATAACTTGGCTTCTGAATGTCCTAGAGAGATCAGGTTTGTTTTAGTGTACTCCAATCAACAGCCCCTACAACCACAAAAAGGAATGGAGTCATTAGCACTTATGGTTTGTAAATGGCACCCAGAATTATGTTGCACGAAGCACAATTTCACTTCATTCTGGGTCCATTTGTGTGAAAACAAGGTCCAATCAGGCTGAGACGCTACAAGAAGGTAGAATCTATTGAGTTGTAAGTGATCTGAACGTTTCAAGATGATCGCACATTCCTATAGGGGGTAAAACCATGTCCCAAAGGTCACCGGGCCTGGTGTCACTTTAAAGAAGTAGTCCAGTTACATCTTTGTGGGCTTATAACTTGGCTTCTGAATGTCCTAGAGAGGTTAGGTTTGTTTTAGTGTACTCCAATCAACAGCCCCTACAACCACAAAAAGGAATGGAGTCATTAGCACTTATGGTTCTTAAATGGCACCCAGAATTATGTTGCACGAAGCACAATTTCACATCATTCTGGGTCCATTTGTGTGAAAACAAGGTCCAATCAGGCTGAAATGTTACAGGAAGGTAGAATCTATTGAGTTGTAAGTGATCTGAACGTTTCAAGATGATCGCACATTCCTATAGGAGGTAAAACCATGTCCCAAAGGTCACCTGGCCTGGTGTCAATTTAAAGAAGTAGTCCAGTTACATCTTTGTGGGCTTATAACTTGGCTTCTGAATGTCCTAGAGAGATCAGGTTTGTTTTAATGTACTCCAATCAACAGCCCCTACAACCACAAAAAGGAATGGAGTCATTAGCACTTATGGTTTGTAAATGGCACCCAGAATTATGTTGCACGAAGCACAATTTCACATCATTCTGGGTTCATTTGTGTGAAAACAAGGTCCAATCAGGCTGAAACGTTACAGGAAGGTAGAATCTATTGAGTTGTAAGTGATCTGAACGTTTCATGATGATAGCACTTTCCTAAGGGGGTCAAACCATGTCCCAAAGGTCACCGGATCTGGTGTCACTTTAAAGAATTAGTCCAGTTACACATTTGTGGGCTTATAACTTGGCTTCTGAATGTCCTAGAGAGATCAGGTTTGTTTTAGTGTACTCCAATCAACAGCCCCTACAACCACAAAAAGGAATGGAGTCATTAGCACTTATGGTTTTTAAATGGCACCCAGAATTATGTTGCACGAAGCACAATTTCACATCATTCTGGGTTCATTTGTGAGAAAACAAGGTCCAATCAGGCTGAAACGTTACAGGAAGGTAGAATCGATTGAGTTGTAAGTGATCTGAACGTTTCAAGATGATTGCACATTCCTATAGGGGGTAAAACCATGTCCCAAAGGTCACCGGGCCTGGTGTCACTTTAAAGAAGTAGTCCAGTTACATCTTTGTGGGCTTATAACTTGGCTTCTGAATGTCCTAGAGAGGTTTGGTTTGTTTTAGTGTACTCCAATCAACAGCCCCTACAACCACAAAAAGGAATGGAGTCATTAGCACTTATGGTTCTTAAATGGCACCCAGAATTATGTTGCACGAAGCACAATTTCACATCATTCTGGGTCCATTTGTGTGAAAACAAGGTCCAATCAGGCTGAAACGTTACAGGAAGGTAGAATCTATTGAGTTGTAAGTGATCTGAACGTTTCAAGATGATCGCACATTCCTATAGGGGGTAAAACCATGTCCCAAAGGTCACCGGGCCTGGTGTCACTTTAAAGAAGTAGTCCAGTTACATCTTTGTGGGCTTATAACTTGGCTTCTGAATGTCCTAGAGAGATCAGGTTTGTTTTAATGTACTCCAATCAACAGCCCCTACAACCACAAAAAGGAATGGAGTCATTAGCACTTATGGTTTGTAAATGGCACCCAGAATTATGTTGCACGAAGCACAATTTCACATCATTCTGGGTTCATTTGTGTGAAAACAAGGTCCAATCAGGCAGAAACGTTATAGGAAGGTAGAATCTATTGAGTTGTAAGTGATCTGAACGTTTCATGATGATAGCACTTTCCTAAGGGGGTCAAACCATGTCCCAAAGGTCAACGGATCTGGTGTCAATTTAAAGAATTAGTCCAGTTACACATTTGTGGGCTTATAACTTGGCTTCTGAATGTCCTAGAGAGATCAGGTTTGTTTTAGTGTACTCCAATCAACAGCCCCTACAACCACAAAAAGGAATGGAGTCATTAGCACTTATGGTTTGTAAATGGCACCCAGAATTATGTTGCACGAAGCACAATTTCACATCATTCTGGGTCCATTTGTGTGAAAACAAGGTCCAATCAGGCTGAAACGTTACAAGAAGGTAGAATCTATTGAGTTGTAAGTGATATGAACGTTTCATGATGATCGCATATTCCTATAGGGGGTTAAACAATGTCCCAAAGGTCACCGGGCCTGGTGTCACTTTAAAGAAGTAGCCCAGTTACACCTTTGTGGGCTTATAACTTGGCTTCTGAATGTCCTAGAGAGGTCAGGTTTAATTTAGTGTACTCCAATCAACAGCCCCTACAACCACAAAAAGGAATGGAGTCATTAGCACTTATGGTTTGTAAATGGCACCCAGAATTATGTTGCACGAAGCACAATTTCACATCATTCTGGGTTCATTTGTGTGAAAACAAGGTCTAATCAGGCTGAAACGTTACAGGAAGGTAGAATCTATTCAGTTGTAAGTGATCTGAACGTTTCATGATGATAGCACTTTCCTAAGGGGGTCAAACCGTGTCCCAAAGGTCACCGGATCTGGTGTCAATTTAAAGAAGTAGTCCAGTTACACATTTGTGGGCTTATAACTTGGCTTCTGAATGTCCTAGAGAGATCAGGTTTGTTTTAGTATACTCCAATCAACAGCCCCTACAACCACAAAAAGGAATGGAGTCATTAGCACTTATGGTTTTTAAATGGCACCCAGAATTATGTTGCACGAAGCACAATTTCACATCATTCTGGGTTCATTTGTGTGAAAACAAGGTCCAATCAGGCTGAAACGTTACAGGAAGGTAGAATTTATTGAGTTGTAAGTGATCTGAACGTTTCATGATGATAGCACTTTCCCAAGGGGGTCAAACCATGTCCCAAATGTCACCGGATCTGGTGTCAATTTAAAGTAGTAGTCCAGTTACACATTTGTGGGCTTATAACTTGGCTTCTGAATGTCCTAGAGAGATCAGGGTTGTTTTAGTGTACTCCAATCAACAGCCCCTACAACCACAAAAAGGATTGGAGTCATTAGCACTTATGGTTCTTAAATGGCACCCAGAATTATGTTGCACGAAGCACAATTTCACTTCATTCTGGGTCCATTTGTGTGAAAACAAGGTCCAATCAGGCTGAGACGCTACAAGAAGGTAGAATCTATTGAGTTGTAAGTGATCTGAATGTTTCAAGATGATCGCACATTCCTATAGGGGGTAAAACCATGTCCCAAAGGTCACCGGGCCTGGTGTCACTTTAAAGAAGTAGTCCAGTTACATCTTTGTGGGCTTATAACTTGGCTTCTGAATGTCCTAGAGAGATCAGGTTTTTTTTAATGTACTCCAATCAACAGCCCCTACAACCACAAAAAGGAATGGAGTCATTAGCACATATGGTTTGTAAATGGCACCCAGAATTATGTTGCACGAAGCACAATTTCACATCATTCTGGGTTCATTTGTGTGAAAACAAGGTCCAATCAGGCAGAAACGTTACAAGAAGGTAGAATCTATTGAGTTGTAAGTTATCTGAACGTTTCATGATGATAGCACTTTCCTAAGGGGGTCAAACCATGTCCCAAAGGTCAACGGATCTGGTGTCAATTTAAAGAATTAGTCCAGTTACACATTTGTGGGCTTATAACTTGGCTTCTGAATGTCCTAGAGAGATCAGGTTTGTTTTAGTGTACTCCAATCAACAGCCCCTACAACCACAAAAAGGAATGGAGTCATTAGCACTTATGGTTTGTAAATGGCACCCAGAATGATGTTGCACGAAGCACAATTTCACATCATTCTGGGTCCATTTGTGTGAAAACAAGGTCCAATCAGGCTGAAACGTTACAGGAAGGTAGAATCTATTCAGTTGTAAGTGATCTGAACGTTTCATGATGATAGCACTTTCCTAAGGGGGTCAAACCGTGTCCCAAAGGTCACCGGATCTGGTGTCAATTTAAAGAAGTAGTCCAGTTACACATTTGTGGGCTTATAACTTGGCTTCTGAATGTCCTAGAGAGATCAGGTTTGTTTTAGTGTACTCCAATCAACAGCCCCTACAACCACAAAAAGGAATGGAGTCATTAGCACTTATGGTTTGTAAATGGCACCCAGAAATATGTTGCACGAAGCACAATTTCACATCATTCTGGGTCCATTTGTGTGAAAACAAGGTCCAATCAGGCTGAAACGCTACAAGAAGGTAGAATCTATTGAGTTGTAAGTGATCTGAACGTTTCATGATGATCGCACATTCCTATAGGGGGTCAAACCATGTCCCAAAGGTCACCGGGCCTGGTGTCACTTTAAAGAAGTAGTCCAGTTACACATTTGTGGGCTTATAACTTGGCTTCTGAATGTCCTAGAGAGATCAGGTTTGTTTTAGTGTACTCCAATCAACAGCCCCTACAACCTCAAAAAGGAATGGAGTCATTAGCTCTTATGGTTTGTAAATGGCACCCAGAATTATGTTGCACGAAGCACAATTTCACATCATTCTGGGTCCATTTGTGTGAAAACAAGGTCCAATCAGGCTGAAACGTTACAAGAAGGTAGAATCTATTGAGTTGTAAGTGATCTGAACGTTTCATGATGATCGCACACTCCTATAGGGGGTAAAACCATGTCCCAAAGGTCACCGGGCCTGGTGTCACTTTAAAGAAGTAGTCCAGTTACACCTTTGTGGGCTTATAGCTTGGCTTCTGAATGTCCTAGAGAGGTTAGGTTTGTTTTAGTGTACTCCAATCAACAGCCTCTACAACCACAAAAAGGAATGGAGTCATTTGCACTTATGGTTTGTAAATGGCACCCAGAATTATGTTGCACGAAGCACAATTTCACATCATTCTGGGTCCATTTGTGTGAAAACAAGGTCCAATCAGGCTGAAACGTTACAGGAAGGTAGAATCTATTGAGTTGTAAGTGATCTGAACGTTTCATGATGATAGCACTTTCCTAAGGGGGTCAAACCATGTCCCAAAGGTCACCGGATCTGGTGTCAATTTAAAGAAGTAGTCCAGTTACACATTTGTGGGCTTATAACTTGGCTTCTGAATGTCCTAGAGAGATCAGGTTTGTTTTAATGTTCTCCAATCAACAGCCCCTACAACCACAACAAGGAATGGAGTCATTAGCACTTATAGTTTGTAAGTGGCACCCAGAATTATGTTGCACGAAGCACAATTTCACATCATTCTGGGTCAATTTGTGTGAAAACAAGGTCCAATCCGGCTGAAACGCTACAAGAAGGTAGAATCTATTGAGTTGTAAGTGATCTGAACGTTTCAAGATGATCGCACATTCCTATAGGGGGTCAAACCATGTCCCAAATGTCACCGGGCCAAGTGTCACTTTAAAGAAGTAGTCCAGTTACACCTTTGTGGGCTTATTACTTGGCTTCTGAATGTCCTAGAGAGGTTAGGTTTGTTTTAGTGTACTCCAATCAACAGCCCCTACAACCACAAAAAGGAATGGAGTCATTAGCACTTATGGTTTGTAAATGGCACCCAGAATTATTTTGCACGAAGCACAATTTCAAATCATTCTGGGTCCATTTGTGTGAAAACAAGGTCCAATCAGGCTGAAACGTTACAAGAAGGTAGAATCTATTGAGTTGTAAGTGATCTGAACGTTTCATGATGATCGCACATTCCTATAGGGGGTAAAACCATGTCCCAAAGGTCACCGGGCCTGGTGTCACTTTAAAGAACTAGTCCAGTTACATCTTTGTGGGCTTATAACTTGGCTTCTGAATGTCCTAGAGAGGTCAGGTTTGTTTTAGTGTACTCCAATCAACAGCCCCTACAACCACAAAAAGGAATGGAGTCATTAGCACTTATGGTTTGTAAATGGCACCCAGAATTTTGTTGCTCGAAGCACAATTTCACATCATTCTGGGTTCATTTGTGTGAAAACAAGGTCCAATCAGGCTGAAACGTTACAAGAAGGTAGAATCTATTGAGTTGTAAGTGATCTGAACGTTTCATGATGATCGCACATTCCTATAGGGGGTCAAACCATGTCCCAAAGGTCACCGGGCCTGGTGTCACCTTAAAGAAGTAGTCCAGTTACACATTTGTGGGCTTATAACTTGGCTTCTGAATGTCCTAGAGCGATCAGGTTTGTTTTAGTGTACTCCAATCAACAGCCCCTACAACCACAAAAAGGAATGGAGTCATTAGCACTTATGGTTTTTAAATGGCACCCAGAATTATGTTGCACGAAGCACAATTTCACATCATTCTGGGTTCATTTGTGTGAAATCAAGGTCCAATCAGGCTGAAACGTTATAGGAAGGTAGAATCTATTGAGTTGTAAGTGATCTGAACGTTTCATGATGATAGCACTTTCCTAAGGGGGTCAAACCATGTCCCAAAGGTCACCGGATCTGGTGTCAATTTAAAGAAGTAGTCCAGTTACACATTTGTGGGCTTATAACTTGGCTTCTGAATGTCCTAGAGAGATCAGGTTTGTTTTAGTGTACTCCAATCAACAGCCCCTACAACCACAAAAAGGAATGGAGTCATTAGCACTTATGGTTTGTAAATGGCACCCAGAATTATGTTGCACGAAGCACAATTTCACATCATTCTGGGTCCATTTGTGTGAAAACAAGGTCCAATCAGGCTGAAACGTTACAGGAAGGTAGAATCTATTGAGTTGTAAGTCATCTGAACGTTTCATGATGATAGCACTTTCCTAAGGGGGTCAAACCATGTCCCAAAGGTCACCGGATCTGGTGTCAATTTAAAGAAGTAGTCCAGTTACACATTTGTGGGCTTATAACTTGGCTTCTGAATGTCCTAGAGAGATCAGGTTTGTTTTAGTGTACTCCAATCAACAGCCCCTACAACCACAAAAAGGAATGGAGTCATGAGCACTTATGGTTTGTAAATGGCACCCAGAATTATGTTGAACGAAGCACAATTTCACTTCATTCTGGGTCCATTTGTGTGAAAACAAGGTCCAATCAGGCTGAAACGCTACAAGAAGGTAGAATCTATTGAGTTGTAAGTGATCTGAACGTTTCAAGATGATCGCACATTCCTATAGGGGGTAAAACCATGTCCCAAAGGTCACCGGGCCTGGTGTCACTTTAAAGAAGTAGTCCAGTTACATCTTTGTGGGCTTATAACTTGGCTTCTGAATGTCCTAGAGAGGTTAGGTTTGTTTTAGTGTACTCCAATCAACAGCCCCTACAACCACAAAAAGGAATGGAGTCATTAGCACTTATGGTTTGTAAATGGCACCCAGAATTATGTTGCACGAAGCACAATTTCACATCATTCTGGGTTCATTTGTGTGAAAACAAGGTCCAATCAGGCTGAAACGTTACAAGAAGGTAGAATCTATTGAGTTGTAAGTGATCTGAACGTTTCATGATGATCGCACATTCCTATAGGGGGTCAAACCATGTCCCAAAGGTCACCGGGCCTGGTTTCACTTTAAAGAAGTAGTCCAGTTACACCTTTGTGGGCTTATAACTTGGCTTCTGAATGTCCTAGAGAGGTCAGGTTTGTTTTAGTGTACTCCAATCAACAGCCCCTACAACCACAAAAATGAATGGAGTCATTAGCATTTATGGTTTGTAAATGGCACCCAGAATTATGTTGCACGAAGCACAATTTCACATCATTCTGGGTTCATTTGTGTGAAAACAAGGTCCAATCAGGCTGAAACGTTACAGGAAGGTCGAATCTATTGAGTTGTAAGTGATCTGAACGTTTCGTGATGATAGCACTTTCCTAAGGGGGTCAAACCATGTCCCAAAGGTCACCGGATCTGGTGTCAATTTAAAGAAGTAGTCCAGTTACACATTTGTGGGCTTATAACTTGGCTTCTGAATGTCCTAGAGAGATCAGATTTGTTTTAGTATACTCCAATCAACAGCCCCTACAACCACAAAAAGGAATGGAGTCATTAGCACTTATGGTTTTTAAATGGCACCCAGAATTATGTTGCACGAAGCACAATTTCACTTAATTCTGGGTTCATTTGTGTGAAAACAAGGTCCAATCAGGCTGAAACGTTACAGGAAGGTAGAATCTATTGAGCTGTAAGTGATCTGAACGTTTCATGATGATAGCACTTTCCTTAGGGGGTCAAACCATGTCCCAAATGTCACCGGATCTGGTGTCAATTTAAAGTAGTAGTCCAGTTACACATTTGTGGGCTTATAACTTGGCTTCTGAATGTCCTAGAGTGGTCAGGTTTGTTTTAATGTACTCCAATCAACAGCCCCTACAACCACAAAAAGGAATGGAGTCATTAGCACTTATGGTTTGTAAATGGCACCCAGAATTATGTTGCACGAAACACAATTTCACATCATTCTGGGTCCATTTGTGTGAAAACAAGGTCCAATCAGGCTGAAACGTTACAAGAAGGTAGAATCTTTTGAGTTGTAAGTGATCTGAACGTTTCATGATGATCGGACATTCCTATAGGGGGTCAAACCATGTCCCAAAGGTCACCGGGCCTGGTGTCACTTTAAAGAAGTAGTCCAGGTACGCATTTGCGGGCTTATAACTTGGCTTCTGAATGTCCTAGAGAGGTCAGGTTTGTTTTAGTGTACTCCAATCAACAGCCCCTACAACCACAAAAAGGAATGGAGTCATTAGCACTTATGGTTTGTAAATGGCACCCAGAATTTTGTTGCACAAAGCACAATTTCACATCATTCTGGGTTCATTTGTGTGAAAACAAGGTCCAATCAGGCTGAAACGTTACAAGAAGGTAGAATCTATTGAGTTGTAAGTGATCTGAACGTTTCATGATGATCGCACATTCCTATAGGGGGTCAAACCATGTCCCAAAGGTCACCGGGCCTGGTGTCACTTTAAAGAAGTAGTCCAGTTACACATTTGTGGGCTTATAACTTGGCTTCTGAATGTCCTAGAGGGATCAGGTTTGTTTTAGTGTACTCCAATCAACAGCCCCTACAACCACAAAAAGGAATGGAGTCATTAGCACTTATGGTTTTTAAATGGCACCCAGAATTATGTTGCACGAACCACAATTTCACATCATTCTGGGTTCATTTGTGTGAAATCAAGGTCCAATAAGGCTGAAACGTTATAGGAAGGTAGAATCTATTGAGTTGTAAGTGATCTGAACGTTTCATGATGATAGCACTTTCCTAAGGGGGTCAAACCATGTCCCAAAGGTCACCGGATCTGGTGTCAATTTAAAGAAGTAGTCCAGTTACACATTTGTGGGCTTATAACTTGGATTCTGAATGTCCTAGAGAGATCAGGTTTGTTTTAGTGTACTCCAATCAACAGCCCCTACAACCACAAAAAGGAATGGAGTCATTAGCACTTATGGTTTGTAAATGGCACCCAGAATTATGTTGCACGAAGCACAATTTCACATCATTCTGGGTTCATTTGTGTGAAAACAAGGTCCAATCAGGCTGAAACGTTACAGGAAGGTAGAATCTATTGAGTTGTAAGTGATCTGAACGTTTCATGATGATAGCACTTTCCTAAGGGGGTCAAACCATGTCCCAAAAGTCACCGGTTCTGGTGTCAATTTAAAGAAGTAGTCCAGTTACACATTTGTGGGCTTATAACTTGGCTTCTGAATGTCCTAGAGAGATCAGGTTTGTTTTAGTATACTCCAATCAACAGCCCCTACAACCACAAAAAGGAATGGAGTCATTAGCACTCATGGTTTTTAAATGGGACCCAGAATTATGTTGCAATAAGCACAATTTCACATCATTCTGGGTTCATTTGTGTGAAAACAAGGTCCAATCAGGCTGAAACGTTACAGGATGGTAGAATCTATTGAGTTGTAAGTGATCTGAACGTTTCATGATGATAGCACTTTCCTAAGGGGGTCAAACCATGTCCCAAAGGTCACCGGATCTGGTGTCAATTTAAAGAAGTAGTCCAGTTTCACATTTGTGGGCTTATAACTTGGCTTCTGAATGTCCTAGAGAGATCAGGTTTGTTTTAGTGTACTCCAATCAACAGCCCCTACAACCACAAAAAGGAATGGAGTCATTAGCACTTATGGTTTGTAAATGGCACCCAGAATTATGTTGCACGAAGCACAATTTCACTTCATTCTGGGTCCATTTGTGTGAAAACAAGGTCCAATCAGGCTGAAACGTTACAAGAAGGTAGAATCTATTGAGTTGTAAGTGATCTGAACGTTTCATGATGATCGCACATTCCTATAGGGGGTCAAACCATGTCTCAAAGGTCACCGGGCCTGGTGTCACTTTAAAGAACTAGTCCAGTTACACATTTGAGGGCTTATAACTTGGCTTCTGAATGTCCTAGAGAGGTCAGGTTTGTTTTAGTGTACTCCAATCAACAGCCCCTACAACCACAAAAAGGAATGGAGTCATTAGCACTTATGGTTTGTAAATGGCACCCAGAATTATGTTGCACGAAGCACAATTTCACATCATTCTGGGTCCATTTGTGTGAAAACAAGGTCCAATAGGCTGAAACGTTACAGGAAGGTAGAATCTATTGAGTTGTAAGTGATCTGAACGTTTCAAGATGATCACACATTCCTATAGGGGGTAAAACCATGTCCCAAAGGTCACCGGGCCTGGTGTCACTTTAAATAAGTAGTCCAGTTACATCTTTGTGGGCTTATAACTTGGCTTCTGAATGTCCTAGAGAGGTTAGGTTTGTTTTAGTGTACTCCAATCAACAGCCCCTAAAACCACAAAAAGGAATGGAGTCATTAGCATTTATGGTTTGTAAATGGCACCCAGAATTATGTTGCACGAAGCACAATTTCACATCATTCTGGGTTCATTTGTGTGAAAACAAGGTCCAATTAGGCTGAAACGTTACAAGAAGGTAGAATCTATTGAGTTGTAAGTGATCTGAACGTTTCATGATGATCGCACATTCCTATAGGGGGTCAAACCATGTCCCAAAGGTCACCGGGCCTGGTGTCACTTTAAAGAAGTAGTCCAGTTACACATTTGTGGGCTCATAACTTGGCTTCTGAATGTCCTAGAGAGATCAGGTTTGTTTTAGTGTACTCCAATCAACAGCCCCTACAACCACAAAAAGGAATGGAGTCATTAGCTCTTATGGTTTGTAAATGGCACCCAGAATTATGTTGCACGATGCACAATTTCACATCATTCTGGGTCCATTTGTGTGAAAACAAGGTCAATTCAGGCTGAAACGTTACAAGAAGGTAGAATCTATTGAGTTGTAAGTGATCTGAACGTTTCATGATGATCGCACATTCCTATAGGGGGTAAAACCATGTCCCAAAGGTCACCGTGCCTGGTGTCACTTTAAAGAACTAGTCCAGTTACATCTTTGTGGGCTTATAACTTGGCTTCTGAATGTCCTAGAGAGGTCAGGTTTGTTTTAGTGTACTCCAATCAACAGCCCCTACAACCACAAAAAGGAATGGAGTCATTAGCACTTATGGTTTGTAAATGGCACCCAGAATTTTGTTGCTCGAAGCACAATTTCACATCATTCTGGGTTCATTTGTGTGAAAACAAGGTCCAATCAGGCTGAAACGTTACAAGAAGGTAGAATCTATTGAGTTGTAAGTGATCTGAACGTTTCATGATGATCGCACATTCCTATAGGGGGTCAAACCATGTCCCAAAGGTCACCGGGCCTGGTGTCACTTTAAAGAAGTAGTCCAGTTACACATTTGTGGGCTTATAACTTGGCTTCTGAATGTCCTAGAGCGATCAGGTTTGTTTTAGTGTACTCCAATCAACAGCCCCTACAACCACAAAAAGGAATGGAGTCATTAGCACTTATGGTTTTTAAATGGCACCCAGAATTATGTTGCACGAAGCACAATTTCACATCATTCTGGGTTCATTTGTGTGAAATCAAGGTCCAATCAGGCTGAAACGTTATAGGAAGGTAGAATCTATTGAGTTGTAAGTGATCTGAACGTTTCATGATGATAGCACTTTCCTAAGGGGGTCAAACCATGTCCCAAAGGTCACCGGATCTGGTGTCAATTTAAAGAAGTAGTCCAGTTACACATTTGTGGGCTTATAACTTGGCTTCTGAATGTCCTAGAGAGATCAGGTTTGTTTTAGTGTACTCCAATCAACAGCCCCTACAACCACAAAAAGGAATGGAGTCATTAGCACTTATGGTTTGTAAATGGCACCCAGAATATTGTTGCACGAAGCACAATTTCACATCATTCTGGGTCCATTTGTGTGAAAACAAGGTCCAATCAGGCTGAAACGTTACAGGAAGGTAGAATCTATTGAGTTGTAAGTCATCTGAACGTTTCATGATGATAGCACTTTCCTAAGGGGGTCAAACCATGTCCCAAAGGTCACCGGATCTGGTGTCAATTTAAAGAAGTAGTCCAGTTACACATTTGTGGGCTTATAACTTGGCTTCTGAATGTCCTAGAGAGATCAGGTTTGTTTTAATGTACTCCAATCAACAGCCCCTACAACCACAAAAAGGAATGGAGTCATTAGCACTTATGGTTTGTAAATGGCACCCAGAATTATGTTGCACGAAACACAATTTCACATCATTCTGGGTCCATTTGTGTGAAAACAAGGTCCAATCAGGCTGAAACGTTACAAGAAGGTAGAATCTTTTGAGTTGTAAGTGATCTGAACGTTTCATGATGATCGGACATTCCTATAGGGGGTCAAACCATGTCCCAAAGGTCACCGGGCCTGGTGTCACTTTAAAGAAGTAGTCCAGTTACGCATTTGCGGGCTTATAACTTGGCTTCTGAATGTCCTAGAGAGGTCAGGTTTGTTTTAGTGTACTCCAATCAACAGCCCCTACAACCACAAAAAGGAATGGAGTCATTAGCACTTATGGTTTGTAAATGGCACCCAGAATTTTGTTGCACGAAGCACAATTTCACATCATTCTGGGTTCATTTGTGTGAAAACAAGGTCCAATCAGGCTGAAACGTTACAAGAAGGTAGAATCTATTGAGTTGTAAGTGATCTGAACGTTTCATGATGATCGCACATTTCTATAGGGGGTCAAACCATGTCCCAAAGGTCACCGGGCCTGGTGTCACTTTAAAGAAGTAGTCCAGTTACACATTTGTGGGCTTATAACTTGGCTTCTGAATGTCCTAGAGGGATCAGGTTTGTTTTAGTGTACTCCAATCAACAGCCCCTACAACCACAAAAAGGAATGGAGTCATTAGCACTTATGGTTTGTAAATGGCACCCAGAATTTTGTTGCTCGAAGCACAATTTCACATCATTCTGGGTTCATTTGTGTGAAAACAAGGTCCAATCAGGCTGAAACGTTACAAGAAGGTAGAATCTATTGAGTTGTAAGTGATCTGAACGTTTCATGATGATCGCACATTCCTATAGGGGGTCAAACCATGTCCCAAAGGTCACCGGGCCTGGTGTCACTTTAAAGAAGTAGTCCAGTTACACATTTGTGGGCTTATAACTTGGCTTCTGAATGTCCTAGAGCGATCAGGTTTGTTTTAGTGTACTCCAATCAACAGCCCCTACAACCACAAAAAGGAATGGAGTCATTAGCACTTATGGTTTTTAAATGGCACCCAGAATTATGTTGCACGAAGCACAATTTCACATCATTCTGGGTTCATTTGTGTGAAATCAAGGTCCAATCAGGCTGAAACGTTATAGGAAGGTAGAATCTATTGAGTTGTAAGTGATCTGAACGTTTCATGATGATAGCACTTTCCTAAGGGGGTCAAACCATGTCCCAAAGGTCACCGGATCTGGTGTCAATTTAAAGAAGTAGTCCAGTTACACATTTGTGGGCTTATAACTTGGCTTCTGAATGTCCTAGAGAGATCAGGTTTGTTTTAGTGTACTCCAATCAACAGCCCCTACAACCACAAAAAGGAATGGAGTCATTAGCACTTATGGTTTGTAAATGGCACCCAGAATATTGTTGCACGAAGCACAATTTCACATCATTCTGGGTCCATTTGTGTGAAAACAAGGTCCAATCAGGCTGAAACGTTACAGGAAGGTAGAATCTATTGAGTTGTAAGTCATCTGAACGTTTCATGATGATAGCACTTTCCTAAGGGGGTCAAACCATGTCCCAAAGGTCACCGGATCTGGTGTCAATTTAAAGAAGTAGTCCAGTTACACATTTGTGGGCTTATAACTTGGCTTCTGAATGTCCTAGAGAGATCAGGTTTGTTTTAATGTACTCCAATCAACAGCCCCTACAACCACAAAAAGGAATGGAGTCATTAGCACTTATGGTTTGTAAATGGCACCCAGAATTATGTTGCACGAAACACAATTTCACATCATTCTGGGTCCATTTGTGTGAAAACAAGGTCCAATCAGGCTGAAACGTTACAAGAAGGTAGAATCTTTTGAGTTGTAAGTGATCTGAACGTTTCATGATGATCGGACATTCCTATAGGGGGTCAAACCATGTCCCAAAGGTCACCGGGCCTGGTGTCACTTTAAAGAAGTAGTCCAGTTACGCATTTGCGGGCTTATAACTTGGCTTCTGAATGTCCTAGAGAGGTCAGGTTTGTTTTAGTGTACTCCAATCAACAGCCCCTACAACCACAAAAAGGAATGGAGTCATTAGCACTTATGGTTTGTAAATGGCACCCAGAATTTTGTTGCACGAAGCACAATTTCACATCATTCTGGGTTCATTTGTGTGAAAACAAGGTCCAATCAGGCTGAAACGTTACAAGAAGGTAGAATCTATTGAGTTGTAAGTGATCTGAACGTTTCATGATGATCGCACATTTCTATAGGGGGTCAAACCATGTCCCAAAGGTCACCGGGCCTGGTGTCACTTTAAAGAAGTAGTCCAGTTACACATTTGTGGGCTTATAACTTGGCTTCTGAATGTCCTAGAGGGATCAGGTTTGTTTTAGTGTACTCCAATCAACAGCCCCTACAACCACAAAAAGGAATGGAGTCATTAGCACTTATGGTTTTTAAATGGCACCCAGAATTATGTTGCACGAACCACAATTTCACATCATTCTGGGTTCATTTGTGTGAAATCAAGGTCCAATAAGGCTGAAACGTTATAGGAAGGTAGAATCTATTGAGTTGTAAGTGATCTGAACGTTTCATGATGATAGCACTTTCCTAAGGGGGTCAAACCATGTCCCAAAGGTCACCGGATCTGGTGTCAATTTAAAGAAGTAGTCCAGTTACACATTTGTGGGCTTATAACTTGGATTCTGAATGTCCTAGAGAGATCAGGTTTGTTTTAGTGTACTCCAATCAACAGCCCCTACAACCACAAAAAGGAATGGAGTCATTAGCACTTATGGTTTGTAAATGGCACCCAGAATTATGTTGCACAAAGCACAATTTCACATCATACTGGGTCCATTTGTGTGAAAACAAGGTCCAATCAGGCTGAAACGTTACAGGAAGGTAGAATCTATTGAGTTGTAAGTGATCTGAACGTTTCATGATGATAGCACTTTCCTAAGGGGGTCAAACCATGTCCCAAAGGTCACCGGATCTGGTGTCAATTTAAAGAAGTAGTCCAGTTACACATTTGTGGGCTTATAACTTGGCTTCTGAATGTCCTAGAGAGATCAGGTTTGTTTTAGTGTACTCCAATCAACAGCCCCTACAACCACAAAAAGGAATGGAGTCATTAGCACTTATGGTTTGTAAATGGCACCCAGAATTATGTTGCACGAAGCACAATTTCACTTCATTCTGGGTCCATTTGTGTGAAAACAAGGTCCAATCAGGCTGAAACGCTACAAGAAGGTAGAATCTATTGAGTTGTAAGTGATCTGAACGTTTCAAGATGATCGCACATTCCTATAGGGGGTAAAACCATGTCCCAAAGGTCACCGGGCCTGGTGTCACTTTAAAGAAGTAGTACAGTTACATCTTTGTGGGCTTATAACTTGGCTTCTGAATGTCCTAGAGAGGTTAGGTTTGTTTTAGTGTACTCCAATCAACAGCCCCTACAACCACAAAAAGGAATGGAGTCATTAGCACTTATGGTTTGTAAATGGCACCCAGAATTATGTTGCACGAAGCACAATTTCACATCATTCTGGGTTCATTTGTGTGAAAACAAGATCCAATCAGGCTGAAACGTTACAAGAAGGTAGAATCTATTGAGTTGTAAGTGATCTGAACGTTTCATGATGATCGCACATTCCTATAGGGGGTCAAACCATGTCCCAAAGGTCACCGGGCCTGGTGTCACTTTAAAGAAGTAGTCCAGTTACACATTTGTGGGCTTATAACTTGGCTTCTGAATGTCCTAGAGAGATCAGGTTTGTTTTAGTGTACTCCAATCAACAGCCCCTACAACCACAAAAAGGAATGGAGTCATTAGCACTTAGGGTTTGTAAATGGCACCCAGAATTATGTTGCACGAATCACAATTTCACATCATTCTGGGTCCATTTGTGTGAAAACAAGGTCCAATCAGGCTGAAACGTTACAGGAAGGTAGAATCTATTGAGTTGTAAGTGATCTGAACGTTTCATGATGATAGCACTTTCCTAAGGGGGTCAAACCATGTCCCAAAGGTCACCGGTTCTGGTGTCAATTTAAAGAAGTAGTCCAGTTACACATTTGTGGGCTTATAACTTGGCTTCTGAATGTCCTAGAGAGATCAGGTTTGTTTTAGTATACTCCAATCAACAGCCCCTACAACCACAAAAAGGAATGGAGTCATTAGCACTCATGGTTTTTAAATGGGACCCAGAATTATGTTGCACAAAGCACAATTTCACATCATTCTGGGTTGATTTGTGTGAAAACAAGGTCCAATCAGGCTGAAACGTTACAGGAAGGTAGAATCTATTGAGTTGTAAGTGATCTGAACGTTTCATGATGATAGCACTTTCCTAAGGGGGTCAAACCATGTCCCAAAGGTCACCGGATCTGGTGTCACTTTAAAGAAGTAGTCCAGTTACACATTGGTGGGCTTATAACTTGGCTTCTGAATGTCCTAGAGAGATCAGGTTTGTTTTAGTGTACTCCAATCAACAGCCCCTACAACCACAAAAAGGAATGGAGTCATGAGCACTTATGGTTTGTAAATGGCACCCAGAATTATGTTGAACGAAGCACAATTTCACTTCATTCTGGGTCCATTTGTGTGAAAACAAGGTCCAATCAGGCTGAAACGCTACAAGAAGGTAGAATCTATTGAGTTGTAAGTGATCTGAACGTTTCATGATGATAGCACTTTCCTAAGGGGGTCAAACCATGTCCCAAAGGTCACCGGATCTGGTGTCAATTTAAAGAAGTAGTCCAGTTACACATTTGTGGGCTTATAACTTGGCTTCTGAATGTCCTAGAGAGATCAGGTTTGTTTTAGTATACTCCAATCAACAGCCCCTACAACCACAAAAAGGAATGGAGTCATTAGCACTTATGGTTTTTAAATGGCACCCAGAATTATGTTGCACGAAGCACAATTTCACATCATTCTGGGTTCATTTGTGTGAAAACAAGGTCCAATCAGGCTGAAACGTTACAGGAAGGTAGAATCTATTGAGCTGTAAGTGATCTGAACGTTTCATGATGATAGCACTTTCCTTAGGGGGTCAAACCATGTCCCAAATGTCACCGGATCTGGTGTCAATTTAAAGTAGTAGTCCAGTTACACATTTGTGGGCTTATAACTTGGCTTCTGAATGTCCTAGAGAGGTCAGGTTTGTTTTAATGTACTCCAATCAACAGCCCCTACAACCACAAAAAGGAATGGAGTCATTAGCACTTATGGTTTGTAAATGGCACCCAGAATTATGTTGCACGAAACACAATTTCACATCATTCTGGGTCCATTTGTGTGAAAACAAGGTCCAATCAGGCTGAAACGTTACAAGAAGGTAGAATCTTTTGAGTTGTAAGTGATCTGAACGTTTCATGATGATCGGACATTCCTATAGGGGGTCAAACCATGTCCCAAAGGTCACCGGGCCTGGTGTCACTTTAAAGAAGTAGTCCAGTTACGCATTTGCGGGCTTATAACTTGGCTTCTGAATGTCCTAGAGAGGTCAGGTTTGTTTTAGTGTACTCCAATCAACAGCCCCTACAACCACAAAAAGGAATGGAGTCATTAGCACTTATGGTTTGTAAATGGCACCCAGAAATTTGTTGCACGAAGCACAATTTCACATCATTCTGGGTTCATTTGTGTGAAAACAAGGTCCAATCAGGCTGAAACGTTACAAGAAGGTAGAATCTATTGAGTTGTAAGTGATCTGAACGTTTCATGATGATCGCACATTCCTATAGGGGGTCAAACCATGTCCCAAAGGTCACCGGGCCTGGTGTCACTTTAAAGAAGTAGTCCAGTTACACATTTGTGGGCTTATAACTTGGCTTCTGAATGTCCTAGAGGGATCAGGTTTGTTTTAGTGTACTCCAATCAACAGCCCCTACAACCACAAAAAGGAATGGAGTCATTAGCACTTATGGTTTTTAAATGGCACCCAGAATTATGTTGCACGAACCACAATTTCACATCATTCTGGGTTCATTTGTGTGAAATCAAGGTCCAATAAGGCTGAAACGTTATAGGAAGGTAGAATCTATTGAGTTGTAAGTGATCTGAACGTTTCATGATGATAGCACTTTCCTAAGGGGGTCAAACCATGTCCCAAAGGTCACCGGATCTGGTGTCAATTTAAAGAAGTAGTCCAGTTACACATTTGTGGGCTTATAACTTGGATTCTGAATGTCCTAGAGAGATCAGGTTTGTTTTAGTGTACTCCAATCAACAGCCCCTACAACCACAAAAAGGAATGGAGTCATTAGCACTTAGGGTTTGTAAATGGCACCCAGAATTATGTTGCACGAATCACAATTTCACATCATTCTGGGTCCATTTGTGTGAAAACAAGGTCCAATCAGGCTGAAACGTTACAGGAAGGTAGAATCTATTGAGTTGTAAGTGATCTGAACGTTTCATGATGATAGCACTTTCCTAAGGGGGTCAAACCATGTCCCAAAGGTCACCGGTTCTGGTGTCAATTTAAAGAAGTAGTCCAGTTACACATTTGTGGGCTTATAACTTGGCTTCTGAATGTCCTAGAGAGATCAGGTTTGTTTTAGTATACTCCAATCAACAGCCCCTACAACCACAAAAAGGAATGGAGTCATTAGCACTCATGGTTTTTAAATGGGACCCAGAATTATGTTGCACAAAGCACAATTTCACATCATTCTGGGTTGATTTGTGTGAAAACAAGGTCCAATCAGGCTGAAACGTTACAGGAAGGTAGAATCTATTGAGTTGTAAGTGATCTGAACGTTTCATGATGATAGCACTTTCCTAAGGGGGTCAAACCATGTCCCAAAGGTCACCGGATCTGGTGTCACTTTAAAGAAGTAGTCCAGTTACACATTGGTGGGCTTATAACTTGGCTTCTGAATGTCCTAGAGAGATCAGGTTTGTTTTAGTGTACTCCAATCAACAGCCCCTACAACCACAAAAAGGAATGGAGTCATGAGCACTTATGGTTTGTAAATGGCACCCAGAATTATGTTGAACGAAGCACAATTTCACTTCATTCTGGGTCCATTTGTGTGAAAACAAGGTCCAATCAGGCTGAAACGCTACAAGAAGGTAGAATCTATTGAGTTGTAAGTGATCTGAACGTTTCATGATGATAGCACTTTCCTAAGGGGGTCAAACCATGTCCCAAAGGTCACCGGATCTGGTGTCAATTTAAAGAAGTAGTCCAGTTACACATTTGTGGGCTTATAACTTGGCTTCTGAATGTCCTAGAGAGATCAGGTTTGTTTTAGTATACTCCAATCAACAGCCCCTACAACCACAAAAAGGAATGGAGTCATTAGCACTTATGGTTTTTAAATGGCACCCAGAATTATGTTGCACGAAGCACAATTTCACATCATTCTGGGTTCATTTGTGTGAAAACAAGGTCCAATCAGGCTGAAACGTTACAGGAAGGTAGAATCTATTGAGCTGTAAGTGATCTGAACGTTTCATGATGATAGCACTTTCCTTAGGGGGTCAAACCATGTCCCAAATGTCACCGGATCTGGTGTCAATTTAAAGTAGTAGTCCAGTTACACATTTGTGGGCTTATAACTTGGCTTCTGAATGTCCTAGAGAGGTCAGGTTTGTTTTAATGTACTCCAATCAACAGCCCCTACAACCACAAAAAGGAATGGAGTCATTAGCACTTATGGTTTGTAAATGGCACCCAGAATTATGTTGCACGAAACACAATTTCACATCATTCTGGGTCCATTTGTGTGAAAACAAGGTCCAATCAGGCTGAAACGTTACAAGAAGGTAGAATCTTTTGAGTTGTAAGTGATCTGAACGTTTCATGATGATCGGACATTCCTATAGGGGGTCAAACCATGTCCCAAAGGTCACCGGGCCTGGTGTCACTTTAAAGAAGTAGTCCAGTTACGCATTTGCGGGCTTATAACTTGGCTTCTGAATGTCCTAGAGAGGTCAGGTTTGTTTTAGTGTACTCCAATCAACAGCCCCTACAACCACAAAAAGGAATGGAGTCATTAGCACTTATGGTTTGTAAATGGCACCCAGAAATTTGTTGCACGAAGCACAATTTCACATCATTCTGGGTTCATTTGTGTGAAAACAAGGTCCAATCAGGCTGAAACGTTACAAGAAGGTAGAATCTATTGAGTTGTAAGTGATCTGAACGTTTCATGATGATCGCACATTCCTATAGGGGGTCAAACCATGTCCCAAAGGTCACCGGGCCTGGTGTCACTTTAAAGAAGTAGTCCAGTTACACATTTGTGGGCTTATAACTTGGCTTCTGAATGTCCTAGAGGGATCAGGTTTGTTTTAGTGTACTCCAATCAACAGCCCCTACAACCACAAAAAGGAATGGAGTCATTAGCACTTATGGTTTTTAAATGGCACCCAGAATTATGTTGCACGAACCACAATTTCACATCATTCTGGGTTCATTTGTGTGAAATCAAGGTCCAATAAGGCTGAAACGTTATAGGAAGGTAGAATCTATTGAGTTGTAAGTGATCTGAACGTTTCATGATGATAGCACTTTCCTAAGGGGGTCAAACCATGTCCCAAAGGTCACCGGATCTGGTGTCAATTTAAAGAAGTAGTCCAGTTACACATTTGTGGGCTTATAACTTGGATTCTGAATGTCCTAGAGAGATCAGGTTTGTTTTAGTGTACTCCAATCAACAGCCCCTACAACCACAAAAAGGAATGGAGTCATTAGCACTTATGGTTTGTAAATGGCACCCAGAATTATGTTGCACAAAGCACAATTTCACATCATACTGGGTCCATTTGTGTGAAAACAAGGTCCAATCAGGCTGAAACGTTACAGGAAGGTAGAATCTATTGAGTTGTAAGTGATCTGAACGTTTCATGATGATAGCACTTTCCTAAGGGGGTCAAACCATGTCCCAAAGGTCACCGGATCTGGTGTCAATTTAAGGAAGTAGTCCAGTTACACATTTGTGGGCTTATAACTTGGCTTCTGAATGTCCTAGAGAGATCAGGTTTGTTTTAGTGTACTCCAATCAACAGCCCCTACAACCACAAAAAGGAATGGAGTCATTAGCACTTATGGTTTGTAAATGGCACCCAGAATTATGTTGCACGAAGCACAATTTCACTTCATTCTGGGTCCATTTGTGTGAAAACAAGGTCCAATCAGGCTGAAACGCTACAAGAAGGTAGAATCTATTGAGTTGTAAGTGATCTGAACGTTTCAAGATGATCGCACATTCCTATAGGGGGTAAAACCATGTCCCAAAGGTCACCGGGCCTGGTGTCACTTTAAAGAAGTAGTACAGTTACATCTTTGTGGGCTTATAACTTGGCTTCTGAATGTCCTAGAGAGGTTAGGTTTGTTTTAGTGTACTCCAATCAACAGCCCCTACAACCACAAAAAGGAATGGAGTCATTAGCACTTATGGTTTGTAAATGGCACCCAGAATTATGTTGCACGAAGCACAATTTCACATCATTCTGGGTTCATTTGTGTGAAAACAAGATCCAATCAGGCTGAAACGTTACAAGAAGGTAGAATCTATTGAGTTGTAAGTGATCTGAACGTTTCATGATGATCGCACATTCCTATAGGGGGTCAAACCATGTCCCAAAGGTCACCGGGCCTGGTGTCACTTTAAAGAAGTAGTCCAGTTACACATTTGTGGGCTTATAACTTGGCTTCTGAATGTCCTAGAGAGATCAGGTTTGTTTTAGTGTACTCCAATCAACAGCCCCTACAACCACTAAAAGGAATGGAGTCATTAGCACTTATGGTTTGTAAATGGCACCCAGAATTATGTTGCACGAATCACAATTTCACATCATTCTGGGTCCATTTGTGTGAAAACAAGGTCCAATCAGGCTGAAACGTTACAGGAAGGTAGAATCTATTGAGTTGTAAGTGATCTGAACGTTTCATGATGATAGCACTTTCCTAAGGGGGTCAAACCATGTCCCAAAGGTCACCGGTTCTGGTGTCAATTTAAAGAAGTAGTCCAGTTACACATTTGTGGGCTTATAACTTGGCTTCTGAATGTCCTAGAGAGATCAGGTTTGTTTTAGTATACTCCAATCAACAGCCCCTACAACCACAAAAAGGAATGGAGTCATTAGCACTCATGGTTTTTAAATGGGACCCAGAATTATGTTGCACAAAGCACAATTTCACATCATTCTGGGTTGATTTGTGTGAAAACAAGGTCCAATCAGGCTGAAACGTTACAGGAAGGTAGAATCTATTGAGTTGTAAGTGATCTGAACGTTTCATGATGATAGCACTTTCCTAAGGGGGTCAAACCATGTCCCAAAGGTCACCGGATCTGGTGTCAATTTAAAGAAGTAGTCCAGTTTCACATTTGTGGGCTTATAACTTGGCTTCTGAATGTCCTAGAGAGATCAGGTTTGTTTTAGTGTACTCCAATCAACAGCCCCTACAACCACAAAAAGGAATGGAGTCATTAGCACTTATGGTTTGTAAATGGCACCCAGAATTATGTTGCACGAAGCACAATTTCACTTCATTCTGGGTCCATTTGTGTGAAAAAAAGGTCCAATCAGGCTGAAACGTTACAAGAAGGTAGAATCTATTGAGTTGTAAGTGATCTGAACGTTTCATGATGATCGCACATTCCTATAGGGGGTCAAACCATGTCCCAAAGGTCACCGGGCCTGGTGTCACTTTAAAGAACTAGTCCAGTTACACATTTGCGGGCTTATAACTTGGCTTCTGAATGTCCTAGAGAGGTCAGGTTTGTTTTAGTGTACTCCAATCCACAGCCCCTACAACCACAAAAAGGAATGGAGTCATTAGCACTTATGGTTTGTAAATGGCACCCAGAATTATGTTGCACGAAGCACAATTTCACATCATTCTGGGTCCATTTGTGTGAAAACAAGGTCCAATAGGCTGAAACGTTACAGGAAGGTAGAATCTATTGAGTTGTAAGTGATCTGAACGTTTCAAGATGATCGCACATTCCTATAGGGGGTAAAACCATGTCCCAAAGGTCACCGGGCCTGGTGTCACTTTAAAGAAGTAGTCCAGTTACATCTTTGTGGGCTTATAACTTGGCTTCTGAATGTCCTAGAGAGGTTAGGTTTGTTTTAGTGTACTCCAATCAACAGCCCCTAAAACCACAAAAAAGAATGGAGTCATTAGCATTTATGGTTTGTAAATGGCACCCAGAATTATGTTGCACGAAGCACAATTTCACTTCATTCTGGGTCCATTTGTGTGAAAAAAAGGTCCAATCAGGCTGAAACGTTACAAGAAGGTAGAATCTATTGAGTTGTAAGTGATCTGAACGTTTCATGATGATCGCACATTCCTATAGGGGGTCAAACCATGTCCCAAAGGTCACCGGGCCTGGTGTCACTTTAAAGAACTAGTCCAGTTACACATTTGCGGGCTTATAACTTGGCTTCTGAATGTCCTAGAGAGGTCAGGTTTGTTTTAGTGTACTCCAATCCACAGCCCCTACAACCACAAAAAGGAATGGAGTCATTAGCACTTATGGTTTGTAAATGGCACCCAGAATTATGTTGCACGAAGCACAATTTCACATCATTCTGGGTCCATTTGTGTGAAAACAAGGTCCAATAGGCTGAAACGTTACAGGAAGGTAGAATCTATTGAGTTGTAAGTGATCTGAACGTTTCAAGATGATCGCACATTCCTATAGGGGGTAAAACCATGTCCCAAAGGTCACCGGGCCTGGTGTCACTTTAAAGAAGTAGTCCAGTTACATCTTTGTGGGCTTATAACTTGGCTTCTGAATGTCCTAGAGAGGTTAGGTTTGTTTTAGTGTACTCCAATCAACAGCCCCTAAAACCACAAAAAGGAATGGAGTCATTAGCATTTATGGTTTGTAAATGGCACCCAGAATTATGTTGCACGAAGCACAATTTCACATCATTCTGGGTTCATTTGTGTGAAAACAAGGTCCAATCAGGCTGAAACGTTACAAGAAGGTAGAATCTATTGAGTTGGAAGTGATCTGAACGTTTCATGATGATTGCACATTCCTATAGGGGGTCAAACCATGTCCCAAAGGTCACCGGGCCTGGTGTCACTTAAAAGAAGTAGTCCAGTTACACATTTGTGGGCTCATAACTTGGCTTCTGAATGTCCTAGAGAGATCAGGTTTGTTTTAGTGTACTCCAATCAACAGCCCCTACAACCACAAAAAGGAATGGAGTCATTAGCTCTTATGGTTTGTAAATGGCACCCAGAATTATGTTGCACGAAGCACAATTTCACATCATTCTGGGTCCATTTGTGTGAAAACAAGGTCCAATCAGGCTGAAACGTTAAAAGAAGGTAGAATCTATTGAGTTGTAAGTGATCTGAACGTTTCATGATGATAGCACTTTCCTAAGGGGGTCAAACCATGTCCCAAAGGTCACCGGATCTGGTGTCAATTTAAAGAAGTAGTCCAGTTACACATTTGTGGGCTTATAACTTGGCTTCTGAATGTCCTAGAGAGATCAGGTTTGTTTTAGTGTACTCCAATCAACAGCCCCTACAACCACAGAAAGGAATGGAGTCATTAGCACTTATGGTTTGTAAATGGCACCCAGAATTATGTTGCACGAAGCACAATTTCACATCATTCTGGGTCCATTTGTGTGAAAACAAGGTCCAATCAGGCTGAAACGTTACAAGAAGGTAGAATCTATTGAGTTGTAAGTGATCTGAACGTTTCATGATGATCGCACATTCCTATAGGGGGTCAAACCATGTCCCAAAGGTCACCGGGCCTGGTGTCACTTTAAAGAAGTAGTCCAGTTACACATTTGTGGGCTCATAACTTGGCTTCTGAATGTCCTAGAGAGATCAGGTTTGTTTTAGTGTACTCCAATCAACAGCCCCTACAACCACAAAAAGGAATGGAGTCATTAGCTCTTATGGTTTGTAAATGGCACCCAGAATTATGTTGCACGAAGCACAATTTCACATCATTCTGGGTCCATTTGTGTGAAAACAAGGTCCAATCAGGCTGAAACGTTACAAGAAGGTAGAATCTATTGAGTTGTAAGTGATCTGAACGTTTCATGATGATCGCACATTCCTATAGGGGGTAAAACCATGTCCCAAAGGTCACCGGGCCTGGTGTCACTTTAAAGAACTAGTCCAGTTACATCTTTGTGGGCTTATAACTTGGCTTCTGAATGTCCTAGAGAGGTCAGGTTTGTTTTAGTGTACTCCAATCAACAGCCCCTACAACCACAAAAAGGAATGGAGTCATTAGCACTTATGGTTTGTAAATGGCACCCAGAATTTTGTTGCACGAAGCACAATTTCACATCATTCTGGGTTCATTTGTGTGAAAACAAGGTCCAATCAGGCTGAAACGTTACAAGAAGGTAGAATCTACTGAGTTGTAAGTGATCTGAACGTTTCATGATGATCGCACATTCCTATAGGGGGTCAAACCATGTCCCAAAGGTCACCGGGCCTGGTGTCACTTTAAAGAAGTAGTCCAGTTACACATTTGTGGGCTTATAACTTGGCTTTTGAATGTCCTAGAGCGATCAGGTTTGTTTTAGTGTACTCCAATCAACAGCCCCTACAACCACAAAAAGGAATGGAGTCATTAGCACTTATGGTTTTTAAATGGCACCCAGAATTATGTTGCACGAAGCACAATTTCACATCATTCTGGGTTCATTTGTGTGAAATCAAGGTCCAATCAGGCTGAAACGTTATAGGAAGGTAGAATCTATTGAGTTGTAAGTGATCTGAACGTTTCATGATGATAGCACTTTCCTAAGGGGGTCAAACCATGTCCCAAAGGTCACCGGATCTGGTGTCAATTTAAAGAAGTAGTCCAGTTACACATTTGTGGGCTTATAACTTGGCTTCTGAATGTCCTAGAGAGATCAGGTTTGTTTTAGTGTACTCCAATCAACAGCCCCTACAACCACAAAAAGGAATGGAGTCATTAGCACTTATGGTTTGTAAATGGCACCCAGAATTATGTTGCACGAAGCACAATTTCACATCATTCTGGGTCCATTTGTGTGAAAACAAGGTCCAATCAGGCTGAAATGTTACAGGAAGGTAGAATCTATTGAGTTGTAAGTCATCTGAACGTTTCATGATGATAGCACTTTCCTAAGGGGGTCAAACCATGTCCCAAAGGTCACCGGATCTGGTGTCAATTTAAAGAAGTAGTCCAGTTACACATTTGTGGGCTTATAACTTGGCTTCTGAATGTCCTAGAGAGATCAGGTTTGTTTTAGTGTACTCCAATCAACAGCCCCTACAACCACAAAAAGGAATGGAGTCATGAGCACTTATGGTTTGTAAATGGCACCCAGAATTATGTTGCACGAAGCACAATTTCACTTCATTCTGGGTCCATTTGTGTGAAAACAAGGTCCAATCAGGCTGAAACGCTACAAGAAGGTAGAATCTATTGAGTTGTAAGTGATCTGAACGTTTCAAGATGATCGCACATTCCTATAGGGGGTAAAACCATGTCCCAAAGGTCACCGGGCCTGGTGTCACTTTAAAGAAGTAGTCCAGTTACATCTTTGTGGGCTTATAACTTGGCTTCTGAATGTCCTAGAGAGGTTAGGTTTGTTTTAGTGTACTCCAATCAACAGCCCCTACAACCACAAAAAGGAATGGAGTCATTAGCACTTATGGTTTGTAAATGGCACCCAGAATTATGTTGCACGAAGCACAATTTCACATCATTCTGGGTCCATTTGTGTGAAAACAAGGTCCAATCAGGCTGAAACGTTACAAGAAGGTAGAATCTATTGAGTTGTAAGTGATCTGAACGTTTCATGATGATCGCACATTCCTATAGGGGGTCAAACCATGTCCCAAAGGTCACCGGGCCTGGTTTCACTTTAAAGAAGTAGTCCAGTTACACCTTTGTGGGCTTATAACTTGGCTTCTGAATGTCCTAGATAGGTCAGGTTTGTTTTAGTGTACTCCAATCAACAGCCCCTACAACCACAAAAAGGAATGGAGTCATTAGCATTTATGGTTTGTAAATGGCACCCAGAATTATGTTGCACGAAGCACAATTTCACATCATTCTGGGTTCATTTGTGTGAAAACAAGGTCCAATCAGGCTGAAACGTTACAGGAAGGTCGAATCTATTGAGTTGTAAGTGATCTGAACGTTTCGTGATGATAGCACTTTCCTAAGGGGGTCAAACCATGTCCCAAAGGTCACCGGATCTGGTGTCAATTTAAAGAAGTAGTCCAGTTACACATTTGTGGGCTTATAACTTGGCTTCTGAATGTCCTAGAGAGATCAGGTTTGTTTTAGTATACTCCAATCAACAGCCCCTACAACCACAAAAAGGAATGGAGTCATTAGCACTTATGGTTTTTAAATGGCACCCAGAATTATGTTGCACGAAGCACAATTTCACATCATTCTGGGTTCATTTGTGTGAAAACAAGGTCCAGTCAGGCTGAAACGTTACAGGAAGGTAGAATCTATTGAGCTGTAAGTGATCTGAACGTTTCATGATGATAGCACTTTCCTTAGGGGGTCAAACCATGTCCCAAATGTCACCGGATCTGGTGTCAATTTAAAGTAGTAGTCCAGTTACACATTTGTGGGCTTATAACTTGGCTTCTGAATGTCCTAGAGAGGTCAGGTTTGTTTTAATGTACTCCAATCAACAGCCCCTACAACCACAAAAAGGAATGGAGTCATTAGCACTTATGGTTTGTAAATGGCACCCAGAATTATGTTGCACGAAACACAATTTCACATCATTCTGGGTCCATTTGTGTGAAAACAAGGTCCAATCAGGCTGAAACGTTACAAGAAGGTAGAATCTATTGAGTTGTAAGTGATCTGAACGTTTCATGATGATCGGACATTCCTGTAGGGGGTCAAACCATGTCCCAAAGGTCACCGGGCCTGGTGTCACTTTAAAGAAGTAGTCCAGTTACGCATTTGCGGGCTTATAACTTGGATTCTGAATGTCCTAGAGAGGTCAGTTTGTTTTAGTGTACTCCAATCAACAGCCCCAACAACCACAAAAAGGAATGGAGTCATTAGCACTTATGGTTGGTAAATGGCACCCAGAATTTTGTTGCACGAAGCACAATTTCACATCATTCTGGGTTCATTTGTGTGAAAACAAGGTCCAATCAGGCTGAAACGTTACAAGAAGGTAGAATCTATTGAGCTGTAAGTGATTTGAACGTTTCATGATGATCGCACATTCCTATAGGGGGTCAAACCATGTCCCAAAGGTCACCGGGCCTGGTGTCACTTTAAAGAAGTAGTCCAGTTACACATTTGTGGGCTTATAACTTGGCTTCTGAATGTCCTAGAGGGATCAGGTTTGTTTTAGTGTACTCCAATCAACAGCCCCTACAACCACAAAAAGGAATGGAGTCATTAGCACTTATGGTTTTTAAATGGCACCCAGAATTATGTTGCACGAACCACAATTTCACATCATTCTGGGTTCATTTGTGTGAAATCAAGGTCCAATAAGGCTGAAACGTTATAGGAAGGTAGAATCTATTGAGTTGTAAGTGATCTGAACGTTTCATGATGATAGCACTTTCCTAAGGGGGTCAAACCATGTCCCAAAGGTCACCGGATCTGGTGTCAATTTAAAGAAGAAGTCCAGTTACACATTTGTGGGCTTATAACTTGGCTTCTGAATGTCCTAGAGAGATCAGGTTTGTTTTAGTGTACTCCAATCAACAGCCCCTACAACCACAAAAAGGAATGGAGTCATTAGCACTTATGGTTTGTAAATGGCACCCAGAATTATGTTGCACGAAGCACAATTTCACATCATACTTGGTCCATTTGTGTGAAAACAAGGTCCAATCAGGCTGAAACGTTACAGGAAGGTAGAATCTATTGAGTTGTAAGTGATCTGAACGTTTCATGATGATAGCACTTTCCTAAGGGGGTCAAACCATGTCCCAAAGGTCACCGGATCTGGTGTCAATTTAAAGAAGTAGTCCAGTTACACATTTGTGGGCTTATAACTTGGCTTCTGAATGTCCTAGAGAGATCAGGTTTGTTTTAATGTACTCCAATCAACAGCCCCTACAACCACAAAAAGGAATGGAGTCATTAGCACTTATGGTTTGTAAATGGCACCCAGAATTATGTTGCACGAAGCACAATTTCACTTCATTCTGGGTCCATTTGTGTGAAAACAAGGTCCAATCAGGCTGAAACGCTACAAGAAGGTAGAATCTATTGAGTTGTAAGTGATCTGAACGTTTCAAGATGATCGCACATTCCTATAGGGGGTAAAACCATGTCCCAAAGGTCACCGGGCCTGGTGTCACTTTAAAGAAGTAGTCCAGTTACATCTTTGTGGGCTTATAACTTGGCTTCTGAATGTCCTAGAGAGGTTAGGTTTGTTTTAGTGTACTCCAATCAACAGCCCCTACAACCACAAAAAGGAATGGAGTCATTAGCACTTATGATTTGTAAATGGCACCCAGAATTATGTTGCACGAAGCACAATTTCACATCATTCTGGGTTCATTTGTGTGAAAACAAGGTCCAATCAGGCTGAAACGTTACAAGAAGGTAGAATCTATTGAGTTGTAAGTGATCTGAACGTTTCATGATGATCGCACATTCCTATAGGGGGTCAAACCATGTCCCAAAGGTCACCGGGCCTGGTGTCACTTTAAAGAAGTAGTCCAGTTACACATTTGTGGGCTTATAACTTGGCTTCTGAATGTCCTAGAGAGATCAGGTTTGTTTTAGTGTACTCCAATCAACATCCCCTACAACCACAAAAAGGAATGGAGTCATTAGCGCTTATGGTTTGTAAATGGCACCCAGAATTATGTTGCACGAAGCACAATTTCACATCATTCTGGGTCCATTTGTGTGAAAACAAGGTCCAATCAGGCTGAAACGTTACAAGAAGGTAGAATCTATTGAGTTGTAAGTGATCTGAACGTTTCATGATGATCGCACATTCCTATAGGGGGTCAAACCATGTCCCAAAGGTCACCGGATCTGGTGTCAATTTAAAGAAGTAGTCCAGTTACACATTTGTGGGCTTATAACTTGGCTTCTGAATGTCCTAGAGAGATCAGGTTTGTTTTAGTGTACTCCAATCAACAGCCCCTACAACCACAAAAAGGAATGGAGTCATTAGCACTTATGGTTTGTAAATGGCACCCAGAATTATGTTGCACGAAGCACAATTTCACATCATTCTGGGTCCATTTGTGTGAAAACAAGGTCCAATCAGGCTGAAATGTTACAGGAAGGTAGAATCTATTGAGTTGTAAGTCATCTGAACGTTTCATGATGATAGCACTTTCCTAAGGGGGTCAAACCATGTCCCAAAGGTCACCGGATCTGGTGTCAATTTAAAGAAGTAGTCCAGTTACACATTTGTGGGCTTATAACTTGCCTTCTGAATGTCCTAGAGAGATCAGGTTTGTTTTAGTGTACTCCAATCAACAGCCCCTACAACCACAAAAAGGAATGGAGTCATGAGCACTTATGGTTTGTAAATGGCACCCAGAATTATGTTGCACGAAGCACAATTTCACTTCATTCTGGGTCCATTTGTGTGAAAACAAGGTCCAATCAGGCTGAAACGCTACAAGAAGGTAGAATCTATTGAGTTGTAAGTGATCTGAACGTTTCAAGATGATCGCACATTCCTATAGGGGGTAAAACCATGTCCCAAAGGTCACCGGGCCTGGTGTCACTTTAAAGAAGTAGTCCAGTTACATCTTTGTGGGCTTATAACTTGGCTTCTGAATGTCCTAGAGAGGTTAGGTTTGTTTTAGTGTACTCCAATCAACAGCCCCTACAACCACAAAAAGGAATGGAGTCATTAGCACTTATGGTTTGTAAATGGCACCCAGAATTATGTTGCACGAAGCACAATTTCACATCATTCTGGGTCCATTTGTGTGAAAACAAGGTCCAATCAGGCTGAAACGTTACAAGAAGGTAGAATCTATTGAGTTGTAAGTGATCTGAACGTTTCATGATGATCGCACATTCCTATAGGGGGTCAAACCATGTCCCAAAGGTCACCGGGCCTGGTTTCACTTTAAAGAAGTAGTCCAGTTACACCTTTGTGGGCTTATAACTTGGCTTCTGAATGTCCTAGATAGGTCAGGTTTGTTTTAGTGTACTCCAATCAACAGCCCCTACAACCACAAAAAGGAATGGAGTCATTAGCATTTATGGTTTGTAAATGGCACCCAGAATTATGTTGCACGAAGCACAATTTCACATCATTCTGGGTTCATTTGTGTGAAAACAAGGTCCAATCAGGCTGAAACGTTACAGGAAGGTCGAATCTATTGAGTTGTAAGTGATCTGAACGTTTCGTGATGATAGCACTTTCCTAAGGGGGTCAAACCATGTCCCAAAGGTCACCGGATCTGGTGTCAATTTAAAGAAGTAGTCCAGTTACACATTTGTGGGCTTATAACTTGGCTTCTGAATGTCCTAGAGAGATCAGGTTTGTTTTAGTATACTCCAATCAACAGCCCCTACAACCACAAAAAGGAATGGAGTCATTAGCACTTATGGTTTTTAAATGGCACCCAGAATTATGTTGCACGAAGCACAATTTCACATCATTCTGGGTTCATTTGTGTGAAAACAAGGTCCAGTCAGGCTGAAACGTTACAGGAAGGTAGAATCTATTGAGCTGTAAGTGATCTGAACGTTTCATGATGATAGCACTTTCCTTAGGGGGTCAAACCATGTCCCAAATGTCACCGGATCTGGTGTCAATTTAAAGTAGTAGTCCAGTTACACATTTGTGGGCTTATAACTTGGCTTCTGAATGTCCTAGAGAGGTCAGGTTTGTTTTAATGTACTCCAATCAACAGCCCCTACAACCACAAAAAGGAATGGAGTCATTAGCACTTATGGTTTGTAAATGGCACCCAGAATTATGTTGCACGAAGCACAATTTCACATCATTCTGGGTCCATTTGTGTGAAAACAAGGTCCAATCAGGCTGAAACGTTACAAGAAGGTAGAATCTATTGAGTTGTAAGTGATCTGAACGTTTCATGATGATCGCACATTCCTATAGGGGGTCAAACCATGTCCCAAAGGTCACCGGATCTGGTGTCAATTTAAAGAAGTAGTCCAGTTACACATTTGTGGGCTTATAACTTGGCTTCTGAATGTCCTAGAGAGATCAGGTTTGTTTTAGTGTACTCCAATCAACAGCCCCTACAACCACAAAAAGGAATGGAGTCATTAGCACTTATGGTTTGTAAATGGCACCCAGAATTATGTTGCACGAAGCACAATTTCACATCATTCTGGGTCCATTTGTGTGAAAACAAGGTCCAATCAGGCTGAAATGTTACAGGAAGGTAGAATCTATTGAGTTGTAAGTCATCTGAACGTTTCATGATGATAGCACTTTCCTAAGGGGGTCAAACCATGTCCCAAAGGTCACCGGATCTGGTGTCAATTTAAAGAAGTAGTCCAGTTACACATTTGTGGGCTTATAACTTGGCTTCTGAATGTCCTAGAGAGATCAGGTTTGTTTTAGTGTACTCCAATCAACAGCCCCTACAACCACAAAAAGGAATGGAGTCATGAGCACTTATGGTTTGTAAATGGCACCCAGAATTATGTTGCACGAAGCACAATTTCACTTCATTCTGGGTCCATTTGTGTGAAAACAAGGTCCAATCAGGCTGAAACGCTACAAGAAGGTAGAATCTATTGAGTTGTAAGTGATCTGAACGTTTCAAGATGATCGCACATTCCTATAGGGGGTAAAACCATGTCCCAAAGGTCACCGGGCCTGGTGTCACTTTAAAGAAGTAGTCCAGTTACATCTTTGTGGGCTTATAACTTGGCTTCTGAATGTCCTAGAGAGGTTAGGTTTGTTTTAGTGTACTCCAATCAACAGCCCCTACAACCACAAAAAGGAATGGAGTCATTAGCACTTATGGTTTGTAAATGGCACCCAGAATTATGTTGCACGAAGCACAATTTCACATCATTCTGGGTCCATTTGTGTGAAAACAAGGTCCAATCAGGCTGAAACGTTACAAGAAGGTAGAATCTATTGAGTTGTAAGTGATCTGAACGTTTCATGATGATCGCACATTCCTATAGGGGGTCAAACCATGTCCCAAAGGTCACCGGGCCTGGTTTCACTTTAAAGAAGTAGTCCAGTTACACCTTTGTGGGCTTATAACTTGGCTTCTGAATGTCCTAGATAGGTCAGGTTTGTTTTAGTGTACTCCAATCAACAGCCCCTACAACCACAAAAAGGAATGGAGTCATTAGCATTTATGGTTTGTAAATGGCACCCAGAATTATGTTGCACGAAGCACAATTTCACATCATTCTGGGTTCATTTGTGTGAAAACAAGGTCCAATCAGGCTGAAACGTTACAGGAAGGTCGAATCTATTGAGTTGTAAGTGATCTGAACGTTTCGTGATGATAGCACTTTCCTAAGGGGGTCAAACCATGTCCCAAAGGTCACCGGATCTGGTGTCAATTTAAAGAAGTAGTCCAGTTACACATTTGTGGGCTTATAACTTGGCTTCTGAATGTCCTAGAGAGATCAGGTTTGTTTTAGTATACTCCAATCAACAGCCCCTACAACCACAAAAAGGAATGGAGTCATTAGCACTTATGGTTTTTAAATGGCACCCAGAATTATGTTGCACGAAGCACAATTTCACATCATTCTGGGTTCATTTGTGTGAAAACAAGGTCCAGTCAGGCTGAAACGTTACAGGAAGGTAGAATCTATTGAGCTGTAAGTGATCTGAACGTTTCATGATGATAGCACTTTCCTTAGGGGGTCAAACCATGTCCCAAATGTCACCGGATCTGGTGTCAATTTAAAGTAGTAGTCCAGTTACACATTTGTGGGCTTATAACTTGGCTTCTGAATGTCCTAGAGAGGTCAGGTTTGTTTTAATGTACTCCAATCAACAGCCCCTACAACCACAAAAAGGAATGGAGTCATTAGCACTTATGGTTTGTAAATGGCACCCAGAATTATGTTGCACGAAACACAATTTCACATCATTCTGGGTCCATTTGTGTGAAAACAAGGTCCAATCAGGCTGAAACGTTACAAGAAGGTAGAATCTATTGAGTTGTAAGTGATCTGAACGTTTCATGATGATCGGACATTCCTGTAGGGGGTCAAACCATGTCCCAAAGGTCACCGGGCCTGGTGTAACTTTAAAGAAGTAGTCCAGTTACGCATTTGCGGGCTTATAACTTGGATTCTGAATGTCCTAGAGAGGTCAGTTTGTTTTAGTGTACTCCAATCAACAGCCCCAACAACCACAAAAAGGAATGGAGTCATTAGCACTTATGGTTGGTAAATGGCACCCAGAATTTTGTTGCACGAAGCACAATTTCACATCATTCTGGGTTCATTTGTGTGAAAACAAGGTCCAATCAGGCTGAAACGTTACAAGAAGGTAGAATCTATTGAGCTGTAAGTGATCTGAACGTTTCATGATGATCGCACATTCCTATAGGGGGTCAAACCATGTCCCAAAGGTCACCGGGCCTGGTGTCACTTTAAAGAAGTAGTCCAGTTACACATTTGTGGGCTTATAACTTGGCTTCTGAATGTCCTAGAGGGATCAGGTTTGTTTTAGTGTACTCCAATCAACAGCCCCTACAACCACAAAAAGGAATGGAGTCATTAGCACTTATGGTTTTTAAATGGCACCTAGAATTATGTTGCACGAACCACAATTTCACATCATTCTGGGTTCATTTGTGTGAAATCAAGGTCCAATAAGGCTGAAACGTTATAGGAAGGTAGAATCTATTGAGTTGTAAGTGATCTGAACGTTTCATGATGATAGCACTTTCCTAAGGGGGTCAAACCATGTCCCAAAGGTCACCGGATCTGGTGTCAATTTAAAGAAGAAGTCCAGTTACACATTTGTGGGCTTATAACTTGGCTTCTGAATGTCCTAGAGAGATCAGGTTTGTTTTAGTGTACTCCAATCAACAGCCCCTACAACCACAAAAAGGAATGGAGTCATTAGCACTTATGGTTTGTAAATGGCACCCAGAATTATGTTGCACGAAGCACAATTTCACATCATACTTGGTCCATTTGTGTGAAAACAAGGTCCAATCAGGCTGAAACGTTACAGGAAGGTAGAATCTATTGAGTTGTAAGTGATCTGAACGTTTCATGATGATAGCACTTTCCTAAGGGGGTCAAACCATGTCCCAAAGGTCACCGGATCTGGTGTCAATTTAAAGAAGTAGTCCAGTTACACATTTGTGGGCTTATAACTTGGCTTCTGAATGTCCTAGAGAGATCAGGTTTGTTTTAATGTACTCCAATCAACAGCCCCTACAACCACAAAAAGGAATGGAGTCATTAGCACTTATGGTTTGTAAATGGCACCCAGAATTATGTTGCACGAAGCACAATTTCACTTCATTCTGGGTCCATTTGTGTGAAAACAAGGTCCAATCAGGCTGAAACGCTACAAGAAGGTAGAATCTATTGAGTTGTAAGTGATCTGAACGTTTCAAGATGATCGCACATTCCTATAGGGGGTAAAACCATGTCCCAAAGGTCACCGGGCCTGGTGTCACTTTAAAGAAGTAGTCCAGTTACATCTTTGTGGGCTTATAACTTGGCTTCTGAATGTCCTAGAGAGGTTAGGTTTGTTTTAGTGTACTCCAATCAACAGCCCCTACAACCACAAAAAGGAATGGAGTCATTAGCACTTATGATTTGTAAATGGCACCCAGAATTATGTTGCACGAAGCACAATTTCACATCATTCTGGGTTCATTTGTGTGAAAACAAGGTCCAATCAGGCTGAAACGTTACAAGAAGGTAGAATCTATTGAGTTGTAAGTGATCTGAACGTTTCATGATGATCGCACATTCCTATAGGGGGTCAAACCATGTCCCAAAGGTCACCGGGCCTGGTGTCACTTTAAAGAAGTAGTCCAGTTACACATTTGTGGGCTTATAACTTGGCTTCTGAATGTCCTAGAGAGATCAGGTTTGTTTTAGTGTACTCCAATCAACATCCCCTACAACCACAAAAAGGAATGGAGTCATTAGCGCTTATGGTTTGTAAATGGCACCCAGAATTATGTTGCACAAAGCACAATTTCACATCATTCTGGGTCCATTTGTGTGAAAACAAGGTCCAATCAGGCTGAAACGTTACAAGAAGGTAGAATCTATTGAGTTGTAAGTGATCTGAACGTTTCATGATGATCGCACATTCCTATAGGGGGTCAAACCATGTCCCAAAGGTCACCGGGCCTGGTGTCACTTTAAAGAAGTAGTCCAGTTACACCTTTGTGGGCTTATAACTTGGCTTCTGAATGTCTTAGAGAGGTCAGGTTTGTTTTAGTGTACTCCAATCAACAGCCCCTACAACCACAAAAAGGAATGGAGTCATTAGCACTTATGGTTTGTAAATGGCACCCAGAATTATGTTGCACGAAGCACAATTTCACATCATTCTGGATCCATTTGTGTGAAAACAAGGTCCAATCAGGCTGAAACGCTACAAGAAGGTAGAATCTATTGAGTTGTAAGTGATCTGAACGTTTCAAGATGATCGCACATTCCTATAGGGGGTCAAACCATGTCCCAAAGGTCACCGGGCCTGGTGTCACTTTAAAGAAGTAGTCCAGTTACATCTTTGTGGGCTTATAACTTGGCTTCTGAATGTCCTAGAGAGATCAGGTTTGTTTTAATGTACTCCAATCAACAGCCCCTACAACCACAAAAAGGAATGGAGTCATTAGCACTTATGGTTTGTAAATGGCATCCAGAATTATGTTGCACGAAGCACAATTTCACATCATTCTGGGTTCATTTGTGTGAAAACAAGGTCCAATCAGGCTGAAACGTTACAGGAAGGTAGAATCTATTGAGTTGTAAGTGATCTGAACGTTTCATGATGATAGCACTTTCCTAAGGGGGTCAAAACATGTCCCAAAGGTCACCGGATCTGGTGTCAATTTAAAGAAGTAGTCCAGTTACACATTTGTGGGCTTATAACTTGGCTTCTGAATGTCCTAGAGAGATCAGGTTTGTTTTAGTGTACTCCAATCAACAGCCCCTACAACCACAAAAAGGAATGGAGTCATTAGCACTTATGGTTTGTAAATGGCACCCAGAATTATGTTGCACGAAGCACAATTTCACTTCATTCTGGGTCCATTTGTGTGAAAACAAGGTCCAATCAGGCTGAGACGCTACAAGAAGGTAGAATCTATTGAGTTGTAAGTGATCTGAACGTTTCAAGATGATCGCACATTCCTATAGGGGGTAAAACCATGTCCCAAAGGTCACCGGGCCTGGTGTCACTTTAAAGAAGTAGTCCAGTTACATCTTTGTGGGCTTATAACTTGGCTTCTGAATGTCCTAGAGAGGTTAGGTTTGTTTTAGTGTACTCCAATCAACAGCCCCTACAACCACAAAAAGGAATGGAGTCATTAGCACTTATGGTTCTTAAATGGCACCCAGACTTATGTTGCACGAAGCACAATTTCACATCATTCTGGGTCCATTTGTGTGAAAACAAGGTCCAATCAGGCTGAAATGTTACAGGAAGGTAGAATCTATTGAGTTGTAAGTGATCTGAACGTTTCAAGATGATCGCACATTCCTATAGGAGGTAAAACCATGTCCCAAAGGTCACCTGGCCTGGTGTCAATTTAAAGAAGTAGTCCAGTTACATCTTTGTGGGCTTATAACTTGGCTTCTGAATGTCCTAGAGAGATCAGGTTTGTTTTAATGTACTCCAATCAACAGCCCCTACAACCACAAAAAGGAATGGAGTCATTAGCACTTATGGTTTGTAAATGGCACCCAGAATTATGTTGCACGAAGCACAATTTCACATCATTCTGGGTTCATTTGTGTGAAAACAAGGTCCAATCAGGCAGAAACGTTACAGGAAGGTAGAATCTATTGAGTTGTAAGTGATCTGAACGTTTCATGATGATAGCACTTTCCTAAGGGGGTCAAACCATGTCCCAAAGGTCACCGGATCTGGTGTCACTTTAAAGAATTAGTCCAGTTACACATTTGTGGGCTTATAACTTGGCTTCTGAATGTCCTAGAGAGATCAGGTTTGTTTTAGTGTACTCCAATCAACAGCCCCTACAACCACAAAAAGGCATGGAGTCATTAGCACTCATGGTTTGTAAATGGCACCCAGAATTATGTTGCACGAAGCACAATTTCACATCATTCTGGGTCCATTTGTGTGAAAACAAGGTCCAATCACGCTGAAACGTTACTAGAAGGTAGAATCTATTGAGTTGTAAGTGATATGAACGTTTCATGATGATCGCACATTCCTATAGGGGGTCAAACCATGTCCCAAAGGTCACCGGGCCTGGTGTCACTTTAAAGAAGTAGTCCAGTTACACCTTTGTGGGCCTATAACTTGGTTTCTGAATGTCCTAGAGAGGTCAGGTTTGTTTTAGTGTACTCCAATCAACAGCCCCTACAACCACAAAAAGGAATGGAGTCATTAGCACTTATGGTTTGTAAATGGCACCCAGAATTATGTTGCACGAAGCACAATTTCACATCATTCTGGGTTCATTTGTGTGAAAACAAGGTCCAATCAGGCTGAAACGTTACAGGAAGGTAGAATCTATTGAGTTGTAAGTGATCTGAACGTTTCATGATGATAGCACTTTCCTAAGGGGGTCAAACAATGTCCCAAAGGTCACCGGATCTGGTGTCAATTTAAAGAAGTAGTCCAGTTACACATTTGTGGGCTTATAACTTGGCTTCTGAATGTCCTAGAGAGATCAGGTTTGTTTTAGTATACTCCAATCAACAGCCCCTACAACCACAAAAAGGAATGGAGTCATTAGCACTTATGGTTTTTAAATGGCACCCAGAATTATGTTGCACGAAGCACAATTTCACATCATTCTGGGTTCATTTGTGAGAAAACAAGGTCCAATCAGGCTGAAACGTTACAGGAAGGTAGAATCTATTGAGTTGTAAGTGATCTGAACGTTTCAAGATGATTGCACATTCCTATAGGGGGTAAAACCATGTCCCAAAGGTCACCGGGCCTGGTGTCACTTTAAAGAAGTAGTCCAGTTACATCTTTGTGGGCTTATAACTTGGCTTCTGAATGTCCTAGAGAGGTTTGGTTTGTTTTAGTGTACTCCAATCAACAGCCCCTACAACCACAAAAAGGAATGGAGTCATTAGCACTTATGGTTCTTAAATGGCACCCAGAATTATGTTGCACGAAGCACAATTTCACATCATTCTGGGTCCATTTGTGTGAAAACAAGGTCCAATCAGGCAGAAACGTTACAGGAAGGTAGAATCTATTGAGTTGTAAGTGATCTGAACGTTTCATGATGATAGCACTTTCCTAAGGGGGTCAAACCATGTCCCAAAGGTCAACGGATCTGGTGTCACTTTAAAGAATTAGTCCAGTTACACATTTGTGGGCTTATAACTTGGCTTCTGAATGTCCTAGAGAGATCAGGGTTGTTTTAGTGTACTCCAATCAACAGCCCCTACAACCACAAAAAGGACTGGAGTCATTAGCACTTATGGTTCTTAAATGGCACCCAGAATTATGTTGCACGAAGCACAATTTCACTTCATTCTGGGTCCATTTGTGTGAAAACAAGGTCCAATCAGGCAGAGACGCTACAAGAAGGTAGAATCTATTGAGTTGTAAGTGATCTGAATGTTTCAAGATGATCGCACATTCCTATTGGGGGTAAAACCATGTCCCAAAGGTCACCGGGCCTGGTGTCACTTTAAAGAAGTAGTCCAGTTACATCTTTGTGGGCTTATAACTTGGCTTCTGAATGTCCTAGAGAGATCAGGTTTGTTTTAATGTACTCCAATCAACAGCCCCTACAACCACAAAAAGGAATGGAGTCATTAGCACTTATGGTTTGTAAATGGCACCCAGAATTATGTTGCACGAAGCACAATTTCACATCATTCTGGGTTCATTTGTGTGAAAACAAGGTCCAATCAGGCAGAAACGTTACAAGAAGGTAGAATCTATTGAGTTGTAAGTTATCTGAACGTTTCATGATGATAGCACTTTCCTAAGGGGGTCAAACCATGTCCCAAAGGTCAACGGATCTGGTGTCAATTTAAAGAATTAGTCCAGTTACACATTTGTGGGCTTATAACTTGGCTTCTGAATGTCCTAGAGAGATCAGGTTTGTTTTAGTGTACTCCAATCAACAGCCCCTACAACCACAAAAAGGAATGGAGTCATTAGCACTTATGGTTTGTAAATGGCACCCAGAATGATGTTGCACGAAGCACAATTTCACATCATTCTGGGTCCATTTGTGTGAAAACAAGGTCCAATCAGGCTGAAACGTTACAGGAAGGTAGAATCTATTCAGTTGTAAGTGATCTGAACGTTTCATGATGATAGCACTTTCCTAAGGGGGTCAAACCGTGTCCCAAAGGTCACCGGATCTGGTGTCAATTTAAAGAAGTAGTCCAGTTACACATTTGTGGGCTTATAACTTGGCTTCTGAATGTCCTAGAGAGATCAGGTTTGTTTTAGTATACTCCAATCAACAGCCCCTACAACCACAAAAAGGAATGGAGTCATTAGCACTTATGGTTTTTAAATGGCACCCAGAATTATGTTGCACGAAGCACAATTTCACATCATTCTGGGTTCATTTGTGTGAAAACAAGGTCCAATCAGGCTGAAACGTTACAGGAAGGTAGAATTTATTGAGTTGTAAGTGATCTGAACGTTTCATGATGATAGCACTTTCCCAAGGGGGTCAAACCATGTCCCAAATGTCACCGGATCTGGTGTCAATTTAAAGTAGTAGTCCAGTTACACATTTGTGGGCTTATAACTTGGCTTCTGAATGTCCTAGAGAGATCAGGGTTGTTTTAGTGTACTCCAATCAACAGCCCCTACAACCACAAAAAGGATTGGAGTCATTAGCACTTATGGTTCTTAAATGGCACCCAGAATTATGTTGCACGAAGCACAATTTCACTTCATTCTGGGTCCATTTGTGTGAAAACAAGGTCCAATCAGGCTGAGACGCTACAAGAAGGTAGAATCTATTGAGTTGTAAGTGATCTGAATGTTTCAAGATGATCGCACATTCCTATTGGGGGTAAAACCATGTCCCAAAGGTCACCGGGCCTGGTGTCACTTTAAAGAAGTAGTCCAGTTACATCTTTGTGGGCTTATAACTTGGCTTCTGAATGTCCTAGAGAGGTTAGGTTTGTTTTAGTGTACTCCAATCAACAGCCCCTACAACCACAAAAAGGAATGGAGTCATTAGCACTTATGGTTTGTAAATGGCACCCAGAATTATGTTGCACGAAGCACAATTTCACATCATTCTGGGTCCATTTGTGTGAAAACAAGGTCCAATCAGGCTGAAACGTTACAAGAAGGTAGAATCTATTGAGTTGTAAGTGATATGAACGTTTCATGATGATCGCACATTCCTATAGGGGGTTAAACCATGTCCCAAAGGTCACCGGGCCTGGTGTCACTTTAAAGAAGTAGTCCAGTTACACCTTTGTGGGCTTATAACTTGGCTTCTGAATGTCCTAGAGAGGTCAGGTTTGTTTTAGTGTACTCCAATCAACAGCCCCTACAACCACAAAAAGGAATGGAGTCATTAGCACTTATGGTTTGTAAATGGCACCCAGAATTATGTTGCACGAAGCACAATTTCACATCTTTCTGGGTTCATTTGTGTGAAAACAAGGTCCAATCAGGCTGAAATGTTACAGGAAAGTAGAATCTATTCAGTTGTAAGTGATCTGAACGTTTCATGATGATAGCACTTTCCTAAGGGGGTCAAACCATGTCCCAAATGTCACCGGATCTGGTGTCAATTTAAAGTAGTAGTCCAGTTACACATTTGTTGGCTTATAACTTGGCTTCTGAATGTCCTAGAGAGATCAGGGTTGTTTTAGTGTACTCCAATCAACAGCCCCTACAACCACAAAAAGGATTGGAGTCATTAGCACTTATGGTTCTTAAATGGCACCCAGAATTATGTTGCACGAAGCACATTTTCACTTCATTCTGGGTCCATTTGTGTGAAAACAAGGTCCAATCAGGCTGAGACGCTACAAGAAGGTAGAATCTATTGAGTTGTAAGTGATCTGAATGTTTCAAGATGATCGCACATTCCTATAGGGGGTAAAACCATGTCCCAAAGGTCACCGGGCCTGGTGTCACTTTAAAGAAGTAGTCCAGTTACATCTTTGTGGGCTTATAACTTGGCTTCTGAATGTCCTAGAGAGGTTAGGTTTGTTTTGGTGTACTCCAATCAACAGCCCCTACAACCACAAAAAGGAATGGAGTCATTAGCACTTATGGTTTGTAAATGGCACCCAGAATTATGTTGCACGAAGCACAATTTCACATCATTCTGGGTCCATTTGTGTGAAAACAAGGTCCAATCAGGCTGAAACGTTACAAGAAGGTAGAATCTATTGAGTTGTAAGTGATATGAACGTTTCATGATGATCGCACATTCCTATAGGGGGTTAAACCATGTCCCAAAGGTCACCGGGCCGGGTGTCACTTTAAAGAAGTAGTCCAGTTACACCTTTGTGGGCTTATAACTTGGCTTCTGAATGTCCTAGAGAGGTCAGGTTTGTTTTAGTGTACTCCAATCAACAGCCCCTACAACCACAAAAAGGAATGGAGTCATTAGCACTTATGGTTTGTAAATGGCACCCAGAATTATGTTGCACGAAGCACAATTTCACATCTTTCTGGGTTCATTTGTGTGAAAACAAGGTCCAATCAGGCTGAAACGTTACAGGAAGGTAGAATCTATTCAGTTGTAAGTGATCTGAACGTTTCATGATGATAGCACTTTCCTAAGGGGGTCAAACCGTGTCCCAAAGGTCACCGGATCTGGTGTCAATTTAAAGAAGTAGTCCAGTTACACATTTGTGGGCTTATAACTTGGCTTCTGAATGTCCTAGAGAGATCAGGTTTGTTTTAGTATACTCCAATCAACAGCCCCTACAACCACAAAAAGGAATGGAGTCATTAGCACTTATGGTTTTTAAATGGCACCCAGAATTATGTTGCACGAAGCACAATTTCACATCATTCTGGGTTCATTTGTGTGAAAACAAGGTCCAATCAGGCTGAAACGTTACAGGAAGGTAGAATTTATTGAGTTGTAAGTGATCTGAACGTTTCATGATGATAGCACTTTCCCAAGGGGGTCAAACCATGTCCCAAATGTCACCGGATCTGGTGTCAATTTAAAGTAGTAGTCCAGTTACACATTTGTGGGCTTATAACTTGGCTTCTGAATGTCCTAGAGAGATCAGGGTTGTTTTAGTGTACTCCAATCAACAGCCCCTACAACCACAAAAAGGATTGGAGTCATTAGCACTTATGGTTCTTAAATGGCACCCAGAATTATGTTGCACGAAGCACAATTTCACTTCATTCTGGGTCCATTTGTGTGAAAACAAGGTCCAATCAGGCTGAGACGCTACAAGAAGGTAGAATCTATTGAGTTGTAAGTGATCTGAATGTTTCAAGATGATCGCACATTCCTATAGGGGGTAAAACCATGTCCCAAAGGTCACCGGGCCTGGTGTCACTTTAAAGAAGTAGTCCAGTTACATCTTTGTGGGCTTATAACTTGGCTTCTGAATGTCCTAGAGAGGTTAGGTTTGTTTTAGTGTACTCCAATCAACAGCCCCTACAACCACAAAAAGGAATGGAGTCATTAGCACTTATGGTTCTTAAATGGCACCCAGAATTATGTTGCACGAAGCACAATTTCACATCGTTCTGGGTCCATTTGTGTGAAAACAAGGTCCAATCAGGCTGAAACGTTACAGGAAGGTAGAATCTATTGAGTTGTAAGTGATCTGAACGTTTCAAGATGATCGCACATTCCTATAGGGGGTAAAACCATGTCCCAAAGGTCACCGGGCCTGGTGTCACTTTAAAGAAGTAGTCCAGTTACATCTTTGTGGGCTTATAACTTGGCTTCTGAATGTCCTAGAGAGATCAGGTTTGTTTTAATGTACTCCAATCAACAGCCCCTACAACCACAAAAAGGAATGGAGTCATTAGCACTTATGGTTTGTAAATGGCACCCAGAATTATGTTGCACGAAGCACAATTTCACATCATTCTGGGTTCATTTGTGTGAAAACAAGGTCCAATCAGGCAGAAACGTTACAGGAAGGTAGAATCTATTGAGTTGTAAGTTATCTGAACGTTTCATGATGATAGCACTTTCCTAAGGGGGTCAAACCATGTCCCAAAGGTCACCGGATCTGGTGTCACTTTAAAGAATTAGTCCAGTTACACATTTGTGGGCTTATAACTTGGCTTCTGAATGTCCTAGAGAGATCAGGTTTGTTTTAGTGTACTCAAATCAACAGCCCCTACAACCACAAAAAGGAATGGAGTCATTAGCTTTCATGGTTAGTAAATGGCACCCAGAATTATGTTGCACGAAGCACAATTTCACATCATTCTGGGTCCATTTGTGTGAAAACAAGGTCCAATCAGGCTGAAACGTTACAAGAAGGTAGAATCTATTGAGTTGTAAGTGATCTGAACGTTTCATGATGATCGCACATTCCTATAGGGGGTCAAACCATGTCCCAAAGGTCACCGGGCCTGGTGTCACTTTAAAGAAGTAGTCCAGTTACATCTTTGTGGGCTTCTAACTTGGCTTCTGAATGTCCTAGAGAGGTCAGGTTTGTTTTAGTGTACTCCAATCAACAGCCCCTACAACCACAAAAAGGAATGGAGTCAATAGCACTTATGGTTTGTAAATGGCACCCAGAATTATGTTGCACGAAGCACAATTTCACATCATTCTGGGTTCATTTGTGTGAAAACAAGGTCCAATCAGGCTGAAACGTTACAGGAAGGTAGAATATATTGAGTTGTAAGTGATCTGAACGTTTCATGATGATAGCACTTTCCTAAGGGGGTCAAACCATGTCCCAAAGGTCACCGGATCTGGTGTCAATTTAAAGAAGTAGTCCAGTTACACATTTGTGGGCTTATAACTTGGCTTCTGAATGTCCTAGAGAGATCAGGTTTGTTTTAGTATACTCCAATCAACAGCCCCTACAACCACAAAAAGGAATGGAGTCATTAGCACTTATGGTTTGTAAATGGCACCTAGAATTATGTTGCACGAAGCACAATTTCACATCATTCTGGGTCCATTTGTGTGAAAACAAGGTCCAATCAGGCTGAAACGTTACAGGAAGGTAGAATCTATTGAGTTGTAAGTGATCTGAACGTTTCAAGATGATCACACATTCCTATAGGGGTAAAACCTACTTACATACTTTCAGCCTGATTGGACCTTGTTTTCACACAAATGGACCCAGAATGATGTGAAATTGTTCTTCGTGCAACATAATTCTGGGTGCCATTTAAAAACCATAAGTGCTAATGACTCCATTCCTTTTTGGGGTTGTAGGGGCTGTTGATTGGAATACACTAAAACAACCCTGATCTCTCTAGGACATTCAGAAGCCAAGTTATAAGCCCACAAAGGTGTAACTGGACTACTTCTTTAAAGTGACACCAGGCCCGGTGACCTTTGGGACATGGTTTGACCCCCTATAGGAAAGTGCTATCATCATGAAACGTTCAGATCACTTACAACTCAATAGATTCTACCTTCCTGTAACGTTTCTGCCTGATTGGACCTTGTTTTCACACAAATGAACCCAGAATGATGTGAAATTTTGCTTCGTGCAACATAATTCTTGGTGCAATTTACAAACCATAAGTGCTAATGACTCCATTCCTTTTTGTGGTTGTATGGGCTGTTGATTAGAGTACATTAAAATAAACCTGACCACTCTAGGACATTCAGAAGCCAAGTTATAAGCCCACAAATGTGTAACTGGACTACTACTTTAAATTGACACCAGATCCGGTGACATTTGGGACATGGTTTGACCCCCTTAGGAAAGTGCTATCATCATGAAACGTTCAGATCACTTACAACTCAATAGATTCTACCTTCCTGTAACGTTTCAGCCTGATTGGACCTTGTTTTCACACAAATGGACCCAGAATGATGTGAAATTGTGCTTCGTGCAACATAATTCTAGGTGCCATTTACAAACCATAAGTGCTAATGACTCCATTCCTTTTTGTGGTTGTAGGGGCTGTTGATTGGAGTACACTAAAACAAACCTGACCTCTCTAGGACATTCAGAAGCCAAGTTATAAGCCCACAAATGTGTAACTGGACTAGTTCTTTAAAGTGACACCAGATCCGGTGACATTTGGGAAATGGTTTGACCCCCTTAGGAAAGTGCTATCATCATGAAACGTTCAGATCACTTACAACTCAATAGATTCTACCTTCCTGTAACGTTTCAGCCTGATTGGACCTTGTTTTCACACAAATGAACCCAGAATGATGTGAAATTGTGCTTCGTGCAACATAATTCTGGGTGCCATTTAAAAACCATAAGTGCTAATTGGGGTAATGGGGGCTGTTAATTGGAGTACGCTAAAACAAACCTGATCTCTCTAGGACATTCAGAAGCCAAGTTATAAGCCCACAAATGTGTAACTGGACTACTTCTTTAAATTGACACCAGTTCCGGTGACCTTTGGGACATGGTTTGACCCCCTTAGGAAAGTGCTATCATCATGAAACGTTCAGATCACTTACAACTCAGTAGATTCTACCTTCCTGTAACGTTTCAGCCTGATTGGACCTTGTTTTCACACAAATGAACCCAGAATGATGTGAAATTGTGCTTCGTGCAACATAATTCTGGGTGCCATTTACAAACCATAAGTGCTAATGACTCCACTCCTTTTTGTGGTTTTAGGGGCTGTTGATTGGAGTACACTAAAACAAACTAACCTCTCTAGGACATTCAGAAGCCAAGTTATAAGCCCACAAAGGTGTAACTGGACTACTACTTTAAAGTGACACCAGGCCCGGTGACCTTTGGGACATGGTTTTACCCCCTATAGGAATGTGCGATCATCTTGAAACGTTCAGATCACTTACAACTCAATAGATTCTACCTTCTTGTAGCGTTTCAGCCTGGTTGGACCTTGTTTTCACACAAATGGACCCAGAATGATGTGAAATTGTGCTTCGTGCAACATAATTCTGGGTGCCATTTACAAACCATAAGTGCTAATGACTCCATTCCTTTTTGTGGTTGTAGGGGCTGTTGATTGGAGTACATTAAAACAAACCTGATCTCTCTAGGACATTCAGAAGTCAAGTTATAAGCCCACAAATGTGTAACTGGACTACTACTTTAAATTGACACCAGATCCGGTGACCTTTGGGACATGGTTTGACCCCCTTAGGAAAGTGCTATCATCATGAAACATTCAGATCACTTACAACTCAATAGATTCTACCTTCCTGTAACGTTTCAGCCTGATTGGACCTTGTTTTCACACAAATGAACCCAGAATGATGTGAAATTGTGCTTCGTGCAACATAATTCTGGGTGCCATTTACAAACCATAAGTGCTAATGACTCCATTCCTTTTTGTGGTTGTAGGGGCTGTTGATTGGTGAACACTGAAACAAACCTAACCTCTCTAGGACATTCAGAAGCCAAGTTATAAGCCCACAAAGGTGTAACTGGACTACTTCTTTAAAGTGACACCAGGCCCGGTGACCTTTGGGACATGGTTTTACCCCCTATAGGAATGAGCGAACATCTTGAAACGTTCAGATCACTTACAACTCAATAGATTCTACCTTCTTGTAGCGTTTCAGCCTGATTGGACCTTGTTTTCACACAAATGGACCCAGAATGATGTGAAATTGTGCTTCGTGCAACATAATTCTGGGTGTCATTTACAAACCTTAAGTGCTAATGACTCCATTCCTTTTTGTGGTTGTAGGGGCTGTTGATTGGAGTACACTAAAACAAACCTGATCTCTCTAGGACATTCAGAAGCCAAGTTATAAGCCCACAAATGTGTAACTGAACTACTTCTTTAAATTGACACCAGATCCAGTGACCTTTGGGACATGGTTTGACCCCCTTAGGAAAGAGCTATCATCATGAAACGTTCAGATCACTTACAACTCAATAGATTCTACCTTCCTGTAACGTTTCAGCCTGATTGGACCTTGTTTTCACACAAATGGACCCAGAATGATGTGAAATTGTGCTTTGTGCAACATAATTCTAGGTGCCATTTACAAACCATAAATGCTAATGACTCCATTCCTTTTTGTGGTTTTAGGGGCTGTTGATTGGAGTACACTAAAACAAACCTGACCTCTCTAGGACATTCAGAATCCAAGTTATATGCCCACAAATGTGTAACTGGACTACTTCTTTAAAGTGACACCAGATCCGGTGACATTTGGGAAATGGTTTGACCCCCTTAGGAAAGTGCTATCATCATGAAACGTTCAGATCACTTACAACTCAATAGAGTCTACCTTCCTGTAACGTTTCAGCCTGATTGGACCTTGTTTTCACACAAATGAACCCAGAATGATGTGAAATTGTGCTTCGTGCAACATAATTCTGGGTGCCATTTACAAACCATAAGTGCTAATGACTCCATTCCTTTTTGTGGTTTTAGGGGCTGTTGATTGGAGTACACTAAAACAAACTAACCTCTCTAGGACATTCAGAAGCCAAGTTATAAGCCCACAAAGGTGTAACTGGACCACTACTTTAAAGTGACACCAGGCCCGGTGACCTTTGGGACATGGTTTGACCCCCTTAGGAAAGTGCTATCATCATGAAACGTTCAGATCACTTACAACTCAGTAGATTCTACCTTCCTGTAACGTTTCAGCCTGATTGGACCTTGTTTTCACACAAATGAACCCAGAATGATGTGAAATTGTGCTTCGTGCAACAAAATTCCGGGTGCCATTTACAAACCATAAGTGCTAATATCTCCATTCCTTTTTGTGGTTGTAGGGGCTGTTGATTGGAGTACATTAAAACAAACCTGATATCTCTAGGACATTCAGAAGCCATGTTATAAGCCCACAAATGTGTAACTGGACTGCTTCTTTAAATTAACACCAGATCCGGTGACCTTTGGGACATGGTTTGACCCCCTTAGGAAAATGCTATCATCATGAAACGTTCAGATCACTTACAACTCAATAGATTCTACCTTCCTGTAACGTTTCAGCCTGATTGGACCTTGTTTTCACACAAATGAACCCAGAATGATGTGAAATTGTGCTTCGTGCAACATAATTCTGGGTGCCATTTACAAACCATAAGTGCTAATGACTCCATTCCTTTTTGTGTTTGTAGGGTCTCTTGATTGGAGTACATTAAAACAAACCTGATCTCTCTAGGACATTCAGAAGCCAAGTTATAAGCACACAAATGTGTAACTGGACTACTTCTTTAAATTGACACCAGATCCGGTGACCTTTGGGACATGGTTTGACCCCCTTAGGAAAGTGCTATCATCATGAAACGTTCAGATCACTTACAACTAAATAGATTCTACCTTCCTGTAACGTTTCAGCCTGATTGGACCTTGTTTTCACACAAATGATCCCAGAATGATGTGAAATTGTGCTTCGTGCAACATAATTCTGGGTGCCATTTACATACCATAAGTGCTAATGACTTCATTCCTTTTTGTGGTTGTAGAGGCTGTTGATTGGAGTACATTAAAACAAACCTGATATCTCTAGGACATTCAGAAGCCAAGTTATAAGCCCACAAATGTGTAACTGGACTACTTCTTTAAATTGACACCAGATCCGGTGACCTTTGCGACATGGTTTGACCCCCTTAGGAAAGTGCTATCATCATGAAACGTTCAGATCACTTACAACTCAATAGATTCTACCTTCCTGTAACGTTTCAGCCTGATTGGACCTTGTTTTCACACAAATGAACCCAGAATGATGTGAAATTGTGCTTCGTGCAACATAATTCTGGGTGCCATTTAAAAACCATAAGTGCTAATGACTCCATTCCTTTTTGTGGTTGTAGGGGCTGTTGATTGGAGTATACTAAAACAAGCCTGATCTCTCTAGGACATTCAGAAGCCAAGTTATAAGCCCACAAATGAGTAACTGGACTACTTCTTTAAATTGACACCAGATCCGGTGGCCTTTGGGACATGGTTAGACCCCCTTAGGAAAGTGCTATCATCATGAAATGTTCAGATCACTTACAACTCAATAGATTCTACCTTCCTGTAAGGTGTCAGCCTGATTGGACCTTGTTTTCACACAAATGAACCCAGAATAATGTGAAATTGTGCTTCGTGCAACATAATTCTGGGTGCCATTTACAAACCATAAGTGCTAATGACTCCATTCCTTTTTGTTGTTGTAGGGGCTGTTGATTGGAGTACACTAAAACAAACCTGACCTCTCTAGGACATTCAGAAGCCAAGTTATAAGCCCACAAAGGTGTAACTGGACTACTTCTTTAAAGTGACACCAGGCCCGGTGACCTTTGGGACATGGTTTGACCCCCTATAGGAATGTGCGATCATCATGAAACGTTCAGATCACTTACAACTCAATAGATTCTACCTTCTTGTAACGTTTCAGCCTGATTGAACCTTGTTTTCACACAAATGGACCCAGAATGATGTGAAATTGTGCTTCGTGCAACATAATTCTGGGTGCCATTTACAAACCATAAGTGCTAATGACTCCATTCCTTTTGTGGTTGTAGGGGCTGTTGATTGGAGTACACTAAAACAAACCTGATCTCTCTAGGACATTCAGAAGCCAAGTTATAAGCCCACAAATGTGTAACTGGACTACTTCTATTGACACCAGATCCGGTGACCTTTGGGACATGGTTTGATCCCCTTAGGAAAGCGCTATCATCATGAAACGTTCAGATGACTTACAACTAAATAGATTTTACCTTCCTGTAACGTTTCAGCCTGACTGGACCTTGTTTTCACACAAATGAACCCAGAATGATGTGAAATTGTGCTTCGTGCAACATAATTCTGGGTGCCATTTACAAACCATAAATGCTAATGACTTCATTCCGTTTTGTGGTTGTAGGGGCTGTTGATTGGAGTACATTAAAACAAACCTGATCTCTCTAGGACATTCAGAAGCCAAGTTATAAGCCCACAAATGTGTAACTGGACTACTTCTTTAAAGTGACACCAGATCCGGTGACCTTTGGGACATGGTTTGACCCCCTTAGGAAAGTGCTATCATCATGAAACGTTCAGATCACTTACAACTCAATAGATTCTACCTTCCTGTAACGTTTCAGCCTGATTGGACCTTGTTTTCACACAAATGGACCCAGAATGATGTGAAATTGTGCTTCGTGCAACATAATTCTGGGTGCCATTTACAAACCATAAGTGCTAATGACTCCATTCCTTTTTGTGGTTGTAGGGGCTGTTGATTGGAGTACACTAAAACAAACCTGACCTCTCTAGGACATTCAGAAGCCAAGTTATAAGCCCACCAATGTGTAACTGGACTACTTCTTTAAAGTGACACCAGGCCCGGTGACCTTTGGGAGATGGTTTGACCCCCTATAGGAATGTGATATCATCATGAAACGTTCAGATCACTTACAACTCAATAGATTCTACCTTCTTGTAACGTTTCAGCCTGATTGGACCTTGTTTTCACACAAATGGACCCAGAATGATGTGAAATTGTGCTTCGTGCAACATAATTCTGGGTGCCATTTACAAACCATAAGTGCTAATGACTCCATTCCTTTTGTGGTTGTAGGGGCTGTTGATTGGAGTACACTAAAACAAACCTGATCTCTCTGGGACATTCAGAAGCCAAGTTATAAGCCCACAAATGTGTAACTGGACTACTTCTATTGACACCAGATCCGGTGACATTTGGGACATGGTTTGATCCCCTTAGGAAAGCGCTATCATCATGAAACGTTCAGATGACTTACAACTAAATAGATTTTACCTTCCTGTAACGTTTCAGCCTGACTGGACCTTGTTTTCACACAAATGAACCCAGAATGATGTGAAATTGTGCTTCGTGCAACATAATTCTGGGTGCCATTTACAAACCATAAATGCTAATGACTTCATTCCTTTTTGTGGTTGTAGGGGCTGTTGATTGGAGTACATTAAAACAAACCTGATCTCTCTAGGACATTCAGAAGCCAAGTTATAAGCCCACAAATGTGTAACTGGACTACTTCTTTAAAGTGACACCAGATCCGGTGACCTTTGGGACATGGTTTGACCCCCTTAGGAAAGTGCTATCATCATGAAACGTTCAGATCACTTACAACTCAATAGATTCTACCTTCCTGTAACGTTTCAGCCTGATTGGACCTTGTTTTCACACAAATGGACCCAGAATGATGTGAAATTGTGCTTCGTGCAACATAATTATGGGTGCCATTTACAAACCATAAGTGCTAATGACTCCATTCCTTTTTGTGGTTGTAGGGGCTGTTGATTGGAGTACACTAAAACAAACCTGACCTCTCTAGGACATTCAGAAGCCAAGTTATAAGCCCACCAATGTGTAACTGGACTACTTCTTTAAAGTGACACCAGGCCCGGTGACCTTTGGGAGATGGTTTGACCCCCTATAGGAATGTGATATCATCATGAAACGTTCAGATCACTTACAACTCAATAGATTCTACCTTCTTGTAACGTTTCAGCCTGATTGGACCTTGTTTTCACACAAATGGACCCAGAATGATGTGAAATTGTGCTTCGTGCAACATAATTCTGGGTGCCATTTACAAACCATAAGTGCTAATGACTCCATTCCTTTTGTGGTTGTAGGGGCTGTTGATTGGAGTACACTAAAACAAACCTGATCTCTCTGGGACATTCAGAAGCCAAGTTATAAGCCCACAAATGTGTAACTGGACTACTTCTTTAAATTGACACCAGATCCGGTGACCTTTGGGACATGGTTTGATCCCCTTAGGAAAGCGCTATCATCATGAAACGTTCAGATCACTTACAACTAAATAGATTCTACCTTCCTGTAACGTTTCAGCCTGATTGGACCTTGTTTTCACACAAATGAACCCAGAATGATGTGAAATTGTGCTTCGTGCAACATAATTCTGGGTGCCATTTACAAACCATAAATGCTAATGACTCCATTCCTTTTTGTGGTTTTAGGGGCTGTTGATTGGAGTACATTAAAACAAACCTGATCTCTCTAGGACATTCAGAAGCCAAGTTATAAGCCCACAAATGTGTAACTGGACTACTTCTTTAAATTGACACCAGATCCGGTGACCTTTGGAACATGGTTTGACCCCCTTAGGAAAGTGCTATCATCATGAAACGTTCAGATCACTTACAACTCAATAGATTCTACCTTCCTGTAACGTTTCAGCCTGATTGGACCTTGTTTTCACACAAATGGACCCAGAATGATGTGAAATTGTGCTTCGTGCAACATAATTCTGGGTGCCATTTACAAACCATAAGTGCTAATGACTCCATTCCTTTTTGTGGTTGTAGGGGCTGTTGATTGGAGTACACTAAAACAAACCTGACCTCTATAGGACATTCAGAAGCCAAGTTATAAGCCCACAAATGTGTAACTGGACTACTTCTTTAAAGTGACACCAGGCCCGGTGACCTTTGGGACATGGTTTGACCCCCTATAGGAATTTGAGATCATCATAAAACTTTCAGATCACTTACAACTCAATAGATTCTACCTTCTTGTAACGTTTCAGCCTGATTGGACCTTGTTTTCACACAAATGGACCCAGAATGATGTGAAATTGTGCTTTGTGCAACATAATTCTGGGTGCCATTTACAAACCATAAATGCTAATGACTTCATTCCTTTTTGTGGTTGTAGGGGCTGTTGATTGGAGTACATTAAAACAAACCTGATCTCTCTAGGACATTCAGAAGCCAAGTTATAAGCCCACAAATGTGTAACTGGACTACTTCTTTAAAGTGACACCAGGCCCGGTGACCTTTGGGAGATGGTTTGACCCCCTATAGGAATGTGATATCATCATGAAACGTTCAGATCACTTACAACTCAATAGATTCTACCTTCTTGTAACGTTTCAGCCTGATTGGACCTTGTTTTCACACAAATGGACCCAGAATGATGTGAAATTGTGCTTCGTGCAACATAATTCTGGGTGCCATTTACAAACCATAAGTGCTAATGACTCCATTCCTTTTGTGGTTGTAGGGGCTGTTGATTGGAGTACACTAAAACAAACCTGATCTCTCTGGGACATTCAGAAGCCAAGTTATAAGCCCACAAATGTGTAACTGGACTACTTCTTTAAATTGACACCAGATCCGGTGACCTTTGGGACATGGTTTGATCCCCTTAGGAAAGCGCTATCATCATGAAACGTTCAGATCACTTACAACTAAATAGATTCTACCTTCCTGTAACGTTTCAGCCTGATTGGACCTTGTTTTCACACAAATGAACCCAGATTGATGTGAAATTGTGCTTCGTGCAACATAATTCTGGGTGCCATTTACAAACCATAAATGCTAATGACTCCATTCCTTTTTGTGGTTGTAGGGGCTGTTGATTGGAGTACATTAAAACAAACCTGATCTCTCTAGGACATTCAGAAGCCAAGTTATAAGCCCACAAATGTGTAACTGGACTACTTCTTTAAATTGACACCAGATCCGGTGACCTTTGGGACATGGTTTGACCCCCTTAGGAAAGTGCTATCATCATGAAACGTTCAGATCACTTACAACTCAATAGATTCTACCTTCCTGTAACGTTTCAGCCTGATTGGACCTTGTTTTCACACAAATGGACCCAGAATGATGTGAAATTGTGCTTCGTGCAACATAATTCTGGGTGCCATTTACAAACCATAAGTGCTAATGACTCCATTCCTTTTTGTGGTTGTAGGGGCTGTTGATTGGAGTACACTAAAACAAACCTGACCTCTATAGGACATTCAGAAGCCAAGTTATAAGCCCACAAATGTGTAACTGGACTACTTCTTTAAAGTGACACCAGGCCCGGTGACCTTTGGGACATGGTTTGACCCCCTATAGGAATTTGAGATCATCATAAAACTTTCAGATCACTTACAACTCAATAGATTCTACCTTCTTGTAACGTTTCAGCCTGATTGGACCTTGTTTTCACACAAATGGACCCAGAATGATGTGAAATTGTGCTTTGTGCAACATAATTCTGGGTGCCATTTACAAACCATAGGTGCTAATGACTCCATTCCTTTTTGTGGTTGTAGGGGCTGTTGATTGGAGCATACTAAAACAAACCTGATCTCTCTAGGACATTCAGAAGCCAAGTTATAAGCCTACAAATGTGTAACTGGACTACTTCTTTAAATTGACACCAGATCCGGTGACCTTTGGGACATGGTTTGACCCCCTTAGGAAAGCGCTATCATCATGAAACGTTCAGATCACTTACAACTCAATAGATTCTAGCTTCCAGTAACGTTTCAGCCTGATTGGACCTTGTTTTCACACAAATGAACCCAGAATGATGTGAAATTGTGCTTCGTGCAAAATAATTCTGGGTGCCATTTACAAACCATAAGTGCTAATGACTCCATTCCTTTTTGTGGTTGTAGGGGCTGTTGATTGGAGTACACTAAAACAAACCTAACCTCTCTAGGACATTCAGAAGCCAAGTTATAAGCCCACAAAGGTGTAACTGGACTACTTTAAAGTGACACTTGGCCCGGTGACCTTTGGGACATGGTTTGACCCCCTATAGGAATGTGCGATCATCTTGAAACGTTCAGATCACTTACAACTCAATAGATTCTACCTTCTTGTAGCGTTTCAGCCGGATTAGACCTTGTTTTCACACAAATTGACCCAGAATCATGTGAAATTGTGCTTCGTGCAACATAATTCTGGGTGCCACTTACAAACCATAAGTGCTAATGACTCCATTCCTTTTTGTGGTTGTAGGGGCTGTTAATTGGAGTACATTAAAACAAACCTGATCTCTCTAGGACATTCAGAAGCCAAGTTATAAGCCCACAAATGTGTAACTGGACTACTTCTTAAAAATTGACACCAGATCCAGTGACCTTTGGCACATGGTTTGACCCCCTTAGGAAAGTGCTATCATCATGAAACGTTCAGATCAGTTACAACTGAATAGATTCTACCTTCCTGTAACGTTTCAGCCTGATTGGACCTTGTTTTCACACAAATGGACCCAGAATGATGTGAAATTGTGCTTCGTGCAAAATAATTCTGGGTGCCATTTACAAACCATAAGTGCTAATGACTCCATTCCTTTTTGTGGTTGTAGGGGCTGTTGATTGGAGTACACTAAAACAAACCTAACCTCTCTTGGACATTCAGAAGCCAAGTTATAAGCCCACAAAGGTGTAACTGGACTACTTCTTTAAAGTGACACTTGGCCCGGTGACCTTTGGGACATGGTTTGACCCCCTATAGGAATGTGCGATCATCTTGAAACGTTCAAATCACTTACAACTCAATAGATTCTACCTTCTTGTAGCGTTTCAGCCGGATTGGACCTTGTTTTCACACAAATTGACCCAGAATGATGTGAAATTGTGCTTCGTGCAACATAATTCTGGGTGCCACTTACAAACCATAAGTGCTAATGACTCCATTCCTTTTTGTGGTTGTAGGGGCTGTTGATTGGAGTACACTAAAACAAACTAACCTCTCTAGGACATTCAGAAGCCAAGTTATAAGCCCACAAAGGTGTAACTGGACTACTACTTTAAAGTGACACCAGGCCCGGTGACCTTTGGAACATGGTTTTACCCCCTATAGGAATGTGCGATCATCTTGAAACGTTCAGATCACTTACTACTCAATAGATTCTACCTTCTTGTAGCGTTTCAGCCTGATTGGACCTTGTTTTCACACAAATGAACCCAGAATGATGTGAAATTGTGCTTCGTGCAACATAATTCTGGGTGCCATTTAAAAACCATAAGTGCTAATGACTCCATTCCTTTTTGGGGTAATGGGGGCTGTTAATTGGAGTACGCTAAAACAAACCTGATCTCTCTAGGACATTCAGAAGCCAAGTTATAAGCCCACAAATGTGTAACTGGACTACTTCTTTAAATTGACCCCAGTTCCGGTGACCTTTGGGACATGGTTTGACCCCATTAGGAAAGTGCTATCATCATGAAACGTTCAGATCACTTACAACTCAGTAGATTCTACCTTCCTGTAACGTTTCAGCCTGATTGGACCTTGTTTTCACACAAATGAACCCAGAATGATGTGAAATTGTGCTTCGTGCAACATAATTCTGGGTGCCATTTACAAACCATAAGTGCTAATATCTCCATTCCTTTTTGTGGTTGTAGGGGCTGTTGATTGGAGTACATTAAAACAAACCTAACCTCTCTAGGACATTCAGAAGCCAAGTTATAAGCCCACAAAGGTGTAACTGGACTACTTCTTTAAAGTGACACCAGGCCCGAGAACCTTTGGGAAATGGTTTTACCCCCTATAGGAATGTGCGATCATCTTGAAACGTTCAGATCACTTACAAAATAGATTCTACCTTCTTGTTGCGTTTCAGCCTGATTGGACCTTGTTTTCACACAAATGGACCCAGAATGATGTGAAATTGTGCATCGTGCAACATAATTCTGGGTGCCATTTACAAACCATAAGTGCTAATGACTCCATTCCTTTTTGTGTTTGTAGGGGCTCTTGATTGGAGTACATTAAAACAAACCTGATCTCTCTAGGACATTCAGAAGCCAAGTTATAAGCCCACAAATGTGTAACTGGACTACTTCTTTAAATTGACACCAGATCCGGTGACCTTTGGGACATGGTTTGACCCCCTAAGGAAAGTGCTATCATCATGAAACGTTCAGATCACTTACAACTCAATACATTCTACCTTCCTGTAACGTTTCAGCCTGATTGGACCTTGTTTTCACACAAATGAACCCAGAATGATGTGAAATTGTGCTTCGTGCAACATAATTCTGGGTGCCATTTACATACCATAAGTGCTAATGACTCCATTCCTTTTTGTGGTTGTAGGGGCTGTTGATTGGAGTACATTAAAACAAACCTGATATCTCTAGGACATTCAGAAGCCAAGTTATAAGCCCACAAATGTGTAACTGGACTACTTCTTTAAAGTGACACCAAATCCGGTGACCTTTGCGACATGGTTTGACCCCCTTAGGAAAGTGCTATCATCATGAAACGTTCAGATCACTTACAACTCAATAGATTCTACCTTCCTGTAACGTTTCAGCCTGATTGGACCTTGTTTTCACACAAATGGACCCAGAATGATGTGAAATTGTGCTTTGTGCAACATAATTCTGGGTGCCATTTACAAACCATAGGTGCTAATGACTCCATTCCTTTTTGTGGTTGTAGGGGCTGTTGATTGGAGTACACTAAAACAAACCTGACCTCTCTAGGACATTCAGAAACCAAGTTATAAGCCCACAAAGGTGTAACTGGACTACTTCTTTAAAGTGACACCAGGCCCGGTGACCTTTGGGACATGGTTTGACCCCCTATGGGAATGTGAGATCATCATGAAACGTTCAGATCACTTACAACTCAATAGATTCTACCTTCTTGTAACATTTCAGCCTGATTGGACCTTGTTTTCACACAAATGGACCCAGAATGATGTGAAATTGTGCTTCGTGCAACATAATTCTGGGTGCCATTTACAAACCATAAGGCTAATGACTCCATTCCTTTTGTGGTTGTAGGGGCTGTTGATTGGAGTACACTAAAACAAACCTGATCTCTCTAGGACATTCAGAAGCCAAGTTATAAGCCCACAAATGTGTAACTGGACTACTTCTTTAAATTGACACCAGATCCGGTGACCTTTGGGACATGGTTTGACCCCCTTAGGAAAGTGCTATCATCATGAAACGTTCAGATCACTTACAACTCAATACATTCTACCTTCCTGTAATGTTTCAGCCTGATTGGACCTTGTTTTCACACAAATGAACCCAGAATGATGTGAAATTGTGCTTCGTGCAACATAATTCTGGGTGCCATTTACATACCATAAGTGCTAATGACTCCATTCCTTTTTGTGGTTGTAGGGGCTGTTGATTGGAGTACATTAAAACAAACCTGATATCTCTAGGACATTCAGAAGCCAAGTTATAAGCCCACAAATGTGTAACTGGACTACTTCTTTAAATTGACACCAGATCCGGTGACCTTTGCGACATGGTTTGACCCCCTTAGGAAAGTGCTATCATCATGAAACGTTCAGATCTCTTACAACTAAATAGATTCTACCTTCCTGTAACGTTTCAGCCTGATTGGACCTTGTTTTCACACAAATGAACCCAGAATGATGTGAAATTGTGCTTCGTGCAACATAATTCTGGGTGCCATTTACAAACCATAAATGCTAATGACTCCATTCCTTTTGTGGTTGTAGGGGCTGTTGATTGGAGTACACTAAAACAAACCTGATCTCTCTAGGACATTCAGAAGCCAAGTTATAAGCCCACAAATGTGTAACTGGACTACTTCTTTAAATTGACACCAGATCCGGTGACCTTTGGGACATGGTTTGATCCCCTTAGGAAAGCGCTATCATCATGAAACGTTCAGATCACTTACAACTAAATAGATTCTACCTTCCTGTAACGTTTCAGCCTGATTGGACCTTATTTTCACACAAATGAACCCAGAATGATGTGAAATTGTGCTTCGTGCAACATAATTCTGGGTGCCATTTACAAACCATAAATGCTAATGACTCCATTCCGTTTTGTGGTTGTAGGGGCTGTTGATTGGAGTACATTAAAACAAACCTGATCTCTCTAGGACATTCAGAAGCCAAGTTATAAGCCCACAAATGTGTAACTGGACTACTTCTTTAAATTGACACCAGATCCGGTGACCTTTGGGACATGGTTTGACCCCCTTAGGAAAGTGCTATCATCATGAAACGTTCAGATCACTTACAACTCAATAGATTCTACCTTCTTGTAACGTATCAGCCTGATTGAACCTTGTTTTCACACAAATGGACCGAGAATGATGTGAAATTGTGCTTCGTGCAACATAATTCTGGGTGCCATTTACAAACCATAAGTGCTAATGACTCCATTCCTTTTTGTGGTTGTAGGGGCTGTTGATTGGAGTATACTAAAACAAACCTGATCTCTCTAGGACATTCAGAAGCCAAGTTATAAGCCCACAAATGTGTAACTGGACTACTTCTTTAAATTGACACCAGATCCGTTGACCTTTGGGACAAGGTTTGACCCCCTTAGGAAAGCGCTATCATCATGAAACGTTCAGATCACTTACAACTCAATAGATTCTAGCTTCCAGTAACGTTTCAGCCTGATTGGACCTTGTTTTCACACAAATGACCCAGAATGATGTGAAATTGTGCTTCGTGCAAAATAATTCTGGGTGCCATTTACAAACCATAAGTGCTAATGACTCCATTCCTTTTTGTGGTTGTAGGGGCTGTTGATTGGAGTACACTAAAACAAACCTAACCTCTCTAGGACATTCAGAAGCCAAGTTATAAGCCCACAAAGGTGTAACTGGACTACTTCTTTAAAGTGACACTTGGCCCGGTGACCTTTGGGACATGGTTTGACACCCTATAGGAATGTGCGATCATCTTGAAACGTTCAGATCACTTACAACTCAATAGATTCTACCATCTTGTAGCGTTTCAGCCGGATTTGACCTTGTTTTCACACAAATTGACCCAAAATGATGTGAAATTGTGCTTCGTGCAACATAATTCTGGGTGCCACTTACAAACCATAAGTGCTAATGACTCCATTCCTTTTTGGGGTTGTAGGGGCTGTTGATTGGAGTACATTAAAACAAACCTGATCTCTCTAGGACATTCAGAAGCCAAGTTATAAGCCCACAAATGTGTAACTGGACTACTTCTTTAAATTGACACCAGATCCGGTGACCTTTGGGACATGGTTTGACCCCCTTAGGAAAGTGCTATCATCATGAAACGTTCAGATCACTTACAACTAAATAGATTCTACCTTCCTGTAACGTTTCAGCCTGATTGGACCTTGTTTTCACACAAATGGACCCAGAATGATGTGAAATTGTGCTTCGTGCAACATAATTCTGGGTGCCATTTACAAACCATAAGTGCTAATGACTCCATTCCTTTTTGTGGTTGTAGCGGCTGTCGATTGGAGTACACTAAAACAAACCTAACCTCTCTAGGACATTCAGAAGCCAAGTTATAAGCCCACAAAGGTGTAACTGGACTACTTCTTTAAAGTGACACCAGGCCCCGTGACCTTTGGGACATGGTTTTACCCCCTATAGGAATGTGCGATCATCTTGAAACGTTCAGATCACTTACAACTCAATAGATTCTACCTTCTTGTAGCGTTTCAGCCTGATTGGACCTTGTTTTCACACAAATGGACCCAGAATGATGTGAAATTGTGCTTCGTGCAACATAATTCTGGGTGCCATTTACAAACCATAAGTGCTAATGACTCCATTCCTTTTTGTGGTTGTAGGGGCTGTTGATTGGAGTACACTAAAACAAACCTGATCTCTCTAGGACATTCAGAAGCCAAGTTATAAGCCCACAAATGTGTAACTGGACTACTTCTTTAAATTGACACCAGATCCGGTGATCTTTGGGACATGGTTTGACCCCCTTAGGAAAGTGCTATCATCATGAAACGTTCAGATCACTTACAACTCAGTAGATTCTACCTTCCTGTAACGTTTCAGCCTGATTGGACCTTGTTTTCACACAAATGAACCCAGAATGATGTGAAATTGTGCTTCGTGCAACATAATTCTGGGTGCCATTTAAAAACCATAAGTGCTAATGACTCCATTCCTTTTTGTGGTTGTAGGGGCTGTTGATTGGAGTACACTAAAACAAACCTGACCTCTCTAGGACATTCAGAAGCCAAGATATAAGCCCACAAATGTGTAACTGGACTACTTCTTTAAAGTGACACCAGATCCGGTGACCTTTGGGACATGGTTTGACCCCCTTAGGAAAGTGCGATGATCATGAAACGTTCAGATCACTTACAACTCAATAGATTCTACCTTCCTGTATTGTTTCAGCCTGATTGGACCTTGTTTTCACACAAAGGAACCCAGAATGATGTGAAATTGTGCTTCGTGCAACATAATTCTGGGTGCCATTTAAAAACCATAAGTGCTAATGTCTCCATTCCTTTTTGTGGTGGTAGGGGCTGTTGATTGGAGTACACTAAAGTAAACCTGATCGCTCTAGGACATTCAGAAGCCAAGTTATAAGCCCACAAATGTGTAACTGGACTACTTCTTTAAATTGACACCAGATCCGGTGACCTTTGGGACATGGTTTGACCCCCTTAGGAAAGTGCTATTATCATGAAACGTTCAGATCACTTACAACTCAATAGATTCTACCTTCCTGTAACGTTTCAGCCTGATTGGACCTTGTTTTCACACAAATGAACCCAGAATGATGTGAAATTGTGCTTCGTGCAACATAATTCTGGGTGCCATTTACAAACCATAAATGCTAATGACTCCATTCCTTTTTGTGGTTGTAGGGGCTGTTGATTGGAGTACATTAAAACAAACCTGATCTCTCTAGGACATTCAGAAGCCAAGTTATAAGCCCACAAATGTGTAACTGGACTACTTCTTTAAATTGACACCAGATCCAGTGACCTTTGGGACATGGTTTGACCCCCTTAGGAAAGTGCTATCATCATGAAACTTTCAGATCACTTACAACTCAATAGATTCTACCTTCCTGTAACGTTTCAGCCTGATTGGACCTTGTTTTCACACAAATGGACCCAGAATGATGTGAAATTGTGCTTCGTGCAACATAATTCTGGGTGCCATTTACAAACCATAAGTGCTAATTACTCCATTCCTTTTTGTGGTTGTAGGGGCTGTTGATTGGAGTACACTAAAACAAACCTGACCTCTCTAGGACATTCAGAAGCCAAGTTATAAGCCCACAAAGGTGTAACTGGACTACTTCTTTAAAGTAACACCAGGCCCGGTGACCTTTGGGACATGGTTTGACCCCCTATGGGAATGTGAGATCATCATGAAACGTTCAGATCACTTACAACTTAATAGATTCTACCTTCTTGTAACGTTTCAGGCTGATTGGACCTTGTTTTCACACAAATGGACCCAGAATGATGTGAAATTGTGCTTCGTGCAACATAATTCTGGGTGCCATTTACAAACCATAAGTGCTAATGACTCCATTCCTTTTGTGGTTGTAGGGGCTGTTGATTGGAGTACACTAAAACAAACCTGATCTCTCTAGGACATTCAGAAGCCAAGTTATAAGCCCACAAATGTGTAACTGGACTACTTCTTTAAATTGACACCAGATCCGGTGACCTTTGGGACATGGTTTGATCCCCTTAGGAAAGCGCTATCATCATGAAACGTTCAGATCACTTACAACTAAATAGATTCTACCTTCCTGTAACGTTTCAGCCTGATTGGACCTTGTTTTCACACAAATGAACCCAGAATGATGTGAAATTGTGCTTCGTGCAACATAATTCTGGGTGCCATTTACAAACCATAAATGCTAATGACTCCATTCCTTTTTGTGGTTGTAGGGGCTGTTGATTGGAGTACATTAAAACAAACCTGATCTCTCTAGGACATTCAGAAGCCAAGTTATAAGCCCACAATTGTGTAACTGGACTACTTCTTTAAATTGACACCAGATCCGGTGACCTTTGGGACATGGTTTGACCCCCTTAGGAAAGTGCTATCATCATGAAACGTTCAGATCACTTACAACTCAATAGATTCTACCTTCTTGTAACGTATCAGCCTGATTGGACCTTGTTTTCACACAAATGGACCCAGAATGATGTGAAATTGTGCTTCGTGCAACATAATTCTGGGTGCCATTTAAAAACCATAAGTGCTAATGACTCCATTTCTTTTTGTGGTTGTAGGGGCTGTTGATTGGAGTACACTAAAACAAACCTGATCTCTCTAGGACATTCAGAAGCCAAGTTATAAGCCCACAAATGTGTAACTGGACTACTTCTTTAAAGTGACACCAGGCCCGGTGACCTTTGGGACATGGTTTGACCCCCTATAGGAATGTGCGATCATCATGAAACGTTCAGATCACTTACAACTCAATAGATTCTACCTTCTTGTAACATTTCAGCCTGAGTGGACCTTGTTTTCACACAAATGGACCCAGAATGATGTGAAATTGTGCTTTGTGCAACATAATTCTGGGTGCCATTTAAAAACCATAAGTGCTAATGATTCCATTCCTTTTTGAGGTTGTAGGGGCTGTTGATTGGAGTACACTAAAACAAACCTGATCTCTCTAGGACATTCAGAAGCCAAGTTATAAGCCCTCAAAGGTGTAATTGGACTACTTCTTTAAAGTGACACCAGGCCCGATGACCTTTGGGACATGGTTTGACCCCCTATAGGAATGTGCGATCGACATGAAACGTTCAGATCACTTATAACTCAATAGATTCTACCTTCTTGTAACGTTTCAGCCTGATTGGACCTTGTTTTCACACAAATGGACCCAGAATGATGTGAAATTGTGCTTCGTGCAACATAATTCTGGGTGCCATTTACAAACCATAAGTGCTAATGACTCCATTCCTTTTTGTGGTTGTAGGGCCTGTTGATTGGAGTACACTAAAACAATTCTGATCTCTCTAGGACATTCAGAAGCCAAGTTATAAGCCCACAAATGTGTAACTGGACTACTTCTTTAAAGTGACGTAGAAGTTTGTTCACTTGCTTCCATGCGCTCATGGAACACAGGACATCGCAACCTCTGTGATACTCAAGTAAAGCGTCACACACCAGCTGCTTGCACGTTGGAAATACAATCGGTAGTAACTTCTTACTCCACTCTATGTTGAACTCGTATAGTACGTATATGGGCGGTTGCGGCGGTTTGCGCATTTTCTATCTACCCTCCGCTAATATGACTCTGTGGTCTGTCTCCTGAGAAGGTGCAGTTGGAACTTGCGAGAGTGCACTATCGACGGTCGGCGTTTCCATTTCGTCAACTGTGCCATTTTCAGCCGCTGGCAAACGGCCGTTGACTGTCGATGCGAGACACCAACATAACGTTAGACCGCGACCCTCATGCCAGTTTTCTGTAGTACTGGTTGTAGTTTCTGGTGCACACTCGATACGCCATTACGATCACAATTACGTTGATTAATAAATCCAGTGTTGTAGCGACTGCAGCCAGCGCCGTCGCGCAACTCGTGTCGGTGTTATCTCTCGATACCTTCGTTCGTATCCGAGCGTATGCAGAATCTACGGATCTGGTGAAGTTGCTTGTCACTAGCTTGCGCACGTTAGATATGGCACTTTGCGCGAGTCTCACACAACCATTAAGTGGCGACCGTCGCGTCAGTGCAAAGTTTTTCCGATATATCGCTCGCAACATCGTTTGTCATTTGCTGTACACTGCGCACACTGGCCGCGAGGTCGCGGAGAGGGTCTTCGTTAGGAGTTGTGTAATATCCGCTGACTTGCCGATTCAATTCTGGTGGCGCTGACCCAAACGAGAATGCTTTTAAGGCGCGTGTCGTGGTAACTCTGATAGCGCCGTGGTTGACGAGGACGATCATCTTTAGCAATAGTTCATCTCGAAACGCAACGATGGTGAGGGCGACGGGTTGGCCGGTTCTGCCTTCAGGCCACTCGGTTGCCGCTAGATTGCCCAATGCCACACACGCAGACGAACCCTGTACACACTCAATGACCCGTGTGCGATCGTTGATTTCTGCTAGTACGTTTGCTAGTTCTACGTGCTTCCACGGATCGGGCGTGGGCACGCGCTTGTTTTAGAGGCGTTTTTGCGCAGCCTCTACCCTGCACGACCGCTCGTGGCCGCACTAGCTATATTTATCTTTATTTGTTTCACACACAGACACACACACACACACACACACACACACACACACACACACACACATACACACACACACACACACACACACACACACACACACACACACACACACACACAGGCCCTTGCGTGCAAACCCCGGTCAGGCCTGCAGTGTACACATCAGAGACATGATGTTCTTTCACAGAACTGAGGTTGTTCATTACTAAATGACTTTTACAGGAATATTGTTATTATACTATTCAACAGGTTGATCATAATGATGTGTATTAAACCCACAACCTAGCACTGAGGACAGAGGGACTTTATTTAAATTAGTACTTAATGGAAACGATACATAATGATACATAAGAGCCATGTCATACATTCAGCCTAGGAATAGTAGCATTGTGCAGTATTAAAAATATACACATCAATTGCTCGAATCCCATTGTTGCAAAGTAAAACTCTAATAAAACTCTAGTCTGACATCAACAGAGAAGACTTAGTGTATGTACTACAAATACAGCATTAGGATTTCGAGTGGACCGTGCACCTTGTGAACCATCAGAGGCTTATGACGCAACATATCTTCCAGTTGCTATTAGACAAGTTATAATTCTCGACCATTTTTCGGAACTGGTTTCTTGGGTCCGTGAGTAAATGCCAAATGAGATGATAGTCCTTAAGTTAGTTCCTGGCGATCCCATGTCACGCTCTTGCCCATCAGCCGGTGAACGCTGAGACAGAACTCGATGAGAGTGATGTATTTTTTAAGTGCTCCGAATGTACTTCTAACAAGCGTGCGATTCACTTCGTGAGTAAACCGCAGCTGCAGCTGATTCAAACAGTCGAGCCAACTTTCTACATCACAATATGCGTTTTGTAGTTAGTCGAGTTACCTTTTGTGTGGCGCATGCACGGGTCGTTAGCGTCCAGCTCCCAGCTTAGAGAGTCCTGTATTGACACAGGCGTCAATACATCTCGATGTCATGCAACACACAAAGTCTGTCGCATACAGGTGGGTTAACACATGTACGATACCTTTTGTGTGGCGCATGCACGGGTCGTTAGCGTCCAGCTCCCGGCTTATAGAGAGTCCTGTATTGACACAGACATCAATACATCTCGATGTCATGCAACACACAAAGTCTGTCGCATACAGGTGGGTTAACACACATGTACGATGTGTGCGATGGCGCGCCCGTTTACAATGGGACACGACGATGATCATTGTTAACCAAACTCTTGTTTCTCACGACAGGTGGTAGCGTTGTTTCCTGCACCTGGTCTTCGTGCACAGAGGGTGTTGTAATGTGCTCGTCATAGTCGCGATCGTTGTCACTCGAATCCGTTGTTCTCACGACAGGTGTTAGCGTTGTCTCCTGCATGTTGTCTTCGCGTGCGGCAAGCGTTGTGCTGTGCTCGTTATAATGGTTGTCTTCGTACAAAGGGGGTGTTGAATACTCCTTCGCGAGTAGTCTAGGAGGTGGTGTGATGGGACATATCTCAGAGGCGTTATGTGAGCGTACCACCATGGCCTGAGCAACTGCGACTATTGAGAGTACACCCAGTACAGACAGCGAGATCATTTTTTTTCTTGGGTGTTGTACGTGTGGGTACAGCCGCTTTAATGGCAGTGAGAGCAAGTGGGCAAATGTATTTATAGGTCACTAGCAGAAACTAAGGCACGTGGTCAGTGTAATCGTAACCACCGTAGCTCTTGTCATAATTTAATATACATAGAAATCAGAAACGGGCATGTCAGGATAGACATCACGAGTGATAATGCGGCCAGTATCTGTGTGCGCTTGAGAGCACCTTGTTGTTCTACTGTGGTGCCCACGCCGCCGGGTCTGTAAATGTCATCGACATTCTTTATATACGCATACGCTAAAGACTGTATATTCTCTATGGATTTGAACACGTCCTTTGTTTCGCGTAACGCTTGAGCTGTCTCGAGCGTGATGGCTTGAGTGTACGCCAGTGTTTCGCGTGCACCGAGGTCCGAAGGGGCGTGCGCTACAACTATTAACCTTGGTTTGGGAGTGTGGCGAAACGCTCGCTCCGCTGTAATGGGCGGATGCAATGTTATCGCCTGGTACGTTTCGTTAGTCGGGTCGTAACACACCGGTCAGTCACACGGACCGTCACATTGTATGGGGCACAGTAAGGACAACACGCCGCCGACCGTGACTTCGCACTTGACCGCGGTGGTGTTGTCGATTTGCAAAGGATCACATACGCCTCTCCAGTCGCAATGAGGCACATTGTAGTCGACGCGACCGTCGGTCACCATAGCTTTCGTCAGCCAACACACTCGATTGCCCTTCGAAACATCGGCGATCAACGTGAGCGTAGAGGTCGCCGTCGCTTTAATATCCGTGTGTGAGTGCACGCTCGACGTCGATTGACAACCGGTCATGTCAGACCTGATCAGACCTTCCGAACACATGACCATTAGTTGTTGTGCGGCCGAGAGTATCGCGATCATACCGTTGAGATGTGTAGAAAGCGCGTACACGCCAGCCTTCCACGTTTCCAAAGTTTCCAGCAGTCTAGAGGGACTTGTCTTAGCGCTACGGCTGTGCTGAATTTGCGTTGAGTAGACACAACGGCTTCGACCTCGCTTAGGATCTGTGGGCTCATGTACTCGTGGTAGGCCAAGACGTGTATAGTCGAGCGCGGTGACGCCCCGAACACTTGACCCGGTTTTGTTGTGGCGATATGCGTGTCCAGTAACGCGGCAAAGTCCGCGTGTCTAGCGTGTATTGATTTTACAGCTCACTCATACCCCAACAGTACGGTCCGTAGAAGTTCGTTCACTTGTTTCCATGCGCTCGTGGAACACAGGACATCGCAACCTCTGTGATACTCAAGTAAAGCGTCACACATCAGCTGCTTGCACGTTGGAAATACAATCGGTAGTAACTTCTTACTCCACTCTATGTTGAACTCGGATAGTATGTATATGGGCGGTTGCGGCGGTTTGCGCATTTTCTATCCACCCTACGCTAAAATGACTCTGTGGTCTGTCTCCTGAGATGGTGCGGTTGGAACTTGCGAGAGTGCACTATCGACGGTCGGCGTTTCCATTTCGTCAACTGTGCCATTTTCAGCCGCTGGCAAACGGCCGTCGACGGTCGATGCGAGACACCAACATAACGTTAGACCCGCGACCCTCATGCCAGTTTTCTGTAGTACTGGTTGTAGTTTCTCGTGCACACTCGAAACGCCATTACGATCACAATTACGTTGATTAATAAATCCAGTGTTGTAGCGACTGCAGCCAGCGCCGTCGCGCAACTCATGTCGGTGTTATCTCTCGATACTTTCATTCGTATACGAGCGTATGCAGAATCTACGGATCTGGTGAAGTTGCTTGTCACTAGCTTGCGCACATTTGATATGGCACTTTGCGCGAGACTCACACAACCTGCAGTGGCGACCGTCACGTCAGTGCAAAGTTTTTCCGATATATCGCTCGCAACATCGTTTGTCATTTGCTGTACACTGCGCACACTGGCCGCGAGGTTGCGGAGAGGGTTTTCGTTACGAGTTGTGTAATATCCGCTGACTTGCCGATTCAATTCTGGTGGCGCTGACCCAAACGAGAACGCTTTTAAGGCGCATGTCGTGGTAACTCTGGTAGCGCCGTGGTTGACGAGGACGATCATCTTTAGCAATAGTTCATCTCGAAGCGCAACGATGGTGAGGGCGACGGGTTGGCCGGTTCCGCCTTCAGGCCACTCGGTTGCCACTAGATTGCCCAATGCCACACACGCAGACAAACCCTGTACACACTCAATGACCCGTGTGCGATCGTTGATTTCTGCTAGTACGTTTGCTAGTTCTACGTGCTTCCACGGATCGGGCGTGGGCACACGCTTGTTTTAGAGGCGTTTTCGCGCAGCCTCTACCCTGAACGACCGCTCGTGGCCACACTAGCTATATTTATCTTTATTTGTTTCACACACACACACACACACACACACACACACACACACACACACACACACACACACACACACACACACACACACACACACACACACACACACACACACACACACACACACACACACACACACACACACAGGCCCTTGCGTGCAAACCCCGGTCAGGCCTGCAGTGTACACATCAGAGACATGATGTTCTTTCACAGAACTGAGGTTGTTCATTACTAAATGACTTTTACAGGAATATTGTTATTATACTATTCAACAGGTTGATCATAATAATGTGTATTAAACCCACAACCTAGCACTGAGGACAGAGGGACTTTATTTAAATTAGTACTTAATGGAAACGATATATAATGATACATAAGAGCCATTTCATACATTCAGCCTAGGAATAGTAGCATTGTGCACTATTAAAAATATACACATCAATTGCTCGAATCCCATTGTTGCAAAGTAAAACTCTAATAAAACTCTAGTCTGACATCAACAGAGAAGACTTAGTGTATGTACTATAAATACAGCATTAGGATTTCGAGTGGACCGTGCACCTTGTGAACCATCAGAGGCTTATGACGCAACATATCTTCCAGTTGCTATTAGACAAGTTATAATTCTCGACCATTTTTCGGAACTGGTTTCTTGGGTCCGTGAGTAAATGCCAAATGAGATGATAGTCCTTAAGTAAGTTCCTGGCGATCCCATGTCACGCTCTTGCCCATCAGCCGGTGAACGCTGAGACGGAACTCGATGAGGGCGATGTATTTTTTAAGTGCTCCGAATGTACTTCTAACAAGCGTGCGATTCACTTCGTGAGTAAACCGCAGCTGCAGCTGATTCAAACAATCGAGCCAACTTTCTACATCACAATATGCGTTTTGTAGTTAGTCGAGTTACCTTTTGTGTGGCGCATGCACGGGTCGTTAGCGTCCAGCTCCCAGCTTAGAGAGTCCTGTATTGACACAGACGTCAATACATCTCGATGTCATGCAACACACAAAGTCTGTCGTATACAGGTGGGTTAACACATGTACGATACCTTTTGTGTGGCGCATGCATGGGTCGTTAGCGTCCAGCTCCCGGCTTATAGAGAGTCCTGTATTGACACAGACGTCAATACATCTCGATGTCATGCAACACACAAAGTCTGTCGCATACAGGTGGGTTAACACACATGTACGATGTGTGCAATGGCGCGCCCGTTTACAATGGGACACGACGATGATCATTGTTAACCAAACTCTTGTTTCTCACGACAGGTGGTAGCGTTGTCTCCTGCACCTGGTCTTCGTGCACAGAGGGTGTTGTAATGTGCTCGTCATAGTCGCGATCGTTGTCACTCGAATCCGTTGTTCTCACGACAGGTGGTAGCGTTGTCTCCTGCATGTTGTCTTCGCGTGCGACAAGCGTTGTGCTGTGCTCGTTATAATGGTTGTCTTCGTACAAAGGGGGTGTTGAATACTCCTTCGCGAGTAGTCCAGGAGGTGGTGTGATGGGACGTATCTCAGAGGCGTTATGTGAGCGTATCACCATGGCCTGAGCAACTAGGACTACTGAGAGTACACCCAGTACAGACAGCGAGATCATTTTTTTTCTTGGGTGTTGTACGTGTGGGTACAGCCGCTTTAATGGCAGTGAGAGCAAGTGGGTATATGTATTTATAGGTCACTAGCAGAAACTAAGGCACGTGGTCATAGTGTAATCGTAACCACCTAAAGTAGCTCTTGTCATAATTTAATATACATAGAAATCAGAAACGGGCATGTCAGGATAGACATCACGAGTGATAATGCGGCCAGTATCTGTGTGCGCTTGAGAGCACCTTGTTGTTCTACTGTGGTGCCCATGCCGCCGGGTCTGTAAATGTCATCGACCTTCTTTATATACGCATACGCTAAAGACCGTATATTCTCTATGGATTTGAACACGTCCTTTGTTTCGCGTAACGCTTGAGCTGTCTCGAGCGTGATGTTGTGAGCGTACACCAGAGTTTCACGTGCACCGAGGTCCGAAAGGGCGTGCGCTACAACTATTAACCTTGGTTTGGGAGTGTGGCGAAACGCTAGCTCCGCTGTAATGGGCGGATGCAATGTTATCACCTGGTACATTTCGTTAGTCGGGTCGTAACACACCGGTCCGTGTCACGGACCGTCACATTGTATGGGGCAAAGTAAGGACAACACGCCGCCGACCGTGACTTCGCACTCGACCGCGGTGGTGTTGTCGATTTGCAAAGGATCACATACGCCTCTCCAGTCGCAATGAGGCACATTGTAGTCGACGCGACCATCGGTCACCATAGATTTCGTCAGCCAACACACTCGATTGCCCTTCGAAACATCGGCGATCAACGTGAGCGTAGAGGTCGCCGTCGCTTTAATGTACGCCAGGATATCCGTGTGTGAGTGCACGCTCGACGTCGATTGACAACCGGTCATGTCAGACCTGATCAGACCTTCCGAACACATGACCATTAGTTGTTGTGCGGCCGAGAGTATCGCGATCATACCGTTGAGATGTGTAGAAAGCGCGTACACGCCAGCCTTCCACGTTTCCAAAGTTTCCAGCAGTCTAGAGGGACTTGTCTTAGCGCTACGGCTGTGCTGAATTTGCGTTGAGTAGACACAACGGCTTCAACCTCGCTTAGGATCTGTGGGCTCATGTACTCGTGGTAGGCCAAGACGTGTATAGTCGAGCGCGGTGATGCCCCGAACACTTGACCCGGTTTTGTTGTGGCGATATGCGTGTCCAGTAACGCGGCAAAGTCCGCGTGTCTAGGTTGTATTGATTTTACAGCTCGCTCATACCCCAACAGTACGGTCCGTAGAAGTTCGTTCACTTGTTTCCATGCGCTCGTGGAACACAGGACATCGCAACCTCTGTGATACTCAAGTAAAGCGTCACACACCAGCTGCTTGCACGTTGGAAATACAATCGGTAGTAACTTCTTACTCCACTCTATGTTGAACTCGTATAGTATGTATATGGGCGGTTGCGGCGATTTGCGCATTTTCTATCTACCCTACGCTAATATGACTCTGTGGTCTGTCTCCTGAGATGGTGCGGTTGGAACTTGCGAGAGTGCACTATCGACGGTCGGCGTTTCCATTTCGTCAACTGTGCCATTTTCAGCCGCTGGCAAACGGCCGTCGACGGTCGATGCGAGACACCAACATAACGTTAGACCGTGACCCTCATGCCAGTTTTCTGTAGTACTGGTTGTAGTTTCTGGTGCACACTCGATACGCCATTAAGATCACAATTACGTTGATTAATAAATCCAGTGTTGTAGCGACTGCAGCCAGCGCCGTCGCGCAACTCGTGTCGGTGTTATCTCTCGATACTTTCATTCGTATCCGAGCGTATGCAGAATCTACGGATCTGGTGAAGTTGCTTGTCACTAGCTTGCGCACGTTTGATATGGCACTTTGCGCAAGACTCACACAACCTGCAGTGGCGACCGTCGCGTCAGTGCAAAGTTTTTCCGATATATCGCTCGCAACATCGTTTGTCATTTGCTGTACACTGCGCACAATGGCCGCGAGGTCGCGGAGAGGGTTTTCTTTACGAGTTGTGTAATATCCGCTGACTTGCCGATTCAATTCTGGTGGCGCTGACCCAAACGAGAACGCTTTTAAGGCGCATGTCGTGGTAACGCCGTGGTTGACGAGGACGATCATCTTTAGCAATAGTTCATCTCGAAGCGCAACGATGGTGAGGGCGACGGGTTGGCCGGTTCCGCCTTCAGGCCACTCGGTTGCCGCTAGATTGCCCAATGCCACACACGCAGACGAACCCTGTACACACTCAATGACCCGTGTGCGATCGCTGATTTCTGCTAGTACGTTTGCTAGTTCTACGTGCTTCCACGGATCGGGCGTGGGCACGCGCTTGTTTTAGAGGCGTTTTCGCGCAGCCTCTACCCTGCACGACCGCTCGTGGCCGCACTAGCTATATTTAGCTTTATTTGTTTCACACACACACACACACACACACACACACACACACACACACACACACACACACACACACACACACACAGCCCCTTGCGTGCAAACCCCGGTCAGGCCTGCAGTGTACACATCAGAGACATGATGTTCTTTCACAGAACTGAGGTTGTTCATTACTAAATGACTTTTACAGGAATATTGTTATTATACTATTCAACAGGTTGATCATAATAATGTGTATTAAACCCACAACCTAGCACTGAGGACAGAGGGACTTTATTTAAATTAGTACTTAATGGAAACGATACATAATGATACATAAGAGCCATGTCATACATTCAGTCTAGGAATAGTAGCATTGTGCACTATTAAAAATATACACATCAATTGCTCGAATCCCATTGTTGCAAAGTAAAACTCTAATAAAACTCTAGTCTGACATCAACAGAGTGCAATGACGCGCCCGTTTACAATGGGACACGACGATGATCATTGTTAACCAAACTACTTTAAAGAAGTAGTCCAGTTACACATTTGTGGGCTTATAACTTGGCTTCTGAATGTCCTAGAGCGATCAGGTTTGTTTTAGTGTACTCCAATCAACAGCCCCTACAACCACAAAAAGGAATGGAGTCATTAGCACTTATGGTTTTTAAATGGCACCCAGAATTATGTTGCACGAAGCACAATTTCACATCATTCTGGGTTCATTTGTGTGAAAAAAAGGTCCAATCAGGCTGAAACGTTACAGGAAGGTAGAATCTATTGAGTTGTAAGTGATCTGAACGTTTCATGATGATAGCACTTTCCTAAGGGGGTCAAACCATGTCCCAAAGGTGACCGGATCTGGTGTCAATTTAAAGAAGTAGTCCAGTTACACATTTGTGGGCTTATAACTTGGCTTCTGAATGTCCTAGAGAGATCAGGTTTGTTTTAGTGTACTCCAATCAACAGCCCCTACAACCACAAAAAGGAATGGAGTCATTAGCACTTATGGTTTGTAAATGGCACCCAGAATTATGTTGCACGAAGCACAATTTCACATCATTCTGGGTCCATTTGTGTGAAAACAAGGTCCAATCAGGCTGAAACGTTACAAGAAGGTAGAATCTATTGAGTTGTAAGTGATCTGAACGTTTCATGATGATCGCACATTCCTATAGGGGGTCAAACCATGTCCCAAAGGTCACCGGGCCTGGTGTCACTTTAAAGAAGTAGTCCAGTTACACCTTTGTGGGCTTATAACTTGGCTTCTGAATGTCCTAGAGAGGTCAGGTTTGTTTTAGTGTACTCCAATCAACAGCCCCTACAACCACAAAAAGGAATGGAGTCATTAGCACTTATGGTTTGTAAATGGCACCCAGAATTATGTTGCACGAAGCACAATTTCACATCATTCTGGGTTCATTTGTGTGAAAACAAGGTCCAATCAGGCTGAAACGTTACAGGAAGGTAGAATCTATTGAGTTGTAAGTGATCTGAACGTTTCATGATGATAGCCCTTTCCTAAGGGGGTCAAACCATGTCCCAAAGGTCACCGGATCTGGTGTCAATTTAAAGAAGTAGTCCAGTTACACATTTGTGGGCTTATAACTTGGCTTCTGAATGTCCTAGAGAGGTCAGGTTTGTTTTAGTGTACTCCAATCAACAGCCCCTACAACCACAAAAAGGAATGGAGTCATTAGCACTTATGGTTTGTAAATGGCACCCAGAATTATGTTGCACGAAGCACAATTTCACATCATTCTGGGTCCATTTGTGTTAAAACAAGGTCCAATCAGGCTGAAACGTTACAGGAAGGTAGAATCTATTAAGTTGTAAGTGATCTGAACGTTTCATGATGATAGCACTTCCCTAAGGGGGTCAAACCATGTCCCAAAGGTCACCGGATCTGGTGTCTAAAGAAGTAGTCCAGTTACAAATTTGTGGGCTTATAAATTGGCTTCTGAATGTCCTAGAGAGATCAGGTTTGTTTTAGTATACTCCAATCAACAGCCCCTACAACCACAAAAAGGAATGGAGTCATTAGACTTATGGTTTTTAAATGGCACCCAGAATTATGTTGCACGAAGCACAATTTCACATCATTCTGGGTTCATTTGTGTGAAAACAAGGTCCAATCAGGCTGAAACGTTACAGGAAGGTAGAATCTATTGCGTTGTAAGTGATCTGAACGTTTCATGATGATATCACTTTCCTAAGGGGGTCAAACCATGTCCCAAAGGTCACCAGATCTGGTGTGAATTTAAAGAAGTAGTCCAGTTACACATTTGTGGGCTTAAACCTTGGCTTCTGAATGTCCTAGAGCGATCAGGTTTGTTTAAGGGTACTCCAATCAACAGCCCCTACAACCACAAAAAGGAATGGAGACATTAGCACTTATGGTTTGTAAATGGCACCCAGAATTATGTTGCACGAAGCACAATTTCACATCATTCTGGGTTCATTTGTGTAAAAACAAGGTCCAATCAGGCTGAAACAATACAGGAAGGTAGAATCTATTGAGTTGTAAGTGATCTGAACGTTTCAAGATGATCGCACATGCCCATAGGGGGTCAAACCATGTCCCAAATGTCACCGGGCCTGGTGTCACTTTAAAGAAGTAGTCCAGTTACACCTTTGTGGGCTTATAACTTGGCTTCTGAATGTCCTAGAGAGGTTAGGTTTGTTTTAGTGTACTCTAATCAAAAGCCCCTACAACCACAAAAAGGAATGGAGTCATTAGCACTTATGGTTTGTAAATGGCACCCAGAATTACGTTGCACGAAGCACAATTTCACATCATTCTGGGTTCATTTGTATGAAAACAAGGTCCAATCAGGCTGAAATGTTACAGGAAGGTAGAATCTATTGAGTTGTAAGTGATCTGAACGTTTCATGATGATAGCACTTTCCTAAGGGGCTCAAACCATGTCCCAAAGGTCACCGGATCTGGTGTCAATTTAAAGAAGTAGTCCAGTTACACATTTGTGGGCTTATAACTTGGCTTCTGAATGTCCTAGAGCGATCAGGTTTGTTTTAGTGTACTCCAATCAACAGCCCCTACAACCACAAAAAGGAATGGAGTCATTAGCACTTATGGTTTTTAAATGGCACCCAGAATTATGTTGCACGAAGCACAATTTCACATCATTCTGGGTTCATTTGTGTGAAAACAAGGTCCAGTGAGGCTGAAACGTTACAGGAAGGTAGAATCTATTGAGTTGTAAGTGATCTGAACGTTTCATGATGATAGCACTTTCCTAAGGGGGTCAAACCATGTCCCAAAGGTCACCCGATCTGGTGTCAATTTAAAGAAGTAGTCCAGTTACACATTTGTGGGCTTATAACTTGGCTTCTGAATGTCCTAGAGAGATCAGGTTTGTTTTAGTGTACTCCAATCAACAGCCCCTACAACCCCAAAAAGGAATGGAGTCATTAGCACTTATGGTTTGTAAATGGCACCCAGTATTATGTTGCACGAAGCACAATTTCACATCATTCTGGGTTCATTTGTGTGAAAACAAGGTCCAATCAGGCTGAAACATTACAGGAAGGTAGAATCTATTAAGTTGTAAGTGATCTGAACGTTTCATGATGATAGCACTTCCCTAAGGGGGTCAAACCATGTCCCAAAGGTCACCCGATCTGGTGTCTAAAGAAGTAGTCCAGTTACACATTTGTGGGCTTATAACTTGGCTTCTGAATGTCCTAGAGAGATCAGGTTTGTTTTAGTATACTCCAATCAACAGCCCCTACAACCACAAAAAGGAATGGAGTCATTAGCACTTATGGTTTTTAAATGGCACCCAGAATTATGTTGCACGAAGCACAATTTCACATCATTCTGGGTTCATTTGTGTGAAAACAAGGTCCAATCAGGCTGAAACGTTACAGGAAGGTAGAATCTATTGAGTTGTAAGTGATCTGAACGTTTCATGATGATAGCACTTTCCTAAGGGGGTCAAACCATGTCCCAAAGGTCACCGGATCTGGTGTCAATTTAAAGAAGTAGTCCAGTTACACATTTGTGGGCTTATAACTTGGCTTCTGAATGTCCTAGAGCGATCAGGTTTGCTTTAGTGTACTCCAATCAACAGCCCCTACAACCACAAAAAGGAATGGAGACATTAGCACTTATGGTTTTTAAATGGCACCCAGAATTATGTTGCACGAAGCACAATTTCACATCATTCTGGGTTCATGTGTGTGAAAACAAGGTCCAATCAGGCTGAAACAATACAGGAAGGTAGAATCTATTTAGTTGTAAGTGATCTGAACGTTTCATGATGATCGCACTTTCCTAAGGGGGTCAAACCATGTCCCAAAGGTCACCAGATCTGGTGTCACTTTAAAGAAGTAGTCCAGTTACACATTTGTGGGCTTATAACTTGGCTTCTGAATGTCCTAGAGAGGTCAGGGTTGTTTTAGTGTACTCCAATCAACAGCCCCTACAACCACAAAAAGGAATGGAGTCATTAGCACTTATGGTTTTTAAATGGCACCCAGAATTATGTTGCACGAAGCACAATTTCACATCATTCTGGGTTCATTTGTGTGAAAACAAGGTCCAATCAGGCTGAAACGTTACAGGAAGGTAGAATCTACTGAGTTGTAAGTGATCTGAACGTTTCATGATGATAGCACTTTCCTAAGGGGGTCAAACCATGTCCCAAAGATCACCGGATCTGGTGTCAATTTAAAGAAGTAGTCCAGTTACACATTTGTGGGCGTATAACTTGGCTTCTGAATGTCCTAGAGAGATCAGGTTTGTTTTAGTGTACTCCAATCAACAGTCCCTACAACCACAAAAAGGAATGGAGTCATTAGCACTTATGGTTTGTAAATGGCACCCAGAATTATGTTGCACGAAGCACAATTTCACATCATTCTGGGTCCATTTGTGTGAAAACAAGGTCCAATCAGGCTGAAACGCTACAAGAAGGTAGAATCTATTGAGTTGAAAGTGATCTGAACATTTCAAGATGATCGCACATTCCTATAGGGGGTAAAACCATGTCCCAAAGGTCACCGGGCCTGGTGTCACTTTAAAGAAGTAGTCCAGTTACACCTTTGTGGGCTTATAACTTGGCTTCTGAATGTCCTAGAGAAATCAGGTTTGTTTTAATGTACTCCAATCAACAGCCCCTACAACCACAAAAAGGAATGGAGTCATTAGCATTTATGGTTTGTAAATGGCACCCAGAATTATGTTGCACGAAGCACAATTTCACATCATTCTGGGTTCATGTGTGTGAAAACAAGGTCCAATCAGGCTGAAACAATACAGGAAGGTAGAATCTATTTAGTTGTAAGTGATCTGAACGTTTCATGATGATCGCACTTTCCTAAGGGGGTCAAACCATGTCCCAAAGGTCACCAGATCTGGTGTCACTTTAAAGAAGTAGTCCAGTTACACATTTGTGGGCTTATAACTTGGCTTCTGAATGTCCTAGAGAGGTCAGGGTTGTTTTAGTGTACTCCAATCAACAGCCCCTACAACCACAAAAAGGAATGGAGTCATTAGCACTTATGGTTTTTAAATGGCACCCAGAATTATGTTGCACGAAGCACAATTTCACATCATTCTGGGTTCATTTGTGTGAAAACAAGGTCCAATCAGGCTGAAACGTTACAGGAAGGTAGAATCTACTGAGTTGTAAGTGATCTGAACGTTTCATGATCATAGCACTTTCCTAAGGGGGTCAAACCATGTCCCAAAGATCACCGGATCTGGTGTCAATTTAAAGAAGTAGTCCAGTTACACATTTGTGGGCGTATAACTTGGCTTCTGAATGTCCTAGAGAGATCAGGTTTGTTTTAGTGTACTCCAATCAACAGCCCCTACAACCACAAAAAGGAATGGAGTCATTAGCACTTATGGTTTGTAAATGGCACCCAGAATTATGTTGCACGAAGCACAATTTCACATCATTCTGGGTCCATTTGTGTGAAAACAAGGTCCAATCAGGCTGAAACGCTACAAGAAGGTAGAATCTATTGAGTTGTAAGTGATCTGAACATTTCAAGATGATCGCACATTCCTATAGGGGGTAAAACCATGTCCCAAAGGTCACCGGGCCTGGTGTCACTTTAAAGAAGTAGTCCAGTTACACCTTTGTGGGCTTATAACTTGGCTTCTGAATGTCCTAGAGAAATCAGGTTTGTTTTTATGTACTCCAATCAACAGCCCCTACAACCACAAAAAGGAATGGAGTCATTAGCATTTATGGTTTGTAAATGGCACCCAGAATTATGTTGCACGAAGCACAATTTCACATCATTCTGGGTTCATTTGTGTGAAAACAAGGTCCAATCCGGCTGAAACGTTACAGGAAGGTAGAATCTATTGAGTTGTAAGTGATCTGAACGTTTCATGATGATAGCACTTTCCTAAGGGGGTCAAACCATGTCCCAAAGGTCACCGGATCTGGTGTCAATTTAAAGAAGTAGTCCAGTTACACATTTGTGGGCTTATAACTTGGCTTCTGAATGTCCTAGAGCGATCAGGTTTGCTTTAGTGTACTCCAATCAACAGCCCCTACAACCACAAAAAGGAATGGAGACATTAGCACTTATGGTTTTTAAATGGCACCCAGAATTATGTTGCACGAAGCACAATTTCACATCATTCTGGGTTCATTTGTGTGAAAACAAGGTCCAATCAGGCTGAAACAATACAGGAAGGTAGAATCTATTGAGTTGTAAGTGATCTGAACTTTTCATGATGATTGCACTTTCCTAAGGGGGTCAAACCATGTCCCAAAGGTCACCGGATCTGGTGTCACTTTAAAGAAGTAGTCCAGTTACACATTTGTGGGCTTATAACTTGGCTTCTGAATGTCCTAGAGAGGTCATGGTTGTTTTAGAGTACTCCAATCAACAGCCCCTACAACCACAAAAAGGAATGGAGTCATTAGCACTTATGGTTTTTAAATGGCACCCAGAATTATGTTGCACGAAGCACAATTTCACATCATTCATGTGTTCATTTGTGTGAAAACAAGGTCCAATCAGGCTGAAACGTTACAGGAAGGTAGAATCTACTGAGTTGTAAGTGATCTGAACGTTTCATGATGATAGCACTTTCCTAAGGGGGTCAAACCATGTCCCAAAGATCACCGGATCTGGTGTCAATTTAAAGAAGTGGTCCAGTTAAACATTTGTGGGCTTATAACTTGGCTTCTGAATGTCCTAGAGAGATCAGGTTTGTTTTAGTGTACTCCAATCAACAGCCCCTACAACCACAAATAGGAATGGAGTCATTAGCACTTTTGGTTTGTAAATGGCACCCAGAATTATGTTGCACGAAGCACAATTTCACATCATTCTGGGTCCATTTGTGTGAAAACAAGGTCCAATCAGGCTGAAACGCTACAAGAAGGTAGAATCTATTGAGTTGTAAGTGATCTGAACATTTCAAGATGATCGCACATTCCTATAGGGGGTAAAACCATGTCCCAAAGGTCACCGGGCCTGGTGTCACTTTAAAGAAGTAGTCCAGTTACACCTTTGTGGGCTTTTAACTTGGCTTCTGAATGTCCTAGAGAGGTTAGGTTTGTTTTAGTGTACTCCAATCAACAGCCCCTACAACCACAAAAAGGAATGGAGTCATTAGCACTTATGGTTTGTAAATGGCACCCAGAATTATGTTGCACGAAGCACAATTTCACATCATTCTGGGTCCATTGGTGTGAAAACAAGGTCCAATCAGGCTGAAACGTTACAGGAAGGTAGAATCTATTGAGTTGTAAGTGATCTGAACGTTTCATGATGATAGCACTTTCCTAAGGGGGTCAAACCATGTCCCAAAGGTCACCCGATCTGGTGTCTAAAGAAGTAGTCCAGTTACACATTTGTGGGCTTATAACTTGGCTTCTGAATGTCCTAGAGAGATCAGGTTTGTTTTAGTATACTCCAATCAACAGCCCCTACAACCACAAAAAGGAATGGAGTCATTAGCACTTATGGTTTTTAAATGGCACCCAGAATTATGTTGCACGAAGCACAATTTCACATCATTCTGGGTTCATTTGTGTGAAAACAAGGTCCAATCAGGCTGAAACGTTACAGGAAGGTAGAATCTATTGAGTTGTAAGTGATCTGAACGTTTCATGATGATAGCACTTTCCTAAGGGGGTCAAACCATGTCCCAAAGGTCACCGGATCTGGTGTCAATTTAAAGAAGTAGTCCAGTTACACATTTGTGGGCTTATAACTTGGCTTCTGAATGTCCTAGAGCGATCAGGTTTGCTTTAGTGTACTCCAATCAACAGCCCCTACAACCACAAAATGGAATGGAGACATTAGCACTTATGGTTTTTAAATGGCACCCAGAATTATGTTGCACGAAGCACAATTTCACATCATTCTGGGTTCATGTGTGTGAAAACAAGGTCCAATCAGGCTGAAACAATACAGGAAGGTAGAATCTATTTAGTTGTAAGTGATCTGAACGTTTCATGATGATCGCACTTTCCTAAGGGGGTCAAACCATGTCCCAAAGGTCACCAGATCTGGTGTCACTTTAAAGAAGTAGTCCAGTTACACATTTGTGGGCTTATAACTTGGCTTCTGAATGTCCTAGAGAGGTCAGGGTTGTTTTAGTGTACTCCAATCAACAGCCCCTACAACCACAAAAAGGAATGGAGTCATTAGCACTTATGGTTTTTAAATGGCACCCAGAATTATGTTGCACGAAGCACAATTTCACATCATTCTGGGTTTATTTGTGTGAAAACAAGGTCCAATCAGGCTGAAACGTTACAGGAAGGTAGAATCTACTGAGTTGTAAGTGATCTGAACGTTTCATGATGATAGCACTTTCCTAAGGGGGTCAAACCATGTCCCAAAGATCACCGGATCTGGTGTCAATTTAAAGAAGTAGTCCAGTTACACATTTGTGGGCTTATAACTTGGCTTCTGAATGTCCTAGAGAGATCAGGTTTGTTTTAGTGTACTCCAATCAACAGCCCCTACAACCACAAAAAGGAATGGAGTCATTAGCACTTATGGTTTGTAAATGGCACCCAGAATTATGTTGCACGAAGCACAATTTCACATCATTCTGGGTCCATTTGTGTGAAAACAAGGTCCAATCAGGCTGAAACGCTACAAGAAGGTAGAATCTATTGAGTTGTAAGTGATCTGAACATTTCAAGATGATCGCACATTCCTATAGGGGGTAAAACCATGTCCCAAAGGTCACCGGGCCTGGTGTCACTTTAAAGAAGTAGTCCAGTTACACCTTTGTGGGCTTATAACTTGGCTTCTGAATGTCCTAGAGAAATCAGGTTTGTTTTAATGTACTCCAATCAACAGCCCCTACAACCACAAAAAGGAATGGAGTCATTAGCATTTATGGTTTGTAAATGGCACCCAGAATTATGTTGCACGAAGCACAATTTCACATCATTCTGGGTTCATTTGTGTGAAAACAAGGTCCAATCCGGCTGAAACGTTACAGGAAGGTAGAATCTATTGAGTTGTAAGTGATCTGAACGTTTCATGATGATAGCACTTTCCTAAGGGGGTCAAACCATGTCCCAAAGGTCACCGGATCTGGTGTCAATTTAAAGAAGTAGTCCAGTTACACATTTGTGGGCTTATAACTTGGCTTCTGAATGTCCTAGAGCGATCAGGTTTGCTTTAGTGTACTCCAATCAACAGCCCCTACAACCACAAAAAGGAATGGAGACATTAGCACTTATGGTTTTTAAATGGCACCCAGAATTATGTTGCACGAAGCACAATTTCACATCATTCTGGGTTCATTTGTGTGAAAACAAGGTCCAATCAGGCTGAAACAATACAGGAAGGTAGAATCTATTGAGTTGTAAGTGATCTGAACTTTTCATGATGATTGCACTTTCCTAAGGGGGTCAAACCATGTCCCAAAGGTCACCGGATCTGGTGTCACTTTAAAGAAGTAGTCCAGTTACACATTTGTGGGCTTATAACTTGGCTTCTGAATGTCCTAGAGAGGTCATGGTTGTTTTAGTGTACTCCAATCAACAGCCCCTACAACCACAAAAAGGAATGGAGTCATTAGCACTTATGGTTTTTAAATGGCACCCAGAATTATGTTGCACGAAGCACAATTTCACATCATTCTGGGTTCATTTGTGTGAAAACAAGGTCCAATCAGGCTGAAACGTTACAGGAAGGTAGAATCTACTGAGTTGTAAGTGATCTGAACGTTTCATGATGATAGCACTTTCCTAAGGGGGTCAAACCATGTCCCAAAGATCACCGGATCTGGTGTCAATTTAAAGAAGTGGTCCAGTTACACATTTGTGGGCTTATAACTTGGCTTCTGAATGTCCTAGAGAGATCAGGTTTGTTTTAGTGTACTCCAATCAACAGCCCCTACAACCACAAATAGGAATGGCGTCATTAGCACTTTTGGTTTGTAAATGGCACCCAGAATTATGTTGCACGAAGCACAATTTCACATCATTCTGGGTCCATTTGTGTGAAAACAAGGTCCAATCAGGCTGAAACGCTACAAGAAGGTAGAATCTATTGAGTTGTAAGTGATCTGAACATTTCAAGATGATCGCACATTCCTATAGGGGGTAAAACCATGTCCCAAAGGTCACCGGGCCTGGTGTCACTTTAAAGAAGTAGTCCAGTTACACCTTTGTGGGCTTATAACTTGGCTTCTGAATGTCCTAGAGAGGTTAGGTTTGTTTTAGTGTACTCCAATCAACAGCCCCTACAACCACAAAAAGGAATGGAGTCATTAGCACTTATGGTTTGTAAATGGCACCCAGAATTATGTTGCACGAAGCACAATTTCACATCATTCTGGGTCCATTTGTGTGAAAACAAGGTCCAATCAGGCTGAAACGTTACAGGAAGGTAGAATCTATTGAGTTGTAAGTGATCTGAACGTTTCATGATGATAGCACTTTCCTAAGGGGGTCAAACCATGTCCCAAAGGTCACCGGATCTGGTGTCAATTTAAAGAAGTAGTCCAGTTACACATTTGTGGGCTTATAACTTGGCTTCTGAATGTCCTAGAGAGATCAGGTTTATTTTAGTGTACTCCAAACAACAGTCCCTACAACTACAAAAAGGAATGGAGTCATTAGCACTTATGGTTTTTAAATGGCACCCAGAATTATGTTGCACGAAGCACAATTTCACATCATTCTGGGTTCATTTGTGTGAAAACAAGGTCCAATCAGGCTGAAACGTTACAGGAAGGTACAATCTATTGAGTTGTAACTGATCTGAACGTTTCATGATGATAGCACTTTCCTAAGGGGGTCAAACCATGTCCCAAAGGTCACTGGATCTGGTGTCAATTTAAAGAAGTAGTCCAGTTACACATTTGTGGGCTTATAACTTGGCTTCTGAATGTCCTAGAGAGATCAGGTTTGTTTTAATGTACTCCAATCAACAGCCCCTACAACCCCAAAAAGGAATGGAGTCATTAGCACTTATGGTTTGTAAGAGGCACCCAGAATTATGTTGCACGAAGCACAATTTCACATCATTCTGGGTCCATTTGTGTGAAAACAAGGTCCAATCCGGCTGAAACGCTACAAGTAGGTAGAATCTATTGAGTTGTAAGTGATCTGAACGTTTCAAGATGATCGCACATTCCTATAGGGGGTCAAACCATGTCCCAAAGGTCACCGGGCCAAGTGTCACTTTAAATAAGTAGTCCAGTTACACCTTTGTGGGCTTATAACTTGGCTTCTGAATGTCCTAGAGCGATCAGGTTTGCTTTAGTGTACTCCAATCAACAGCCCCTACAACCACAAAAAGGAATGGAGACATTAGCACTTATGGTTTTTAAATGGCACCCAGAATTATGTTGCACGAAGCACAATTTCACATCATTCTGGGTTCATTTGTGTGAAAACAAGGTCCAATCAGGCTGAAACAATACAGGAAGGTAGAATCTATTGAGTTGTAAGTGATCTGAACGTTTCATGATGATCGCACTTTCCTAAGGGGGTCAAACCATGTCCCAAAGGTCACCGGATCTGGTGTCACTTTAAAGAAGTAGTCCAGTTACACATTTGTTGGCTTATAACTTGGCTTCTGAATGTCCTAGAGAGGTCATGGTTGTTTTAGTGTACTCCAATCAACAGCCCCTACAACCACAAAAAGGAATGGAGTCATTAGCACTTATGGTTTTTAAATGGCACCCAGAATTATGTTGCACGAAGCACAATTTCACATCATTCTCGGTTCGTTTGTGTGAAAACAAGGTCCAATCAGGCTGAAACGTTACAGGAAGGTAGAATCTACTGAGTTGTAAGTGATCTGAACGTTTCATGATGTTAGCACTTTCCTAAGGGGGTCAAACCATGTCCCAAAGATCACCGGTTCTGGTGTCAATTTAAAGAAGTAGTCCAGTTACACATTTGTGGGCTTATAACTTGGCTTCTGAATGTCCTAGAGAGATCAGGTTTGTTTTAGTGTACTCCAATCAACAGCCCCTACAACGACAAAAAGGAATGGAGTCATTAGCACTTATGGTTTGTAAATGGCACCCAGAATTACGTTGCACGAAGCACAATTTCACATCATTCTGGGTCCATTTGTGTGAAAACAAGGTCCAATCAGGCTGAAACGTTACAGGAAGGTAGAATATATTGAGTTGTAAGTGATCTGAACGTTTCATGATGATAGCACTTTCCTAAGGGGGTCAAACCATGTCCCAAAGGTCACCGGATCTGGTGTCAATTTAAAGTAGTCCAGTTACACATTTGTAGGCTTATAACTTGGCTTCTGAATGTCCTAGAGAGATCAGGTTTGTTTTAGTATACTCCAATCAACAGCCCCTACAACCACAATAAGGAATGGAGTCATTAGCACTTATGGTTTTTAAATTGCACCCAGAATTATGTTGCACGAAGCACAATTTCACTTCATTCTGGGTTCATTTGTGTGAAAACAAGGTACAATCAGGCTGAAACGTTACAGGAAGGTAGAATCTATTGAATTGTAAGTGATCTGAACGTTTCATGATGATAGCACTTTCCTAAGGGGGTCAAACCATGTCCCAAAGGTCACCGGGCCTGGTGTCACTTTAAAGAAGTAGTCCAGTTACACCTTTGTGGGCTTATAACTTGGCTTCTGAATATCCTAGAGATGTCAGGTTTGTTTTAGAGTACTCCAATTAGCAGCCACCATTACCACTAAAAGGAATGAAGTCATTAGCATTTATGGTTTGTAAATGGCACCCAGAATTATGTTGCACGAAGCACAATTTCACATCATTCTGGGTTCATTTGTGTGAAAACAAGGTCCAATCAGGCTGAAACGTTACAGGAAGGTAGAATCTACTGAGTTGTAAGTGATCTGAACGTTTCATGATGATAGCACTTTCCTAAGGGGGTCAAACCATGTCCCAAAGATCACCGGATCTGGTGTCAATTTAAAGAAGTAGTCCAGTTACACATTTGTGGGCTTATAACTTGGCTTCTGAATGTCCTAGAGAGATCAGGTTTGTTTTAGTGTACTCCAATCAACAGCCCCTACAACCACAAAAAGAAATGGAGTCATTAGCACTTATGGTTTGTAAATGGCACCCAGAATTATGTTGCACGAAGCACAATTTCACATCATTCTGGGTCCATTTGTGTGAAAACAAGGTCCAATCAGGCTGAAACGCTACAAGAAGGTAGAATCTATTGAGTTGTAAGTGATCTGAACATTTCAAGATGATCGCACATTCCTATAGGGGGTAAAACCATGTCCCAAAGGTCACCGGGCCTGGTGTCACTTTAAAGAAGTAGTCCAGTTACACCTTTGTGGGCTTATAACTTGGCTTCTGAATGTCCTAGAGAAATCAGGTTTGTTTTAATGTACTCCAATCAACAGCCCCTACAACCACAAAAAGGAATGGAGTCATTAGCATTTATGGTTTGTAAATGGCACCCAGAATTATGTTGCACGAAGCACAATTTCACATCATTCTGGGTTCATTTGTGTGAAAACAAGGTCCAATCCGGCTGAAACGTTACAGGAAGGTAGAATCTATTGAGTTGTAAGTGATCTGAACGTTTCATGATGATAGCACTTTCCTAAGGGGGTCAAACCATGTCCCAAAGGTCACCGGATCTGGTGTCAATTTAAAGAAGTAGTCCAGTTACACATTTGTGGGCTTATAACTTGGCTTCTGAATGTCCTAGAGCGATCAGATTTACTTTAGTGTACTCCAATCAACAGCCCCTACAACCACAAAAAGGAATGGAGACATTAGCACTTATGGTTTTTAAATGGCACCCAGAATTATGTTGCACGAAGCACAATTTCACATCATTCTGGGTCCATTTGTGTGAAAACAAGGTCCAATCAGGCTGAAACGCTACAAGAAGGTAGAATCTATTGAGTTGTAAGTGATCTGAACATTTCAAGATGATCGCACATTCCTATAGGGGGTAAAACCATGTCCCAAAGGTCACCGGGCCTGGTGTCACTTTAAAGAAGTAGTCCAGTTACACCTTTGTGGGCTTATAACTTGGCTTCTGAATGTCCTAGAGAGGTTAGGTTTGTTTTAGTGTACTCCAATCAACAGCCCCTACAACCACAAAAAGGAATGGAGTCATTAGCACTTATGGTTTGTAAATGGCACCCAGAATTATGTTGCACGAAGCACAATTTCACATCATTCTGGGTCCATTTGTGTGAAAACAAGGTCCAATCAGGCTGAAACGTTACAGGAAGGTAGAATCTATTGAGTTGTAAGTGATCTGAACGTTTCATGATGATAGCACTTTCCTAAGGGGGTCAAACCATGTCCCAAAGGTCACCGGATCTGGTGTCAATTTAAAGAAGTAGTCCAGTTACACATTTGTGGGCTTATAACTTGGCTTCTGAATGTCCTAGAGAGATCAGGTTTATTTTAGTGTACTCCAAACAACAGTCCCTACAACTACAAAAAGGAATGGAGTCATTAGCACTTATGGTTTTTAAATGGCACCCAGAATTATGTTGCACGAAGCACAATTTCACATCATTCTGGGTTCATTTGTGTGAAAACAAGGTCCAATCAGGCTGAAACGTTACAGGAAGGTACAATCTATTGAGTTGTAACTGATCTGAACGTTTCATGATGATAGCACTTTCCTAAGGGGGTCAAACCATGTCCCAAAGGTCACTGGATCTGGTGTCAATTTAAAGAAGTAGTCCATTTACACATTTGTGGGCTTATAACTTGGCTTCTGAATGTCCTAGAGAGATCAGGTTTGTTTTAATGTACTCCAATCAACAGCCCCTACAACCCCAAAAAGGAATGGAGTCATTAGCACTTATGGTTTGTAAGAGGCACCCAGAATTATGTTGCACGAAGCACAATTTCACATCATTCTGGGTCCATTTGTGTGAAAACAAGGTCCAATCCGGCTGAAACGCTACAAGAAGGTAGAATCTATTGAGTTGTAAGTGATCTGAACGTTTCAAGATGATCGCACATTCCTATAGGGGGTCAAACCATGTCCCAAAGGTCACCGGATCTGGTGTCAATTTAAAGAAGTAGTCCAGTTACACATTTGTGGGCTTATAACTTGGCTTCTGAATGTCCTAGAGCGATCAGGTTTGCTTTAGTGTACTCCAATCAACAGCCCCTACAACCACAAAAAGGAATGGAGACATTAGCACTTATGGTTTTTAAATGGCACCCAGAATTATGTTGCACGAAGCACAATTTCACATCATTCTGGGTTCATTTGTGTGAAAACAAGGTCCAATCAGGCTGAAACAATACAGGAAGGTAGAATCTATTGAGTTGTAAGTGATCTGAACGTTTCATGATGATCGCACTTTCCTAAGGGGGTCAAACCATGTCCCAAAGGTCACCGGATCTGGTGTCACTTTAAAGAAGTAGTCCAGTTACACATTTGTTGGCTTATAACTTGGCTTCTGAATGTCCTAGAGAGGTCATGGTTGTTTTAGTGTACTCCAATCAACAGCCCCTACAACCACAAAAAGGAATGGAGTCATTAGCACTTATGGTTTTTAAATGGCACCCAGAATTATGTTGCACGAAGCACAATTTCACATCATTCTCGGTTCGTTTGTGTGAAAACAAGGTCCAATCAGGCTGAAACGTTACAGGAAGGTAGAATCTACTGAGTTGTAAGTGATCTGAACGTTTCATGATGATAGCACTTTCCTAAGGGGGTCAAACCATGTCCCAAAGATCACCGGTTCTGGTGTCAATTTAAAGAAGTAGTCCAGTTACACATTTGTGGGCTTATAACTTGGCTTCTGAATGTCCTAGAGAGATCAGGTTTGTTTTAGTGTACTCCAATCAACAGCCCCTACAACGACAAAAAGGAATGGAGTCATTAGCACTTATGGTTTGTAAATGGCACCCAGAATTACGTTGCACGAAGCACAATTTCACATCATTCTGGGTCCATTTGTGTGAAAACAAGGTCCAATCAGGCTGAAACGTTACAGGAAGGTAGAATATATTGAGTTGTAAGTGATCTGAACGTTTCATGATGATAGCACTTTCCTAAGGGGGTCAAACCATGTCCCAAAGGTCACCGGATCTGGTGTCAATTTAAAGTAGTCCAGTTACACATTTGTAGGCTTATAACTTGGCTTCTGAATGTCCTAGAGAGATCAGGTTTGTTTTAGTATACTCCAATAAACAGCCCCTACAACCACAATAAGGAATGGAGTCATTAGCACTTATGGTTTTTAAATTGCACCCAGAATTATGTTGCACGAAGCACAATTTCACTTCATTCTGGGTTCATTTGTGTGAAAACAAGGTACAATCAGGCTTAAACGTTACAGGAAGGTAGAATCTATTGAATTGTAAGTGATCTGAACGTTTCATGATGATAGCACTTTCCTAAGGGGGTCAAACCATGTCCCAAAGGTCACCGGGCCTGGTGTCACTTTAAAGAAGTAGTCCAGTTACACCTTTGTGGGCTTATAACTTGGCTTCTGAATATCCTAGAGAGGTCAGGTTTGTTTTAGAGTACTCCAATTAGCAGCCCCCATTACCACTAAAAGGAATGAAGTCATTAGCATTTATGGTTTGTAAATGGCACCCAGAATTATGTTGCACGAAGCACAATTTCACATCATTCTGGGTTCATTTGTGTGAAAACAAGGTCCAATCAGGCTGAAACGTTACAGGAAGGTAGAATCTACTGAGTTGTAAGTGATCTGAACGTTTCATGATGATAGCACTTTCCTAAGGGGGTCAAACCATGTCCCAAAGATCACCGGATCTGGTGTCAATTTAAAGAAGTAGTCCAGTTACACATTTGTGGGCTTATAACTTGGCTTCTGAATGTCCTAGAGAGATCAGGTTTGTTTTAGTGTACTCCAATCAACAGCCCCTACAACCACAAAAAGAAATGGAGTCATTAGCACTTATGGTTTGTAAATGGCACCCAGAATTATGTTGCACGAAGCACAATTTCACATCATTCTGGGTCCATTTGTGTGAAAACAAGGTCCAATCAGGCTGAAACGCTACAAGAAGGTAGAATCTATTGAGTTGTAAGTGATCTGAACATTTCAAGATGATCGCACATTCCTATAGGGGGTAAAACCATGTCCCAAAGGTCACCGGGCCTGGTGTCACTTTAAAGAAGTAGTCCAGTTACACCTTTGTGGGCTTATAACTTGGCTTCTGAATGTCCTAGAGAAATCAGGTTTGTTTTAATGTACTCCAATCAACAGCCCCTACAACCACAAAAAGGAATGGAGTCATTAGCATTTATGGTTTGTAAATGGCACCCAGAATTATGTTGCACGAAGCACAATTTCACATCATTCTGGGTTCATTTGTGTGAAAACAAGGTCCAATCCGGCTGAAACGTTACAGGAAGGTAGAATCTATTGAGTTGTAAGTGATCTGAACGTTTCATGATGATAGCACTTTCCTAAGGGGGTCAAACCATGTCCCAAAGGTCACCGGATCTGGTGTCAATTTAAAGAAGTAGTCCAGTTACACATTTGTGGGCTTATAACTTGGCTTCTGAATGTCCTAGAGCGATCAGATTTGCTTTAGTGTACTCCAATCAACAGCCCCTACAACCACAAAAAGGAATGGAGACATTAGCACTTATGGTTTTTAAATGGCACCCAGAATTATGTTGCACGAAGCACAATTTCACATCATTCTGGGTTCATTTGTGTGAAAACAAGGTCCAATCAGGCTGAAACAATACAGGAAGGTAGAATCTATTGAGTTGTAATTGATCTGAACTTTTCATGATGATTGCACTTTCCTAAGGGGGTCAAACCATGTCCCAAAGGTCACCGGATCTGGTGTCACTTTAAAGAAGTAGTCCAGTTACACATTTGTGGGCTTATAACTTGGCTTCTGAATGTCCTAGAGAGGTCATGGTTGTTTTAGTGTACTCCAATCAACAGCCCCTACAACCACAAAAAGGAATGGAGTCATTAGCACTTATGGTTTTTAAATGGCACCCAGAATTATGTTGCACGAAGCACAATTTCACATCATTCTGGGTTCATTTGTGTGAAAACAAGGTCCAATCAGGCTGAAACGTTACAGGAAGGTAGAATCTACTGAGTTGTAAGTGATCTGAACGTTTCATGATGATAGCACTTTCCTAAGGGGGTCAAACCATGTCCCAAAGATCACCGGATCTGGTGTCAATTTAAAGAAGTGGTCCAGTTACACATTTGTGGGCTTATAACTTGGCTTCTGAATGTCCTAGAGAGATCAGGTTTGTTTTAGTGTACTCCAATCAACAGCCCCTACAACCACAAAAAGGAATGGAGTCATTAGCACTTATGGTTTGTAAATGGCACCCAGAATTATGTTGCACGAAGCACAATTTCACATCATTCTGGGTCCATTTGTGTGAAAACAAGGTCCAATCAGGCTGAAACGCTACAAGAAGGTAGAATCTATTGAGTTGTAAGTGATCTGAACATTTCAAGATGATCGCACATTCCTATAGGGGGTAAAACCATGTCCCAAAGGTCACCGGGCCTGGTGTCACTTTAAAGAAGTAGTCCAGTTACACCTTAGTGGGCTTATAACTTGGCTTCTGAATGTCCTAGAGAAATCAGGTTTGTTTTAATGTACTCCAATCAACAGCCCCTACAACCACAAAAAGGAATGGAGTCATAAGCATTTATGGTTTGTAAATGGCACCCAGAATTATGTTGCACGAAGCACAATTTCACATCATTCTGGGTTCATTTGTGTGAAAACAAGGTCCAATCCGGCTGAAACGTTACAGGAAGGTAGAATCTATTGAGTTGTAAGTGATCTGAACGTTTCATGATGATAGCACTTTCCTAAGGGGGTCAAACCATGTCCCAAAGGTCACCGGATCTGGTGTCAATTTAAAGAAGTAGTCCAGTTACACATTTGTGGGCTTATAACTTGGCTTCTGAATGTCCTAGAGCGATCAGGTTTGCTTTAGTGTACTCCAATCAACAGCCCCTACAACCACAAAAAGGAATGGAGACATTAGCACTTATGGTTTTTAAATGGCACCCAGAATTATGTTGCACGAAGCACAATTTCACATCATTCTGGGTTCATTTGTGTGAAAACAAGGTCCAATCAGGCTGAAACAATACAGGAAGGTAGAATCTATTGAGTTGTAAGTGATCTGAACTTTTCATGATGATTGCACTTTCCTAAGGGGGTCAAACCATGTCCCAAAGGTCACCGGATCTGGTGTCACTTTAAAGAAGTAGTCCAGTTACACATTTGTGGGCTTATAACTTGGCTTCTGAATGTCCTAGAGAGGTCATGGTTGTTTTAGTGTACTCCAATCAACAGCCCCTACAACCACAAAAAGGAATGGAGTCATTAGCACTTATGGTTTTTAAATGGCACCCAGAATTATGTTGCACGAAGCACAATTTCACATCATTCTGGGTTCATTTGTGTGAAAACAAGGTCCAATCAGGCTGAAACGTTACAGGAAGGTAGAATCTACTGAGTTGTAAGTGATCTGAACGTTTCATGATGATAGCACTTTCCTAAGGGGGTCAAACCATGTCCCAAAGATCACCGGATCTGGTGTCAATTTAAAGAAGTGGTCCAGTTACACATTTGTGGGCTTATAACTTGGCTTCTGAATGTCCTAGAGAGATCAGGTTTGTTTTAGTGTACTCCAATCAACAGCCCCTACAACCACAAAAAGGAATGGAGTCATTAGCACTTTTGGTTTGTAAATGGCACCCAGAATTATGTTGCACGAAGCACAATTTCACATCATTCTGGGTCCATTTGTGTGAAAACAAGGTCCAATCAGGCTGAAACGCTACAAGAAGGTAGAATCTATTGAGTTGTAAGTGATCTGAACATTTCAAGATGATCGCACATTCCTATAGGGGGTAAAACCATGTCCCAAAGGTCACCGGGCCTGGTGTCACTTTAAAGAAGTAGTCCAGTTACACCTTTGTGGGCTTATAACTTGGCTTCTGAATGTCCTAGAGAGGTTAGGTTTGTTTTAGTGTAGTCCAATCAACAGCCCCTACAACCACAAAAAGGAATGGAGTCATTAGCACTTATGGTTTGTAAATTGCACCCAGAATTATGTTGCACGAAGCACAATTTCACATCATTCTGGGTCCATTTGTGTGAAAACAAGGTCCAATCAGGCTGAAACGTTACAGGAAGGTAGAATCTATTGAGTTGTAAGTGATCTGAACGTTTCATGATGATAGCACTTTCCTAAGGGGGTCAAACCATGTCCCAAAGGTCACCGGATCTGGTGTCAATTTAAAGAAGTAGTCCAGTTACACATTTGTGGGCTTATAACTTGGCTTCTGAATGTCCTAGAGAGATCAGGTTTATTTTAGTGTACTCCAAACAACAGTCCCTACAACTACAAAAAGGAATGGAGTCATTAGCACTTATGGTTTTTAAATGGCACCCAGAATTATGTTGCACGAAGCACAATTTCACATCATTCTGGGTTCATTTGTGTGAAAACAAGGTCCAATCAGGCTGAAACGTTACAGGAAGGTACAATCTATTGAGTTGTAACTGATCTGAACGTTTCATGATGATAGCACTTTCCTAAGGGGGTCAAACCATGTCCCAAAGGTCACTGGATCTGGTGTCAATTTAAAGAAGTAGTCCAGTTACACATTTGTGGGCTTATAACTTGGCTTCTGAATGTCCTAGAGAGATCAGGTTTGTTTTAATGTACTCCAATCAACAGCCCCTACAACCCCAAAAAGGAATGGAGTCATTAGCACTTATGGTTTGTAAGAGGCACCCAGAATTATGTTGCACGAAGCACAATTTCACATCATTCTGGGTCCATTTGTGTGAAAACAAGGTCCAATCCGGCTGAAACGCTACAAGAAGGTAGAATCTATTGAGTTGTAAGTGATCTGAACGTTTCAAGATGATCACACATTCCTATAGGGGGTCAAACCATGTCCCAAAGGTCACCGGGCCAAGTGTCACTTTAAATAAGTAGTCCAGTTACACCTTTGTGGGCTTATAACTTGGCTTCTGAATGTCCTAGAGAGATCAGGTTTGTTTTAATGTACTCGAATCAACAGCCCCTACAACCACAAAAAGGAATGGAGTCATTAGCATTTATGGTTTGTAAATGGCACCCAGAATTATGTTGCACGAAGCACAATTTCACATCATTCTGGGTTCATTTGTGTGAAAACAAGGTCCAATCCGGCTGAAACGTTACAGGAAGGTAGAATCTATTGAGTTGTAAGTGATCTGAACGTTTCATGATGATCGCACTTTCCTAAGGGGGTCAAACCATGTCCCAAAGGTCACCGGATCTGGTGTCACTTTAAAGAAGTAGTCCAGTTACACATTTGTTGGCTTATAACTTGGCTTCTGAATGTCCTAGAGAGGTCATGGTTGTTTTAGTGTACTCCAATCAACAGCCCCTACAACCACAAAAAGGAATGGAGTCATTAGCACTTATGGTTTTTAAATGGCACCCAGAATTATGTTGCACGAAGCACAATTTCACATCATTCTCGGTTCGTTTGTGTGAAAACAAGGTCCAATCAGGCTGAAACGTTACAGGAAGGTAGAATCTACTGAGTTGTAAGTGATCTGAACGTTTCATGATGATAGCACTTTCCTGAGGGGGTCAAACCATGTCCCAAAGATCACCGGTTCTGGTGTCAATTTAAAGAAGTAGTCCAGTTACACATTTGTGGGCTTATAACTTGGCTTCTGAATGTCCTAGAGAGATCAGGTTTGTTTTAGTGTACTCCAATCAACAGCCCCTACAACGACAAAAAGGAATGGAGTCATTAGCACTTATGGTTTGTAAATGGCACCCAGAATTATGTTGCACGAAGCACAATTTCACATCATTCTGGGTCCAATTGTGTGAAAACAAGGTCCAATCAGGCTGAAACGTTACAGGAAGGTAGAATATATTGAGTTGTAAGTGATCTGAACGTTTCATGATGATAGCACTTTCCTAAGGGGGTCAAACCATGTCCCAAAGGTCACCGGATCTGGTGTCAATTTAAAGTAGTCCAGTTACACATTTGTAGGCTTATAACTTGGCTTCTGAATGTCCTAGAGAGATCAGGTTTGTTTTAGTGTACTCCAATCAACAGCCCCTACAACCACAAAAAGGAATGGAGTCATTAGCACTTATGGTTTGTAAATGGCACCCAGAATTATGTTGCACGAAGCACAATTTCACATCATTCTGGGTCCATTTGTGTGAAAACAAGGTCCAATCAGGCTGAAACGTTACAGGAAGGTAGAATCTATTGAGTTGTAAGTGATCTGAGCGTTTCATGATGATAGCACTTTCCTAAGGGGGTCAAACCATGTCCCAAAGGTCACCGGATCTGGTGTCAATTTAAAGAAGTAGTCCAGTTACACATTTGTGGGCTTATAACTTGGCTTCTGAATGTCCTAGAGAGATCAGGTTTATTTTAGTGTACTCCAAACAACAGTCCCTACAACTACAAAAAGGAATGGAGTCATTAGCACTTATGGTTTTTAAATGGCACCCAGAATTATGTTGCACGAAGCACAATTTCACATCATTCTGGGTTCATTTGTGTGAAAACAAGGTCCAATCAGGCTGAAACGTTACAGGAAGGTACAATCTATTGAGTTGTAACTGATCTGAACGTTTCATGATGATAGCACTTTCCTAAGGGGGTCAAACCATGTCCCAAAGGTCACTGGATCTGGTGTCAATTTAAAGAAGTAGTCCAGTTACACATTTGTGGGCTTATAACTTGGCTTCTGAATGTCCTAGAGAGATCAGGTTTGTTTTAATGTACTCCAATCAACAGCCCCTACAACCCCAAAAAGGAATGGAGTCATTAGCACTTATGGTTTGTAAGAGGCACCCAGAATTATGTTGCACGAAGCACAATTTCACATCATTCTGGGTCCATTTGTGTGAAAACAAGGTCCAATCCGGCTGAAACGCTACAAGAAGGTAGAATCTATTGAGTTGTAAGTGATCTGAACGTTTCAAGATGATCGCACATTCCTATAGGGGGTCAAACCATGTCCCAAAGGTCACCGGGCCAAGTGTCACTTTAAATAAGTAGTCCAGTTACACCTTTGTGGGCTTATAACTTGGCTTCTGAATGTCCTAGAGAGATCAGGTTTGTTTTAATGTACTCGAATCAACAGCCCCTACAACCACAAAAAGGAATGGAGTCATTAGCATTTATGGTTTGTAAATGGCACCCAGAATTATGTTGCACGAAGCACAATTTCACATCATTCTGGGTTCATTTGTGTGAAAACAAGGTCCAATCCGGCTGAAACGTTACAGGAAGGTAGAATCTATTGAGTTGTAAGTGATCTGAACGTTTCATGATGATCGCACTTTCCTAAGGGGGTCAAACCATGTCCCAAAGGTCACCGGATCTGGTGTCACTTTAAAGAAGTAGTCCAGTTACACATTTGTTGGCTTATAACTTGGCTTCTGAATGTCCTAGAGAGGTCATGGTTGTTTTAGTGTACTCCAATCAACAGCCCCTACAACCACAAAAAGGAATGGAGTCATTAGCACTTATGGTTTTTAAATGGCACCCAGAATTATGTTGCACGAAGCACAATTTCACATCATTCTCGGTTCGTTTGTGTGAAAACAAGGTCCAATCAGGCTGAAACGTTACAGGAAGGTAGAATCTACTGAGTTGTAAGTGATCTGAACGTTTCATGATGATAGCACTTTCCTAAGGGGGTCAAACCATGTCCCAAAGATCACCGGTTCTGGTGTCAATTTAAAGAAGTAGTCCAGTTACACATTTGTGGGCTTATAACTTGGCTTCTGAATGTCCTAGAGAGATCAGGTTTGTTTTAGTGTACTCCAATCAACAGCCCCTACAACGACAAAAAGGAATGGAGTCATTAGCACTTATGGTTTGTAAATGGCACCCAGAATTATGTTGCACGAAGCACAATTTCACATCATTCTGGGTCCAATTGTGTGAAAACAAGGTCCAATCAGGCTGAAACGTTACAGGAAGGTAGAATATATTGAGTTGTAAGTGATCTGAACGTTTCATGATGATAGCACTTTCCTAAGGGGGTCAAACCATGTCCCAAAGGTCACCGGATCTGGTGTCAATTTAAAGTAGTCCAGTTACACATTTGTAGGCTTATAACTTGGCTTCTGAATGTCCTAGAGAGATCAGGTTTGTTTTAGTATACTCCAATCAACAGCCCCTACAACCACAATAAGGAATGGAGTCATTAGCACTTATGGTTTTTAAATGGCACCCAGAATTATGTTGCACGAAGCACAATTTCACTTCATTCTGGGTTCATTTGTGTGAAAACAAGGTACAATCAGGCTGAAACGTTACAGGAAGGTAGAATCTATTGAATTGTAAGTGATCTGAACGTTTCATGATGATAGCACTTTCCTAAGGGGGTCAAACCATGTCCCAAAGGTCACCGGGCCTGGTGTCACTTTAAAGAAGTAGTCCAGTTACACCTTTGTGGGCTTATAACTTGGCTTCTGAATATCCTAGAGAGGTCAGGTTTGTTTTAGAGTACTCCAATTAGCAGCCCCCATTACCACTAAAAGGAATGAAGTCATTAGCATTTATGGTTTGTAAATGGCACTCAGAATTATGTTGCACGAAGCACAATTTCACATCATTCTGGGTTCATTTGTGTGAAAACAAGGTCCAATCAGGCTGAAACGTTACAGGAAGGTAGAATCTATTTAGTTGTAAGTGATCTGAACGTTTCATGATGATAGCACTCTCCTAAGGGCGGTCAAACCATGTCCCAAAGGTCACCGGGCCTGGTGTCATTTTAAAGAAGTAGTCCAGTTACACATTTGTGGGCTTATAACTTGGCTTCTGAATGTCCTAGAGAGATCAGGTTTGTTTTAATGTACTCCAATCAACAGCCCCTACAACCACAAAAGGAATGGAGTCATTAGCCTTATGGTTTGTAAATGGCACCCAGAATTATGTTGCACGAAGCACAATTTCACATCATTCTGGGTCCGTTTGTGTGAAAACAAAGTCCAATCAGGCTGAAACGTTACAAGAAGGTAGAATCTATTGAGTTGTAAGTGATCTGAACGTTTCATGATGATCTCACATTCCCATAGGGGGTCAAACCATGTCCCAAAGGTCACCGGCCTGGTGTCACTTTAAAGAAGTAGTCCAGTTACACCTTTGTGGGCTTATAACTTGGCTTCTGAATGTCCTAGAGAGATCAGGTTTGTTTTAATGTACTCCAATCAACAGCCCCTACAACCACAAAAATGAATGGAGTCATTAGCATTTATGGTTTGTAAATGGCACCCAGAATTATGTTGCACGAAGCACAATTTCACATCATTCTGGGTTCATTTGTGTGAAAACAAGGTCCAATCAGGCTGAAACGTTACAGGAAGGTAGAATCTATTTAGTTGTAAGTGATCTGAACGTTTCATGATGATAGCGCTTTCCTAAGGGGATCAAACCATGTCCCAAAGGTCACCGGATCTGGTGTCAATTTAAAGAAGTAGTCCAGTTACACATTTGAGGGCTTATAACTTGGCTTCTGAATGTCCTAGAGAGATCAGGTTTGTTTTAGTGTACTCCAATCAACAGCCCCTACAACCACAAAAGGAATGGAGTCATTAGCCTTATGGTTTGTAAATGGCACCCAGAATTATGTTGCACGAAGCACAATTTCACATCATTCTGGGTCCATTTGTGTGAAAACAAGGTCCAATCCGGCTGAAACGCTACAAGAAGGTAGAATCTACTAAGTTGTAAGTGATCTGAACGTTTCATGATGATAGCACTTTCCTAAGGGGGTCAAACCATGTCCCAAAGATCACCGGTTCTGGTGTCAATTTAAAGAAGTAGTCCAGTTACACATTTGTGGGCTTATAACTTGGCTTCTGAATGTCCTAGAGAGATCAGGTTTGTTTTAATGTACCACAAAAATGAATGGAGTCATTAGCATTTATGGTTTGTAAATGGCACCCAGAATTATGTTGCACGAAGCACAATTTCACATCATTCTGGGTTCATTTGTGTGAAAACAAGGTCCAATCAGGCTGAAACGCTACAAGAAGGTAGAATCTATTGAGTTGTAAGTGATCTGAACGTTTCAAGATGATCGCACATTCCTATAGGGGGTCAAACCATGTCCCAAAGGTCACCGGGCCAAGTGTCACTTTAAATAAGTAGTCCAGTTACACCTTTGTGGGCTTATAACTTGGCTTCTGAATGTCCTAGAGAGATCAGGTTTGTTTTAATGTACTCGAATCAACAGCCCCTACAACCACAAAAAGGAATGGAGTCATTAGCATTTATGGTTTGTAAATGGCACCCAGAATTATGTTGCACGAAGCACAATTTCACATCATTCTGGGTTCATTTGTGTGAAAACAAGGTCCAATCCGGCTGAAACGTTACAGGAAGGTAGAATCTATTGAGTTGTAAGTGATCTGAACGTTTCATGATGATAGCACTTTCCTAAGGGGGTCAAACCATGTCCCAAAGGTCACCGGATCTGGTGTCAATTTAAAGAAGTAGTCCAGTTACACATTTGTGGGCTTATAACTTGGCTTCTGAATGTCCTAGAGCGATCAGGTTTGCTTTAGTGTACTCCAATCAACAGCCCCTACAACCACAAAAAGGAATGGAGACATTAGCACTTATGGTTTTTAAATGGCACCCAGAATTATGTTGCACGAAGCACACTTTCACATCATTCTGGGTTCATTTGTGTGAAAACAAGGTCCAATCAGGCTGAAACAATACAGGAAGGTAGAATCTATTGAGTTGTAAGTGATCTGAACGTTTCATGATGATCGCACTTTCCTAAGGGGGTCAAACCATGTCCAAAAGGTCACCGGATCTGGTGTCACTTTAAAGAAGTAGTCCAGTTACACATTTGTTGGCTTATAACTTGGCTTCTGAATGTCCTGGAGAGGTCATGGTTGTTTTAGTGTACTCCAATCAACAGCCCCTACAACCACAAAAAGGAATGGAGTCATTAGCACTTATGGTTTTTAAATGGCACCCAGAATTATGTTGCACGAAGCACAATTTCACATCATTCTCGGTTCGTTTGTGTGAAAACAAGGTCCAATCAGGCTGAAACGTTACAGGAAGGTAGAATCTACTGAGTTGTAAGTGATCTGAACGTTTCATGATGATAGCACTTTCCTAAGGGGGTCAAACCATGTCCCAAAGATCACCGGTTCTGGTGTCAATTTAAAGAAGTAGTCCAGTTACACATTTGTGGGCTTATAACTTGGATTCTGAATGTCCTAGAGAGATCAGGTTTGTTTTAGTGTACTCCAATCAACAGCCCCTACAACGACAAAAAGGAATGGAGTCATTAGCACTTATGGTTTGTAAATGGCACCCAGAATTATGTTGCACGAAGCACAATTTCACATCATTCTGGGTCCATTTGTGTGAAAACAAGGTCCAATCAGGCTGAAACGTTACAGGAAGGTAGAATATATTGAGTTGTAAGTGATCTGAACGTTTCATGATGATAGCACTTTCCTAAGGGGGTCAAACCATGTCCCAAAGGTCACCGGATCTGGTGTCAATTTAAAGTAGTCCAGTTACACATTTGTAGGCTTATAACTTGGCTTCTGAATGTCCTAGAGAGATCAGGTTTGTTTTAGTATACTCCAATCAACAGCCCCTACAACCACAATAAGGAATGGAGTCATTAGCACTTATGGTTTTTAAATGGCACCCAGAATTATGTTGCACGAAGCACAATTTCACTTCATTCTGGGTTCATTTGTGTGAAAACAAGGTACAATCAGGCTGAAACGTTACAGGAAGGTAGAATCTATTGAATTGTAAGTGATCTGAACGTTTCATGATGATAGCACTTTCCTAAGGGGGTCAAACCATGTCCCAAAGGTCACCGGGCCTGGTGTCACTTTAAAGAAGTAGTCCAGTTACACCTTTGTGGGCTTATAACTTGGCTTCTGAATATCCTAGAGAGGTCAGGTTTGTTTTAGAGTACTCCAATTAGCAGCCCCCATTACCACTAAAAGGAATGAAGTCATTAGCATTTATGGTTTGTAAATGGCACCCAGAATTATGTTGCACGAAGCACAATTTCACATCATTCTGGGTTCATTTGTGTGAAAACAAGGTCCAATCAGGCTGAAACGTTACAGGAAGGTAGAATCTACTGAGTTGTAAGTGATCTGAACGTTTCAAGATGATCGCACATTCCTATAGGGGGTAAAACCATGTCCCAAAGGTCACCGGGCCTGGTGTCACTTTAAAGAAGTAGTCCAGTTACACCTTTGTGGGCTTATAACTTGGCTTCTGAATGTCCTAGAGGAATCAGGTTTGTTTTAATGTACTCCAATCAACAGCCCCTACAACCACAAAAAGGAATGGAGTCATTAGCATTTATGGTTTGTAAATGGCACCCAGAATTATGTTGCACGAAGCACAATTTCACATCATTCTGGGTTCATTTGTGTGAAAACAAGGTCCAATCCGGCTGAAACGTTACAGGAAGGTAGAATCTATTGAGTTGTAAGTGATCTGAACGTTTCATGATGATAGCACTTTCCTAAGGGGGTCAAACCATGTCCCAAAGGTCACCGAATCTGGTGTCAATTTAAAGAAGTAGTCCAGTTACACATTTGTGGGCTTATAACTTGGCTTCTGAATGTCCTAGAGCGATCAGGTTTGCTTTAGTGTACTCCAATCAACAGCCCCTACAACCACAAAAAGGAATGGAGTCATTAGCACTTATGGTTTTTAAATGGCACCCAGAATTATGTTGCACGAAGCACAATTTCACATCATTCTGGGTTCATTTGTGTGAAAACAAGGTCCAATCAGGCTGAAACAATACAGGAAGGTAGAATCTATTGAGTTGTAAGTGATCTGAACTTTTCATGATGATTGCACTTTCCTAATGGGGTCAAACCATGTCCCAAAGGTCACCGGATCTGGTGTCACTTTAAAGAAGTAGTCCAGTTACACATTTGTGGGCTTATAACTTGGCTTCTGAATGTCCTAGAGAGGTCATGGTTGTTTTAGTGTACTCCAATCAACAGCCCCTACAACCACAAAAAGGAATGGAGTCATTAGCACTTATGGTTTTTAAATGGCACCCAGAATTATGTTGCACGAAGCACAATTTCACATCATTCTGGGTTCATTTGTGTGAAAACAAGGTCCAATCAGGCTGAAACGTTACAGGAAGGTAGAATCTACTGAGTTGTAAGTGATCTGAACGTTTCATGATGATAGCACTTTCCTAAGGGGGTCAAACCATGTCCCAAAGATCACCGGATCTGGTGTCAATTTAAAGAAGTGGTCCAGTTACACATTTGTGGGCTTATAACTTGGCTTCTGAATGTCCTAGAGAGATCAGGTTTGTTTTAGTGTACTCCAATCAACAGCCCCTACAACCACAAAAAGGAATGGAGTCATTAGCACTTTTGGTTTGTAAATGGCACCCAGAATTATGTTGCACGAATCACAATTTCACATCATTCTGGGTCCATTTGTGTGAAAACAAGGTCCAATCAGGCTGAAACGCTACAAGAAGGTAGAATCTATTGAGTTGTAAGTGATCTGAACATTTCAAGATGATCGCACATTCCTATAGGGGGTAAAACCATGTCCCAAAGGTCACCGGGCCTGGTGTCACTTTAAAGAAGTAGTCCAGTTACACCTTTGTGGGCTTATAACTTGGCTTCTGAATGTCCTAGAGAGGTTAGGTTTTTTTTAGTGTACTCCAATCAACAGCCCCTACAACCACAAAAAGGAATGGAGTCATTAGCACTTATGGTTTGTAAATGGCACCCAGAATTATGTTGCACGAAGCACAATTTCACATCATTCTGGGTCCATTTGTGTGAAAACAAGGTCCAATCAGGCTGAAACGTTACAGGAAGGTAGAATCTATTGAGTTGTAAGTGATCTGAACGTTTCATGATGATAGCACTTTCCTAAGGGGGTCAAACCATGTCCCAAAGGTCACCGGATCTGGTGTCAATTTAAAGAAGTAGTCCAGTTACACATTTGTGGGCTTATAACTTGGCTTCTGAATGTCCTAGAGAGATCAGGTTTATTTTAGTGTACTCCAAACAACAGTCCCTACAACTACAAAAAGGAATGGAGTCATTAGCACTTATGGTTTTTAAATGGCACCCAGAATTATGTTGCACGAAGCACAATTTCACATCATTCTGGGTTCATTTGTGTGAAAACAAGGTCCAATCAGGCTGAAACGTTACAGGAAGGTACAATCTATTGAGTTGTAACTGATCTGAACGTTTCATGATGATAGCACTTTCCTAAGGGGGTCAAACCATGTCCCAAAGGTCACTGGATCTGGTGTCAATTTAAAGAAGTAGTCCAGTTACACATTTGTGGGCTTATAACTTGGCTTCTGAATGTCCTAGAGAGATCAGGTTTGTTTTAATGTACTCCAATCAACAGCCCCTACAACCCCAAAAAGGAATGGAGTCATTAGCACTTATGGTTTGTAAGAGGCACCCAGAATTATGTTGCACGAAGCACAATTTCACATCATTCTGGGTCCATTTGTGTGTAAACAAGGTCCAATCCGGCTGAAACGCTACAAGAAGGTAGAATCTATTGAGTTGTAAGTGATCTGAACGTTTCAAGATGATCGCACATTCCTATAGGGGGTCAAACCATGTCCCAAAGGTCACCGGGCCAAGTGTCACTTTAAATAAGTAGTCCAGTTACACCTTTGTGGGCTTATAACTTGGCTTCTGAATGTCCTAGAGAGATCAGGTTTGTTTTAATGTACTCGAATCAACAGCCCCTACAACCACAAAAAGGAATGGAGTCATTAGCATTTATGGTTTGTAAATGGCACCCAGAATTATGTTGCACGAAGCACAATTTCACATCATTCTGGGTTCATTTGTGTGAAAACAAGGTCCAATCCGGCTGAAACGTTACAGGAAGGTAGAATCTATTGAGTTGTAAGTGATCTGAACGTTTCATGATGATAGCACTTTCCTAAGGGGGTCAAACCATGTCCCAAAGGTCACCGGATCTGGTGTCAATTTAAAGAAGTAGTCCAGTTACACATTTGTGGGCTTATAACTTGGCTTCTGAATGTCCTAGAGCGATCAGGTTTGCTTTAGTGTACTCCAATCAACAGCCCCTACAACCACAAAAAGGAATGGAGACATTAGCACTTATGGTTTTTAAATGGCACCCAGAATTATCTTGCACGAAGCACAATTTCACATCATTCTGGGTTCATTTGTGTGAAAACAAGGTCCAATCAGGCTGAAACAATACAGGAAGGTAGAATCTATTGAGTTGTAAGTGATCTGAACGTTTCATGATGATCCCACTTTCCTAAGGGGGTCAAACCATGTCCCAAAGGTCACCGGATCTGGTGTCACTTTAAAGAAGTAGTCCAGTTACACATTTGTTGGCTTATAACTTGGCTTCTGAATGTCCTAGAGAGGTCATGGTTGTTTTAGTGTACTCCAATCAACAGCCCCTACAACCACAAAAAGGAATGGAGTCATTAGCACTTATGGTTTTTAAATGGCACCCAAAATTATGTTGCACGAAGCACAATTTCACATCATTCTCGGTTCATTTGTGTGAAAACAAGGTCCAATCAGGCTGAAACGTTACAGGAAGGTAGAATCTACTGAGTTGTAAGTGATCTGAACGTTTCATGATGATAGCACTTTCCTAAGGGGGTCAAACCATGTCCCAAAGATCACCGGTTCTGGTGTCAATTTAAAGAAGTAGTCCAGTTACACATTTGTGGGCTTATAACTTGGCTTCTGAATGTCCTAGAGAGATCATGTTTGTTTTAGTGTACTCCAATCAACAGCCCCTACAACGACAAAAAGGAATGGAGTCATTAGCACTTATGGTTTGTAAATGGCACCCAGAATTATGTTGCACGAAGCACAATTTCACATCATTCTGGGTCCATTTGTGTGAAAACAAGGTCCAATCAGGCTGAAACGTTACAGGAAGGTAGAATATATTGAGTTGTAAGTGATCTGAACGTTTCATGATGATAGCACTTTCCTAAGGGGGTCAAACCATGTCCCAAAGGTCACCGGATCTGGTGTCAATTTAAAGTAGTCCAGTTACACATTTGTAGGCTTATAACTTGGCTTCTGAATGTCCTAGAGAGATCAGGTTTGTTTTAGTATACTCCAATCAACAGCCCCTACAACCACAATAAGGAATGGAGTCATTAGCACTTATGGTTTTTAAATGGCACCCAGAATTATGTTGCACGAAGCACAATTTCACTTCATTCTGGGTTCATTTGTGTGAAAACAAGGTACAATCAGGCTGAAACGTTACAGGAAGGTAGAATCTATTGAATTGTAAGTGATCTGAACGTTTCATGATGATAGCACTTTCCTAAGGGGGTCAAACCATGTCCCAAAGGTCGCCGGGCCTGGTGTCACTTTAAAGAAGTAGTCCAGTTACACCTTTGTGGGCTTATAACTTGGCTTCTGAATATCCTAGAGAGGTCAGGTTTTTTTTAGAGTACTCCAATTAGCAGCCCCCATTACCACTAAAAGGAATGAAGTCATTAGCATTTATGGTTTGTAAATCGCACTCAGAATTATGTTGCACGAAGCACAATTTCACATCATTCTGGGTTCATTTGTGTGAAAACAAGGTCCAATCAGGCTGAAACGTTACAGGAAGGTAGAATCTATTTAGTTGTAAGTGATCTGAACGTTTCATGATGATAGCACTCTCCTAAGGGCGGTCAAACCATGTCCCAAAGGTCACCGGGCCTGGTGTCATTTTAAAGAAGTAGTCCAGTTACACATTTGTGGGCTTATAACTTGGCTTCTGAATGTCCTAGAGAGATCAGGTTTGTTTTAATGTACTCCAATCAACAGCCCCTACAACCACAAAAGGAATGGAGTCATTAGCCTTATGGTTTGTAAATGGCACCCAGAATTATGTTGCACGAAGCACAATTTCACATCATTCTGGGTCCATTTGTGTGAAAACAAAGTCCAATCAGGCTGAAACGTTACAAGAAGGTAGAATCTATTGAGTTGTAAGTGATCTGAACGTTTCATGATGATCTCACATTCCCATAGGGGGTCAAACCATGTCCCAAAGGTCACCGGGCCTGGTGTCACTTTAAAGAAGTAGTCCAGTTACACCTTTGTGGGCTTATAACTTGGCTTCTGAATGTCCTAGAGAAATCAGGTTTGTTTTAATGTACTCCAATCAACAGCCCCTACAACCACAAAAATGAATGGAGTCATTAGCATTTATGGTTTGTAAATGGCACCCAGAATTATGTTGCACGAAGCACAATTTCACATCATTCTGGGTTCATTTGTGTGAAAACAAGGTCCAATCAGGCTGAAACGTTACAGGAAGGTAGAATCTATTTAGTTGTAAGTGATCTGAACGTTTCATGATGATAGCGCTTTCCTAAGGGGATCAAACCATGTCCCAAATGTCACCGGATCTGGTGTCAATTTAAAGAAGTAGTCCAGTTACACATTTGTGGGCTTATAACTTGGCTTCTGAATGTCCTAGAGAGATCAGGTTTGTTTTAATGTACTCCAATCAACAGCCCCTACAACCACAAAAATGAATGGAGTCATTAGCATTTATGGTTTGTAAATGGCACCCAGAATTATGTTGCACGAAGCACAATTTCACATCATTCTGGGTTCATTTGTGTGAAAACAAGGTCCAATCAGGCTGAAACGTTACAGGAAGGTAGAATATATTGAGTTGTAAGTGATCTGAACGTTTCATGATGATAGCACTTTCCTAAGGGGGTCAAACCATGTCCCAAAGGTCACCGGATCTGGTGTCAATTTAAAGTAGTCCAGTTACACATTTGTAGGCTTATAACTTGGCTTCTGAATGTCCTAGAGAGATCAGGTTTGTTTTAGTATACTCCAATCAACAGCCCCTACAACCACAATAAGGAATGGAGTCATTAGCACTTATGGTTTTTAAATGGCACCCAGAATTATGTTGCACGAAGCACAATTTCACTTCATTCTGGGTTCATTTGTGTGAAAACAAGGTACAATCAGGCTGAAACGTTACAGGAAGGTAGAATCTATTGAATTGAAAGTGATCTGAACGTTTCATGATGATAGCACTTTCCTAAGGGGGTCAAACCATGTCCCAAAGGTCGCCGGGCCTGGTGTCACTTTAAAGAAGTAGTCCAGTTACACCTTTGTGGGCTTATAACTTGGCTTCTGAATATCCTAGAGAGGTCAGGTTTTTTTTAGAGTACTCCAATTAGCAGCCCCCATTACCACTAAAAGGAATGAAGTCATTAGCATTTATGGTTTGTAAATCGCACTCAGAATTATGTTGCACGAAGCACAATTTCACATCATTCTGGGTTCATTTGTGTGAAAACAAGGTCCAATCAGGCTGAAACGTTACAGGAAGGTAAAATCTATTTAGTTGTAAGTGATCTGAACGTTTCATGATGATAGCACTCTCCTAAGGGCGGTCAAACCATGTCCCAAAGGTCACCGGGCCTGGTGTCATTTTAAAGAAGTAGTCCAGTTACACATTTGTGGGCTTATAACTTGGCTTCTGAATGTCCTAGAGAGATCAGGTTTGTTTTAATGTACTCCAATCAACAGCCCCTACAACCACAAAAGGAATGGAGTCATTAGCCTTATGGTTTGTAAATGGCACCCAGAATTATGTTGCACGAAGCACAATTTCACATCATTCTGGGTCCATTTGTGTGAAAACAAAGTCCAATCAGGCTGAAACGTTACAAGAAGGTAGAATCTATTGAGTTGTAAGTGATCTGAACGTTTCATGATGATCTCACATTCCCATAGGGGGTCAAACCATGTCCCAAAGGTCACCGGGCCTGGTGTCACTTTAAAGAAGTAGTCCAGTTACACCTTTGTGGGCTTATAACTTGGCTTCTGAATGTCCTAGAGAAATCAGGTTTGTTTTAATGTACTCCAATCAACAGCCCCTACAACCACAAAAATGAATGGAGTCATTAGCATTTATGGTTTGTAAATGGCACCCAGAATTATGTTGCACGAAGCACAATTTCACATCATTCTGGGTTCATTTGTGTGAAAACAAGGTCCAATCAGGCTGAAACGTTACAGGAAGGTAGAATCTATTTAGTTGTAAGTGATCTGAACGTTTCATGATGATAGCGCTTTCCTAAGGGGATCAAACCATGTCCCAAAGGTCACCGGATCTGGTGTCAATTTAAAGAAGTAGTCCAGTTACACATTTGTGGGCTTATAACTTGGCTTCTGAATGTCCTAGAGAGATCAGGTTTGTTTTAATGTACTCCAATCAACAGCCCCTACAACCACAAAAATGAATGGAGTCATTAGCATTTATGGTTTGTAAATGGCACCCAGAATTATGTTGCACGAAGCACAATTTCACATCATTCTGGGTTCATTTGTGTGAAAACAAGGTCCAATCAGGCTGAAACGTTACAGGAAGGTAGAATCTATTTAGTTGTAAGTGATCTGAACGTTTCATGATGATAGCGCTTTCCTAAGGGGATCAAACCATGTCCCAAAGGTCACCGGATCTGGTGTCAATTTAAAGAAGTAGTCCAGTTACACATTTGAGGGCTTATAACTTGGCTTCTGAATGTCCTAGAGAGATCAGGTTTGTTTTAGTGTACTCCAATCAACAGCCCCTACAACCACAAAAGGAATGGAGTCATTAGCCTTATGGTTTGTAAATGGCACCCAGAATTATGTTGCACGAAGCACAATTTCACATCATTCTGGGTCCATTTGTGTGAAAACAAGGTCCAATCAGGCTGAAACGTTACAAGAAGGTAGAATCTTTTGAGTTGTAAGTGATCTGAACGTTTCATGATGATCTCACATTCCCATAGGGGGTCAAACCATGTCCCAAAGGTCACCGGGCCTGGTGTCACTTTAAAGAAGTAGTCCAGTTACACCTTTGTGGGCTTATAACTTGGCTTCTGAATGTCCTAGAGAGGTCAGGTTTGTTTTAGTGTACTCCAATCAACAGCCCCTACAACCACAAAAAGGAATGGAGTCATTAGCACTTATGGTTTGTAAATGGCAACCAGAATTATGTTGCACGAAGCACAATTTCACATCATTCTGGATCCATTTGTGTGAAAACAAGGTCCAATCAGGCTGAAACGTTACAGGAAGGTAGAATCTATTGAGTTGTAAGTGATCTGAACGTTTCATGATGTTAGCACTTTCCTAAGGGGGTCACACCATGTCCCAAAGGTCACCGGATCTGGTGTCAATTTAAAGAAGTAGTCCAGTTACACATTTGTGGGCTTATAACTTGGCTTCTGAATGTCCTAGAGAGATCAGGTTTGTTTTAATGTACTCCAATCAACAGCCCCTACAACCACAAAAAGGAATGGAGTCAATAGCATTTATGGTTTGTAAATATTGACGTCTGTGTCAATACAGGACTCTCTATAAGCCGGGAGCTGGACGCTAACGACCCGTGCATGCGCCACACAAAAGGTATCGTACATGTGTTAACCCACCTGTATGCGACAGACTTTGTGTGTTGCATGACATCGAGATGTATTGACGTCTGTGTCAATACAGGACTCTCTAAGCTGGGAGCTGGACGCTAACGACCCGTGCATGCGCCACACAAAAGGTAACTCGACTAACTACAAAACAAATATTGTGATGTAGAAAGTTGGCTCGACTGTTTGAATCAGCTGCAGCTGCGGTTTACTCACGAAGTGAATCGCACGCTTGTTAGAAGTACATTCGGAGCACTTAAAAAATACATTGCTCTCATCGAGTTCTGTCTCAGCGTTCACCGGCTGATGTGCAAGAGCGTGACATGGGATCGCCAGGAACTTACTTAAGGACTATCATCTCATTTGGCATTTACTCACGGACCCAAGAAACCAGTTCCGAAAAATGGTCGAGAATTATAACTTGTCTAATAGCAACTGGAAGATATGTTGCGTCATAAGCCTCTGATGGTTCACAAGGTGCACGGTCCACTCGAAATCCTAATGCTGTATTTGTAGTACATACACTAAGTCTTCTCTGTTGATGTCAGACTAGAGTTTTATTAGAGTTTTACTTTGCAACAATGGGATTCGAGCAATTGATGTGTATATTTTTAATAGCCTATTCCTAGGCTGAATGTATGACATGGCTCTTATGTATCATTATGTATCGTTTCCATTAAGTACTAATTTAAATAAAGTCCCTCTGTCCTCAGTGCTAGGTTGTGGGTTTAATACACATTATTATGATCAACCTGTTGAATAGTATAATAACAATATTCCTGTAAAAGTCATTTAGTAATGAACAACCTCAGTTCTTTGAAAGAACATCATGTCTCTGATGTGTACACTGCAGGCCTGACCAGGGTTTGCACGCAAGGGCCTGTGTGTGTGTGTGTGTGTGTGTGTGTGTGTGTGTGTGTGTGTGAAACAAATAAAGATAAATATAGCTAGTGCGGCCACGAGCGGTCGTGCAGGGTAGAGGCTGCGCGAAAACGCCTCTAAAACAAGCGCGTGCCCACGCCCGATCCGTGGAAGCACGTAGAACTAGCAAACATACTAGCAGAAATCAACGATCGCACACGGGTCATTGAGTGTGTACAGGGTTCGTCTGCATGTGTGGCATTGGGCAATCTAGCGGCAACCGAGTGGCCTGAAGGCGGAACCGGCCAACCCGTCGCCCTCACCATCGTTGCGCTTCGAGATGAACTATTGCTAAAGATGATCGTCCTCGTCAACCACGGCGCTACCAGAGTTACCACGATATGCGCCTTAAAAGCGTTCTCGTTTGGGTCAGCGCCACCAGAATTGAATCGGCAAGTCAGCGGATATTACACAACTCGTAACGAAGACCCTCTCCGCGACCTCGCGGCCAGTGTGCGCAGTGTACAGCAAATGACAAACGATGTTGCGAGCGATATATCGGAAAAACTTTGCACTGACTCGACGGTCGCCACTGCAGGTTGTGTGAGTCTCGCGCAAAGTGCCATATCAAACGTGCGCAAGCTAGTGACAGGCAACTTCACCAGATCCGTAGATTCTGCATACACTTGGATACGAATGAAAGTATCGAGAGATAACACCGACACGAGTTGCGCGACGGCGCTGGCTGCAGTCGCTACAACACTGGATTTATTAATCAACGCAATTGTGATCGTAATGGCGTATCGAGTGTGCACCAGAAACTACAACCAGTACTACAGAAAACTGGCATGAGGGTCGCGGTCTAACGTTATGTTGGTGTCTCGCATCGACCGTCGACAGCCGTTTGCCAGCGGCTGAAAATGGCACAGTTGACGAAATGGAAACGCCGACCGTCGATAGTGCACTCTCGCAAGTTCCAACCGCACCATCTCAGGAGACTTACCACAGAGTCATATTAGCGGAGGGTAGATAGAAAATGCGCAAACCGCCGCAACCGCCCATATACATACTATACGAGTTCAACATAGAGTGGAGTAAGAAGTTACTACCGATTGTATTTCCAACGTGCAAGCAGCTGGTGTGTGACGCTTTACTTGAGTATCACAGAGGTTGCGATGTCCTGTGTTCCACGAGCGCATGGAAACAAGTGAACGAACTTCTACGGACCTGACTGTTGGGGTATGAGCGAGCTGTAAAATCAATACAACCTAGACACGCGGACTTTGCCGCCTTACTGGACACGCATATCGCCACAACAAAACCGGGTCAAGTGTTCGGGGCGTCACCGCGCTCGACTATACAGGTCTTGGCCTACCACGAGTACATGAGCCCACAGATCCTAAGCGAGGTCGAAGCCGTTGTGTCTACCCAACGCAAATTCAGCACAGCCGTGCGCGCTAAGACAAGTCACTCTAGACTGCTGGAAACTTTGGAAACGTGGAAGGCTGGCGTGTACGCGCTTTCTACACATCTCAACGGTATGATCGCGATACTCTCGGCCGCACAACAACTAATGGTCATGTGTTCGGAAGGTCTGATCAGGTCTGACATGACCGGTTGTCAATCGCCGTCGAGCGTGCACTCACACACGGATATCCTGGCGTACAGTAAAGCGACAGCGACCTCTACGCTCACGTTGATCGCCGATGTTTCGAAGGGCAATCGAGTGTGTTGGCTGACGAAAGATATGGTGACCGACGGTCGCGTCGACTACAATGTGCCTCATTGCGACTGGAGAGGCGTATGTGATCCTTTGCAAATCGATAACACCACCGCGGTCGAGTGCGAAGTCACGGTCGGCGGCGTGTTGTCCTTACTGTGCCCCATACAATGTGACGGTCCATGTGACGGACCGGTGTGTTACGACCCGACTAACGAAACGTACCAGGTGATAACATTGCATCCGCCCATTACAGCGGAGCGAGCGTTTCGCCACACTCCCAAACCAAGGTTAATAGTTGTAGCGCACGCCCTTTCGGACCTCGGTGCACGTGAAACACTGGCGTACACTCACAACATCACGCTCGAGACAGCTCAAGCGTTACGCGAAACAAAGGACGTGTTCAAATCCATAGAGAATATACGGTCTTTAGCGTATGCGTATATAAAGAAGGTCGATGACATTTACAGACCCGGCGGCGTTGGCACCACAGTAGAACAACAAGGTGCTCTCAAGCGCACACAGATACTAGCCGCATTATCACTCGCGATGTCTATCCTGACATGCCCGTTTCTGATTTCTATGTATATTAAATTATGACAAGAGCTACGGTGGTTACGATTACACTCTGACCACGTGCCTTAGTTTCTGCTAGTGACCTATAAATACATTTGCCCACTTGCTGTCACTGCCATTAAAGCGGCTGTACCCACACATACAACATCCAAGAAAAAAAAGATCTCGCTGTCTGTACTGGGTGTACTCTCAGTAGTTGCAGTTGCTCAGGCCATGGTGGTACGCTCACATAACGCCTCTGAGATACGTCCCATCACACCACCTCCTAGACTACTCGCGAAGGAGTATTCAACACCCCCTTTGTACGAAGACAACCATTATAACGAGCACAGCACAACGCTTGCCGCACGCGAACACAACATGCAGGAGACAACGCTACCACCTGTCGTGAGAACAACGGATTCGAGTGACAACGATCGCGACTATGACGAGCACATTACAACACCCTCTGTGCACGAAGACAAGGGGCAGGAGACAACGCTACCACCTGTCGTGAGAAACAAGAATTTGGTTAACAATGATCATCGTCGTGTCCCATTGTAAACGGGCGTGCCATCGCACACATCGTACATGTGTGTTAACCCACCTGTATGCGACAGACTTTGTGTGTTGCATGACATCGAGATGTATTGACGTCTGTGTCAATACAGGACTCTCTATAAGCCGGGAGCTGGACGCTAACGACCCGTGCATGCGCCACACAAAAGGTATCGTACATGTGTTAACCCACCTGTATGCGACAGACTTTGTGTGTTGCATGACATCGAGATGTATTGACGTCTGTGTCAATACAGGACTCTCTAAGCTGGGAGCTGGACGCTAACAACCCGTGCATGCGCCACACAAAAGGTAACTCGACTAACTACAAAACGCATATTGTGATGTAGAAAGTTGGCTTGACTGTTTGAATCAGCTGTAGCTGCGGTTTACTCACGAAGTGAATCGCACGCTTGTTAGAAGTGCATTCGGAGCACTAAAAAATACATCGCTCTCATCGAGTTCCGTCTCAGCGTTCACCGGCTGATGGGCAAGAGCGTGACGTGGGATCGCCAGGAACTTACTTAAGGACTATCATCTCATTTGGCATTTACTCACGGACCCAAGAAACCAGTTCCGAAAAATGGTCGAGAATTATAACTTGTCTAATAGCAACTGGAAGATATGTTGCGTCATAAGCCTCTGATGGTTCACAAGGTGCACGGTCCACTCGAAATCCTAATGCTGTATTTGTAGTACATACACTAAGTCTTCTCTGTTGATGTCAGACTAGAGTTTTATTAGAGTTTTACTTTGCAACAATGGGATTCGAGCAATTCATGTGTATATTTTTAATAGTGCACAATGCTACTATTCCTAGGCTGAATGTATGACATGGCTCTTATGTATCATTATGTATCGTTTCCATTAAGTACTAATTTAAATAAAGTCCCTCTGTCCTCACTGCTAGGTTGTGGGTTTAATACACATTATTATGATTAACCTGTTGAATAGTATAATAACAATATTCCTGTAAAATTCATTTAGTAATGAACAACCTCAGTTCTGTGAAAGAACATCATGTCTCTGATGTGTACACTGCAGGCCTGACCGGTCTTGCTGGGGCCTCTCTCCTGGAGGCGCTCAATCAGACCCAGTGGTGACACGTGGCAAGACGCTCCTCGGGGCGCGTCTTGCTTGGGCCTCTCTCCTGGAGGCGCTCAGTCAGACCCAGTGGTGACATGTGGCAAGAAGCTCCTCGGGGCGCATCTTGCTTGGGCCTCTCTCCTGGAGGCGCTCAGTCAGACCCAGTGTTGACACATGGCAAGACTCTCATCGGGGCGCGTCTTGCTTGGGCCTCTCTCCTGGAGGCGCTCAGTCAGACCCAGTGTTGACATGTGGCAAGACACTCCTCGGGGCGCGTCTTGCTTGGGCCTCTCTCATGGAGGCCCTCTGTCAGACCCAGTGTTGACATGTGTCAAGACGCTCCTCGGGGCGCATCTTGCTTTGGCCTCTCTCCTGGAGGCGCTCAGTCAGACCGAGTGGTGACATGTGGCAAGAAGCTCCTCGGGGCGCGTCTTGCTTGGGCTTCTCTCCTGGAGGCCCTCAGTAAGACCCATTGTTGACATGTGGCAAGACGCTCCTCGTGGCGCGTCTTGCTTGGGCCTCTCTCCAGAAGGCCCTCAATCAGACCCAGTGTTGACACGTGGCAAGACGCTCCTCGGGGCGCGTCTTGCTTGGGCCTCTCTCCTGGAGTCGCTCAGTCAGACTGAGTAGTGACATGTGGCCTGAAGCTCCTCGGGGCACGTCTTGCTTGGGCCTCTCGCCTGGAGGCGCTCAGTCAGACCCAGTGGTGACATGTGGCAAGACACTCCTCGGGGCGCGTCTTGCTTGGGCCTCTCTCCTGGAGGCCCTCTGTCAGACCCAGTGTTGACATGTGTCAAGACGCTCCACGGGGCGCGTCTTGCTTGGGCTTCTCTCCTGGAGGCCCTCAGTCAGACCCATTGTTGACATGTGGCAAGACGCTCCTCGGGGCGCGTCTTGCTTGGGCCTCTCTCCTGGAGGCGCTCAGTCAGACCGAGTGCTGACATGTGGCAAGACGCTCCTCGGGCCGCGTGTTGCTTGGGCTTCTTTCCTGGAGGCCCTCAGTCAGACCCATTGTTGACATGTGGCAAGACGCTCCTCGGGGCGCGTCTTGCTTGGGCCTCTCTCCTGGAGGCGCTAAGTCAGAACCAGAGGTGACATGTGGCAAGACGCTCCTCGGGGCGCGTCTTGCTTGGGCCTCTCTCCTGGAGGCCCTCTGTCAGACCCAGTGTTGACATGTGGCAAGATGCTCCTCGGGGCGCATCTTGCTTGGACCTCTCTCCTGGAGGCGCTCAGTCAGACCCAGTGGTGACACGTGGCAAGACGCTCCTCGGGGCGCATCTTGCTTGGGCCTCTCTCCTGGAGGCGCTCAGTCAGACCCAGTGTTGACACGTGGCAAGACGCTCCTCGGGGCGCGTCTTGCTTGGGCCTCTCTCCTGGAGGCGCTCAGTCAGACCCAGTGTTGATATGTGGCAAGAGACTCCTCAGGGCGCGTCTTGCTTGGGCCTCTCTCATGGAGGCCCTCTGTCAGACCGAGTAGTGACATAAGGCAAGACGCTCCTCGGGGCGCGTCTTGCTGGGGCCTCTCTCCTGGAGGCGCTCAATCAGACCCAGTGGTGACACGTGGCAAGATGCTCCTCGGGGCGCGTCTTGCTTGGGCCTCTCTCCTGGAGGCGCTCAGTCAGACACAGTGGTGACACATGGCAAGACGCTCCTCGGGGCGCATCTTGCTTGGGCCTCTCTCCTGGAGGCGCTCAGTCAGACCCAGTGTTGACACGTGGCAAGATTCTCCTCGGGGCGCGTCTTGCTTGGGCCTCTATCCAGAAGGCCCTCAATCAGACCCAGTGTTGACACGTGGCAAGACGCTCCTCGGGGCACGTCTTACTTTGGCCTCTCTCCTGGAGGCGCTCAGTCAGACTGAGTAGTGACATGTGGCCTGACGCTCCTCGGGGCGCGTGTTGCTTGGGCCTCTCTCCTGGAGGCGCTCAGTCAGACCAAGTGGTGACATGTGGCAAGACACTCCTCGGGGCGCGTCTTGCTTGGGCCTCTCTCCTGGAGGCCCTCTATCAGACCCAGTGTTGACATGTGTCAAGACGCTCCTCGGGGCGCGTCTTGCTTGGGCTTCTCTCCGGGAGGCCCTCAGTCATACCCATTGTTGACATGTGGCAAGACGCTCCTCGGGGCGCGTCTTGCTTTGGCCTCTCTCCTGGAGGCGCTCAGTCAGACCGAGTGCTGACATGTGGAAAGACGCTCCTCGGGGCGCGTCTTGCTTGGGCTTCTCTCCTGGAGGCGCTCAGAAAGACCCAGTGTTGACATGTGACAAGACGCTCCTCGGGGCGCGTCTTGCTTGGGCCTCTCTCCTGGAGGCGCTCAGTCAGACCCAGTGGTGACATGTGGCAAGACACTCCTCGGGGCGCGTCTTGCTTGGGCCTCTCTCCTGGAGGCACTCTGTCAGACCCAGTGTTGGCATGTGGCAAGACGCTCCTCAGGGCGCGTCTTGGTTGGGTCTCTCTCCTGGAGGCGCTCAGTCAGACCCAGTGGTGACATGTGGCAAGACGCTCCTCGGGGCGTCTATTGCTAGGGCCTCTCTCCTGGATGCCCTCTGTCAGACCGAGTGTTGACATGTGGCAAGACTCTCCTCGGGGCACGTCTTGCTTGGGCCTCTCTCCTGGAGGCGCTCAAACAGACCGAGTAGTGACATGTGGCAAGACGCTCCTCGGGGCGCGTCTTGCTGGGGCTTCTCTCATGGAGGCACTCAGTCAGACCCAGTGTTGACATGTGGCAAGACGCTCCTCGGGGCGCGTCTTGCTTGGACCTCTCTCCCTGAGGCGCTCAGTCAGACCGAGTAGTGACATGTGGCAAGACGCTCCTCGGGGCGCGTCTTGCTCTGACCTCTCTCCCTGTGGCGCTCAGTCAGACCCAGTGTTGACATTTGGCAAGACACTCCTCGGGGCGCGTCTTGCTTGGGCCTCTCTCATGGAGGCCCTCTGTCAGACCCAGTGTTGACATGTGTCAAGACGCTCCTCGGGGCGCGTCTTGCTTGGGCCTCTCTCCTGGAGGAGCTCAGTCAGACCGAGTGCTGACATGTGGCAAGACGCTCCTCGAGCCGCGTGTTGCTTGGGCTTCTCTCCTGGAGGCCCTCAGTCAGACCCATTGTTGACATGTGGCAAGAGGCTCCTCGGGGCGCGTCTTGCTTGGGCTTCTCTCCTGGAGGCGCTCAGAAAGACCCAGTGTTGACATGTGACAAGACGCTCCTCGGGGCGCGTCTCGCTTGGGCCTCTCTCCTGGAGGCGCTCAGTCAGAACCAGAGGTGACATGTGGCAAGACGCTCCTCGGGGCGCGTCTTGCTTGGGCCTCTCTCCTGGAGATCCTCTTTCAGACCCAGTGTTGACATGTGGCAAGACGCTCCTCCGGGCGCATCTTGCTTGGGCCTCTCTCCTGGAGGCCCTCAGTCAGACCCATTGTTGACATGTGGCAAGACGCTCCTCGGGGCGCGTCTTGCTTGGGCCTCTCTCCTGGAGGCGCTCAGTCAAACCGAGTGCTGACATAAGGCAAGACGCTCCTCGGGGCGCGTCTTGCTGGGGCCTCTCTCCTGGAGGCGCTCAGTCAGACCCAGTGCTGACATGTGGCAAGACGCTCCTCGGGGCGCGTCTTGCTTGGGCCTCTCTCCTGGAGGCGCTCAGTCAGACTGAGTAGTGACATGTGGCCTGACGCTCCTCGGGGCGCGTCTTGCTTGGGCCTCTCTCCTGGAGGCGCTCAGTCAGACCCAGTGGTGACATGTGGCAAGACACTCCTCGGGGCGCGTCTTGCTTGGGCCTCTCTCCTGGAGGCCCTCTGTCAGACCCAGTGTTGACATGTGTCAATACGCTCCTCGGGGCGTGTCTTGCTTGGGCCTCTCTCCTGGAGGTGCTCAGTCAGACCCAGTGGTGACACGTGGAAAGACGCTCCTCGGGGTGCGTCTTGCTTGGGCCTCTCTCCTGGAGGCGCTCAGTCAGACCCAGTGTTGACACGTGGCAAGACGCTCCTCGGGGCGCGTCTTGGTTGGGCCGCTTTCCTGGAGGCGCTCATTCAGACCCAGTGGTGACATGTGGCAAGACGCTCCTCGGGGCGCGTATTGCTTGGGCCTCTCTCCTGAATGCCCTCTGTCAGACCGAGTGTTGACATGTGGCAAGACTCTCCTCGGGGCGCGTCTTGCTTGGGCTTCTCTCATGGAGGCCCTCAGTCCGACCCAGTGTTGACATGTGTCAATACGCTCCTCGGGGCGTGTCTTGCTTGGGCCTCTCTCCTGGAGGCGCTCAGTCAGACCCAGTTTTGACATGTGGCAAGACGCTCCTCGGGGCGCGTCTTGCTTGGGCCTCTCTCCTGGAGGCGCTCAGTCAGACCGAGTGCTGACATGTGGCAAGACGCTCCTCGGGGCGCGTCTTGCTTGGGCTTCTCTCCTGGAGGCCCTCAGTCAGACCCAGTGTTCACATGTGGCAAGACTCTCCTCGGGGCGCGTCTTGCTTGGGCCTCTCTCCTGGAGGCGCTCAGTCAGACCCAGTTTTGACATGTGGCAAGACGCTCCTCGGGGCGCGTCTTGCTTGGGCCTCTCTCCTGGAAGCCCTCAGTCAGACCCATTGTTGACATGTGGCAAGACGCTCCTCGGGGCGCGTCTTATTTGGACCTCTCTCCTAGAGGCCCTCAGTCAGACCCAGTGTTGACATGTGGCAAGACGCTCCTCGGGGCGCGTCTTGCTTGTGCTTCTCTCCTGGAGGCCCTCAGTCAGACCCATTGTTGACATGTGGCAAGACGCTCCTCGGGGCACGTCTTGCTTGGGCCTCTCTCCTGGAGGCGCTCAGTCAAACCGAGTAGTGACATGTGGAAAGACGCTCCTCGGGGCGCGTCTTGCTGGGGCCTCTCTCCTGGAGGCGCTCAGTCAGACCCAGTGGTGACACGTGGCAAGACGCTCCTCGGGGCGCATCTTGCTTGGGCCTCTCTCCTGGAGGCGCTCAGTCAGACCCAGTGTTGACACGTGGCAAGACGCTCCTCGGGGTGCGTCTTGCTTGGGCCTCTCTCCTGGAGGCGCTCAGTCAGACCCAGTGCTGACATGTGGCAAGACGCTCCTCCGGGCGCGTCTTGCTTGGGCCTCTCTCCTGGAGGCGCTCAGTCAGACCGAGTGCTGACATGTGGCAAGACGCTCCTCGGGGCACGTCTTGCTTGGGCTTCTCTCCTGGAGGCGCTCAGTCAGACCCAGTTTTGACATGTGGCAAGACGCTCCTCGAGGTGCGTCTTGCTTGGGCCTCTCTCCTGGAGGCGCTCAGTCAGACCGAGTGCTGACATGTGGCAAGACGCTCCTCGGGGCGCGTCTTGCTTGGGCTTCTCTCCTGGAGGCCCTCAGTAAGACCCAGTGTTCACATGTGGCAAGACTCTCCTCGGGGCGCGTCTTGCTTGGGCCTCTCTCCTGGAGGCGCTCAGTCAGACCCAGTTTTGACATGTGGCAAGACGCTCCTCGGGGCGCGTCTTGCTTGGGCCTCTCTCCTGGAGGCGCTCAGTCAGACCGAGTGCTTACATGTGGCAAGACGCTCCTCGGGGCGCGTCTTGCTTGGGCTTCTCTCCTGGAAGCCCTCAGTCAGACCCATTGTTGACATGTGGCAAGACGCTCCTCGGGGCGCGTCTTATTTGGACCTCTCTCCTAGAGGCCCTCAGTCAGACCCAGTGTTGACATGTGGCAAGACGCTCCTCGGGGCGCGTCTTGCTTGGGCTTCTCTCCTGGAGGCCCTCAGTCAGACCCATTGTTGACATGTGGCAAGACGCTCCTCGGGGCACGTCTTGCTTGGGCCTCTCTCCTGGAGGCGCTCAGTCAAACCGAGTAGTGACATGTGGCAAGACGCTCCTCGGGGCGCGTCTTGCTTGGGCCTCTCTCCTGGAGGCGCTCAGTCAGACCGAGTGCTGACATAAGGCAAGACGCTCCTCGGGGCGCGTCTTGCTGGGGCCTCTCTCCTGGAGGCGCTCAGTCAGACCCAGTGGTGACACGTGGCAAGACGCTCCTCGGGGCGCATCTTGCTTGGGCCTCTCTCCTGGAGGCGCTCAGTCAGACCCAGTGTTGACACGTGGCAAGACGCTCCTCGGGGCGCGTCTTGCTTGGGCCTGTCTCCTGGAGGCGCTCAGTCAGACCCAGTGTTGACATGTGGCAAGACACTCCTCGGGGCGCGTCTTGCTTGGGCCTCTCTCATGGAGGCCCTCTGTCAGACCCAGTGTTGACATGTGTCAAGACGCTCCTCAGGGCGCGTCTTGCTTTGGCCTCTCTCCTGGAGGCGCCCAGTCAGACCGAGTGCTGACATGTGGCAAGAAGCTCCTCGGGGCGCGTGTTGCTTGGGCTTCTCTCCTGGAGGCCCTCAGTAAGACCCATTGTTGACATGTGGCAAGACGCTCCTCGGGGCGCGTCTTGCTTGGGCCTCTCTCCAGAAGGCCCTCAATCAGACCCAGTGTTGACACGTGGCAAGACGCTCCTCGGGGCACGTCTTACTTTGGCCTCTCTCCTGGAGGCGCTCAGTCAGACTGAGTAGTGACATGTGGCCTGACGCTCCTCGGGGCGCGTGTTGCTTGGGCCTCTCTCCTGGAGGCGCTCAGTCAGACCAAGTGGTGACATGTGGCAAGACACTCCTCGGGGCGCGTCTTGCTTGGGCCTCTCTCCTGGAGGCCCTCTGTCAGACCCAGTGTTGACATGTGTCAAGACGCTCCTCGGGGCGCGTCTTGCTTGGGCTTCTCTCCGGGGGGCCCTCAGTCATACCCATTGTTGACATGTGGCAAGACGCTCCTCGGGGCGCGTCTTGCTTTGGCCTCTCTCCTGGAGGCGCTCAGTCAGACCGAGTGCTGACATGTTGCAAGACGCTCCTTTGGGCGCGTCTTGCTTGGGCCTCTCTCCTGGAGGCGCTCAGTCAGACCGAGTGCTGACATGTGAAAAGACTCTCCTCGGGGCGCGTCTTGCTTGGGCTTCTCTCCTGGAGGCGCTCAGAAAGACCCAGTGTTGACATGTGACAAGACGCTCCTCGGGGCGCGTCTTGCTTGGGCCTCTCTCCTGGAGGCGCTCAGTCAGAACCAGTGGTGACATGTGGCAAGACACTCCTCGGGGCGCGTCTTGCTTTGGCCTCTCTCCTGGTGGCCCTCTGTCAGACCCAGTGCTGGCATGTGGCAAGACGCTCCTCAGGGCGCGTCTTGGTTGGGTCTCTCTCCTGGAGGCGCTCAGTCAGACCCAGTGGTGACATGTGGCAAGACGCTCCTCGGGGCGTGTATTGCTTGGGCCTCTCTCCTGGATGCCCTCTGTCAGACCGAGTGTTGACATGTGGCAAGACTCTCCTCGGGGCACATCTTGCTTGGGCCTCTCTCCTGGAGGCGCTCAAACAGACCGAGTAGTGACATGTGGCAAGACGCTCCTCGGGGCGCGTCTTGCTTGGGCCTCTCTCCTGGAGGCGCTCAGTCAGACCCAGTGTTGACATTTGGCAAGACACTCCTCGGGGCGCGTCTTGCTTGGGCCTCTCTCATGGAGGCCCTCTGTCAGACCCAGTGTTGACATGTGTCAAGACGCTCCTCGGGGCGCGTCTTGCTTGGGCCTCTCTCCTGGAGGCGCTCAGTCAGACCGAGTGCTGACATGTGGCAAGAAGCTCCTCGGGGCGCGTCTTGCTTGGGCTTCTCTCCTGGAGGCCCTCAGTCAGACCCATTGTTGACATGTGGCAAGACGCTCCTCGGGGCGCGTCTTGCTTGGGCTTCTCTCCTGGAGGCACTCAGAAAGACCCAGTGTTGACATGTGACAAGACGCTCCTCGGGGCGCGTCTTGCTTGGGCCTCTCTCCTGGAGGCGCTCAGTCAGAACCAGAGGTGACATGTGGCAAGACGCTCCTCGGGGCGCGTCTTGCTTGGGCCTCTCTCCTGGAGGCCCTCTTTCAGACTGAGTAGTGACATGTGGCCTGACGCTCCTCGGGGCGCGTCTTGCTTGGGCCTCTCTCCTGGAGGCGCTCAGTCAGACCCAGTGGTGACATGTGGCAAGACACTCCTCGGGGCGCGTCTTGCTTGGGCTTCTCTCCTGGAGGCCCTCAGTCAGACCCATTGTTGACATGTGGCAAGACGCTCCTCAGGACACGTCTTGCTTGGGCCTCTCTCCTGGATTCGCTCAGTCATACCGAGTAGTGACATGTGGCAAGACGCTCCTCGGGGCGTGTCTTGCTTGGGCCTCTCTCCTGGAGGCGCTCAGTCAGACCGAGTGCTGACATAAGGCAAGACGCTCCTCGGGGCGCGTCTTGCTGGGGCCTCTCTCCTGGAGGTGCTCTATCAGACCCAGTGGTGACACGTGGCAAGACGCTCCTCGGGGCGCATCTTGCTTGGGCCTCTCTCCTGGAGGCGCTAAGTCAGACCCAGTGTTGACACGTGGCAAGACGCTCCTCGGGGCGCGTCTTGCTTTGGCCTCTCTTCTGGAGGCGCTCAGTCAGACCGAGTGCTGACATGTGGCAAGAAGCTCCTCGGGGCGCGTCTTGCTTGGGCTTCTCTCCTGGAGGCCCTCAGTCAGACCCATTGTTGACATGTGGCAAGACGCTCCTCGGGGCGCGTCTTGCTTGGGTCTCTCTCCAGAAGGCCCTCAATCAGACACAGTGTTGACACGTGGCAAGACGCTCCTCGGGGCGCGTCTTGCTTGGGCTTCTCTCCTGGAGGCCCTCAGTCAGACCCATTGTTGACATGTGGCAAGACGCTCCTCGGGGCGCATCTTATTTGGACCTCTCTCCTAGAGGCCCTCAGTCAGACCCAGTGTTGACATGTGGCAAGACACTCCTCGGGGCGCGTCTTGCTTGGGCTTCTCTCCTGGAGGCCCTCAGTCAGACCCATTGTTGACATGTGGCAAGACGCTCCTCGGGGCACGTCTTGCTTGGGCCTCTCTCCTGGAGGCGCTCAGTCAAACCGAGTAGTGACATGTGGCAAGACGCTCCTCGGGGCGCGTCTTGCTTGGACCTTTCTCCTGGAGGCGCTCAGTTAGACCGAGTAGTGACATGTGTAAAGACGCTCCTCGGGGCGCGTCTTGCTTGGGCCTCTCTCCTGGAGGCGCTCAGTCAGACCGAGTGCTGACATGTGGCAAGAAGCTCCTCGGGGCGCGTCTTGCTTGGGCATCTCTCCTGGAGGCCCTCAGTCAGACCCATTGTTGACATGTGGCAAGACGCTCCTCGGGGCGCGTCTTGCTTGGGCCTCTCTCCAGAAGGCCCTCAATCAGACCCAATGTTGACACGTGGCAAGACGCTCCTCGGGGCGCGTCTTGCTTGGGCCTCTCTCCTGGAGGCGCTCAGTCAGACCCAGTGGTGACATGTGGCAAGACGCTCCTCGGGGTGCGTATTGCTTGGGCCTCTCTCCTGGATGCCCTTTTTCAGACCCAGTGTTGACATGTGGCAAGACTCTCCTCGGGGCGCGTCTTGCTTGGGCTTCTCTCATGGAGGCCCTCAGTCAGACCCAGTGTTGACATGTGGCAAGATGCTCCTCGGGGCGCATCTTGCTTGGGCCTCTCTCCTGGAGGCGCTCAGTCAGAACCAGAGGTGACATGTGGCAAGACGCTCCTCGGGGCGCGTCTTGCTTGGGCCTCTCTCCTGGAGGCCCTCTGTCAGACCCAGTGTTGACATGTGGCAAGATGCTCCTCGGGGCGCATCTTGCTTGGGCCTCTCTCCTGGAGGCGCTCAGTCAGACCCAGTGGTGACACGTGGCAAGACGCTCCTCGGGGCGCATCTTGCTTGGGCCTCTCTCCTGGAGGCGCTCAGTCAGACCCAGTGTTGACACGTGGCAAGACGCTCCTCGGGGCGCGTCTTGCTTGGGCCTCTCTCCTGGAGGCGCTCAGTCAGACCCAGTGTTGACATGTGGCAAGAGACTCCTCAGGGCGCGTCTTGCTTGGGCCTCTCTCATGGAGGCCCTCTGTCAGACCGAGTAGTGACATAAGGCAAGACGCTCCTCGGGGCGCGTCTTGCTGGGGCCTCTCTCCTGGAGGCGCTCAATCAGACCCAGTGGTGACACGTGGCAAGATGCTCCTCGGGGCGCGTCTTGCTTGGGCCTCTCTCCTGGAGGCGCTCAGTCAGACCCAGTGGTGACACGTGGCAAGACGCTCCTCGGGGCGCATCTTGCTTGGGCCTCTCTCCTGGAGGTGCTCAGTCAGACCCAGTGTTGACACGTGGCAAGATTCTCCTCGGGGCGCTTCTTGCTTGGGCCTCTCTCCTGGAGGCGCTCAGTCAGACCCAGTGTTGACACGTGGCAAGACGCTCCTCGGGGCACGTCTTACTTTGGCCTCTCTCCTGGAGGCGCTCAGTCAGACTGAGTAGTGACATGTGGCCTGACGCTCCTCGGGGCGCGTGTTGCTTGGGCCTCTCTCCTGGAGGCGCTCAGTCAGACCAAGTGGTGACATGTGGCAAGACACTCCTCGGGGCGCGTCTTGCATGGCCCTCTCTCCTGGAGGCCCTCTGTCAGACCCAGTGTTGACATGTGTCAAGACGCTCCTCGGGGCGCGTCTTGCTTGGGCTTCTCTCCGGGAGGCCCTCAGTCATACCCATTGTTGACATGTGGCAAGACACTCCTCGGGGCGCGTCTTGCTTTGGCCTCTCTCCTGGAGGCGCTCAGTCAGACCGAGTGCTGACATGTGGCAAGACGATCCTCGGGCCGCGTGTTGCTTGGGCTTCTCTCCTGGAGGCCCTCAGTCAGACCCATTGTTGACATGTTGCAAGACGCTCCTTTGGGCGCGTCTTGCTTGGGCCTCTCTCCTGGAGGCGCTCAGTCAGACCGAGTGCTGACATGTGGAAAGACGCTCCTCGGGGCGCGTCTTGCTTGGGCTTCTCTCCTGGAGGCGCTCAGAAAGACCCAGTGTTGACATGTGACAAGACGCTTCTCGGGGCGCGTCTTGCTTGGGCCTCTCTCCTGGAGGCGCTCAGTCAGACCCAGTGGTGACATGTGGCAAGACACTCCTCGGGGCGCGTCTTGCTTGAGCCTCTCTCCTGGAGGCCCTCTGTCAGACCCAGTGTTGGCATGTGGCAAGACGCTCCTCAGGGCGCGTCTTGGTTGGGTCTCTCTCCTGGAGGCGCTCAGTCAGACCCAGTGGTGACATGTGGCAAGACGCTCCTCGGGGCGTCTATTGCTTGGGCATCTCTCCTGGATGCCCTCTGTCAGACCGAGTGTTGACATGTGGCAAGACTCTCCTCGGGGCACGTCTTGCTTGGGCCTCTCTCCTGGAGGCGCTCAAACAGACCGAGTAGTGACATGTGGCAAGACGCTCCTCGGGGCGCGTCTTGCTGGGGCTTCTCTCATGGAGGCACTCAGTCAGACCCAGTGTTGACATGTGGCAAGTCGCTCCTCGGGGCGCGTCTTGCTTGGACCTCTCTCCCTGAGGCGCTCAGTCAGACCGAGTAGTGACATGTGGCAAGACGCTCCTCGGGGCGCGTCTTGCTTGGACCTCTCTCCCTGTGGCGCTCAGTCAGACCCAGTGTTGACATTTGGCAAGACACTCCTCGGGGCGCGTCTTGCTTGGGCCTCTCTCCTGGAGGCGCTCAGTCAGACCGAGTGCTGACATGTGGCAAGACGATCCTCGGGCCGCGTGTTGCTTGGGCTTCTCTCCTGGAGGCCCTCAGTCAGACCCATTGTTGACATGTTTCAAGACGCTCCTTTGGGCGCGTCTTGCTTGGGCTTCTCTCCTGGAGGCGCTCAGAAAGACCCAGTGTTGACATGTGACAAGACGCTCCTCGGGGCGCGTCTTGCTTGGGCCTCTCTCCTGGAGGCGCTCAGTCAGACCCAGTGGTGACATGTGGCAAGACACTCCTCGGGGCGCGTCTTGCTTGGGCCTCTCTCCTGGAGGCCCTCTGTCAGACCCAGTGTTGGCATGTGGCAAGACGCTCCTCAGGGCGCGTCTTGGTTGGGTCTCTCTCCTGGAGGCGCTCAGTCAGACCCAGTGGTGACATGTGGCAAGACGCTCCTCGGGGCGTCTATTGCTTGGGCCTCTCTCCTGGATGCCCTCTGTCAGACCGAGTGTTGACATGTGGCAAGACTCTCCTCGGGGCACGTCTTGCTTGGGCCTCTCTCCTGGAGGCGCTCAAACAGACCGAGTAGTGACATGTGGCAAGACGCTCCTCGGGGCGCGTCTTGCTGGGGCTTCTCTCATGGAGGCACTCAGTCAGACCCAGTGTTGACATGTGGCAAGTCGCTCCTCGGGGCGCGTCTTGCTTGGACCTCTCTCCCTGAGGCGCTCAGTCGGACCGAGTAGTGACATGTGGCAAGACGCTCCTCGGGGCGTGTCTTGCTTGGACCTCTCTCCCTGTGGCGCTCAGTCAGACCCAGTGTTGACATTTGGCAAGACACTCCTCGGGGCGCGTCTTGCTTGGGCCTCTCTCATGGAGGCCCTCTGTCAGACCCAGTGTTGACATGTGTCAAGACGCTCCTCGGGGCGCGTCTTGCTTGGGCCTCTCTCCTGGAGGCGCTCAGTCAGACCGAGTGCTGACATGTGGCAAGACGCTCCTCGAGCCGCGTGTTGCTTGGGCTTCTCTCCTGGAGGCCCTCAGTCAGACCCATTGTTGACATGTGGCAAGAGGCTCCTCGGGGCGCGTCTTGCTTGGGCTTCTCTCCTGGAGGCGCTCAGAAAGACCCAGTGTTGACATGTGACAAGACGCTCCTCGGGGCGCGTCTCGCTTGGGCCTCTCTCCTGGAGGCGCTCAGTCAGAACCAGAGGTGACATGTGGCAAGACGCTCCTCGGGGCGCGTCTTGCTTGGGCCTCTCTCCTGGAGATCCTCTTTCAGACCCAGTGTTGACATGTGGCAAGACGCTCCTCCGGGCGCATCTTGCTTGGGCCTCTCTCCTGGAGGCCCTCAGTCAGACCCATTGTTGACATGTGGCAAGACGCTCCTCGGGGCGCGTCTTGCTTGGGCCTCTCTCCTGGAGGCGCTCAGTCAAACCGAGTGCTGACATAAGGCAAGACGCTCCTCGGGGCGCGTCTTGCTGGGGCCTCTCTCCTGGAGGCGCTCAGTCAGACCCAGTGCTGACATGTGGCAAGACGCTCCTCGGGGCGCGTCTTGCTTGGGCCTCTCTCCTGGAGGCGCTCAGTCAGACTGAGTAGTGACATGTGGCCTGACGCTCCTCGGGGCGCGTCTTGCTTGGGCCTCTCTCCTGGAGGAGCTCAGTCAGACCCAGTGGTGACATGTGGCAAGACACTCCTCAGGGCGCGTCTTGCTTTGGCCTCTCTCCTGGAGGCCCTCTGTCAGACCCAGTGTTGACATGTGTCAATACGCTCACCGGGGCGTGTCTTGCTTGGGCCTCTCTCCTGGAGGCGCTCAGTCAGACCCAGTGGTGACACGTGGAAAGACGCTCCTCGGGGTGCGTCTTGCTTGGGCCTCTCTCCTGGAGGCGCTCAGTCAGACCCAGTGTTGACACGTGGCAAGACGCTCCTCGGGGCGCGTCTTGGTTGGGCCGCTTTCCTGGAGGCGCTCATTCAGACCCAGTGGTGACATGTGGCAAGACGCTCCTCGGGGCGCGTATTGCTTGGGCCTCTCTCCTGAATGCCCTCTGTCAGACCGAGTGTTGACATGTGGCAAGACTCTCCTCGGGGCGCGTCTTGCTTGGGCTTCTCTCATGGAGGCCCTCAGTCCGACCCAGTGTTGACATGTGTCAATACGCTCCTCGGGGCGTGTCTTGCTTGGGCCTCTCTCCTGGAGGCGCTCAGTCAGACCCAGTGCTGACATGTGGCAAGACGCTCCTCCGGGCGCGTCTTGCTTGGGCCTCTCTCCTGGAGGCGCTCAGTCAGACCGAGTGCTGACATGTGGCAAGACGCTCCTCGGGGCGCGTCTTGCTTGGGCCTCTCTCCTGGAGGCGCTCAGTCAGACCCAGTTTTGACATGTGGCAAGACGCTCCTCGGGGCGCGTCTTGCTTGGGCCTCTCTCCTGGAGGCGCTCAGTCAGACCGAGTGCTGACATGTGGCAAGACGCTCCTCGGGGCGCGTCTTGCTTGGGCTTCTCTCCTGGAGGCCCTCAGTCAGACCCAGTGTTCACATGTGGCAAGACTCTCCTCGGGGCGCATCTTGCTTGGGCCTCTCTCCTGGAGGCGCTCAGTCAGACCCAGTTTTGACATGTGGCAAGACGCTCCTCGGGGCGCGTCTTGCTTGGGCCTCTCTCCTGGAAGCCCTCAGTCAGACCCATTGTTGACATGTGGCAAGACGCTCCTCGGGGCGCGTCTTATTTGGACCTCTCTCCTAGAGGCCCTCAGTCAGACCCAGTGTTGACATGTGGCAAGACGCTCCTCGGGGCGCGTCTTGCTTGGGCTTCTCTCCTGGAGGCCCTCAGTCAGACCCATTGTTGACATGTGGCAAGACGCTCCTCGGGGCACGTCTTGCTTGGGCCTCTCTCCTGGAGGCGCTCAGTCAAACCGAGTAGTGACATGTGGCAAGACGCTCCTCGGGGCGCGTCTTGCTGGGGCCTCTCTCCTGGAGGCGCTCAGTCAGACCCAGTGGTGACACGTGGCAAGACGCTCCTCGGGGCGCATCTTGCTTGGGCCTCTCTCCTGGAGGCGCTCAGTCAGACCCAGTGTTGACACGTGGCAAGACGCTCCTCGGGGCGCGTCTTGCTTGGGCCTCTCTCCTGGAGGCGCTCAGTCAGACCCAGTGCTGACATGTGGCAAGACGCTCCTCCGGGCGCGTCTTGCTTGGGCCTCTCTCCTGGAGGCGCTCAGTCAGACCGAGTGCTGACATGTGGCAAGACGCTCCTCGGGGCGCGTCTTGCTTGGGCCTCTCTCCTGGAGGCGCTCAGTCAGACCCAGTTTTGACATGTGGCAAGACGCTCCTCGGGGCGCGTCTTGCTTGGGCCTCTCTCCTGGAGGCGCTCAGTCAGACCGAGTGCTGACATGTGGCAAGACGCTCCTCGGGGCGCGTCTTGCTTGGGCTTCTCTCCTGGAGGCCCTCAGTAAGACCCAGTGTTCACATGTGGCAAGACTCTCCTCGGGGCGCGTCTTGCTTGGGCCTCTCTCCTGGAGGCGCTCAGTCAGACCCAGTTTTGACATGTGGCAAGACGCTCCTCGGGGCGCGTCTTGCTTGGGCCTCTCTCCTGGAGGCGCTCAGTCAGACCGAGTGCTGACATGTGGCAAGACGCTCCTCGGGGCGCGTCTTGCTTGGGCTTCTCTCCTGGAAGCCCTCAGTCAGACCCATTGTTGACATGTGGCAAGACGCTCCTCGGGGCGCGTCTTGCTTGGGCCTCTCTCCTGGAGGCGCTCAGTCAAACCGAGTAGTGACATGTGGCAAGACGCTCCTCGGGGCGCGTCTTGCTTGGGCCTCTCTCCTGGAGGCGCTCAGTCAGACCGAGTGCTGACATAAGGCAAGACGCTCCTCGGGGCGCGTCTTGCTGGGGCCTCTCTCCTGGAGGCGCTCAGTCAGACCCAGTGGTGACACGTGGCAAGACGCTCCTCGGGGCGCATCTTGCTTGGGCCTCTCTCCTGGAGGCGCTCAGTCAGACCCAGTGTTGACACGTGGCAAGACGCTCCTCGGGGCGCGTCTTGCTTGGGCCTCTCTCCTGGAGGCGCTCAGTCAGACCCAGTGTTGACATGTGGCAAGACACTCCTCGGGGCGCGTCTTGCTTGGGCCTCTCTCATGGAGGCCCTCTGTCAGACCCAGTGTTGACATGTGTCAAGACGCTCCTCAGGGCGCATCTTGCTTTGGCCTCTCTCCTGGAGGCGCCCAGTCAGACCGAGTGCTGACATGTGGCAAGAAGCTCCTCGGGGCGCGTGTTGCTTGGGCTTCTCTCCTGGAGGCCCTCAGTAAGACCCATTGTTGACATGTGGCAAGACGCTCCTCGGGGCGCGTCTTGCTTGGGCCTCTCTCCAGAAGGCCCTCAATCAGACCCAGTGTTGACACGTGGCAAGACGCTCCTCGGGGCACGTCTTACTTTGGCCTCTCTCCTGGAGGCGCTCAGTCAGACTGAGTAGTGACATGTGGCCTGACGCTCCTCGGGGCGCGTGTTGCTTGGGCCTCTCTCCTGGAGGCGCTCAGTCAGACCAAGTGGTGACATGTGGCAAGACACTCCTCGGGGCGCGTCTTGCTTGGGCCTCTCTCCTGGAGGCCCTCTGTCAGACCCAGTGTTGACATGTGTCAAGACGCTCCTCGGGGCGCGTCTTGCTTGGGCTTCTCTCCGGGAGGCCCTCAGTCATACCCATTGTTGACATGTGGCAAGACGCTCCTCGGGGCGCGTCTTGCTTTGGCCTCTCTCCTGGAGGCGCTCAGTCAGACCGAGTGCTGACATGTGGCAAGACGCTCCTCGGGCCGCGTGATGTTTGGGCTTCTCTCCTGGAGGCCCTCAGTCAGACCCATTGTTGACATGTTGCAAGACGCTCCTTTGGGCGCGTCTTGCTTGGGCCTCTCTCCTGGAGGCGCTCAGTCAGACCGAGTGCTGACATGTGGAAAGACTCTCCTCGGGGCGCGTCTTGCTTGGGCTTCTCTCCTGGAGGCGCTCAGAAAGACCCAGTGTTGACATGTGACAAGACGCTCCTCGGGGCGCGTCTTGCTTGGGCCTCTCTCCTGGAGGCGCTCAGTCAGAACCAGTGGTGACATGTGGCAAGACACTCCTCGGGGCGCGTCTTGCTTTGGCCTCTCTCCTGGTGGCCCTCTGTCAGACCCAGTGTTGGCATGTGGCAAGACGCTCCTCAGGGCGCGTCTTGGTTGGGTCTCTCTCCTGGAGGCGCTCAGTCAGACCCAGTGGTGACATGTGGCAAGACGCTCCTCGGGGCGTGTATTGCTTGGGCCTCTCTCCTGGATGCCCTCTGTCAGACCGAGTGTTGACATGTGGCAAGACTCTCCTCGGGGCACATCTTGCTTGGGCCTCTCTCCTGGAGGCGCTCAAACAGACCGAGTAGTGACATGTGGCAAGACGCTCCTCGGGGCGCGTCTTGCTTGGGCCTCTCTCCTGGAGGCGCTCAGTCAGACCCAGTGTTGACATTTGGCAAGACACTCCTCGGGGCGCGTCTTGCTTGGGCCTCTCTCATGGAGGCCCTCTGTCAGACCCAGTGTTGACATGTGTCAAGACGCTCCTCGGGGCGCGTCTTGCTTGGGCCTCTCTCCTGGAGGCGCTCAGTCAGACCGAGTGCTGACATGTGGCAAGAAGCTCCTCGGGGCGCGTCTTGCTTGGGCTTCTCTCCTGGAGGCCCTCAGTCAGACCCATTGTTGACATGTGGCAAGACGCTCCTCGGGGCGCGTCTTGCTTGGGCTTCTCTCCTGGAGGCGCTCAGAAAGACCCAGTGTTGACATGTGACAAGACGCTCCTCGGGGCGCGTCTTGCTTGGGCCTCTCTCCTGGAGGCGCTCAGTCAGAACCAGAGGTGACATGTGGCAAGACGCTCCTCGGGGCGCGTCTTGCTTGGGCCTCTCTCCTGGAGGCCCTCTTTCAGACTGAGTAGTGACATGTGGCCTGACGCTCCTCGGGGCGCGTCTTGCTTGGGCCTCTCTCCTGGAGGCGCTCAGTCAGACCCAGTGGTGACATGTGGCAAGACACTCCTCGGGGCGCGTCTTGCTTGGGCTTCTCTCCTGGAGGCCCTCAGTCAGACCCATTGTTGACATGTGGCAAGACGCTCCTCAGGACACGTCTTGCTTGGGCCTCTCTCCTGGATTCGCTCAGTCAGACCGAGTAGTGACATGTGGCAAGACGCTCCTCGGGGCGTGTCTTGCTTGGGCCTCTCTCCTGGAGGCGCTCAGTCAGACCGAGTGCTGACATAAGGCAAGACGCTCCTCGGGGCGCGTCTTGCTGGGGCCTCTCTCCTGGAGGTGCTCTATCAGACCCAGTGGTGACACGTGGCAAGACGCTCCTCGGGGCGCGTCTTGCTTGGGCCTCTCTCCTGGAGGAGCTCAGTCAGACCCAGTGGTGACACGTGGCAAGACGCTCCTCGGGGCGCATCTTGCTTGGGCCTCTCTCCTGGAGGCGCTAAGTCAGACCCAGTGTTGACACGTGGCAAGACGCTCCTCGGGGCGCGTCTTGCTTTGGCCTCTCTCCTGGAGGCGCTCAGTCAGACCGAGTGCTGACATGTGGCAAGAAGCTCCTCGGGGCGCGTCTTGCTTGGGCTTCTCTCCGGGAGGCCCTCAGTCATACCCATTGTTGACATGTGGCAAGACGCTCCTCGGGGCGCGTCTTGCTTTGGCCTCTCTCCTGGAAGCCCTCAGTCAGACCCATTGTTGACATGTGGCAAGACGCTCCTCGGGGCGCGTCTTATTTGGACCTCTCTCCTAGAGGCCCTCAGTCAGACCCAGTGTTGAAATGTGGCAAGACGCTCCTCGGGGCGCGTCTTGCTTGGGCTTCTCTCCTGGAGGCCCTCAGTCAGACCCATTGTTGACATGTGGCAAGACGCTCCTCGGGGCACGTCTTGCTTGGGCCTCTCTCCTGGAGGCGCTCAGTCAAACCGAGTAGTGACATGTGGCAAGACGCTCCTCGGGGCGCGTCTTGCTTGGGCCTCTCTCCTGGAGGCGCTCAGTCAGACCGAGTGCTGACATAAGGCAAGACGCTCCTCGGGGCGCGTCTTGCTGGGGCCTCTCTCCTGGAGGCGCTCAGTCAGACCCAGTGGTGACACGTGGCAAGACGCTCCTCGGGGCGCATCTTGCTTGGGCCTCTCTCCTGGAGGCGCTCAGTCAGACCCAGTGTTGACACGTGGCAAGACGCTCCTCGGGGCGCGTCTTGCTTGGGCCTCTCTCCTGGAGGCGCTCAGTCAGACCCAGTGTTGACATGTGGCAAGACACTCCTCGGGGCGCGTCTTGCTTGGGCCTCTCTCATGGAGGCCCTCTGTCAGACCCAGTGTTGACATGTGTCAAGACGCTCCTCAGGGCGCATCTTGCTTTGGCCTCTCTCCTGGAGGCGCCCAGTCAGACCGAGTGCTGACATGTGGCAAGAAGCTCCTCGGGGCGCGTGTTGCTTGGGCTTCTCTCCTGGAGGCCCTCAGTAAGACCCATTGTTGACATGTGGCAAGACGCTCCTCGGGGCGCGTCTTGCTTGGGCCTCTCTCCAGAAGGCCCTCAATCAGACCCAGTGTTGACACGTGGCAAGACGCTCCTCGGGGCACGTCTTACTTTGGCCTCTCTCCTGGAGGCGCTCAGTCAGACTGAGTAGTGACATGTGGCCTGACGCTCCTCGGGGCGCGTGTTGCTTGGGCCTCTCTCCTGGAGGCGCTCAGTCAGACCAAGTGGTGACATGTGGCAAGACACTCCTCGGGGCGCGTCTTGCTTGGGCCTCTCTCCTGGAGGCCCTCTGTCAGACCCAGTGTTGACATGTGTCAAGACGCTCCTCGGGGCGCGTCTTGCTTGGGCTTCTCTCCGGGAGGCCCTCAGTCATACCCATTGTTGACATGTGGCAAGACGCTCCTCGGGGCGCGTCTTGCTTTGGCCTCTCTCCTGGAGGCGCTCAGTCAGACCGAGTGCTGACATGTGGCAAGACGCTCCTCGGGCCGCCTGATGCTTGGGCTTCTCTCCTGGAGGCCCTCAGTCAGACCCATTGTTGACATGTTGCAAGACGCTCCTTTGGGCGCGTCTTGCTTGGGCCTCTCTCCTGGAGGCGCTCAGTCAGACCGAGTGCTGACATGTGGAAAGACTCTCCTCGGGGCGCGTCTTGCTTGGGCTTCTCTCCTGGAGGCGCTCAGAAAGACCCAGTGTTGACATGTGACAAGACGCTCCTCGGGGCGCGTCTTGCTTGGGCCTCTCTCCTGGAGGCGCTCAGTCAGAACCAGTGGTGACATGTGGCAAGACACTCCTCGGGGCGCGTCTTGCTTTGGCCTCTCTCCTGGTGGCCCTCTGTCAGACCCAGTGTTGGCATGTGGCAAGACGCTCCTCAGGGCGCGTCTTGGTTGGGTCTCTCTCCTGGAGGCGCTCAGTCAGACCCAGTGGTGACATGTGGCAAGACGCTCCTCGGGGCGTGTATTGCTTGGGCCTCTCTCCTGGATGCCCTCTGTCAGACCGAGTGTTGACATGTGGCAAGACTCTCCTCGGGGCACATCTTGCTTGGGCCTCTCTCCTGGAGGCGCTCAAACAGACCGAGTAGTGACATGTGGCAAGACGCTCCTCGGGGCGCGTCTTGCTTGGGCCTCTCTCCTGGAGGCGCTCAGTCAGACCCAGTGTTGACATTTGGCAAGACACTCCTCGGGGCGCGTCTTGCTTGGGCCTCTCTCATGGAGGCCCTCTGTCAGACCCAGTGTTGACATGTGTCAAGACGCTCCTCGGGGCGCGTCTTGCTTGGGCCTCTCTCCTGGAGGCGCTCAGTCAGACCGAGTGCTGACATGTGGCAAGAAGCTCCTCGGGGCGCGTCTTGCATGGGCTTCTCTCCTGGAGGCCCTCAGTCAGACCCATTGTTGACATGTGGCAAGACGCTCCTCGGGGCGCGTCTTGCTTGGGCTTCTCTCCTGGAGGCGCTCAGAAAGACCCAGTGTTGACATGTGACAAGACGCTCCTCGGTGCGCGTCTTGCTTGGGCCTCTCTCCTGGAGGCGCTCAGTCAGAACCAGAGGTGACATGTGGCAAGACGCTCCTCGGGGCGCGTCTTGCTTGGGCCTCTCTCCTGGAGGCCCTCTTTCAGACTGAGTAGTGACATGTGGCCTGACGCTCCTCGGGGCGCGTCTTGCTTGGGCCTCTCTCCTGGAGGCGCTCAGTCAGACCCAGTGGTGACATGTGGCAAGACACTCCTCGGGGCGCGTCTTGCTTGGGCTTCTCTCCTGGAGGCCCTCAGTCAGACCCATTGTTGACATGTGGCAAGACGCTCCTCAGGACACGTCTTGCTTGGGCCTCTCTCCTGGATTCGCTCAGTCAGACCGAGTAGTGACATGTGGCAAGACGCTCCTCGGGGCGTGTCTTGCTTGGGCCTCTCTCCTGGAGGCGCTCAGTCAGACCGAGTGCTGACATAAGGCAAGACGCTCCTCGGGGCGCGTCTTGCTGGGGCCTCTCTCCTGGAGGTGCTCTATCAGACCCAGTGGTGACACGTGGCAAGACGCTCCTCGGGGCGCGTCTTGCTTGGGCCTCTCTCCTGGAGGAGCTCAGTCAGACCCAGTGGTGACACGTGGCAAGACGCTCCTCGGGGCGCATCTTGCTTGGGCCTCTCTCCTGGAGGCGCTAAGTCAGACCCAGTGTTGACACGTGGCAAGACGCTCCTCGGGGCGCGTCTTGCTTTGGCCTCTCTCCTGGAGGCGCTCAGTCAGACCGAGTGCTGACATGTGGTGAGAAGCTCCTCGGGGCGCGTCTTGCTTGGGCTTCTCTCCTGGAGGCCCTCAGTCAGACCCATTGTTGACATGTGGCAAGACGCTCCTCGGGGCGCGTCTTGCTTGGGTCTCTCTCCAGAAGGCCCTCAATCAGACACAGTGTTGACACGTGGCAAGACGCTCCTCGGGGCGCGTCTTGCTTGGGCTTCTCTCCTGGAGGCCCTCAGTCAGACCCATTGTTGACATGTGGCAAGACGCTCCTCGGGGCGCATCTTATTTGGACCTCTCTCCTAGAGGCCCTCAGTCAGACCCAGTGTTGACATGTGGCAAGACGCTCCTCGGGGCGCGTCCTGCTTGGGCTTCTCTCCTGGAGGCCCTCAGTCAGACCCATTGTTGACATGTGGCAAGACGCTCCTCGGGGCACGTCTTGCTTGGGCCTCTCTCCTGGAGGCGCTCAGTCAAACCGAGTAGTGACATGTGGCAAGACGCTCCTCGGGGCGCGTCTTGCTTGGACCTTTCTCCTGGAGGCGCTCAGTTAGACCGAGTAGTGACATGTGTCAAGACGCTCCTCGGGGCGCGTCTTGCTTGGGCCTCTCTCCTGGAGGCGCTCAGTCAGACCGAGTGCTGACATGTGGCAAGAAGCTCCTCGGGGCGCGTCTTGCTTGGGCTTCTCTCCTGGAGGCCCTCAGTCAGACCCATTGTTGACATGTGGCAAGACGCTCCTCGGGGCGCGTCTTGCTTGGGCCTCTCTCCAGAAGGCCCTCAATCAGACCCAGTGTTGACACGTGGCAAGACGCTCCTCGGGGCGCGTCTTGCTTGGGCCTCTCTCCTGGAGGCGCTCAGTCAGACCCAGTGGTGACATGTGGCAAGACGCTCCTCGGGGTGCGTATTGCTTGGGCCTCTCTCCTGGATGCCCTCTGTCAGACCCAGTGTTGACATGTGGCAAGACTCTCCTCGGGGCGCGTCTTGCTTGGGCTTCTCTCATGGAGGCCCTCAGTCAGACCCAGTGTTGACATGTGTCAAGAAGCTCCTCGGGACGTGTCTTGCTTGGGCCTCTCTCCTGGAGGCGCTCAGTCAGACCCAGTGTTGACATGTGGCAAGACGCTCCTCGGGGCACTTCTTGCTTGGGCTTCTCTCCTGGAGGCCCTCAGTCAGACCCATTGTTGACATGTGGCAAGACGCTCCTCGGGGCACGTCTTGCTTGGGCCTCTCTCCTGGAGGCGCTCAGTCAGACCGAGTAGTGACATGTGACAAGACGCTCCTCGGGGCGCGTCTTGCTTGGGCCTCTCTCCTGGAGGCGCTCAGTCAGACCCAGTGTTGACATGTGGCAAGACGCTCCTCGGGGCGCGTCTTGCTTGGGCCTCTCTCCTGGAGGTTCTCAGTCAGATCCAGTGTTGACATGTGGCAAGATGCTCCTCGGGGCACGTCTTGCTGGGGCTTCTCTCATGGAGGCACTCAGTCAGACCCAGTGTTGACATGTGGCAAGACGCTCCTCGGGGCACGTCTTGCTTGGGCCTCTCTCCTGGAGGCGCTCAGTCAGACCCAGAGGAGACATGTGTCAAGATGCTCCTCGGGGCGCGTCTTGCTTGGGCCTCTCTCCTGGAGGCGCTCAGTCAGACCGAGTGCTGACATGTGGCAAGACGCTCCTCCGGGCGCGTATTGCTTGGGCCTCTCTCCTGGAGGCGCTCAGTCAGACCCAGTGTTCACATGTGGCAAGACGCTCCTCGGGGTGCGTCTTGCTTGGGCCTCTCTCCTGGAGGCGCTCCGTCAGACCCAGTGTTGACATGTGGCAAGACGCTCCTCGGGGCACGTCTTGCTTGGGCCACTCTCCTGGAGGCGCTCAGTCAGACCGAGTGCTGACATGTGGCAAGACGCTCCTCGGGGCGCGTCTTGCTTGGGCTTCTCTCCTGGAGGCCCTCAGTCAGACCCATTGTTGACATGTGGCAAGACGCTCCTCGGGGTGCGTCTCATTTGGGCCTCTCTCCTGGAGGCTCTCAGTCAGACCCAGTGTTGACATGTGGCAAGACGCTCCTCGGGGCGCGTCTTGCTTGGGCTTCTCTCCTGTAGGCCCTCAGTCAGACCCATTGTTGACATGTGGCAAGACGCTCCTCGGGGCACGTCTTGCTTGGGCCTCTCTCCTGGAGGCGCTCAGTCAGACCGAGTAGTGACATGTGGCAAGACGCTCCTCGGTGCGTGTCATGCTTGGGCCTCTCTCCTGGAGGCGCTCAGTCAGACCGAGTGCTGACATAAGGCAAGACGCTCCTCGGGGCGCGTCTTGCTGGGGCCTCTCTCCTGGAGGTTCTCTATCAGACCCAGTGGTGACACGTGGCAAGACGCTCCTCGGGGCGCGTCTTGCTTGGGCCTCTCTCCTGGAGGAGCTCAGTCAGACCCAGTGGTGACACGTGGCAAGACGCTCCTCGGGGCGCATCTTGCTTGGGCCTCTCTCCTGGAGGAGCTCAGTCAGACCCAGTGGTGACACGTGGCAAGACGCTCCTCGGGGCGCATCTTGCTTGGGCCTCTCTCCTGGAGGAGCTCAGTCAGACCCAGTGGTGACACGTGGCAAGACGCTCCTCGGGGCGCGTCTTGCTTGGGCCTCTCTCCTGGAGGAGCTCAGTCAGACCCAGTGGTGACATGTGGCAAGACGCTCCTCGGGGCGCGTCTTGCTTGGGCCTCTCTCCAGAAGGCCCTCAATCAGACCCAGTGTTGACACGTGGCAAGACGCTCCTCGGGGCACGTCTTACTTTGGCCTCTCTCCTGGAGGCGCTCAGTCAGACTGAGTAGTGACATGTGGCCTGACACTCCTCGGGGCGCGTCTTGCTTGGGCCTCTCTCCTGGAGGCCCTCTGTCAGACCCAGTGTTGACATGTGTCAAGACGCTCCTCGGGGCGCGTCTTGCTTGGGCTTCTCTCTGGGAGGCCCTCAGTCATACCCATTGTTGACATGTGGCAAGATGCTCCTCGGGGCGCGTCTTGCTTTGGCCTCTCTCCTGGAGGCGCTCAGTCAGACCCATTGTTGACATGTTGCAAGACGCTCCTTTGGGCGCGTCTTGCTTGGGCCTCTCTCCTGGAGGCGCTCAGTCAGACCGAGTGCTGACATGTGGAAAGACGCTCCTCGGGGCGCGTCTTGCTTAGGCTTCTCTCCTGGAGGCGCTCAGAAAGACCCAGTGTTTACATGTGACAAGACGCTCCTCGGGGCGCGTCTTGCTTGGGCCTCTCTCCTGGAGGCGCTCAGTCAGACCCAGTGGTCACATGTGGCAAGACACTCCTCGGGGCGCGTCTTGCTTGGGCCTCTCTCCTGGAGGCCCTCTGTCAGACCCAGTGTTGGCATGTGGCAAGACGCTCCTCAGGGCGCGTCTTGGTTGGGTCTCTCTCCTGGAGGCGCTCAGTCAGACCCAGTGGTGACATGTGGCAAGACGCTCCTCGGGGCGTGTATTGCTTGGGCCTCTCTCCTGGATGCCCTCTGTCAGACCGAGTGTTGACATGTGGCAAGACTCTCCTCGGGGCACGTCTTGCTTGGGCCTCTCTCCTGGAGGCGCTCAAACAGACCGAGTAGTGACATGTGGCAAGACGCTCCTCGGGGCGCGTCTTGCTGGGGCTTCTCTCATGGAGGCACTCAGTCAGACCCAGTGTTGACATGTGGCAAGACGCTCCTCGGGGCGCGTCTTGCTTGGACCTCTCTCCCTGAGGCGCTCAGTCAGACCGAGTAGTGACATGTGGCAAGACGCTCCTCGGGGCGCGTCTTGCTTGGACCTCTCTCCCTGTGGCGCTCAGTCAGACCCAGTGTTGACATTTGGCAAGACACTCCTCGGGGCGCGTCTTGCTTGGGCCTCTCTCATGGAGGCCCTCTGTCAGACCCAGGGTTGACATGTGTCAAGACGCTCCTCGGGGCGCGTCTTGCTTGGGCTTCTCTCCTGGAGGCGCTCAGAAAGACCCAGTGTTGACATGTGACAAGACGCTCCTCGGGGCGCGTCTCGCTTGGGCCTCTCTCCTGGAGGCGCTCAGTCAGAACCAGAGGTGACATGTGGCAAGACACTCCTCGGGGCGCGTCTTGCTTGGGCCTCTCTCCTGGAGATCCTCTTTCAGACCCAGTGTTGACATGTGGCAAGACGCTCCTCCGGGCGCATCTTGCTTGGGCCTCTCTCCTGGAGGCCCTCAGTCAGACCCATTGTTGACATGTGGCAACACGCTCCTCGGGGCGCGTCTTGCTTGGGCCTCTCTCCTGGAGGCGCTCAGTCAAACCGAGTGCTGACATAAGGCAAGACGCTCCTCGGGGCACGTCTTGCTGGGGCCTCTCTCCTGGAGGCGCTCAGTCAGACCCAGTGCTGACATGTGGCAAGACGCTCCTCGGGGCGCGTCTTGCTTGGGCCTCTCTCCTGGAGGCGCTCAGTCAGACTGAGTAGTGACATGTGGCCTGACGCTCCTCGGGGCGCGTCTTGCTTGGGCCTCTCTCCTGGAGGCGCTCAGTCAGACCCAGTGGTGACATGTGGCAAGACACTCCTCGGGGCGCGTCTTGCTTGGGCCTCTCTCCTGGAGGCCCTCTGTCAGACCCAGTGTTGACATGTGTCAATACGCTCCTCGGGGCGTGTCTTGCTTGGGCCTCTCTCCTGGAGGCGCTCAGTCAGACCCAGTGGTGACACGTGGAAAGACGCTCCTCGGGGTGCGTCTTGCTTGGGCCTCTCTCCTGGAGGCGCTCAGTCAGACCCAGTGTTGACACGTGGCAAGACGCTCCTCGGGGCGCGTCTTGGTTGGGCCGCTTTCCTGGAGGCGCTCATTCAGACCCAGTGGTGACATGTGGTAAGACGCTCCTCGGGGCGCGTATTGCTTGGGCCTCTCTCCTGAATGCCCTCTGTCAGACCGAGTGTTGACATGTGGCAAGACTCTCCTCGGGGCGCGTCTTGCTTGGGCTTCTCTCATGGAGGCCCTCAGTCCGACCCAGTGTTGACATGTGTCAATACGCTCCTCGGGGCGTGTCTTGCTTGGGCCTCTCTCCTAGAGGCGCTCAGTCAGACCCAGTGCTGACATGTGGCAAGACGCTTCTCCGGGCGCATCTTGCTTGGGCCTCTCTCCTGGAGGAGCTCAGTCAGACCCAGTGACCATGTCCCAAAGATCACCGGATCTGGTGTCAATTTAAAGAAGTAGTCCAGTTACACATTTGTGGGCTTATAACTTGGCTTCTGAATGTCTTAGAGCGATCAGGTTTGCTTGAGTGTACTCAAATCAACAGCCCCTACAACCACAAAAAGGAATGGAGACATTAGCACTTATGGTTTTTAAATGGCACCCAGAATTATGTTGCACGAAGCACAATTTCACATCATTCTGGGTTCATTTGTGTGAAAACAAGGTCCAATCAGGCTGAAACAATACTGGAAGGTAGAATCTATTGAGTTGTAAGTGATCTGAACGTTTCATGATGATCGCACTTTCCTAAGGGGGTCAAACCATGTCCCAAAGGTCACCGGATCTGGTGTCACTTTAAAGAAGTAGTCCAGTTACACATTTGTGGGCTTATAACTTGGCTTCTGAATGTCCTAGAGAGGTCAGGGTTGTTTTAGTGTACTCCAATCAACAGCCCCTACAACCACAAAAAGGAATGGAGTCATTAGCACTTATGGTTTTTAAATGGCACCCAGAATTATGTTGCACGAAGCACAATTTCACATTATTCTGGGTTCATTTGTGTGAAAACAAGGTCCAATCAGGCTGAAACATTACAGGAAGGTAGAATCTACTGAGTTGTAAGTGATCTGAACGTTTCATGATGATAGCACTTTCCTAAGGGGGTCAAACCATGTCCCAAAGATCACCGGATCTGGTGTCAATTTAAAGAAGTAGTCCAGTTACACATTTGTGGGCTTATAACTTGGCTTCTGAATGTCCTAGAGAGATCAGGTTTGTTTTAGTGTACTCCAATCAACAGCCCCTACAACCACAAAAAGGACTGGAGTCATTAGCACTTATGGTTTGTAAATGGCACCCAGAATTATGTTGCACGAAGCACAATTTCACATCATTCTGGGTCCATTTGTGTGAAAACAAGGTCCAATCAGGCTGAAACGCTACAAGAAGGTGGAATCTATTGAGTTGTAAGTGATCTGAACGTTTCAAGATGATCGCACATTCCTATAGGGGGTAAAACCATGTCCCAAAGCTCAGCGGGCCTGGTGTCAGTTTAAAGAAGTAGTCCAGTTACACCTTTGTGGGCTTATAACTTGGCTTCTGAATGTCCTAGAGAGGTTAGGTTTGTTTTAGTGTACTCCAATCAACAGCCCCTACAACCACAAAAAGGAATGGAGTCATTAGCACTTATGGTTTTTAAATGGCACCCAGAATTATGTTGCACGAAGCACAATTTCACATCATTCTGGGTTCATTTGTGTGAAAACAAGGTCCAATCAGGCTGAAACATTACAGGAAGGTAGAATCTACTGAGTTGTAAGTGATCTGAACGTTTCATGATGATAGCACTTTCCTAAGGGGGTCAAACCATGTCCCAAAGATCACCGGATCTGGTGTCAATTTAAAGAAGTAGTCCAGTTACACATTTGTGGGCTTATAACTTGGCTTCTGAATGTCCTAGAGAGATCAGGTTTGTTTTAGTGTACTCCAATCAACAGCCCCTACAACCACAAAAAGGACTGGAGTCATTAGCACTTATGGTTTGTAAATGGCACCCAGAATTATGTTGCACGAAGCACAATTTCACATCATTCTGGGTCCATTTGTGTGAAAACAAGGTCCAATCAGGCTGAAACGCTACAAGAAGGTAGAATCTATTGAGTTGTAAGTGATCTGAACGTTTCAAGATGATCGCACATTCCTATAGGGGGTAAAACCATGTCCCAAAGGTCACCGGGCCTGGTGTCAATTTAAAGAAGTAGTCCAGTTACACCTTTGTGGGCTTATAACTTGGCTTCTGAATGTCCTAGAGAGGTTAGGTTTGTTTTAGTGTACTCCAATCAACAGCCCCTACAACCACAAAAAGGAATGGAGTCATTAGCACTTATGGTTTGTAAATGGCACCCAGAATTATGTTGCACGAAGCACTATTTCACATCATTCTGGGTCCATTTGTGTGAAAACAAGGTCCAATCAGGCTGAAACGTTACAGGAAGTTAGAATCTATTGAGTTGTAAGTGATCTGAACGTTTCGTGATGATAGCACTTTCCTAAGGGGGTCAAACCATGTCCCAAAGGTCACCGGATCTGGTGTCAATTTAAAGAAGTAGTCCAGTTACACCTTTGTGGGCTTATAACTTGGCTTCTGAATGTCCTAGAGAGGTTAGGTTTGTTTTAGTGTACTCCAATCAACAGCCCCTACAACCACAAAAAGGAATGGAGTCATTAGCACTTATGGTTTGTAAATGGCACCCAGAATTATGTTGCACGAAGCACAATTTCACATCATTCTGGGTCCATTTGTGTGAAAACAAGGTCCAATCAGGCTGAAACGTTACAGGAAGGTAGAATCTATTGAGTTGTAAGTGATCTGAACGTTTCATGATGATAGCACTTTCCTAAGGGGGTCAAACCATGTCCCAAAGGTCACCGGATCTGGTGTCAATTTAAAGAAGTAGTCCAGTTACACATTTGTGGGCTTATAACTTGGCTTCTGAATGTCCTAGAGAGATCAGGTTTATTTTAGTGTACTCCAATCAACAGTCCCTACAACTACAAAAAGGAATGGAGTAATTAGCACTTATGGTTTTTAAATGGCACCCAGAATTATGTTGCACGAAGCACAATTTCACATCATTCTGGGTTCATTTGTGTGAAAACAAGGTCCAATCCGGCTGAAACGCTACAAGAAGGTAGAATCTATTGAGTTGTAAGTGATCTGAACGTTTCAAGATGATCTCACATTCCCATAGGGGGTCAAACCATGTCCCAAAGGTCACCGGGCCAAGTGTCACTTTAAAGAAGTAGTCCAGTTACACATTTGTGGGCTTATAACCTCGCTTCTGAATGTCTTAGAGCGATCAGGTTTGCTTTAGTGTACTCCAATCAACAGCCCCTACAACCACAAAAAGGAATGGAGACATTAGCACTTATGGTTTTTAAATGGCACCCAGAATTATGTTGCACGAAGCACAATTTCACATCATTCTGGGTCAATTTGTGTGAAAACAAGGTCCAATCCGGCTGAAACAATACAGGAAGGTAGAATCTATTGAGTTGTAAGTGATCTGAACGTTTCATGATGATCGCACTTTCCTAAGGGGGTCAAACCATGTCCCAATGGTCACCGGATCTGGTGTCACTTTAAAGAAGTAGTCCAGTTACACATTTGTGGGCTTATAACTTGGCTTCTGAATGTCTTAGAGCGATCAGGTTTGCTTTAGTGTACTCCAATCAACAGCCCCTACAACCACAAAAAGGAATGGAGACATTAGCACTTATGGTTTTTAAATGGCACCCAGAATTATGTTGCACGAAGCACAATTTCACATCATTCTGGGTTCATTTGTGTGAAAACAAGGTCCAATCAGGCTGAAACAATACAGGAAGGTAGAATCTATTGAGTTGTAAGTGATCTGAACGTTTCATGATGATCACACTTTCCTAAGGGGGTCAAACCATGTCCCAAAGGTCACCGGATCTGGTGTCACTTTAAAGAAGTAGTCCAGTTACACATTTGTGGGCTTATAACTTGGCTTCTGAATGTCCTAGAGAGGTCAGGGTTGTTTTAGTGTACTCCAATCAACAGCCCCTACAACCACAAAAAGGAATGGAGTCATTAGCACTTATGGTTTTTAAATGGCACCCAGAATTATGTTGCACGAAGCACAATTTCACATCATTCTGGGTTCATTTGTGTGAAAACAAGGTCCAATCAGGCTGAAACGTTACAGGAAGGTAGAATCTACTGAGTTGTAAGTGATCTGAACGTTTCATGATGATAGCACTTTCCTAAGGGGGTCAAACCATGTCCCAAAGATCACCGGATCTGGTGTCAATTTAAAGAAGTAGTCCAGTTACACATTTGTGGGCTTATAACTTGGCTTCTGAATGTCCTAGAGAGATCAGGTTTGTTTTAGTGTACTCCAATCAACAGCCCCTACAACCACAAAAAGGAATGGAGTCATTAGCACTTATGGTTTGTAAATGGCACCCAGAATTATGTTGCACGAAGCACAATTTCACATCATTCTGGGTCCATTTGTGTGAAAACAAGGTCCAATCAGGCTGAAACGCTACAAGAAGGTAGAATCTATTGAGTTGTAAGTGATCTGAATGTTTCAAGATGATCGCACATTCCTATAGGGGGTAAAACTATGTCCCAAAGGTCACCGGGCCTGGTGTCACTTTAAAGAAGTAGTCCAGTTACACCTTTGTGGGCTTATAACTTGGCTTCTGAATGTCCTAGAGAGGTTAGGTTTGTTTTAGTGTACTCCAATCAACAGCCCCTACAACCACAAAAAGGAATGGAGTCATTAGCACTTATGGTTTGTAAATGGCACCCAGAATTATGTTGCACGAAGCACTATTTCACATCATTCTGGGTCCATTTGTGTGAAAACAAGGTCCAATCAGGCTGAAACGTTACAGGAAGTTAGAATCTATTGAGTTGTAAGTGATCTGAACGTTTCGTGATGATAGCACTTTCCTAAAGGGGTCAAACCATGTCCCAAAGGTCACCGGATCTGGTGTCAATTTAAAGAAGTAGTCCAGTTACACATTTGTGGGCTTATAACTTGGCTTCTGAATGTCCTAGAGAGATCAGGTTTGTTTTAATGTACTCCAATCAACAGCCCCTACAACCACAAAAAGGAATGGAGTCATTAGCACTTATGGTTTGTAAATGGCACCCAGAATTATTTTGCACGAAGCACAATTTCACATCATTGTGGGTTCATTTGTGTGAAAACAAGGTCCAATCAGGCTGAAACGTTACTGGAAGCTAGAATCTATTGAGTTGTAAGTGATCTGAACGTTTCATGATGATAGCGCTTTCCTAAGGGGGTCAAACCATGTCCCAAAGGTCACCGGATCTGGTGTCAATTTAAAGAAGTAGTCCAGTTACACATTTGTGGGCTTATAACTTGGCTTCTGAATGTCCTAGAGAGATCAGGTTTGTTTTAGTATACTCCAATCAACAGCCCCTACAACCACAAAAAGGAATGGAGTCATTAGCACTTATGGTTTGTAAATGGCATCCAGAATTATGTTGCACGAAGCACAATTTCACATCATTCTGGGTCCATTTGTGTGAAAACAAGGTCCAATCAGGCTGATACGTTACAAGAAGGTAGAATCTATTGAGTTGTAAGTGATCTGAACGTTTCATGATGATAGCACTTTCCTAAGGGGGTCAAACCATGTCCCAAAGGTCACCGGATCTGGTGTCAATTTAAAGAAGTAGTCCAGTTACACATTTGTGGGCCTATAACATGGCTTCTGAATGTCCTAGAGAGATCAGGTTTGTTTTAATGTTCTCCAATCAACAGCCCCTACAACCACAAAAAGGAATGGAGTCATTAGCATTTATGGTTTGTAAATGGCACCCAGAATTATTTTGCACGAAGCACAATTTCACATCATTCTGGGTTCATTTGTGTGAAAACAAGGTCCAATCAGGCTGAAACGTTACAGGAAGGTAGAATCTATTTAGTTGTAAGTGATCTGAACGTTTCATGATGATAGCGCTTTCCTAAGGGGATCAAACCATGTCCCAAAGGTCACCGGATCTGGTGTCAATTTAAAGAAGTAGTCCAGTTACACATTTGTGGGCTTATAACTTGGCTTCTGAATGTCCTAGAGAGATCAGGTTTGTTTTAGTGTACTCCAATCAACAGCCCCTACAACCACAAAAGGAATGGAGTCATTAGCCTTATGGTTTGTAAATGGCACCCAGAATTATGTTGCACGAAGCACAATTTCACATCATTCTGGGTCCATTTGTGTGAAAACAAGGTCCAATCAGGCTGAAACATTACAAGCAGGTAGAATCTATTGAGTTGTAAGTGATCTGAACGTTTCATGATGATCTCACATTCCCATAGGGGGTCAAACCATGTCCCAAAGGTCACCGGGCCTGGTGTCACTTTAAAGAAGTAGTCCAGTTACACCTTTGTGGTCTTATAACTTGGCTTCTGAATGTCCTAGAGAGGTCAGGTTTGTTTTAGTGTACTCCAATCAACAGCCCCTACAACCACAAAAAGTAATGGAGTCATTAGCACTTATGGTTTGTAAATGGCACCCAGAATTATGTTGCACGAAGCACAATTTCACATCATTCTGGGTCCATTTGTGTGAAAACAAGGTCCAATCAGGCTGAAATGTTACAGGAAGGTAGAATCTATTGAGTTGTAAGTGATCTGAACGTTTCATGATGATAGCACTTTCCTAAGGGGGTCAAACCACGTCCCAAAGGTCACCGGATCTGGTGTCAATTTAAAGAAGTAGTCCAGTTACACATTTGTGGGCTTATAACTTGGCTTCTGAATGTCCTAGAGCGATCAGGTTTGCTTTAGTGTACTCCAATCAACAGCCCCTACAACCACAAAAAGGAATGGAGACATTAGCACTTATGGTTTTTAAATGGCACCCAGAATTATGTTGCACGAAGCACAATTTCACATCATTCTGGGTTCATTTGTGTGAAAACAAGGTCCAATCAGGCTGAAACAATACAGGAAGGTAGAATGTATTGAGTTGTAAGTTATCTGAACGTTTCATGATGATCGCACTTTCCTAAGGGGGTAAAACCATGTCCCAAAGGTCACCGGATCTGGTGTCAATTTAAAGAAGTAGTCCAGTTACACATTTGTGGGCTTATAACTTGGCTTCTGAATGTCCTAGAGAGGTCAGGGTTGTTTTAGTGTACTCCAATCAACAGCCCCTACAACCACAAAAAGGAATGGAGACATTAGCACTTATGGTTTTTAAATGGCACCCAGAATTATGTTGCACGAAGCACAATTTCACATCATTCTGGGTTCATTTGTGTGAAAACAAGGTCCAATCAGGCTGAAACAATACAGGAAGGTAGAATCTATTGAGTTGTAAGTGATCTGAACGTTTCATGATGATCACACTTTCCTAAGGGGGTCAAACCATGTCCCAAAGGTCACCGGATCTGGTGTCACTTTAAAGAAGTAGTCCAGTTACACATTTGTGGGCTTATAACTTGGCTTCTGAATGTCCTAGAGAGGTCAGGGTTGTTTTAGTGTACTCCAATCAACAGCCCCTACAACCACAAAAAGGAATGGAGTCATTAGAACTTATGGTTTTTAAATGGCACCCAGAATTATGTTGCACGAAGCACATTTTCACATCATTCTGGGTTCATTTGTGTGAAAACAAGGTCCAATCAGGCTGAAACGTTACAGGAAGGTAGAATCTACTGAGTTGTAAGTGATCTGAACGTTTCATGATGATAGCACTTTCCTAAGGGGGTCAAACCATGTCCCAAAGATCACCGGATCTGGTGTCAATTTAAAGAAGTAGTCCAGTTACACATTTGTGGGCTTATAACTTGGCTTCTGAATGTCCTAGAGAGATCAGGTTTGTTTTAGTGTACTCCAATCAACAGCCCCTACAACCACAAAAAGGAATGGAGTCATTAGCACTTATGGTTTGTAAATGGCACCCAGAATTATGTTGCACGAAGCACAATTTCACATCATTCTGGGTCCATTTGTGTGAAAACAAGGTCCAATCAGGCTGAAACGCTACAAGAAGGTAGAATCTATTGAGTTGTAAGTGATCTGAACGTTTCAAAATGATCGCACATTCCTATAGGGGGTAAAACTATGTCCCAAAGGTCACCGGGCCTGGTGTCACTTTAAAGAAGTAGTCCAGTTACACCTTTGTGGGCTTATAACCTGGCTTCTGAATGTCCTAGAGAGGTTAGGTTTGTTTTAGTGTACTCCAATCAACAGCCCCTACAACCACAAAAAGGAATGGAGTCATTAGCACTTATGGTTTGTAAATGGCACCCAGAATTATGTTGCACGAAGCACTATTTCACATCATTCTGGGTCCATTTGTGTGAAAACAAGGTCCAATCAGGCTGAAACGTTACAGGAAGTTAGAATCTATTGAGTTGTAAGTGATCTGAACGTTTCGTGATGATAGCACTTTCCTAAAGGGGTCAAACCATGTCCCAAAGGTCACCGGATCTGGTGTCAATTTAAAGAAGTAGTCCAGTTACACATTTGTGGGCTTATAACTTGGCTTCTGAATGTCCTAGAGAGATCAGGTTTGTTTTAATGTACTCCAATCAACAGCCCCTACAACCACAAAAAGGAATGGAGTCATTAGCACTTATGGTTTGTAAATGGCACCCAGAATTATTTTGCACGAAGCACAATTTCACATCATTGTGGGTTCATTTGTGTGAAAACAAGGTCCAATCAGGCTGAAACGTTACTGGAAGCTAGAATCTATTGAGTTGTAAGTGATCTGACCGTTTCATGATGATAGCGCTTTCCTAAGGGGGTCAAACCATGTCCCAAAGGTCACCGGATCTGGTGTCAATTTAAAGAAGTAGTCCAGTTACACATTTGTGGGCTTATAACTTGGCTTCTGAATGTCCTAGAGAGATCAGGTTTGTTTTAGTATACTCCAATCAACAGCCCCTACAACCACAAAAAGGAATGGAGTCATTAGCACTTATGGTTTGTAAATGGCATCCAGAATTATGTTGCACGAAGCACAATTTCACATCATTCTGGGTCCATTTGTGTGAAAACAAGGTCCAATCAGGCTGATACGTTACAAGAAGGTAGAATCTATTGAGTTGTAAGTGATCTGAACGTTTCATGATGATAGCACTTTCCTAAGGGGGTCAAACCATGTCCCAAAGGTCACCGGATCTGGTGTCAATTTAAAGAAGTAGTCCAGTTACACATTTGTGGGCCTATAACATGGCTTCTGAATGACCTAGAGAGATCAGGTTTGTTTTAATGTTCTCCAATCAACAGCCCCTAAAACCACAAAAAGGAATGGAGTCATTAGCATTTATGGTTTGTAAATGGCACCCAGAATTATGTTGCACGAAGCACAATTTCACATCATTCTGGGTTCATTTGTGTGAAAACAAGGTCCAATCAGGCTGAAACGTTACAGGAAGGTAGAATCTATTTAGTTGTAAGTGATCTGAACGTTTAATGATGATAGCGCTTTCCTAAGGGGATCAAACCATGTCCCAAAGGTCACCGGATCTGGTGTCAATTTAAAGAAGTAGTCCAGTTACACATTTGTGGGCTTATAACTTGGCTTCTGAATGTCCTAGAGAGATCAGGTTTGTTTTAGTGTACTCCAATCAACAGCCCCTACAACCACAAAAGGAATGGAGTCATTAGCCTTATGGTTTGTAAATGGCACCCAGAATTATGTTGCACGAAGCACAATTTCACATCATTCTGGGTCCATTTGTGTGAAAACAAGGTCCAATCAGGCTGAAACATTACAAGAAGGTAGAATCTATTGAGTTGTAAGTGATCTGAACGTTTCATGATGATCTCACATTCCCATAGGGGGTCAAACCATGTCCCAAAGGTCACCGGGCCTGGTGTCACTTTAAAGAAGTAGTCCAGTTACACCTTTGTGGTCTTATAACTTGGCTTCTGAATGTCCTAGAGAGGTCAGGTTTGTTTTAGTGTACTCCAATCAACAGCCCCTACAACCACAAAAAGTAATGGAGTCATTAGCACTTATGGTTTGTAAATGGCACCCAGAATTATGTTGCACGAAGCACAATTTCACATCATTCTGGGTCCATTTGTGTGAAAACAAGGTCCAATCAGGCTGAAATGTTACAGGAAGGTAGAATCTATTGAGTTGTAAGTGATCTGAACGTTTCATGATGATAGCACTTTCCTAAGGGGGTCAAACCATGTCCCAAAGGTCACCGGATCTGGTGTCAATTTAAAGAAGTAGTCCAGTTACACATTTGTGGGCTTATAACTTGGCTTCTGAATGTCCTAGAGCGATCAGGTTTGCTTTAGTGTACTCCAATCAACAGCCCCTACAACCACAAAAAGGAATGGAGACATTAGCACTTATGGTTTTTAAATGGCACCCAGAATTATGTTGCACGAAGCACAATTTCACATCATTCTGGGTTCATTTGTGTGAAAACAAGGTCCAATCAGGCTGAAACAATACAGGAAGGTAGAATCTATTGAGTTGTAAGTGATCTGAACGTTTCATGATGATCGCACATTCCTAAGGGGGTCAAACCATGTCCCAAAGGTCACCGGATCTGGTGTCAATTTAAAGAAGTAGTCCAGTTACACATTTGTGGGCTTATAACTTGGCTTCTGAATGTCCTAGAGAGGTCAGGGTTGTTTTAGTGTACTCCAATCAACAGCCCCTACAACCACAAAAAGGAATGGAGTCATTAGCACTTATGGTTTGTAAATGGCACCCAGAATTATGTTGCACGAAGCACAATTTCACATCATTCTGGGTTCATTTGTGTGAAAACAAGGTCCAATCAGGCTCAAACGCTACAAGAAGGTAGAATCTATTGAGTTGTAAGTGATCTGAACGTTTCAAGATGATCGCACATTCCTATAGGGGGTAAAACCATGTCCCAAAGGTCACCGGGCCTGGTGTCACTTTAAAGAAGTAGTCCAGTTACACCTTTGTGGGATTATAACTTGGCTTCTGAATGTCCTAGAGAGGTTAGGTTTGTTTTAGTGTACTCCAATCAACAGCCCCTACAACCACAAAAAGGAATGGAGTCATTAGCACTTATGGTTTGTAAATGGCACCCAGAATTATGTTGCACGAAGCACAATTTCACATCATTCTGGGTCCATTTGTGTGAAAACAAGGAAAATCAGGCTGAAACGTTACAGGAAGGTAGAATCTATTGAGTTGTAAGTGATCTGAACGTTTCATGATGATAGCACTTTCCTAAGGGGGTCAAACCATGTCCCAAAGGTCACCGGATCTGGTGTCAATTTAAAGAAGTAGTCCAGTTACACATTTGTGGCCTTATAACATGGCTTCTGAATGTCCTAGAAAGATCAGGTTTGTTTTAATGTTCTCCAATCAACAGCCCCTACAACCACAAAAAGGAATGGAGTCATTAGCATTTATGGTTTGTAAATGGCACCCAGAATTATGTTGCACGAAGCACAATTTCACATCATTCTGGGTTCATTTGTGTGAAAACAAGGTCCAATCAGGCTGAAACGTTACAGGAAGGTAGAATCTATTTAGTTGTAAGTGATCTGAACGTTTCATGATGATAGCGCTTTCCTAAGGGGATCAAACCATGTCCCAAAGGTCACCGGATCTGGTGTCAATTTAAAGAAGTAGTCCAGTTACACATTTGTGGGCTTATAACTTGGCTTCTGAATGTCCTAGAGAGATCAGGTTTGTTTTAGTGTACTCCAATCAACAGCCCCTACAACCACAAAAGGAATGGAGTCATTAGCCTTATGGTTTGTAAATGGCACCCAGAATTATGTTGCACGAAGCACAATTTCACATCATTCTGGGTCCATTTGTGTGAAAACAAGGTCCAATCAGGCTGAAACATTACAAGAAGGTAGAATCTATTGAGTTGTAAGTGATCTGAACGTTTCATGATGATCTCACATTCCCATAGGGGGTCAAACCATGTCCCAAAGGTCACCGGGCCTGGTGTCACTTTAAAGAAGTAGTCCAGTTACACCTTTGTGGTCTTATAACTTGGCTTCTGAATGTCCTAGAGAGGTCAGGTTTGTTTTAGTGTACTCCAATCAACAGCCCCTACAACCACAAAAAGTAATGGAGTCATTAGCACTTATGGTTTGTAAATGGCACCCAGAATTATGTTGCACGAAGCACAATTTCACATCATTCTGGGTCCATTTGTGTGAAAACAAGGTCCAATCAGGCTGAAATGTTACAGGAAGGTAGAATCTATTGAGTTGTAAGTGATCTGAACGTTTCATGATGATAGCACTTTCCTAAGGGGGTCAAACCATGTCCCAAAGGTCACCGGATCTGGTGTCAATTTAAAGAAGTAGTCCAGTTACACATTTGTGGGCTTATAACTTGGCTTCTGAATGTCCTAGAGCGATCAGGTTTGCTTTAGTGTACTCCAATCAACAGCCCCTACAACCACAAAAAGGAATGGAGACATTAGCACTTATGGTTTTTAAATGGCACCCAGAATTATGTTGCACGAAGCACAATTTCACATCATTCTGGGTTCATTTGTGTGAAAACAAGGTCCAATCAGGCTGAAACAATACAGGAAGGTAGAATCTATTGAGTTGTAAGTGATCTGAACGTTTCATGATGATCGCACTTTCCTAAGGGGGTCAAACCATGTCCCAAAGGTCACCGGATCTGGTGTCAATTTAAAGAAGTAGTCCAGTTACACATTTGTGGGCTTATAACTTGGCTTCTGAATGTCCTAGAGAGGTCAGGGTTGTTTTAGTGTACTCCAATCAACAGCCCCTACAACCACAAAAAGGAATGGAGTCATTAGCACTTATGGTTTTTAAATGGCACCCAGAATTATGTTGCACGAAGCACAATTTCACATCATTCTGGGTTCATTTGTGTGAAAACAAGGTCCAATCAGGCTCAAACGCTACAAGAAGGTAGAATCTATTGAGTTGTAAGTGATCTGAACGTTTCAAGATCATTGCACATTCCTATAGGGGGTAAAACCATGTCCCAAAGGTCACCGGGCCTGGTGTCACTTTAAAGAAGTAGTCCAGTTACACCTTTGTGGGATTATAACTTGGCTTCTGAATGTCCTAGAGAGGTTAGGTTTGTTTTAGTGTACTCCAATCAACAGCCCCTACAACCACAAAAAGGAATGGAGTCATTAGCACTTATGGTTTGTAAATGGCACCCAGAATTATGTTGCACGAAGCACAATTTCACATCATTCTGGGTCCATTTGTGTGAAAACAAGGAAAATCAGGCTGAAACGTTACAGGAAGGTAGAATCTATTGAGTTGTAAGTGATCTGAACGTTTCATGATGATAGCCCTTTCCTAAGGGGGTCAAACCATGTCCCAAAGGTCACCGGATCTGGTGTCAATTTAAAGAAGTAGTCCAGTTACACATTTGTGGGCTTATAACTTGGCTTCTGAATGTCCTAGAGCGATCAGGTTTGCTTTAGTGTACTCCAATCAACAGCCCCTACAACCACAAAAAGGAATGGAGACATTAGCACTTATGGTTTTTAAATGGCACCCAGAATTATGTTGCACGAAGCACAATTTCACATCATTCTGGGTTCATTTGTGTGAAAACAAGGTCCAATCAGGCTGAAACAATACAGGAAGGTAGAATCTATTGAGTTGTAAGTGATCTGAACGTTTCATGATGATCGCACTTTCCTAAGGGGGTCAAACCATGTCCCAAAGGTCACCGGATCTGGTGTCAATTTAAAGAAGTAGTCCAGTTACACATTTGTGGGCTTATAACTTGGCTTCTGAATGTCCTAGAGAGGTCAGGGTTGTTTTAGTGTACTCCAATCAACAGCCCCTACAACCACAAAAAGGAATGGAGTCATTAGCACTTATGGTTTTTAAATGGCACCCAGAATTATGTTGCACGAAGCACAATTTCACATCATTCTGGGTTCATTTGTGTGAAAACAAGGTCCAATCAGGCTCAAACGCTACAAGAAGGTAGAATCTATTGAGTTGTAAGTGATCTGAACGTTTCAAGATGATCGCACATTCCTATAGGGGGTAAAACCATGTCCCAAAGGTCACCGGGCCTGGTGTAACTTTAAAGAAGTAGTCCAGTTACACCTTTGTGGGATTATAACTTTGCTTCTGAATGTCCTAGAGAGGTTAGGTTTGTTTTAGTGTACTCCAATCAACAGCCCCTACAACCACAAAAAGGAATGGAGTCATTAGCACTTATGGTTTGTAAATGGCACCCAGAATTATGTTGCACGAAGCACAATTTCACATCATTCTGGGTCCATTTGTGTGAAAACAAGGAAAATCAGGCTGAAATGTTACAGGAAGGTAGAATATATTGAGTTGTAAGTGATCTGAATGTTTCATGATGATAGCACTTTCCTAAGGGGGTCAAACCATGTCCCAAAGGTCACCGGATCTGGTGTCAATTTAAAGAAGTAGTCCAGTTACACATTTGTGGGCTTATAACTTGGCTTCTGAATGTCCTAGAGAGATCAGGTTTGTTTTAATGTACTCCAATCAACAGCCCCTACAACCACAAAAAGGAATGGAGTCATTAGCACTTATGGTTTGTAAATGGCACCCAGAATTATTTTGCACGAAGCACAATTTCACATCATTCTGGGTTCATTTGTGTGAAAACAAGGTCCAATCAGGCTGAAACGTTACTGGAAGCTAGAATCTATTGTGTTGTAAGTGATCTGAACGTTTCATGATGATAGCGCTTTCCTAAGGGGGTCAAACCATGTCCCAAAGGTCACCGGATCTGGTGTCAATTTAAAGAAGTAGTCCAGTTACACATTTGTGGGCTTATAACTTGGCTTCTGAATGTCCTAGAGAGATCAGGTTTGTTTTAATATACTCCAATCAACAGCCCCTACAACCACAAGAAGGAATGGAGTCATTAGCACTTATGGTTTGTAAATGGCACCCAGAATTATGTTGCACGAAGCACAATTTCACATCATTGTGGGTCCATTTGTGTGAAACCAAGGTCCAATCAGGCTGATACGTTACAAGAAGGTAGAATCTATTGAGTTGTAAGTGATCTGAACGTTTCATGATGATAGCACTTTCCTAAGGGGGTCAAACCATGTCCCAAAGGTCACCGGATCTGGTGTCAATTTAAAGAAGTAGTCCAGTTACACATTTGTGGGCTTATAACATGGCTTCTGAATGTCCTAGAGAGATCAGGTTTGTTTTAATGTTCTCCAATCAACAGCCCCTACAACCACAAAAAGGAATGGAGTTATTAGCATTTATGGTTTGTAAATGGCACCCAGAATTATGTTGCACGAAGCACAATTTCACATCATTCTGGGTTCATTTGTGTGAAAACAAGGTCCAATCAGGCTGAAACGTTACAGGAAGGTAGAATCTATTTAGTTGTAAGTGATCTGAACGTTTCATGATGATAGCGCTTTCCTAAGGGGATCAAACCATGTCCCAAAGGTCACCGGATCTGGTGTCAATTTAAAGAAGTAGTCCAGTTACACATTTGTGGGCTTAGAACTTGGCTTCTGAATGTCCTAGAGAGATCAGGTTTGCTTTATTGTACTCCAATCAACAGCCCCTACAACCACAAAAAGGAATGGAGACATTAGCACTTATGGTTTTTAAATGGCACCCAGAATTATGTTGCACAAAGCACAATTTCACATCATTCTGGGTTCATTTGTGTGAAAACAAGGTCCAATCAGGCTGAAACAATACAGGAAGGTAGAATCTATTGAGTTGTAAGTGATCTGAACGTTTCATGATGATCACACTTTCCTAAGGGGGTCAAACCATGTCCCAAAGGTCACCGGATCTGGTGTCACTTTAAAGAAGTAGTCCAGTTACACATTTGTGGGCTTATAACTTGGCTTCTGAATGTCCTAGAGAGGTCAGGGTTGTTTTAGTGTACTCCAATCAACAGCCCCTACAACCACAAAAAGGAATGGAGTCATTAGCACTTATGGTTTTTAAATGGCACCCAGAATTATGTTGCACGAAGCACAATTTCACATCATTCTGGGTTCATTTGTGTGAAAACAAGGTCCAATCAGGCTGAAACGTTACAGGAAGGTAGAATCTACTGAGTTGTAAGTGATCTGAACGTTTCATGATGATAGCACTTTCCTAAGGGGGTCAAACCATGTCCCAAAGATCACCGGATCTGGTGTCAATTTAAAGAAGTAGTCCAGTTACACATTTGTGGGCTTATACCTTGGCTTCTGAATGTCTTAGAGCGATCAGGTTTGCTTTAGTGTACTCCAATCAACAGCCCCTACAACCACAAAAAGGAATGGAGACATTAGCACTTATGGTTTTTAAATGGCACCCAGAATTATGTTGCACAAAGCACAATTTCACATCATTCTGGGTTCATTTGTGTGAAAACAAGGTCCAATCAGGCTGAAACAATACAGGAAGGTAGAATCTATTGAGTTGTAAGTGATCTGAACGTTTCATGATGATCACACTTTCCTAAGGGGGTCAAACCATGTCCCAAAGGTCACCGGATCTGGTGTCACTTTAAAGAAGTAGTCCAGTTACACATTTGTGGGCTTATAACTTGGCTTCTGAATGTCCTAGAGGGGTCAGGGTTGTTTTAGTGTACTCCAATCAACAGCCCCTACAACCACAAAAAGGAATGGAGTCATTAGCACTCATGGTTTTTAAATGGCACCCAGAATTATGTTGCACGAAGCACAATTTCACATCATTCTGGGTCCATTTGTGTGAAAACAAGGTCCAATCAGGCTGAAACGCTAGAAGAAGGTAGAATCTATTGAGTTGTAAGTGATCTGAACGTTTCAAGATGATCGCACATTCCTATAGGGGGTAAAACTATGTCCCAAAGGTCACCGGGCCTGGTGTCACTTTAAAGAAGTAGTCCAGTTACACCTTTGTGGGCTTATAACTTGGCTTCTGAATGTCCTAGAGAGATCAGGTTTGTTTTAGTATACTCCAATCAACAGCCCCTACAACCACAAAAAGGAATGGAGTCATTAGCACTTATGGTTTGTAAATGGCATCCAGAATTATGTTGCACGAAGCACAATTTCACATCATTCTGGGTCCATTTGTGTGAAAACAAGGTCCAATCAGGCTCAAACGCTACAAGAAGGTAGAATCTATTGAGTTGTAAGTGATCTGAACGTTTCAAGATGATCGCACATTCCTATAGGGGGTAAAACCATGTCCCAAAGGTCACCGGGCCTGGTGTCACTTTAAAGAAGTAGTCCAGTTACACCTTTGTGGGATTATAACTTGGCTTCTGAATGTCCTAGAGAGGTTAGGTTTGTTTTAGTGTACTTTAATCAACAGCCCCTACAACCACAAAAAGGAATGGAGTCATTAGCACTTATGGTTTGTAAATGGCACCCAGAATTATGTTGCACGAAGCACAATTTCACATCATTCTGGGTCCATTTGTGTGAAAACAAGGAAAATCAGGCTGAAACGTTACAGGAAGGTAGAATCTATTGAGTTGTAAGTGATCTGAACGTTTCATGATGATAGCACTTTCCTAAGGGGGTCAAACCATGTCCCAAAGGTCACCGGATCTGGTGTCAATTTAAAGAAGTAGTCCAGTTACACATTTGTGGGCTTATAACTTGGCTTCTGAATGTCCTAGAGAGATCAGGTTTGTTTTAATGTACTCCAATAAACAGCCCCTACAACCACAAAAATGAATGGAGTCATTAGCACTTATGGTTTGTAAATGGCACCCAGAATTATTTTGCACGAAGCACAATTTCACATCATTCTGGGTTCATTTGTGTGAAAACAAGGTCCAATCAGGCTGAAACGTTACTGGAAGCTAGAATCTATTGTGTTGTAAGTGATCTGAACGTTTCATGATGATAGCGCTTTCCTAAGGGGGTCAAACCATGTCCCAAAGGTCACCGGATCTGGTGTCAATTTAAATAAGTAGTCCAGTTACACATTTGTGGGCTTATAACTTGGCTTCTGAATGTCCTAGAGAGATCAGGTTTGTTTTAATATACTCCAATCAACAGCCCCTACAACCACAAAAAGGAATGGAGTCATTAGCACTTATGGTTTGTAAATGGCACCCAGAATTATGTTGCACGAAGCACAATTTCACATCATTGTGGGTCCATTTGTGTGAAAACAAGGTCCAATCAGGCTGATACGTTACAAGAAGGTAGAATCTATTGAGTTGTAAGTGATCTGAACGTTTCATGATGATAGCACTTTCCTAAGGGGGTCAAACCATGTCCCAAAGGTCACCGGATCTGGTGTCAATTTAAAGAAGTAGTCCAGTTACACATTTGTGGGCTTATAACATGGCTTCTGAATGTCCTAGAGAGATCAGGTTTGTTTTAATGATCTCCAATCAACAGCCCCTACAACCACAAAAAGGAATGGAGTTATTAGCATTTATGGTTTGTAAATGGCACCCAGAATTATGTTGCACGAAGCACAATTTCACATCATTCTGGGTTCATTTGTGTGAAAACAAGGTCCAATCAGGCTGAAACGTTACAGGAAAGTAGAATCTATTTAGTTGTAAGTGATCTGAACGTTTCATGATGATAGCGCTTTCCTAAGGGGATCAAACCATGTCCCAAAGGTCACCGGATCTGGTGTCAATTTAAAGAAGTAGTCCAGTTACACATTTGTGGGCTTATAACTTGGCTTCTGAATGTCCTAGAGAGATCAGGTTTGTTTTAATGTACTCCAATCAACAGCCCCTACAACCACAAAAAGGAATGGAGTCATTAGCACTTATGGTTTGTAAGTGTCACCCAGAATTATATTGCACGAAGCACAATTTCACATCATTCTGGGTCAATTTGTGTGAAAACAAGGTCCAATCCGGCTGAAACGCTACAAGAAGGTAGAATCTATTGAGTTGCAAGTGATCTGAACGTTTCAAGATGATCTCACATTCCCATAGGGGGTCAAAACATGTCCCAAAGGTCACCGGGCCAAGTGTCACTTTAAAGAAGTAGTCCAGTTACACATTTGTGGGCTTATACCTTGGCTTCTGAATGTCTTAGAGCGATCAGGTTTGCTTTAGTGTACTCCAATCAACAGCCCCTACAACCACAAAAAGGAATGGAGACATTAGCACTTATGGTTTTTAAATGGCACCCAGAATTATGTTGCACAAAGCACAATTTCACATCATTCTGGGTTCATTTGTGTGAAAACAAGGTCCAATCAGGCTGAAACAATACAGGAAGGTAGAATCTATTGAGTTGTAAGTGATCTGAACGTTTCATGATGATCACACTTTCCTAAGGGGGTCAAACCATGTCCCAAAGGTCACCGGATCTGATGTCACTTTAAAGAAGTAGTCCAGTTACACATTTGTGGGCTTATAACTTGGATTCTGAATGTCCTAGAGGGGTCAGGGTTGTTTTAGTGTACTCCAATCAACAGCCCCTACAACCACAAAAAGGAATGGAGTCATTAGCACTCATGGTTTTTAAATGGCACCCAGAATTATGTTGCACGAAGCACAATTTCACATCATTCTGGGTTCATTTGTGTGAAAACAAGGTCCAATCAGGCTGAAACGTTACAGGAAGGTAGAATCTACTGAGTTGTAAGTGATCTGAACGTTTCATGATGATAGCACTTTCCTAAGGGGGTCAAACCATGTCCCAAAGATCACCGGATCTGGTGTCAATTTAAAGAAGTAGTCCAGTTACACATTTGTGGGCTTATAACTTGGCTTCTGAATGTCCTAGAGAGATCAGGTTTGTTTTAATGTACTCCAATCAACAGCCCCTACAACCACAAAAAGGAATGGAGTCATTAGCACTTATGGTTTGTAAGTGTCACCCAGAATTATATTGCACGAAGCACAATTTCACATCATTCTGGGTCAATTTGTGTGAAAACAAGGTCCAATCCGGCTGAAACGCTACAAGAAGGTAGAATCTATTGAGTTGCAAGTGATATGAACGTTTCAAGATGATCTCACATTCCCATAGGGGGTCAAAACATGTCCCAAAGGTCACCGGGCCAAGTGTCACTTTAAAGAAGTAGTCCAGTTACACATTTGTGGGCTTATACCTTGGCTTCTGAATGTCTTAGAGCGATCAGGTTTGCTTTAGTGTACTCCAATCAACAGCCCCTACAACCACAAAAAGGAATGGAGACATTAGCACTTATGGTTTTTAAATGGCACCCAGAATTATGTTGCACAAAGCACAATTTCACATCATTCTGGGTTCATTTGTGTGAAAACAAGGTCCAATCAGGCTGAAACAATACAGGAAGGTAGAATCTATTGAGTTGTAAGTGATCTGAACGTTTCATGATGATCACACTTTCCTAAGGGGGTCAAACCATGTCCCAAAGGTCACCGGATCTGATGTCACTTTAAAGAAGTAGTCCAGTTACACATTTGTGGGCTTATAACTTGGCTTCTGAATGTCCTAGAGGGGTCAGGGTTGTTTTAGTGTACTCCAATCAACAGCCCCTACAACCACAAAAAGGAATGGAGTCATTAGCACTCATGGTTTTTAAATGGCACCCAGAATTATGTTGCACGAAGCACAATTTCACATCATTCTGGGTTCATTTGTGTGAAAACAAGGTCCAATCAGGCTGAAACGTTACAGGAAGGTAGAATCTACTGAGTTGTAAGTGATCTGAACGTTTCATGATGATAGCACTTTCCTAAGGGGGTCAAACCATGTCCCAAAGATCACCGGATCTGGTGTCAATTTAAAGAAGTAGTCCAGTTACACATTTGTGGGCTTATAACTTGGCTTCTGAATGTCCTAGAGAGATCAGGTTTGTTTTAGTGTACTCCAATCAACAGCCCCTACAACCACAAAAAGGAATGGAGTCATTAGCACTTATGGTTTGTAAATGGCACCCAGAATTATGTTGCACGAAGCACAATTTCACATCATTCTGGGTCCATTTGTGTGAAAACAAGGTCCAATCAGGCTGAAACGCTAGAAGAAGGTAGAATCTATTGAGTTGTAAGTGATCTGAACGTTTCAAGATGATCGCACATTCCCATAGGGGGTAAAACTATGTCCCAAAGGTCACCGGGCCTGGTGTCACTTTAAAGAAGTAGTCCAGTTACACCTTTGTGGGCTTATAACTTGGCTTCTGAATGTCCTAGAGAGGTTAGGTTTGTTTTAGTGTACTCCAATCAACAGCCCCTACAACCACAAAAAGGAATGGAGTCATTAGCACTTATGGTTTGTAAATGGCACCCAGAATTATGTTGCACGAAGCACTATTTCACATCATTCTGGGTCCATTTGTGTGAAAACAAGGTCCAATCAGGCTGATACGTTACAAGAAGGTAGAATCTATTGAGTTGTAAGTGATCTGAACGTTTCATGATGATAGCACTTTCCTAAGGGGGTCAAACCATGTCCCAAAGGTCACCGGATCTGGTGTCAATTTAAAGAAGTAGTCCAGTTACACATTTGTGGGCTTATAACATGGCTTCTGAATGTCCTAGAGAGATCAGGTTTGTTTTAATGATCTCCAATCAACAGCCCCTACAACCACAAAAAGGAATGGAGTTATTAGCATTTATGGTTTGTAAATGGCACCCAGAATTATGTTGCACGAAGCACAATTTCACATCATTCTGGGTTCATTTGTGTGAAAACAAGGTCCAATCAGGCTGAAACGTTACAGGAAAGTAGAATCTATTTAGTTGTAAGTGATCTGAACGTTTCATGATGATAGCGCTTTCCTAAGGGGATCAAACCATGTCCCAAAGGTCACCGGATCTGGTGTCAATTTAAAGAAGTAGTCCAGTTACACATTTGTGGGCTTATAACTTGGCTTCTGAATGTCCTAGAGAGATCAGGTTTGTTTTAATGTACTCCAATCAACAGCCCCTACAACCACAAAAAGGAATGGAGTCATTAGCACTTATGGTTTGTAAGTGTCACCCAGAATTATATTGCACGAAGCACAATTTCACATCATTCTGGGTCAATTTGTGTGAAAACAAGGTCCAATCCGGCTGAAACGCTACAAGAAGGTAGAATCTATTGAGTTGCAAGTGATCTGAACGTTTCAAGATGATCTCACATTCCCATAGGGGGTCAAAACATGTCCCAAAGGTCACCGGGCCAAGTGTCACTTTAAAGAAGTAGTCCAGTTACACATTTGTGGGCTTATACCTTGGCTTCTGAATGTCTTAGAGCGATCAGGTTTGCTTTAGTGTACTCCAATCAACAGCCCCTACAACCAGAAAAAGGAATGGAGACATTAGCACTTATGGTTTTTAAATGGCACCCAGAATTATGTTGCACAAAGCACAATTTCACATCATTCTGGGTTCATTTGTGTGAAAACAAGGTCCAATCAGGCTGAAACAATACAGGAAGGTAGAATCTATTGAGTTGTAAGTGATCTGAACGTTTCATGATGATCACACTTTCCTAAGGGGGTCAAACCATGTCCCAAAGGTCACCGGATCTGATGTCACTTTAAAGAAGTAGTCCAGTTACACATTTGTGGGCTTATAACTTGGATTCTGAATGTCCTAGAGGGGTCAGGGTTGTTTTAGTGTACTCCAATCAACAGCCCCTACAACCACAAAAAGGAATGGAGTCATTAGCACTCATGGTTTTTAAATGGCACCCAGAATTATGTTGCACGAAGCACAATTTCACATCATTCTGGGTTCATTTGTGTGAAAACAAGGTCCAATCAGGCTGAAACGTTACAGGAAGGTAGAATCTACTGAGTTGTAAGTGATCTGAACGTTTCATGATGATAGCACTTTCCTAAGGGGGTCAAACCATGTCCCAAAGATCACCGGATCTGGTGTCAATTTAAAGAAGTAGTCCAGTTACACATTTGTGGGCTTATAACTTGGCTTCTGAATGTCCTAGAGAGATCAGGTTTGTTTTAATGTACTCCAATCAACAGCCCCTACAACCACAAAAAGGAATGGAGTCATTAGCACTTATGGTTTGTAAGTGTCACCCAGAATTATATTGCACGAAGCACAATTTCACATCATTCTGGGTCAATTTGTGTGAAAACAAGGTCCAATCCGGCTGAAACGCTACAAGAAGGTAGAATCTATTGAGTTGCAAGTGATATGAACGTTTCAAGATGATCTCACATTCCCATAGGGGGTCAAAACATCTCCCAAAGGTCACCGGGCCAAGTGTCACTTTAAAGAAGTAGTCCAGTTACACATTTGTGGGCTTATACCTTGGCTTCTGAATGTCTTAGAGCGATCAGGTTTGCTTTAGTGTACTCCAATCAACAGCCCCTACAACCACAAAAAGGAATGGAGACATTAGCACTTATGGTTTTTAAATGGCACCCAGAATTATGTTGCACAAAGCACAATTTCACATCATTCTGGGTTCATTTGTGTGAAAACAAGGTCCAATCAGGCTGAAACAATACAGGAAGGTAGAATCTATTGAGTTGTAAGTGATCTGAACGTTTCATGATGATAGCGCTTTCCTAAGGGGGTCAAACCATGTCCCAAAGGTCACCGGATCTGGTGTCAATTTAAAGAAGTAGTCCAGTTACACATTTGTGGGCTTATAACTTGGCTTCTGAATGTCCTAGAGAGATCAGGTTTGTTTTAGTATACTCCAATCAACAGCCCCTACAACCACAAAAAGGAATGGAGTCATTAGCACTTATGGTTTGTAAATGGCATCCAGAATTATGTTGCACGAAGCACAATTTCACATCATTCTGGGTCCATTTGTGTGAAAACAAGGTCCAATCAGGCTGATACGTTACAAGAAGGTAGAATCTATTGAGTTGTAAGTGATTTGAAGGTTTCATGATGATAGCACTTTCCTAAGGGGGTCAAACCATGTCCCAAAGGTCACCGGATCTGGTGTCAATTTAAAGAAGTAGTCCAGTTACACATTTGTGGGCTTATAACATGGCTTCTGAATGTCCTAGAGAGATCAGGTTTGTTTTAATGTTCTCCAATCAACAGCCCCTACAACCACAAAAAGGAATGGAGTCATTAGCATTTATGGTTTGTAAATGGCACCCAGAATTATGTTGCACGAAGCACAATTTCACATCATTCTGGGTTCATTTGTGTGAAAACAAGGTCCAATCAGGCTGAAATGTTACAGGAAGGTAGAATCTATTCAGTTGTAAGCGATCTGAACGTTTCATGATGATAGCGCTTTCCTAAGGGGATCAAACCATGTCCCAAAGGTCACCGGATCTGGTGTCAATTTAAAGAAGTAGTCCAGTTACACATTTGTGGGCTTATAACTTGGCTTCTGAATGTCCTAGAGAGATCAGAATTGTTTTAGTGTACTCCAATCAACAGCCCCTACAACCACAAAAGGAATGGAGTCATTAGCCTTATGGTTTGTAAATGGCACCCAGAATTATGTTGCACGAAGCACAATTTCACATCATTCTGGGTCCATTTGTGTGAAAACAAGGTCCAATCAGGCTGAAACATTACAAGAAGGTAGAATCTATTGAGTTGTAAGTGATCTGAACGTTTCATGATGATCTCACATTCCCATAGGGGGTCAAACCATGTCCCAAAGGTCACCGGGCCTGGTGTCACTTTAAAGAAGTAGTCCAGTTACACCTTTGTGGTCTTATAACTTGGCTTCTGAATGTCCTAGAGAGGTCAGGTTTGTTTTAGTGTACTCCAATCAACAGCCCCTACAACCACAAAAAGTAATGGAGTCATTAGCACTTATGGTTTGTAAATGGCACCCAGAATTATGTTGCACGAAGCACAATTTCACATCATTCTGGGTCCATTTGTGTGAAAACAAGGTCCAATCAGGCTGAAATGTTACAGGAAGGTAGAATCTATTGAGTTGTAAGTGATCTGAACGTTTCATGATGATAGCACTTTCCTAAGGGGGTCAAACCATGTCCCAAAGGTCACCGGATCTGGTGTCAATTTAAAGAAGTAGTCCAGTTACACATTTGTGGGCTTATAACTTGGCTTCTGAATGTCCTAGGGCGATCAGGTTTGCTTTAGTGTACTCCAATCAACAGCCCCTACAACCACAAAAAGGAATGGAGACATTAGCACTTATGGTTTTTAAATGGCACCCAGAATTATGTTGCACGAAGCACAATTTCACATCATTCTGGGTTCATTTGTGTGAAAACAAGGTCCAATCAGGCTGAAACAATACAGGAAGGTAGAATCTATTGAGTTGTAAGTGATCTGAACGTTTCATGAAGATCGCACTTTCCTAAGGGGGTCAAACCATGTCCCAAAGGTCACCGGATCTGGTGTCAATTTAAAGAAGTAGTCCAGTTACACATTTGTGGGCTTATAACTTGGCTTCTGAATGTCCTAGAGAGGTCAGGGTTGTTTTAGTGTACTCCAATCAACAGCCCCTACAACCACAAAAAGGAATGGAGTCATTAGCACTTATGGTTTTTAAATGGCACCCAGAATTATGTTGCACGAAGCACAATTTCACATCATTCTGGGTTCATTTGTGTGAAAACAAGGTCCAATCAGGCTGAAACGCTACAAGAAGGTAGAATCTATTGAGTTGTAAGTGATCTGAACGTTTCAGGATGATCGCACATTCCTATAGGGGGTAAAACCATGTCCCAAAGGTCACCGGGCCTGGTGTCACTTTAAAGAAGTAGTCCAGTTACACCTTTGTGGGCTTATAACTTGGCTTCTGAATGTCCTAGAGAGGTTAGGTTTGTTTTAGTGTACTCCAATCAACAGCCCCTACAACCACAAAAAGGAATGGAGTCATTAGCACTTATGGTTTGTAAATGGCACCCAGAATTATGTTGCACGAAGCACAATTTCACATCATTCTGGGTCCATTTGTGTGAAAACAAGGTCCAATCAGGCTGATACGTTACAAGAAGGTAGAATCTATTGAGTTGTAAGTGATCTGAACGTTTCATGATGATAGCACTTTCCTAAGGGGGTCAAACCATGTCCCAAAGGTCACCGGATCTGGTGTCAATTTAAAGAAGTAGTCCAGTTACACATTTGTGGGCTTATAACATGGCTTCTGAATGTCCTAGAGAGATCAGGTTTGTTTTAATGTTCTCCAATCAACAGCCCCTACAACCACAAAAAGGAATGGAGTCATTAGCATTTATGGTTTGTAAATGGCACCCAGAATTATGTTGCACGAAGCACAATTTCACATCATTCTGGGTCCATTTGTGTGAAAACAAGGTCCAATCAGGCTGAAACATTACAAGAAGGTAGAATCTATTGAGTTGTAAGTGATCTGAACGTTTCATGATGATCTCACATTCCCATAGGGGGTCAAACCATGTCCCAAAGGTCACCGGGCCTGGTGTCACTTTAAAGAAGTAGTCCAGTTACACATTTGTGGGCTTATAACATGGCTTCTGAATGTCCTAGAGAGATCAGGTTTGTTTTAATGTTCTCCAATCAACAGCCCCTACAACCACAAAAAGGAATGGAGTTATTAGCATTTATGGTTTGTAAATGGCACCCAGAATTATGTTGCACGAAGCACAATTTCACATCATTCTGGGTTCATTTGTGTGAAAACAAGGTCCAGTCAGGCTGAAACGTCACAGGAAGGTAGAATCTATTTAGTTGTAAGTGATCTGAACGTTTCATGATGATAGCGCTTTCCTAAGGGGATCAAACCATGTCCCAAAGGTCACCGGATCTGGTGTCAATTTAAAGAAGTAGTCCAGTTACACATTTGTGGGCTTATAACTTGGCTTCTGAATGTCCTAGAGAGATCAGGTTTGTTTTAGTGTACTCCAATCAACAGCCCCTACAACCACAAAAGGAATGGAGTCATTAGCCTTATGGTTTGTAAATGGCACCCAGAATTATGTTGCACGAAGCACAATTTCACATCATTCTGGGTCCATTTGTGTGAAAACAAGGTCCAATCAGGCTGAAACATTACAAGAAAGTAGAATCTATTGAGTTGTAAGTGATCTGAACGTTTCATGATGATCTCACATTCCCATAGGGGGTCAAACCATGTCCCAAAGGTCACCGGGCCTGGTGTCACTTTAAAGAAGTAGTCCAGTTACACCTTTGTGGGATTATAACTTGGCTTCTGAATGTCCTAGAGAGGTCAGGTTTGTTTTAGTGTACTCCAATCAACAGCCCCTACAACCACAAAAAGGAATGGAGTCATTAGCACTTATGGTTTGTAAATGGCACCCAGAATTATGTTGCACGAAGCACAACACTTGGTCTGACTGAGCGCCTCCAGGAGAGAGGCCCAAGCAACACGCGCCCCGAGGAGCGTCAGGCCACATGTCACTACTCAGTCTGACTGAGCGCCTCCAGGAGAGAGGCCCAAGCAAGACGCGCCCCGAGGAGCGTCTTGCCACATGTCAACAATGGGTCTTACTGAGGGCCTCCAGGAGAGAAGCCCAAGCAAGACGTGCCCCGAGGAGCTTCTTGCCACAGTACTCAGCACTCGGTCTGACTGAGCGCCTACAGGAGAGAGGCCAAAACAAGACGCGCCCCGAGGAGTGTCTTGACACATGTCAACACTAGGTCTGACAGAGGGCCTCCATGAGAGAGGCCCAAGCAAGACTCGCCCCGAGGAGTGTCTTGCCACATGTCAACACTGGGTCTGACTGAGCGCCTCCAGGAGAGAGGCCCAAGCAAGACGCGCCCCGAGGAGCGTCTTGTCACATGTCACTACTCGGTCTGACTGAGCGCCTCCAGGAGAGAGGCCCAAGCAAGACGTGCCCCGAGGAGCGTCTTGCCACATGTCAACACTGGGTCTGACTGAGGGCCTCCATGAGAGAAGCCCAAGCAAGACGCGCCCCGAGGAGAGTCTTGCCACATGTCAACACTGGGTCTGACAGAGGGCATCCAGGAGAGAGGCCCAAGCAATACGCGCCCCGAGGAGCGTCTTGCCACATGTCACCACTGGGTCTGACTGAGCGCCTCCAGGAGAGAGGCCCAAGCAAGAAGCGCCCCGAGGAGCGTCTTGCCAAGTGTCAACACTGGGTCCGATTGAGGGCCTTCTGGAGAGAGGCCCAAGCAAGACGCGCCCCGAGGAGCGTCTTGCCACATGTCAACAATGGGTCTGACTGAGGGCCTCCAGGAGAGAAGCCCCAGCAAGACGCGCCCCGAGGATCGTCTTGCCACATGTCAGCACTCGGTCTGACTGAGTGCCTCCAGGAGAGAGGCCCAAGCAAGACGTGCCCCGAGGAGCGTCTTGCCACATGTCAACACTGCGTCTGACTGAGCGCCTCCAGGAGAGAGGCCCAAGCAAGACGCGCACCGAGGAGCATCTTGACACATGTCTCCTCTGGGTCTCACTGAGCGCCTCCAGGAGAGAGGCCCAAGCAAGACGTGCCCCGAGGAGCGTCTTGCCACATGTCAACACTGGGTCTGACTGAGTGCCTCCATGAGAGAAGCCCCAGCAAGACGCGCCCCGAGGAGCATCTTGCCACATGTCAACACTGGGTCTGACTGAGAACCTCCAGGAGAGAGGCCCAAGCAAGACGCGCCCCGAGGAGCGTCTTGCCACATGTCAACACTGGGTCTGACTGAGCGCCTCCAGGAGAGAGGCCCAAGCAGGACGCGCCCCGAGGAGCGTCTTGTCACATGTCACTACTCGGTCTGACTGAGCGCCTCCAGGAGAGAGGCCCAAGCAAGACATGCCCCGAGGAGCGTCTTGCCACATGTCAACACTGGGTCTGACTGAGGGCCTCCATGAGAGAAGCCCAAGCAAGACGCGCCCCGAGGAGAGTCTTGCCACATGTCAACAATGGGTCTGACTGAGGGCCTCCGGGAGAGAGGCCCAAGCAAGACGCGCCCCGAGGAGCGTCTTGTCACATGTCAGCACTTGGTCTGACTGAGCGCCTCCAGGAGAGAGGCCCAAGCAAGAAGCGCCCCGAGGAGCGTCTTGCCACGTGTCAACACTGGGTCTGATTGAGGGCCTTCTGGAGAGAGGCCCAAGCAAGACGCGCCCCGAGGAGCGTCTTGCCACATGTCAACAATGGGTCTGACTGAGGGCCTCCAGGAGAGAAGCCCAAGCAAGACGCGCCCCGAGGAGCTTCTTGCCACATGTCAGCACTCGGTCTGACTGAGCGCCTCCAGGAGAGAGGCCCAAGCAAGACGCGCCCCGAGGAGCGTCTTGACACATGTCAACACTGGGTCTGACAGAGGGCCTCCAGGAGAGAGGCCCAAATAAGACGTGCCCCGAGGAGCGTCTTGCCACATGTGAACACTGGGTCTGACTGAGCAACTCCAGGAGAGAGGCCCAAGCAAGACGCGCCCGGAGGAGCGTCTTGCCACATGTCAGCACTCGGTCTGACTAAGCGCCTCCAGGAGAGAGGCCCAAGCAAGACGCGCCCCGAGGAGCATCTTGACACATGTCTCCTCTGGGTCTGACTGAGCGCCTCCAGGAGAGAGGCCCAAGCAAGACGTGCCCCGAGGAGCGTCTTGCCACATGTCAACACTGGGTCTGACTGAGGGCCTCCATGAGAGAAGCCCCAGCAAGACGTGCCCCGAGGAGCATCTTGCCACATGTCAACACTGGGTCTGACTGAGCGCCTCCAGGAGAGAGGCCCAAGCAAGACGCGCCCCGAGGAGCGTCTTGTCACATGTCAACAATGGGTCTGACTGAGGGCCTCCAGGAGAGAAGCCCAAGCAAGAAGCGCCCCGAGGAGCTTCTTGCCACAAGTCAACACTGGGTCTGACTGAGCGCCTCCAGGAGAGAGGCCCAAGCAAGACACGCCCCGAGGAGCGTCTTGACACATGTCAACACTGGGTCTGACTGAGGGCCTCCATGAGAGAAGCCCAAGCAAGACGCGCCCCGAGGAGAGTCTTGCCACATGTCAACAATGGGTCTGACTGAGGGCCTCCAGGAGAGAAGCCCAAGCAAGACGCGCCCCGAGGAGCTTCTTGCCACATGTCAGCACTCGGTCTGACTGAGCGCCTCCAGGAGAGAGGCCCAAGCAAGACGCGCCCAGAGGAGCGTCTTGCCACATGTCAGCACTCGGTCTGACTGAGCGCCTCCAGGAGAGAGGCCCAAGCAAGACACGCCCCGAGGAGCATCTTGACACATGTCTCCTCTGGGTCTGACTGAGCGCTTCCAGGAGAGAGGCCCAAGCAAGACGTGCCCCGAGGAGCGTCTTGCCACATGTTAACACTGGGTCTGACTGAGGGCCTCCATGAGAGAAGCCCCAGCAAGACGTGCCCCGAGGAGCATCTTGCCACTTGTCAACACTGGGTCTGACTGAGAACCTCCAGGAGAGAGGCCCAAGCAAGACGCGCCCAGAGGAGCTTCTTGCCACATGTCAACACTGGGTCTGACTGAGCGCCTCCAGGAGAGAGGCCCAAGCAAGACACGCCCCGAAGAGCGTCTTGACACATGTCAACACTGGGTCTGACTGAGGGCCTCCATGAGAGAAGCCCAAGCAAGACGCGCCCCGAGGAGAGTCTTGCCACATGTCAACACTGGGTCTGACAGAGGGCATCCAGGAGAGAGGCCCAAGCAATACGCGCCCCGAGGAGCGTCTTGCCACATGTCAGCACTCGGTCTGACTGAGCGCCTCCAGGAGAGAGGCCCAAGCAAGAAGCGCCCCGAGGAGCGTCTTGCCAGGTGTCAACACTGGGTCTGATTGAGGGCCTTCTGGAGAGAGGCCCAAGCAAGACGCGCCCCGAGGAGCGTCTTGCCACATGTCAACAATGGGTCTGACTGAGGGCCTCCAGGAGAGAAGCCCAAGCAAGACGCGCCCCGAGGAGCTTCTTGCCACATGTCAGCACTCGGTCTGACTGAGCGCCTCCAGGAGAGAGGCCCAAGCAAGACGCGCCCCGAGGAGCGTCTTGACACATGTCAACACTGGGTCTGACAGAGGGCCTCCAGGAGAGAGGCCCAAATAAGACGTGCCCCGAGGAGCATCTTGCCACATGTCAACAATGGGTCTGACTGAGGGCCTCCAGGAGAGAAGCCCAAGCAAGACGCGCCCCGAGGAGCGTCTTGCCACATGTCAGCACTCGGTCTGACTGAGGGCCTCCAGGAGAGAGGCCCAAGCAAGACGCGCCCCGAGGAGAGTCTTGCCACATCTGAACACTGGGTCTGACTGAGCGCCTCCAGGAGAGAGGCCCAAGCAAGACGCGCCCGGAGGTGCGTCTTGCCACTTGTCAGCACTCGGTGTGACTGAGCGCCTCCAGGGAAGAGGCCCAAGCAAGACGCGCCCCGAGGAGCGTCTTGACACATTTCTCCTCTGGGTCTGACTGAGCGCCTCCAGGAGAGAGGCCCAAGCAAGACGTGCCCCGAGGAGCGTCTTGCCACATGTCACCTCTGGTTCTGACTGAGCGCCTCCAGGAGAGAGGCCCAAGCAACACGCGCCCCGAGGAGCGTCTTGCCACATGTGAACACTGGGTCTGACTGAGCGCCTCCAGGAGAGAGGCCCAAGCAAGACGCGCCCCGAGGAGCTTCTTGCCACATGTCAACACTGGGTCTGACTGAGCGCCTCCAGGAGAGAGGCCCAAGCAAGACACGCCCGGAGGAGCGTCTTACCACATGTCAGCACTCGGTCTGACTGAGCGCCTCCAGGAGAGAGGCCCAAGCAAGACGCGCCCTGAGGAGCATCTTGACACATGTCTCCTCTGGGTCTGACTGAGCGCCTCCAGGAGAGAGGCCCAAGCAAGACGTGCCCCGAGGAGCGTCTTGCCACATGTCAACACTGGGTCTGACTGAGGGCCTCCATGAGAGAAGCCCCAGCAAGACGTGCCCCGAGGAGCATCTTGCCACTTGTCAACACTGGGTCTGACTGAGAACCTCCAGGAGAGAGGCCCAAGCAAGACGCGCCCCGAGGAGCGTCTTGCCACATGTCAACACTGGGTCTGACTGAGCGCCTCCAGGAGAGAGGCCCAAGCAAGACGCGCCCCGAGGAGCGTCTTGTCACATGTCAACAATGGGTCTGACTGAGGGCCTCCAGGAGAGAAGCCCAAGCAAGAAGCGCCCCGAGGAGCGTCTTGCCACATGTCAACACTGGGTCTGACTGAGCGCCTCCAGGAGAGAGGCCCAAGCAAGACGCGCCCCGAGGAGCGTCTTGTCACATGTCAACAATGGGTCTGACTGAGGGCCTCCAGGAGAGAAGCCCAAGCAAGAAGCGCCCCGAGGAGCGTCTTGCCACATGTCAGCACTCGGTCTGACTGAGCGCCTCCAGGAGAGATGCCCAAGCAAGAAGCGCCCCGAGGAGCGTCTTGCCACGTGTCAACACTGGGTCTGATTGAGGGCCTTCTGGAGAGAGGCCCAAGCAAGACGCGCCCCGAGGAGCGTCTTGCCACATGTCAACAATGGGTCTGACTGAGGGCCTCCAGGAGAGAAGCCCAAGCAAGACGCGCCCCGAGGAGCTTCTTGCCACATGTCAGCACTCGGTCTGACTGAGTGCCTCCAGGAGAGAGGCCCAAACAAGACGCGCCCGGAGGAGCGTCTTGCCACATGTCAGCACTCGGTCTGACTGAGCGCCTCCAGGAGAGAGGCCCAAGCAAGACGCGCCCCGAGGAGCATCTTGACACATGTCTCCTCTGGGTCTTACTGAGCGCCTCCAGGAGAGAGGCCCAAGCAAGACGTGCCCCGAGGAGCGTCTTGCCACATGTCAACACTGGGTCTGACTGAGGGCCTCCATGAGAGAAGCCCCAGCAAGACGTGCCCCGAGGAGCATCTTGCCACTTGTCAACACTGGGTCTGACTGAGAACCTCCAGGAGAGAGGCCCAAGCAAGACGCGCCCCGAGGAGCGTCTTGCCACATGTCAACACTGGGTCTGACTGAGCGCCTCCAGGAGAGAGGCCCAAGCAAGACGCGCCCCGAGGAGCGTCTTGTCACATGTCAACAATGGGTCTGACTGAGGGCCTCCAGGAGAGAAGCCCAAGCAAGAAGCGCCCCGAGGAGCTTCTTGCCACATGTCAACACTGGGTCTGACTGAGCGCCTCCAGGAGAGAGGCCCAAGCAAGACACGCCCCCGAGGAGCGTCTTGACACATGTCAACACTGGGTCTGACTGAGGGCCTCCATGAGAGAAGCCCAAGCAAGATGCGCCCTGAGGAGAGTCTTGCCACATGTCAACACTGGGTCTGACAGAGGGCATCCAGGAGAGAGGCCCAAGCAATACGCGCCCCGAGGAGCGTCTTGCCACATGTCAGCACTCGGTCTGACTGAGCGCCTCCAGGAGAGAGGCCCAAGCAAGAAGCGCCCCGAGGAGCGTCTTGCCACGTGTCAACACTGGGTCTGATTGAGGGCCTTCCTGAGAGAGGCCCAAGCAAGACGCGCCCCGAGGAGCGTCTTGCCACATGTCAACAATGGGTCTGACTGAGGGCCTCCAGGAGAGAAGCCCAAGCAAGACGCGCCCCGAGGAGCTTCTTGCCACATGTCAGCACTCGGTCTGACTGAGCGCCTCCAGGAGAGAGGCCCAAGCAAGACGCGCCCCGAGGAGCGTCTTGACACATGTCAACACTGGGTCTGACAGAGGGCCTCCAGGAGACAGGCCCAAATAAGACGTGCCCCGAGGAGCGTCTTGCCACATGTCAACAATGGGTCTGACTGAGGGACTCCAGGAGAGAAGCCCAAGCAAGACGCGCCCCGAGGAGCGTCTTGCCACATGTCAGCACTCGGTCTGACTGAGCGCCTCCAGGAGAGAGGCCCAAGCAAGACGCGCCCCGAGGAGAGTCTTGCCACATGTGAACACTGGGTCTGACTGAGCGCCTCCAGGAGAGAGGCCCGAGGAGCGTCTTGCAACATGTCACCTCTGGGTCTGACTGAGCGCCTCCAGGAGAGAGGCGCAAGCAAGAAACGCCCGAGGAGCGTCTTGAAACATGTCAACACAGGGTCTGACTGAGCGCCTCCAGGAGAGAGGCCCAAGCAAGAAGCGCCCCGAGGAGCGTCTTGCCACATGTCAACAATGGGTCTGACTGAGGGCCTCCAGGAGAGAAGCCCAAGCAAGACGCACCCGAGGAGCGTCTTGCCACATGTCAACACTGGGTCTAATTGAGCGCCTCCAGGAGAGAGGCCCAAGCAAGACGCGCCCCGAGGAGCGTCTTGCCACATGTCACTACTCGGTCTGACTGAGCGCCTCCAGGAGAGAGGTCCAAGCAACACGCGCCCCGAGGAGCGTTTTGCCACATGTCAACACTGGGTCTGACTGAGTGCCTCCATGAGAGAAGCCCCAGCAAGACGCGCCCCGAGGAGCGTCTTGCCACATGTGAACACTGGGTCTGACTGAGCGCCTCCAGGAGAGAGGCCCAAGCAAGACGCGCCCGGAGGAGCGTCTTGCCACATGTCAGCACTCGGTCTGACTGAGCGCCTCCAGGAGAGAGGCCCAAGCAAGACGCGCCCCGATGAGCGTCTTGCCACATGTCACCTCTGGTTCTGACTGAGCGCCTCCGGGAGAGAGGCCCAAGCAAGACGCGCCCTGAGGAGCGTCTTGTCACATGTCAACACTGGGTCTGTCTGAGCGCCTCCAGGAGAGAAGCCCAAGCAAGACGCGCCCCGAGGAGCGTCTTGCCTCATGTCAACAATGGGTCTGACTGAGGGCCTCCAGGAGAGAGGCCCAAGCAAGACGCGCCCCGAGGAGCGTCAGGCCACATGTCACTGGAGGCGCTCAGTCAGACCGAGTGCTGACATGTGGCAAGACGCTCCTCGGGGCGCGTGTTGCTTGGACCTCTCTCCTGGAGGCGCTCAGTCAGACCGAGTAGTGACATGTGGCAAGACGCTCCTCGGGGCGCGTCTTGCTTGGGCCTCTCTCCTGGAGGCGCTCAATTAGACCCAGTGTTGACATGTGGCAAGACGCTCCTCGGGGCGCGTCTTGCTTGGGCTTCTCTCCTGGAGGCCCTCAGTCAGACCCATTGTTGACATGTGGCAAGACGCTCCTCGGGGCGCTTCTTGCATGGGCCTCTCTCCTGGAGGCGCTCAGTCAGACCCTGTGTTGACATGTTTCAAGACGCTCCTCGGGCGTTTCTTGCTTGCGCCTCTCTCCTGGAGGCGCTCAGTCAGACCCAGAGGTGACATGTGGCAAGACGCTCCTCGGGCCTCTCTCCTGGAGGCACTCAGTCAGACCCAGTGTTGACATGTGGCAAGACGCTTCTCGGGGCGCGTCTTGCTTGGGCCTCTCTCCTGGAGGTGCTCAGTCAGACCCAGTGTTGACATGTGGCAATACGCTCCTCGGGGCGCGTCTTGCTGGGGCTTCTCTCATGGAGGCACTCAGTCAGACCCAGTGTTGACATGTGGCAAGATGCTCCTCGGGGCACGTCTTGCTTGGGCCTCTCTCCCTGAGGCGCTCAGTCAGACCCAGTGTTGACATTTGGCAAGACACTCCTCGGGGCGCGTCTTGCTTGGGCCTCTCTCATGGAGGCCCTCTGTCAAACCCAGTGTTGACATGTGTCAAGACGCTCCTCAGGGGGCGTCTTGCTTTGGCCTCTCTCCTGGAGGCGCTCAGTCAGACCGAGTGCTGACATGTGGCAAGAAGCTCCTCGGGGCGCGTCTTGCTTGGGCTTCTCTCCCGGAGGCCCTCAGTAAGAACCATTGTTGACACGTGGCAAGACGCCCCTCAGGGCGCGTCTTGCTTGGGCCTCTCTCCTGGAGGCCCTCAGTCAGACCCATTGTTGACATGTGGCCTGACGCTCCTCGGGGCGCATCTTGCTTGGGCTTCTCTCCTGGAGGCGCTCAGACAGACCTAGTGTTGACATGTGACAAGACGCTCCTCGGGGCGCGTCTTGCTTGGGCCTCTCTCCTGGAGGCGCTCAGTCAGAACCAGAGGTGACATGTGGCAAGACGCTCCTCGGGGCGCGTCTTGCTTGGGCCTCTCTCCTGGATGCGCTCAGTCAGACCGAGTGCTGACATGTGGCAAGATGCTCCTCCGGGCGCGTCTTGCTTGGGCCTCTTTCCTGGAGGCGCTCAGTCAGACCCAGTGTTCACATGTGGCAAGACGCTCCTCGGGGCGCGTCTTGCTTGGGCCTCTCTCCTGGAGGCGCTCAGTCAGACCCAGTGTAGACATGTGGCAAGACGCTCCTCGGGGCGCGTCTTGCTTGGGCCTCTCTCCTGGAGGCGCTCAGTCAGACCGAGTGCTGACATGTGGCAAGACGCTCCTCGGGGCGCGTCTTGCTTGGGCCTCTCTCCTGGAGGCGCTCAGTCAGACCCAGTGGTGACATGTGGCAAGACACTCCTCGGGGCGCATCTTGCTTGGGCCTCTCTCCTGGAGGCCCTCTGTCAGACCCAGTGTTGGCATGTGGCAAGACGCTCCTCAGGGCGCGTCTTGGTTGGGTCTCTCTCCTGGAGGCGCTCAGTCAGACCCAGTGGTGACATGTGGCAAGACGCTCCTCGGGGCGCGTATTGCTTGGGCCTCTCTCCTGGATGCCCTCTGTCAGACAGAGTGTTGACATGTGGCAAGACTCTCCTCGGGGCGCGTCTTGCTTGGGCTTCTCTCATGGAGGCCCTCAGTCAGACCCAGTGTTGACATGTGTCAAGACGCTCCTCGGGGCGTGTCTTGCTTGGGCCTCTCTCCTGGAGGCGCTCAGTCAGACCCAGTGTTGACATGTGGCAAGACGCTCCTCGGGGCGCGTCTTGCTTGGGCTTCTCTCCTGGAGGCCCTCGTTCAGACCCATTGTTGACATGTGGCAAGACGCTCCTCGGGGCACGTCTTGCTTGGGCCTCTCTCCTGGAGGCGCTCAAACAGACCGAGTAGTGACATGTGGCAAGACGCTCCTCGGGGCGCGTCTTGCTTGGACCTCTCTCATGGAGGCCCTCTGTCAGACCCAGTGTTGACATGTGTCAAGACGCTCCTCGGGGCGCGTCTTGCTTTGGCCTCTCTCCTGGAGGCGCTCAGTCAGACCGAGTGCTGACATGTGGCAAGAAGCTCCTCGGGGCGCGTCTTGCTTGGGCTTCTCTCCCGGAGGCCCTCAGTAAGAACCATTGTTGACACGTGGCAAGACGCTCCTCGGGGCGTGTCTTGCTTGGGCCTCTCTCCTGGAGGCGCTCAGTCAGACTGAGTAGTGACATGTGGCCTGACGCTCCTCGGGGCGCGTGTTGCTTGGGCCTCTCTCCTGGAGGCGCTCAGTCAGACCAAGTGGTGACATGTGGCAAGACACTCCTCGGGGCGCGTCTTGCTTGGGCCTCTCTCCTGGAGGCCCTCTGTCAGACCCAGTGTTGACATGTGGCAAGACACTCCTCGGGGCACGTCTTGCTTGGGCCTCTCTCATGGAGGCCCTCTGTCAGACCCAGTGTTGACATGTGTCAAGACGCTCCTCGGGGCGCGTCTTGCTTTGGCCTCTCTCCTGGAGGCGCTCAGTCAGACCGAGTGCTGACATGTGGCAAGAAGCTCCTCGGGGCGCGTCTTGCTTGGGCTTCTCTCCTGGAGGCCCTCAGTAAGACCCATTGTTGAAATGTGGCAAGACGCTCCTCGGGGCGCGATTTGCTTGGGCCTCTCTCCTGGAGGCGCTCAGTCAGACTGAGTAGTGACATGTGGCCTGACGCTCCTCGGGGCGCGTGTTGCTTGGGCCTCTCTCCTTGAGGCGCTCAGTCAGACCAAGTGGTGACATGTGGCAAGACACTCCTCGGGGCGCGTCTTGCTTGGGCCTCTCTCCTGGAGGCCCTCTGTCAGACCCAGTGTTGACATGTGTCAAGACGCTCCTCGGGGCGCGTCTTGCTTGAGCTTCTCTCCTGGAGGCCCTCAGTCAGACCCATTGTTGACATGTCGCAAGACGCTCCTCGGGGCGCGTCTTGCTTGGGCCTCTCTCCTGGAGGCGCTCAGTCAGACCGAGTGCTGACATAAGGCAAGACGCTCCTTGGGGCGCGTCTTGCTGGGGCCTCTCTCCTGGAGGCGCTCAGTCAGACCCAGTGCTGACATGTGGCAAGACGCTCCTCGGGGCGCGTCCTGCTTGGGCCTCTCTCCTGGAGGCGCTCAGTCAGACTGAGTAGTGACATGTGGCCTGACGCTCCTCGGGGCGCGTCTTGCTTGGGCCTCTTTCCTGGAGGCCCTCAGTCAGACCCATTGTTGACATGAGGCAAGACGCTCCTCGGGGCGCGTCTTGCTTGGGCTTCTCTCCTGGAGGCGCTCAGACAGACCCAGTGTTGACATGTGACAAGACGCTCCTCGGGGCGCGTCTTGCTTGGGCCTCTCTCCTGGAGGTGCTCAGTCAGAACCAGAGGTGACATGTGGCAAGACGCTCCTCGGGGCGCGTCTTGCTTGGGCCTCTCTCCTGGAGGCCCTCTGTCAGACCCAGTGTTGACATGTGGCAAGACGCTCCTCCCGGCGCATCTTGCTTTGGCCTCTCTCCTGGAGGCCCTCAGTCAGACCCATTGTTGACATGTGGCAAGCCGCTCCTCGGGGCGCGTCTTGCTTGGGCCTCTCTCCTGGAGGCGCTCAGTCAGACCAAGTGGTGACATGTGGCAAGACACTCCTCGGGGCGCGTCTTGATTGGGCCTCTCTCCTGGAGGCCCTCTGTCAGACCCAGTGTTGACATGTGTCAAGACGCTCCTCGGGGCGCGTCTTGCTTGGGCTTCTCTCCTGGAGGCCCTCAGTCAGACCCATTGTTGACATGTGGAAAGACGCTCCTCGGGGCGCATCTTGCTTGGGCCTCTCTCCTGGAGGCGCTCAGTCAGACCGAGTGCTGACATGTGGCAAGACGCTCCTCGGGCCGCGTGTTGCTTGGGCTTCTCTCCTGGAGGCCCTCAGTCAGACCCATTGTTGACATGTGGCAAGACGCTCCTCGGGGCGCGTCTTGCTTGGGCCTCTCTCCTGGAGGTGCTCAGTCAGACCGAGTGCTGACATGTGGCAAGATGCTCCTCGGGGCGCGTCTTGCTTGGGCTTCTCTCCTGGAGGCGCTCAGAAAGACCCAGTGTTGACATGTGAAAAGACGCTCCTCGGGGCGCGTCTTGCTTGGGCCTCTCTCCTGGAGGCGCTCAGTCAGACCGAGTGCTGACATAAGGCAAGACGCTCCTCGGGGCGCGTCCTGCTTGGGCCTCTCTCCTGGAGGCGCTCAGTCAGACTGAGTAGTGACATGTGGCCTGACGCTCCTCGGGGCGCGTCTTGCTTGGGCCTCTCTCCTGGAGGCGCTCAGTCAGACCGAGTGCTGACATAAGGCAAGACGCTCCTCGGGGCGCGTCTTGCTGGGGCCTCTCTCCTGGAGGCCCTCAGTCCGACCCAGTGTTGACATGTGTCAAGACGCTCCTCGGGCGTTTCTTGCTTGCGCCTCTCTCCTGGAGGCGCTCAGTCAGACCCAGAGGTGACATGTGGCAAGACGCTCCTCGGGCCTCTCTCCTGGAGGCGCTCAGTCAGACCCAGTGTTGACATGTTTCAAGACGCTCCTCGGGGCGCGTCTTGCTTGGGCCTCTCTCCTGGATGTGCTCAGTCAGACCCAGTGTTGACATGTGGCAAGACGCTCCTCGGGGCGCGTCTTGCTGGGGCTTCTCTCATGGAGGGACTCAGTCAGACCCAGTGTTGACATGTGGCAAGATGCTCCTCGGGGCACGTCTTGCTTGGGCCTCTCTCCTGGAGGCGCACAGTCAGACCCAGAGGAGACATGTGTCAAGATGCTCCTCGGGGCGCGTCTTGCTTGGGCCTCTCTCCTGGAGGCGCTCAGTCAGACCGAGTGCTGACATGTGGCAAGACGCTCCTCCGGGCGCGTCTTGCTTGGGCCTCTCTTCTGGAGGCGCTCAGTCAGACCCAGTGTTCACATGTGGCAAGACGCTCCTCGGGGCGCTTCTTGCTTGGGCCTCTCTCCTGGAGGCGCTCAGTCAGACCGAGTGCTGACATGTGGCAAGACACTCCTCGGGGCGCATCTTGCTTGGGCTTCTCTCCTGGAGGCCCTCAGTCAGACCCAGTGTTGACATGTGGCAAGACGCTCCTCGGGGCGCGTCTTATTTGGGCCTCTCTCCTGGAGACCCCTCAGTCAGACCCAGTGTTGACATGTGGCAAGACGCTCCTCGGGGCGCGTCTTATTTGGGCCTCTCTCCTGGAGGCCCTCAGTCAGACTGAGTAGTGACATGTGGCAAGACGCTCCTCGGGGCGCGTCTTGCTTGGGCCTCTCTCCTGGAGGCGCTCAGTCAGACCCAGTGTTGACATGTGGCAAGACACTCCTCGGGGCGCGTCTTGCTTGGGCCTCTCTTATGGAGGCCCTCTGTCAGACCCATTGTTGACATGTGTCAAGACGCTCCTCGGGGCGCATCTTGCTTTGGCCTCTCTCCTGGAGGCGCTCAGTCAGACCGAGTGCTGACATGTGGCAAGAAGCTCCTCGGGGCGCGTCTTCTTTGGGCTTCTCTCCTGTAGGCCCTCAGTCAGACCCATTGTTGACATGTAGCAAGACGCTCCTCGGGGCGCGTATTGCTTGGGCCTCTCTCCTGGATGCCCTCTGTCAGACCCAGTGTTGACATGTGGCGAGACTCTCCTCGGGGCGCGTCTTGCTTGGGCTTCTCACATGGAGGCCCTCAGTCAGACCCAGTGTTAACATGTGTCAAGACGCTCCTCGGGGCGTGTCTTTCTTGGGCCTCTCTCCTGGAGGCGCTCAGTCAGACCCAGTGTTGACATTTGGCAAGACGCTCCTCGGGGCGCTTCTTGCTTGGGCTTCTCTCCTGGAGGCCCTCAATCAGACCCATTGTTGACATGTGGCAAGACGCTCCTCGAGGCACGTCTTGCTTGGGCCTCTCTCCTGGAGGCGCTCAGTCAGACCGAGTAGTGACATGTGACAAGACGCTCCTCGGGGCGCGTCTTGCTGGGGCTTCTCTCATGGAGGCACTCAGTCAGACCCAGTGTTGACATGTGGCAAGACGCTCCTCGGGGCGCGTCTTGCTTGGGCCTCTCTCCTGGAGGCGCTCAGTCAGACCGAGTGCTGACATAAGGCAAGACGCTCCTCGGGGCGCGTCTTGCTGGGGCCTCTCTCCTGGAGGCCCTCAGTCCGACCCAGTGTTGACATGTGTCAAGACGCTCCTCGGGCGTTTCTTGCTTGCGCCTCTCTCCTGGAGGCACTCAGTCAGACCCAGAGGTGACATGTGGCAAGACGCTCCTCGGGCCTCTCTCCTGGAGGCGCTCAGTCAGACCCAGTGTTGACATGTTTCAAGACGCTCCTCGGGGCGCGTCTTGCTTGGGCCTCTCTCCTGGATGTGCTCAGTCAGACCCAGTGTTGACATGTGGCAAGACGCTCCTCGGGGCGCGTCTTGCTGGGGCTTCTCTCATGGAGGGACTCAGTCAGACCCAGTGTTGACATGTGGCAAGATGCTCCTCCGGGCACGTATTGCTTGGGCCTCTCTCCTGGAGGCGCACAGTCAGACCCAGAGGAGACATGTGTCAAGATGCTCCTCGGGGCGCGTCTTGCTTGGGCCTCTCTCCTGGAGGCGCTCAGTCAGACCGAGTGCTGACATGTGGCAAGACGCTCCTCCGGGCGCGTCTTGCTTGGGCCTCTCTTCTGGAGGCGCTCAGTCAGACCCAGTGTTCACATGTGGCAAGACGCTCCTCGGGGCGCTTCTTGCTTGGGCCTCTCTCCTGGAGGCGCTCAGTCAGACCGAGTGCTGACATGTGGCAAGACACTCCTCGGGGCGCATCTTGCTTGGGCTTCTCTCCTGGAGGCCCTCAGTCAGACCCAGTGTTGACATGTGGCAAGACGCTCCTCGGGGCGCGTCTTATTTGGGCCTCTCTCCTGGAGACCCCTCAGTCAGACCCAGTGTTGACATGTGGCAAGACGCTCCTCGGGGCGCGTCTTATTTGGGCCTCTCTCCTGGAGGCCCTCAGTCAGACTGAGTAGTGACATGTGGCAAGACGCTCCTCGGGGCGCGTCTTGCTTGGGCCTCTCTCCTGGAGGCGCTCAGTCAGACCCAGTGTTGACATGTGGCAAGACACTCCTCGGGGCGCGTCTTGCTTGGGCCTCTCTTATGGAGGCCCTCTGTCAGACCCATTGTTGACATGTGTCAAGACGCTCCTCGGGGCGCATCTTGCTTTGGCCTCTCTCCTGGAGGCGCTCAGTCAGACCGAGTGCTGACATGTGGCAAGAAGCTCCTCGGGGCGCGTCTTCTTTGGGCTTCTCTCCTGTAGGCCCTCAGTCAGACCCATTGTTGACATGTAGCAAGACGCTCCTCGGGGCGCGTATTGCTTGGGCCTCTCTCCTGGATGCCCTCTGTCAGACCCAGTGTTGACATGTGGCGAGACTCTCCTCGGGGCGCGTCTTGCTTGGGCTTCTCACATGGAGGCCCTCAGTCAGACCCAGTGTTAACATGTGTCAAGACGCTCCTCGGGGCGTGTCTTTCTTGGGCCTCTCTCCTGGAGGCGCTCAGTCAGACCCAGTGTTGACATTTGGCAAGACGCTCCTCGGGGCGCTTCTTGCTTGGGCTTCTCTCCTGGAGGCCCTCAATCAGACCCATTGTTGACATGTGGCAAGACGCTCCTCGAGGCACGTCTTGCTTGGGCCTCTCTCCTGGAGGCGCTCAGTCAGACCGAGTAGTGACATGTGACAAGACGCTCCTCGGGGCGCGTCTTGCTGGGGCTTCTCTCATGGAGGCACTCAGTCAGACCCAGTGTTGACATGTGGCAAGACGCTCCTCGGGGCGCGTGTTGCTTGGACCTCTCTCCAGGAGGCGCTCAGTCAGACCCAGTGTTGACATGTGTCAAGACGCTCCTCGGGCGTTTCTTGCTTGGGCCTCGCTCCTGGAGGCGCTCAGTCAGACCCAGTGTTGACATGTGACAAGACGCTCCTCGGGGCGCGTCTTGCTTGGGCCTCTCTCCTGGAGGCGCTCAGTCAGACCCAGAGGTCAAATGTGGCAAGACGCTACTCGGGCCTCTCTCCTGGAGGCGCTCAGTCAGACCCAGTGTTGACATGTGGCAAGACGCTCCTCGGGGCGCGTCTTGCTTGGGCCTCTCTCCTGGAGGTGCTCAGTCAGACCCAGTGTTGACATGTGGCAAGACGCTCCTCGGGGCACGTCTTGCTTGGGCCTCTCTCCTGGAGGCGCTCAGTCAGACCCAGAGGAGAAATGTGTCAAGACGCTCCTCGGGGCGCGTCTTGCTTGGGCCTCTTCCCTGGAGGCGCTCAGTCAGACCCAGTGTTGACATGTGGCAATACGCTCCTCGGGGTGCGTCTTGCTGGGGCTTCTCTCATGGAGGCACTCAGTCAGACCCAGTGTTGACATGTGGCAAGATGCTCCTCGGGGCACGTCTTGCTTGGGCCTCTCTCCTGGAGGTGCTCAGTCAGACCCAGAGGAGACATGTGTCAAGACGCTCCTCGGGGTGCGTCTTGCTTGGGCCTCTCTCCTGGAGGCGCTCAGTCAGACCGAGTGCTGACATGTGGCAAGACGCTCCTCCGGGCGCGTCTTGCTTGGTCCTCTCTCCTGGAGGCGCTCAGTCAGACCCAGTGTAGACATGTGGCAAGACGCTCCTCGGGGCGCGTCTTGCTTGGGCTTCTCTCCTGGAGGCGCTCATGCAGACCGAGTGCTGACATGTGGCAAGACGCTCCTCGGGGCGCGTCTTGCTTGGGCCTCTCTCCTGGAGGCGCTCAGTCAGACCCAGTGGTGACATGTGGCAAGACACTCCTCTGGGCGCATCTTGCTTGGGCCTCTCTCCTGGAGGCCCTCTGTCAGACCCAGTGTTGGCATGTGGCAAGACGCTCCTCAGGGCGCGTCTTGGTTGGGTCTCTCTCCTGGAGGCGCTCAGTCAGACCCAGTGGTGACATGTGGCAAGACGCTCCTCGGGGCGCGTATTGCTTGGGCCTCTCTCCTGGATGCCCCCTGTCAGACAGAGTTTTGACATGTGGCAAGACTCTCCTCGGGGCGCGTCTTGCTTGGGCTTCTCTCATGGAGGCCCTCAGTCAGACCCAGTGTTGACATGTGTCAAGACGCTCCTCGGGGCGTGTCTTGCTTGGGCCTCTCTCCTGGAGGCGCTCAGTCAGACCCAGTGTTGACATGTGGCAAGACGCTCCTCGGGGCGCGTCTTGCTTGGGCTTCTCTCCTGAAGGCCCTCAGTCAGACCCATTGTTGACATGTGGCAAGACGCTCCTCGGGGCACGTCTTGCTTGGGCCTCTCTCCTGGAGGCGCTCAAACAGACCGAGTAGTGACATGTGGCAAGACGCTCCTCGGGGCGCGTCTTGCTTGGAACTCTCTCCCTGAGGCACTGAGTCAGACCGAGTAGTGACATGTGGCAAGACGCTCCTTGGGGCACGTCTTGCTTGGACCTCTCTCCCTGAGGCGCTCAGTCAGACCCAGTGTTGACATTTGGCAAGACACTCCTCGGGGCGCGTCTTGCTTGGGCCTCTCTCATGGAGGCCCTCTGTCAAACCCAGTGTTGACATGTGTCAAGACGCTCCTCAGGGGGCGTCTTGCTTTGGCCTCTCTCCTGGAGGCGCTCAGTCAGACCGAGTGCTGACATGTGGAAAGAAGCTCCTCGGGGCGCGTCTTGCTTGGGCTTCTCTCCCGGAGGCCCTCAGTAAGAACCATTGTTGACACGTGGCAAGACGCCCCTCAGGGCGCGTCTTGCTTGGGCCTCTCTCCTGGAGGCCCTCAGTCAGACCCATTGTTGACATGTGGCCTGACGCTCCTCGGGGCGCATCTTGCTTGGGCCTCTCTCCTGGAGGCGCTCAGTCAGACCGAGTGCTGACATAAGGCAAGACGCTCCTCGGGGCACGTCTTGCTGGGGCCTCTCTCCTGGAGGCGCTCAGTCAGACCCAGTGCTGACATGTGGCAAGACGCTCCTCGGGGCGCGTCTTGCTTGGGCCTCTCTCCTGGAGGTTCTCAGTCAGACCCAGTGTTGACAAGTGGCAAGATGCTCCTCGGGGCACGTCTTGCTGGGGCTTCTCTCATGGAGGCCCTCAGTCAGACCCAGTGTTGACATGTGGCAAGACGCTCCTCGGGGCACGTCTTGCTTGGGCCTCTCTCCTGGAGGCGCTCAGTCAGACCCAGAGGAGACATGTGTCAAGATGCTCCTCGGGGCGCGTCTTGCTTGGGCCTCTCTCCTGGAGGCGCTCAGTCAGACCGAGTGCTGACATGTGGCAAGACGCTCCTCCGGGCGCGTCTTGCTTGGGCCTCTCTCCTGGAGGCGCTCAGTCAGACCGAGTGCTGACATGTGGCAAGAAGCTCCTCGGGGCGCGTCTTGCTTGGGCTTCTCTCCTGGAGGCCCTCAGTCAGACCCATTGCTGACATGTGGCAAGACGCTCCTCGGGGCGCGTCTTGCTTGGGCCTCTCTCCAGAAGGCCCTCATTCAGACCCAGTGTTGACACGTGGCAAGACGCTCCTCGGGGCGCTTCTTGCTTGGGCCTCTCTCCTGGAGGCGCTCAGTCAGACTGAGTGCTGACATGTGGCAAGACGCTCCTCGGGGCGCTTCTTGCTTGGGCTTCTCTCCTGGAGGCCCTCAGTCAGACCCATTGTTGACATGTGACAAGACGCTCCTCGGGGCGCGTCTTGCTTGGGCCTCTCTCCTGGAGGCGCTCAGTCAGACCCAGTGTTGACATGTGGCAAGACGCTCCTCGGGGCGCGTCTTGCTGGGGCTTCTCTCATGGAGGCCCTCAGTCAGACCCAGTGTTGACATGTGGCAAGACGCTCCTCGGGGCACGTCTTGCTTGGGCCTCTCTCCTGGAGGCGCTCAGTCAGACCCAGAGGAGACATGTGTCAAGATGCTCCTCGGGGCGCGTCTTGCTTGGGCCTCTCTCCTGGAGGCGCTCAGTCAGACCGAGTGCTGACATGTAGCAAGACGCTCCTCCGGGCGCGTCTTGCTTGGGCCTCTCTCCTGGAGGCGCTCAGTCAGACCCAGTGTTCACATGTGGCAAGACGCTCCTCGGGGCGCATCTTGCTTGGGCCTCTCTCCTGGAGGCGCTCAGTCAGACCCAGTGTTGACATGTGGCAAGACGCTCCTCGGGGAACATCTTGCTTGGGCCTCTCTCCTGGAGGCGCTCAGTCAGACCGAGTGCTGACATGTGGCAAGACGCTCCTCGGGGCGCGTCTTGCTTGGGCTTCTCTCCTGGAGGCCCTCAGTCAGACCCATTGTTGACATGTGGCAAGACTCTCCTCGGGGCGCGTCTTGCTTGGGCTTCTCTCATGGAGGCCCTCAGTCAGACCCAGTGTTGACATGTGGCAAGACGCTCCTCGGGGCGCGTCTTGCTGGGGCTTCTCTCATGGAGGCACTCAGTCAGACCCAGTGTTGACATGTGGCAAGACGCTCCTCGGGGCACGTCTTGCTTGGGCCTCTCTCCTGGAGGCGCTCAGTCAGACCCAGAGTAGAAATGTGTCAAGACGCTCCTCGGGGCGCGTCTTGCTTGGGCCTCTTCCCTGGAGGCGCTCAGTCACACCGAGTGCTGACAAGTGGCAAGACGCACCTCCGGGCGCGTCTTGCTTGGGCCTCTCTCCTGGAGGCGCTCAGTCAGACCCAGTGTTCACATGTGGCAAGACTCTCCTCGGGGCGTGTCTTGCTTGGGCCTCTCTCCTGGAGGCGCTCAGTCAGACCGAGTGCTGACATGTGGCAAGACGCTCCTCGGGGCGCGTCTTGCTTGGGCTTCTCTCCTGGAGGCCCTCAGTCAGACCCATTGTTGACATGTGGCAAGACGCTCCTCGGGGCACGTCTTATTTGGGCCTCTCTCCTGGAGGCCCTCTGTCAGACCCAGTGTTGACATGTGTCAAGACGCTCCTCGGGGCGCGTCTTGCTTGGGCCTCTCTCCTGGAGGCGCTCAATCAGACCGAGTGCTGACATGTGGCAAGAAGCTCCTCGGGGCGCGTCTTGCTTGGGCTTCTCTCCTGGAGGCCCTCAGTCAGACCCATTGTTGACATGTGGCAAGACGCTCCTCGGGGCGCGTCTTGCTTGGGCCTCTCTCCAGAAGGCCCTCAATCAGACCCAGTGTTGACACGTGGCAAGACGCTCCTCGGGGCGCTTCTTGCTTGGGCCTCTCTCCTGGAGGCGCTCAGTCAGACCGAGTGCTGACATGTGGCAAGACGCTCCTCGGGGCGCATATTTCTTGGGCCTCTCTCCTGGATGCCCTCTGTCAGACCCAGTGTTGACATGTGGCAAGACTCTCCTCGGGGCGCGTCTTGCTTGGGCTTCTCTCATGGAGGCCCTCAGTCAGACGCAGTGTTGACATGTGTCAAGACGCTCCTCGGGGCGTGTCTTGCTTGGGCCTCTCTCCTGGAGGCGCTCAGTCAGACCCAGTGTTGACATGTGGCAAGAAGCTCCTCGGGGCGCGTCTTGCTTGGGCCTCTCTCCTGGAGGTTCTCAGTCAGACCCAGTGTTGACAAGTGGCAAGATGCTCCTCGGGGCACGTCTTGCTGGGGCTTCTCTCATGGAGGCCCTCAGTCAGACCCAGTGTTGACATGTGGCAAGACGCTCCTCGGGGCACGTCTTGCTTGGGCCTCTCTCCTGGAGGCGCTGAGTCAGACCCAGAGGAGACATGTGTCAAGATGCTCCTCGGGGCGTGTCTTGCTTGGGCCTCTCTCCTGGAGGCGCTCAGTCAGACCGAGTGCTGACATGTGGCAAGACGCTCCTCGGGGCGCGTCTTGCTTGGGCCTCTCTCCTGGAGGCGCTCAGTCAGACCCAGTGTTGACATGTGGCAAGACGCTCCTCGGGGCGCGTCTTGCTTGGGCCTCTCTCCTGGAGGTTCTCAGTCAGACCCAGTGTTGACAAGTGGCAAGATGCTCCTCGGGGCACGTCTTGCTGGGGCTTCTCTCATGGAGGCCCTCAGTCAGACCCAGTGTTGACATGTGGCAAGACGCTCCTCGGGGCACGTCTTGCTTGGGCCTCTCTACTGGAGGTGCTCAGTCAGACCCAGAGGAGACATGTGTCAAGATGCTCCTCGGGGCGCGTCTTGCTTGGGCCTCTCTCCTGGAGGCGCTCAGTCAGACAGAGTGTTCACATGTGGCAAGACGCTCCTCGGGGCGCGTCTTGCTTGGGCCTCTCTCCTGGAGGCGCTCAGTCAGACCAAGTGTTGACATGTGGCAAGACGCTCCTCGGGGCACGTCTTGCTTGGGCCTCTCTCCTGGAGGCGCTCAGTCAGACCGAGTGCTGACATGTGGCAAGACGCTCCTCGGGGCGCGTCTTGCTTGGGCTTCTCTCCTGGAGGCCCTCAGTCAGACCCATTGTTGACATGTGGCAAGACTCTCCTCGGGGCGCGTCTTGCTTGGGCTTCTCTCATGGAGGCCCTCAGTCAGACCCAGTGTTGACATGTGGCAAGACGCTCCTCGGGGCACGTCTTGCTTGGGCCTCTCTCCTGGAGGTGCTCAGTCAGACCGAGTAGTGACATGTGACAAGACGCTCCTCGGGGCGCGTCCTGCTTGGGCCTCTCTCCTGGAGGCGCTCAGTCAGACCCAGTGTTGACATGTGGCAAGACGCTCCTCGGGGCGCATATTGCTTGGGCCTCTCTCCTGGATGCCCTCTGTCAGACCCAGTGTTGACATGTGGCAAGACTCTCCTCGGGGCGCGTCTTGCTTGGGCTTCTCTCATGGAGGCCCTCAGTCAGACGCAGTGTTGACATGTGTCAAGACGCTCCTCGGGGCGTGTCTTGCTTGGGCCTCTCTCCTGGAGGCGCTCAGTCAGACCCAGTGTTGACATGTGGCAAGAAGCTCCTCGGGGCGCGTCTTGCTTGGGCCTCTCTCCTGGAGGTTCTCAGTCAGACCCAGTGTTGACAAGTGGCAAGATGCTCCTCGGGGCACGTCTTGCTGGGGCTTCTCTCATGGAAGCCCTCAGTCAGACCCAGTGTTGACATGTGGCAAGACGCTCCTCGGGGCACGTCTTGCTTGGGCCTCTCTCCTGGAGGCGCTCAGTCAGACCCAGAGGAGACATGTGTCAAGATGCTCCTCGGGGCGTGTCTTGCTTGGGCCTCTCTCCTGGAGGCGCTCAGTCAGACCGAGTGCTGACATGTGGCAAGACGCTCCTCGGGGCGCGTCTTGCTTGGGCCTCTCTCCTGGAGGCGCTCAGTAAGACCCAGTGTTGACATGTGGAAAGACGCTCCTCGGGGCGCGTCTTGCTTGGGCCTCTCTCCTAGAGGTTCTCAGTCAGACCCAGTGTTGACAAGTGGCAAGATGCTCCTCGGGGCACGTCTTGCTGGGGCTTCTCTCATGGAGGCCCTCAGTCAGACCCAGTGTTGACATGTGGCAAGACGCTCCTCGGGGCACGTCTTGCTTGGGCCTCTCTACTGGAGGCGCTCAGTCAGACCCAGAGGAGACATGTGTCAAGATGCTCCTCGGGGCGCGTCTTGCTTGGGCCTCTCTCCTGGAGGCGCTCAGTCAGACCGAGTGCTGACATGTGGCAAGACGCTCCTCCGGGCGCGTCTTGCTTGGGCCTCTCTCCTGGAGGCGCTCAGTCAGACCCAGTGTTCACATGTGGCAAGACGCTCCTCGGGGCGCGTCTTGCTTGGGCCTCTCTCCTGGAGGCGCTCAGTCAGACCCAGTGTTGACATGTGGCAAGACGCTCCTCGGGCAACGTCTTGCTTGGGCCTCTCTCCTGGAGGCGCTCAGTCAGACCGAGTGCTGACATGTGGCAAGACGCTCCTCGGGGCGCGTCTTGCTTGGGCTTCTCTCCTGGAGGCCCTCAGTCAGACCCATTGTTGACATGTGGCAAGACTCTCCTCGGGGCGCGTCTTGCTTGGGCTTCTCTCATGGAGGCCCTCAGTCAGACCCAGTGTTGACATGTGGCAAGACGCTCCTCGGGGCACGTCTTGCTTGGGCCTCTCTCCTGGAGGTGCTCAGTCAGACCGAGTAGTGACATGTGACAAGACGCTCCGCGGGGCGCGTCCTGCTTGGGCCTCTCTCCTGGAGGCGCTCAGTCAGACCCAGTGTTGACATGTGGCAAGACGCTCCTCGGGGCGCGTCTTGCTTGGGCCTCTCTCCTGGAGGTTCTCAGTCAGACCCAGTGTTGACATGTGGCAAGATGCTCCTCGGGGCGCGTCTTGCTGGGGCTTCTCTCATGGAGGCACTCAGTCAGACCCAGTGTTGACATGTGGCAAGACGCTCCTCGGGGCACGTCTTGCTTGGGCCTCTCTCCTGGAGGCGCTCAGTGAGACCCAGAGGAGACATGTGTCAAGATGCTCCTCGGGGCGCGTCTTGCTTGGGCCTCTCTCCTGGAGGCGCTCAGTCAGACCCAGTGTTGACATGTGGCAAGACGCTCCTCGGGGCACGTCTTGCTTTGGCCTCTCTCCTGGAGGCACTCAGTCAGACCGAGTGCTGACATGTGGCAAGACGATCCTCGGGGCGCGTCTTGCTGGGGCTTCTCTCCTGGAGGCCCTCAGGCAGACCCATTGTTGACATGTGGCAAGACGCTCCTCGGGGCGCGTCTTGCTTGGGCCTCTCTCCAGAAGGCCCTCAATCGGACCCAGTGTTGACACGTGGCAAGACGCTCCTCGGGGCGCTTCATGCTTGGGCCTCTCTCCTGGAGGCGCTCAGTCAGACCCAGTGGTGACATGTGGCAAGACGCTCATTTGGGCGCGTATTGCTTGGGCCTCTCTCCTGGATGCCCTCTGTCAGACCCAGTGTTGACATGTGGCAAGACTCTCCTCGGGGCGCGTCTTGCTTGGGCTTCTCTCATGGAGGCCCTCAGTCAGACCCAGTGTTGACATGTGGCAAGACGCTCCTCGGGGCACGTCTTGCTTGGGCCTCTCTCCTGGAGGCGCTCAGTCAGACCGAGTAGTGACATGTGACAAGACGCTCCTCGGGGCGCGTCTTGCTTGGGCCTCTCTCCTGGAGGCGCTCAGTCAGACCCAGTGTTGACATGTGGCAAGACACTCCTCGGGGCGAGTCTTGCTTGGGCCTCTCTCATGGAGGCCCTCTGTCAGACCTAGTGTTGACATGTGTCAAGACGCTCCTCGGGGCGCGTCTTGTTTTGGCCTCTCTCCTGTAGGCGCTCAGTCAGACCGAGTGCTGAGTACTGTGGCAAGAAGCTCCTCGGGGCGCGTCTTGCTTGGGCTTCTCTCCTGGAGGCCCTCAGTAAGACCCATTGTTGACATGTGGCAAGACGCTCCTCGGGGCGCGTCTTGCTTGGGCCTCTCTCCTGGAGGCGCTCAGTCAGACTGAGTAGTGACATGTGGCCTGACGCTCCTCGGGGCGCGTGTTGCTTGGGCCTCTCTCCTGGAGGCGCTCAGTCAGACCAAGTGTTGTGCTTCGTGCAACATAATTCTGGGTGCCATTTACAAACCATAAGTGCTAATGACTCCATTCCTTTTTGTGGTTGTAGGGGCTGTTGATTGGAGTACACTAAAACAAACCTGACCTCTCTAGGACATTCAGAAGCCAAGTTATAATCCCACAAAGGTGTAACTGGACTACTTCTTTAAAGTGACACCAGGCCCGGTGACCTTTGGGACATGGTTTGACCCCCTATGGGAATGTGAGATCATCATGAAACGTTCAGATCACTTACAACTCAATAGATTCTACTTTCTTGTAATGTTTCAGCCTGATTGGACCTTGTTTTCACACAAATGGACCCAGAATGATGTGAAATTGTGCTTCGTGCAACATAATTCTGGGTGCCATTTACAAACCATAAGGCTAATGACTCCATTCCTTTTGTGGTTGTAGGGGCTGTTGATTGGAGTACACTAAAACAAACCTGATCTCTCTAGGACATTCAGAAGCCAAGTTATAAGCCCACAAATGTGTAACTGGACTACTTCTTTAAATTGACACCAGATCCGGTGACCTTTGGGACATGGTTTGATCCCCTTAGGAAAGCGCTATCATCATGAAACGTTCAGATCACTTACAACTAAATAGATTCTACCTTCCTGTGACGTTTCAGCCTGACTGGACCTTGTTTTCACACAAATGAACCCAGAATGATGTGAAATTGTGCTTCGTGCAACATAATTCTGGGTGCCATTTACAAACCATAAATGCTAATAACTCCATTCCTTTTTGTGGTTGTAGGGGCTGTTGATTGGAGAACATTAAAACAAACCTGATCTCTCTAGGACATTCAGAAGCCATGTTATAAGCCCACAAATGTGTAACTGGACTACTTCTTTAAAGTGACACCAGGCCCGGTGACCTTTGGGACATGGTTTGACCCCCTATGGGAATGTGAGATCATCATGAAACGTTCAGATCACTTACAACTCAATAGATTCTACCTTCTTGTAATGTTTCAGCCTGATTGGACCTTGTTTTCACACAAATGGACCCAGAATGATGTGAAATTGTGCTTCGTGCAACATAATTCTGGGTGCCATTTACAAACCATAAGGCTAATGACTCCATTCCTTTTGTGGTTGTAGGGGCTGTTGATTGGAGTACACTAAAACAAACCTGATCTCTCTAGGACATTCAGAAGCCAAGTTATAAGCCCACAAATGTGTAACTGGACTACTTCTTTAAATTGACACCAGATCCGGTGACCTTTGGGACATGGTTTGATCCCCTTAGGAAAGCGCTATCATCATGAAACGTTCAGATCACTTACAACTAAATAGATTCTGCCTTCCTGTAACGTTTCAGCCTGATTGGACCTTGTTTTCACAAAAATGAACCCAGAATGATGTGAAATTGTGCTTCGTGCAACATAATTCTGGGTGCCATTTACAAACCATAAATGCTAATGACTCCATTCCTTTTTGTGGTTGTAGGGGCTGTTGATTGGAGAACATTAAAACAAACCTGATCTCTCTAGGACATTCAGAAGCCATGTTATAAGCCCACAAATGTGTAACTGGACTACTTCTTTAAATTGACACCAGATCCGGTGACCTTTGGGACATGGTTTGACCCCCTATAGGAATGTCCGATCAACATGAAACGTTCAGATCACTTACAGCTCAATAGATTCTACCTTCCTGTGACGTTTCAGCCTGACTGGATCTTGTTTTCACACAAATGAACCCAGAATGATGTGAAATTGTGCTTCGTGCAAAATAATTCTGGGTGCCATTTACAAACCATAAGTGCTAATGACTCCATTCCTTTTTGTGGTTGTAGGGGCTGTTGATTGGAGTACATTAAACTAAACCTGATCTCTCTAGGACATTCAGAAGCCAAGTTATAAGCCCACAAATGTGTAACTGGACTACTTCTTTAAATTGACAACAGATCCGGTGACCTTTGGGACATGGTTTGACCCCCTTAGGAAAGTGCTATCATCATGAAACGTTCAGATCACTTACAACTCAATAGATTCTACCTTCCTGTAACGTTTCAGCCTGATTGGACCTTGTTTTCACACAAATGGACCCAGAATGATGTGAAATTGTGCTTCGTGCAACATAATTCTGGGTGCCATTTACAAACCATAAGTGCTAATGACTCCATTCCTTTTTGTGGTTGTAGGGGCTGTTGATTGGAGTACACTAAAACAAACCTAACCTCTCTAGGACATTCAGAAGCCAAGTTATAAGCCCACAAAGGTGTAACTGGACTACTTCTTTAAAGTGACACCAGGCCCGGTGACCTTTGGGACATGGTTTTACCCCCTATAGGAATGTGCGTTCATCTTGAAACGTTCAGATCACTTACAACTCAATAGATTCTACCTTCTTGTAGCGTTTCAGCCTGATTGGACCTTGTTTTCACACAAATGGACCCAGAATGATGTGAAATTGTGCTTCGTGCAACATAATTCTGGGTGCCATTTACAAACCCTATGTGCTAATGACTCCATTCCTTTTTTTGGTTGTAGGGGCTGTTGATTGGAGTACACTAAAACAAACCTGATCTCTCTAGGACTTTCAGAATTCAAGTTATAAGCCCACAAATGTGTAACTGGACTACTTCTTTAAATTGACACCAGATCCGGTGATATTTGGGACATGGTTTGACCCCCGTAGGAAAGTGCTATCATCATGAAACGTTCAGATCACTTACAACTCAGTAGATTCTACCTTCCTGTAACGTTTCAGCCTGATTGGACCTTGTTTTCACACAAATGAACCCAGAATGATGTGAAATTATGCTTCGTGCAACATAATTCTGGGTGCCATTTAAAAACCATAAGTGCTAATGACTCCATTCCTTTTTGTGGTTGTAGGGGCTGTTGATTGGAGTACACTAAAACAACCCTGACCTCTCTAGGACATTCAGAAGCCAAGTTATAAGCCCACAAATGTGTAACTGGACTACTTCTTTAAATTGACACCAGATCCGGTGACCTTTGGGACATGGTTTGACCCCCTATGGGAATGTGAGATCATCATGAAACGTTCAGATCACTTACAACTCAATAGATTCTACCTTCTTGTAATGTTTCAGCCTGATTGGACCTTGTTTTCACACAAATGGACCCAGAATGATGTGAAATTGTGCTTCGTGCAACATAATTCTGGGTGCCATTTACAAACCATAAGGCTAATGACTCCATTCCTTTTGTGGTTGTAGGGGCTGTTGATTGGAGTACACTAAAACAATTCTGATCTCTCTAGGACATTCAGAAGCCAAGTTATAAGCCCACAAATGTGTAACTGGACTACTTCTTTAAATTGACACCAGATCCGGTGACCTTTGGGACATGGTTTGATCCCCTTAGGAAAGCGCTATCATCATGAAACGTTCAGATCACTTACAACTGAATAGATTCTACCTTCCTGTAACATTTCAGCCTGATTGGACCTTGTTTTCACACAAATGAACCCAGAATGATGTGAAATTGTGCTTCGTGCAACATAATTCTGGGTGCCATTTACAAACCATAAATGCTAATTACTCCATTCCTTTTTGTGGTTGTAGGGGCTGTTGATTGGAGAACATTAAAACAAACCTGATCTCTCTAGGACATTCAGAAGCCATGTTATAAGCCCACAAATGTGTAACTGGACTACTTCTTTAAATTGACACCAGATCCGGTGACCTTTGGGACATGGTTTGACCCCCTTAGGAAAGTGCTATCATCATGAAACGTTCAGATCACTTACAACGCAATAGATTCTACCTTCTTGTAACGTATCAGCCTGATTGGACCTTGTTTTCACACAAATGGACCCAGAATGATGTGAAATTGTGCTTCGTGCAACATAATTCTGGATGCCATTTACAAACCATAAGTGCTAATGACTCCATTCCTTTTTGTGGTTGTAGGGGCTGTTGATTGGAGTATACTAAAACAAACCTGATCTCTCTAGGACATTCAGAAGCCAAGTTATAAGCCCACAAATGTGTAACTGGACTACTTCTTTAAATTGACACCAGATCCGGTGACCTTTGGGACATGGTTTGACCCCCTTAGGAAAGCGCTATCATCATGAAACGTTCAGATCACTTACAACTCAATAGATTCTAGCTTCCAGTAACGTTTCAGCCTGATTGGACCTTGTTTTCACACAAATGAACCCACAATGATGTGAAATTGTGCTTCGTGCAAAATAATTCTGGGTGCCATTTACAAACCATAAGTGCTAATGACTCCATTCCTTTTTGTGGTTGTAGGGGCTGTTGATTGGAGTACACTAAAACAATTCTGATCTCTCTAGGACATTCAGAAGCCAAGTTATAAGCCCACAAATGTGTAACTGGACTACTTCTTTAAATTGACACCAGATCCGGTGACCTTTGGGACATGGTTTGATCCCCTTAGGAAAGCGCTATCATCATGAAACGTTCAGATCACTTACAACTGAATAGATTCTACCTTCCTGTAACATTTCAGCCTGATTGGACCTTGTTTTCACACAAATGAACCCAGAATGATGTGAAATTGTGCTTCGTGCAACATAATTCTGGGTGCCATTTACAAACCATAAATGCTAATGACTCCATTCCTTTTTGTGGTTGTAGGGGCTGTTTATTGGAGAACATTAAAACAAACCTGATCTCTCTAGGACATTCAGAAGCCATGTTATAAGCCCACAAATGTGTAACTGGACTACTTCTTTAAATTGACACCAGATCCGGTGACCTTTGGGACATGGTTTGACCCCCTTAGGAAAGTGCTATCATCATGAAACGTTCAGATCACTTACAACTCAATAGATTCTACCTTCTTGTAACGTATCAGCCTGATTGGACCTTGTTTTCACACAAATGGACCCAGAATGATGTGAAATTGTGCTTCGTGCAACATAATTCTGGATGCCATTTACAAACCATAAGTGCTAATGACTCCATTCCTTTTTGTGGTTGTAGGGGCTGTTGATTGGAGTATACTAAAACAAACCTGATCTCTCTAGGACATTCAGAAGCCAAGTTATAAGCCCACAAATGTGTAACTGGACTACTTCTTTAAATTGACACCAGATCCGGTGACCTTTGGGACATGGTTTGACCCCCTTAGGAAAGCGCTATCATCATGAAACGTTCAGATCACTTACAACTCAATAGATTCTAGCTTCCAGTAACGTTTCAGCCTGATTGGACCTTGTTTTCACACAAATGAACCCACAATGATGTGAAATTGTGCTTCGTGCAAAATAATTCTGGGTGCCATTTACAAACCATAAGTGCTAATGACTCCATTCCTTTTTGTGGTTGTAGGGGCTGTTGATTGGAGTACATTAAAACAAACCTGATCTCTCTAGGACATTCAGAAGCCAAGTTATAAGCCCACAAATGTGTAACTGGACTACTTCTTTAAATTGACACCAGATCCGGTGACCTTTGGGACATGGTTTGACCCCCTTAGGAAAGTGCTATCATCACGAAACGTTCAGATCACTTACAACTCAATAGATTCTAACTTCCTGTAATGTTTCAGCCTGATTGGACCTTGTTTTCACACAAATGGACCCAGAATGTTGTGAAATAGTGCTTCGTGCAACATAATTCTGGGTGCCATTTACAAACCATAAGTGCTAATGACTCCATTCCTTTTTGTGGTTGTAGGGGCTGTTGATTGGAGTACACTAAAACAAACCTAACCTCTCTAGGACATTCAGAAGCCAAGTTATAAGCCCACAAAGGTGTAACTGGACTACTTCTTTAAAGTGACACCAGGCCCGGTGACCTTTGGGACATAGTTTTACCCCCTATAGGAATGTGCGATCATCTTGAAACGTTCAGATCACTTACAACTCAATAGATTCTACCTTCTTCTAGCGTTTCAGCCTGATTGGACCTTGTTTTCACACAAATGGACCCAGAATGATGTGAAATTGTGCTTCGTGCAACATAATTCTGGGTGCCATTTACAAACCATAAGTGCTAATGACTCCATTCCTTTTTGTGGTTGTAGGGGCTGTTGATTGGAGTACACTAAAACAAACCTGATCTCTCTAGGACATTCAGAAGCCAAGTTATAAGCCCACAAATGTGTAACTGGGCTACTTCTTTAAATTGACACCAGATCCGGTGATCTTTGGGACATGGTTTGACCCCCTTAGGAAAGTGCTATCATCATGAAACGTTCAGATCACTTACAACTCAGTAGATTCTACCTTCCTGTAACGTTTCAGCCTGATTGGACCTTGTTTTCACACAAATGAACCCAGAATGATGTGAAATTGTGCTTTGTGCAACATAATTCTGGGTGCCATTTAAAAACCATAAGTGCTAATGACTCCATTCCTTTTTGTGGTTGTAGGGGCTGTTGATTGGAGTACACTAAAACAACCCTGACCCCTCTAGGACATTCAGAAGCCAAGTTATAAGCCCACAAATGTGTAACTGGACTACTTCTTTAAAGTGACACCAGATCCGGTGACCTTTGGGACATGGTTTGACCCCCTTAGGAAAGTGTGATCATCATGAAACGTTCAGATCACTTACAACTCAATAGATTCTACCTTCCTGTATTGTTTCAGCCTGATTGGACCTTGTTTTCACACAAATGAACCCAGAATGATGTGAAATTGTGCTTTGTGCAACATTATTCTGGGTGCCATTTAAAAACCATAAGTGCTAATGTCTCCATTCCTTTTTGTGGTTGTAGGGGCTGTTGATTGGAGTACACTAAAGCAAACCTGATCGCTCTAAGACATTCAGAAGCCAAGTTATAAGCCCACAAATGTGTAACTGGACTACTTCTTTAAAGTGACACTTGGCCCGGTGACCTTTGGGACATGGTTTTACCCCCTATAGGAATGTGCGATCATCTTGAAACGTTCAGATCACTTACAACTCAATAGATTCTACCTTCTTGTAGCGTTTCAGCCTGATTGGACCTTGTTTTCACACAAATGGACCCAGAATGATGTGAAATTGTGCTTCGTGCAACATAATTCTGGGTGCCATTTACAAACCATAAGTGCTAATGACTCCAATCCTTTTTGTGGTTGTAGGGGCTGTTGATTGGAGTACACTAAAACAAACCTGATCTCTCTAGGACATTCAGAAGCCAAGTTATAAGCCCACAAATGTGTAACTGGACTACTTCTTTAAATTGACACCAGATCCGGTGATCTTTGGGACATGGTTTGACCCCCTTAGGAAAGTGCTATCATCATGAAACGTTCAGATAACTTACAACTCAATAGATTCTACCTTCCTGTATTGTTTCAGCCTGATTGGACCTTGTTTTCACACAAATGAACCCAGAATGATGTGAAATTGTGCTTCGTGCAACATAATTCTGGGTGCCATTTAAAAACCATAAGTGCTAATGTCTCCATTCCTTTTTGTGGTTGTAGGGGCTGTTGATTGGAGTACACTAAAGCAAACCTGATCGCTCTAAGACATTCAGAAGCCAAGTTATAAGCCCACAAATGTGTAACTGGACTACTTCTTTAAATTGACACCAGATCCGGTGATCTTTGGGACATGGTCACTGGGTCTGACTGAGCTCCTCCAGGAGAGAGGGCCAAGCAAGATGCGCCCGGAGGAGCGTCTTGCCACATGTCAGCACTGGGTCTGACTGAGCGCCTCCAGGAGAGAGGCCCAAGCAAGACACGCCCCGAGGAGCGTATTGACACATGTCAACACTGGGTCGGACTGAGGGCCTCCATGAGAGAAGCCCAAGCAAGACGCGCCCCGAGGAGAGTCTTGCCACATGTCAACACTCGGTCTGACAGAGGGCATTCAGGAGAGAGGCCCAAGCAATACGCGCCCCGAGGAGCGTCTTGCCACATGTCACCACTGGGTCTGAATGAGTGCCTCCAGGAAAGCGGCCCAACCAAGACGCGCCCCGAGGAGTGTCTTGCCACGTGTCAACACTGGGTCTGACTGAGCGCCTCCAGGAGAGAGGCCCAAGCAAGACGCACCCCGAGGAGCGTCTTTCCACGTGTCACCACTGGGTCTGACTGAGCGCCTCCAGGAGAGAGGCCCAAGCAAGACACGCCCCGAGGAGCGTATTGACACATGTCAACACTGGGTCTGACAGAGGGCCTCCAGGAGAGAGGCCCAAGCAAGACGCGCCCCGAGGAGTGTCTTGCCACATGTCACCACTGGGTCTGACTGAGCGCCTCCAGGAGAGAGGCCCAAGCAAGACGCGCCCCGAGGAGCGTCAGGCCACATGTCACTACTCAGTCTGACTGAGCGCCTCCAGGAGAGAGGCCCAAGCAAGACGCGCCCCGAGGAGCGTCTTGCCACATGTCAGCACTGGGTCTGACTGAGCGCCTCCAGGAGAGAGGCCCCAGCAAGACGCGCCCCGAGGAGCGTCTTGCCTTATGTCAGCACTCGCTTTGACTGAGCGCCTCCAGGAGAGAGGCCCAAGCAAGACGCGCCCCGAGGAGCGTCTTGCCACATGTCAACAATGGGTCTGACTGAGGGCCTCCAGGAGAGAGGCCCAAGCAAGATGCGCCCGGAGGAGCGTCTTGCCACATGTCAACACTGGGTCTGAAAGAGGATCTCCAGGAGAGAGGCCCAAGCAAGACGCGCCCCGAGGAGTGTCTTGCCACATGTCACCTCTGGTTCTGACTGAGCGCCTCCAGGAGCGAGGCCCAAGCGAGACGCGCCCCGAGGAGCGTCTTGTCACATGTCAACACTGGGTCTTTCTGAGCGCCTCCAGGAGAGAAGCCCAAGCAAGACGCGCCCCGAGGAGCGTCTTGACACATGTCAACCCTGGGTCTGACAGAGGGCCTCCATGAGAGAGGCCCAAGCAAGACGCGCCCCGAGGAGTGTCTTGCCAAATGTCAACACTGGGTCTGACTGAGCGCCACAGGGAGAGAGGTCCAAGCAAGACGCGCCCCGAGGAGCGTCTTGCCACATGTCACTACTCGGTCTGACTGAGCGCCTCAGGGAGAGAGGTCCAAGCAAGACGCACCCCGAGGAGCGTCTTGCCACATGTCAACACTGGGTCTGACTGAGTGCCTCCATGAGAGAAGCCCCAGCAAGACGCGCCCCGAGGAGCGTCTTGCCACATGTCACTACTCGGTCTGTTTGAGCGCCTCCAGGAGAGAAGCCCAAGCAAGACGTGCCCCGAGGAGAGTCTTGCCACATGTCAACACTCGGTCTGACAGAGGGCATCCAGGAGAGAGGCCCAAGCAATACACGCCCCGAGGAGCGTCTTGCCACATGTCACCACTGGGTCTGACTGAGCGCCTCCAGGAGAGAGACCAAACCAAGACGCGCCCTGAGGAGCGTCTTGCCACATGCCAACACTGGGTCTGACAGAGGGCCTCCAGGAGAGAGGCCCAAGCAAGACGCGCCCCGAGGAGTGTCTTGCCACATGTCACCACTGGGTCTGACTGAACGCCTCCAGGAGAGAGGCCCAAGCAAGACGCGCCCCGAGGAGCGTCTTGTCACATGTCAACACTGGGTCTTTCTGAGCGCCTCCAGGAGAGAAGCCCAAGCAAGACGCGCCCCGAGGAGCGTCTTTCCACATGTCAGCACTCGGTCTGACTGAGCGCCTCCAGGAGAGAGGCACAAGCAAAACGCGCCCAAAAGAGCGTCTTGCAACATGTCAACAATGGGTCTGACTGAGCGCCTCCAGGAGAGAGGCCAAAGCAAGACGCGCCCCGAGGAGCGTCTTGCCACATGTCAACAATGGGTATGACTGAGGGCCTCCCGGAGAGAAGGCCAAGCAAGACGCGCCCCGAGGAGCGTCTTGACACATGTCAACACTGGGTCTGACAGAGGGCCTCCAGGAGAGAGGCCCAAGCAAGATGCGCCCCGAGGAGTGTCAGGCCACATGTCACTACTCAGTCTGACTGAGCGCCTCCAGGAGAGAGGCCAAAGTAAGACGTGCCCCGAGGAGCGTCTTGCCACGTGTCCACACTGGGTCTGATTGAGGGCCTTCTGGAGAGAGGCCCAAGCAAGACGCGCCCCGAGGAGCGTCTTGCCACATGTCACCACTGGGTCTGACTGAGCTCCTCCAGGAGAGAGGCCCAAGCAAGACGCGCCCCGAGGAGCGTCTTGCCACGTGTCACCACTGGGTCTGACTGAGCTCCTCCAGGAGAGAGGCCCAAGCAAGATGCGCCCCGAGGAGCGTCTTGCCACGTGTCACCACTGGGTCTGACTGAGCTCCTCCAGGAGAGAGGCCCAAGCAAGATGCGCCCCGAGGAGCGTCTTGCCACGTGTCACCACTGGGTCTGACTGAGCTCCTCCAGGAGAGAGGCCCAAGCAAGACGCGCCCGGAGCGTCTTGCCACGTGTCACCACTGGGTCTGATAGAGCACCTCCAGGAGAGAGGCCCAAGCATGACACGCACCGAGGAGCGTCTTGCCACATGTCACTACTCGGTCTGACTGAGCGCCTCCAGGAGAGAGGCCCAAGCAAGACGTGCCCCGAGGAGCGTCTTGCCACATGTCAACAATGGGTCTGACTGAGGGCCTACAGGAGAGAAGCCCAAGCAAGACGCGCCCCGAGGAGCGTCTTGCCACATGTCAACACTGGGTCTGACTGAGAGCCTCCAGGAGAGAGGCCCAAATGAGACGCGCCCCGAGGAGCGTCTTGCCACATGTCAACAATGGGTCTGACTGAGGGCCTCCAGGAGAGAAGCCCAAGCAAGACGCGCCCCGAGGAGCGTCTTGCCACATGTCAGCACTCGGTCTGACTGAGCGCCTCCAGGAGAGTGGCCCAAGCAAGACGTGCCCCGAGGAGCGTCTTGCCACATGTCAACACTGGGTCTGACGGAGCGCCTCCAGGAGAGAGGCCCAAGCAAGACGCACCCCGAGGAGCGTCTTGCCACATGTGAACACTGGGTCTGACTGAGAGCCTCCAGGAGAGAGGCCCAAGCAAGACGCGCCCGGAGGAGCATCTTGACACATGTCTCCTCTGGGTCTGACTGAGCGCCTCCAGGAGAGAGGCCCAAGCAAGACGTGCCCCGAGGAGCGTCTTGCCACATGTCAACACTGGGTCTGACTGAGTGCCTCCATGAGAGAAGCCCCAGCAAGACGCGCCCCGAGGAGCATCTTGCCACATGTCAACACTGGATCTGACTGAGAACCTCCAGGAGAGAGGCCCAAGCAAGACGCGCCCCGAGGAGCGTCTTGCCACATGTCAACACTGGGTCTGACTGAGCGCCTCCAGGAGAGAGGCCCAAGCAAGACGCGCCCCGAGGAGCGTCTTGTCACATGTCACTACTCGGTCTGACTGAGCGCCTCCAGGAGAGAGGCCCAAGCAAGACGTGCCCCGAGGAGCATCTTGCCACATGTCAACAATGGGTCTGACTGAGGGCCTCCAGGAGAGAAGCCCAAGCAAGAAGTGCCCCGAGGAGCGTCTTGCCACATGTCAACACTGGGTCTGACTGAGCGCCTCCAGGAGAGAGGCCCAAGCAAGACACGCCCCGAGGAGCTTCTTGACACATGTCAACACTGGGTCTGACTGAGGGCCTCCATGAGAGAAGCCCAAGCAAGACGCGCCCCGAGGAGAGTCTTGCCACATGTCAACACTGGGTCTGACAGAGGGCATCCAGGAGAGAGGCCCAAGCAATACGCACCCCGAGGAGCGTCTTGCCACATGTCACCACTGGGTCTGACTGAGCGCCTCCAGGAGAGAGGCCCAAGCAAGACGCGCCCCGAGGAGCGTCTTGCCACGTGTCAACACTGGGTCTGATTGAGGGCCTTCTGGAGAGAGGCCCAAGCAAGACGCGCCCCGAGGAGCGTCTTGCCACATGTCAACAATGGGTCTGACTGAGGGCCTCCATGAGAGAAGCCCAAGCAAGACGCGCCCCGAGGAGCTTCTTGCCACATGTCAGCACTCGGTCTGACTGAGCGCCTCCAGGAGAGAGGCCCAAGCAAGACGCGCCCCGAGGAGCGTCTTGACACATGTCACTACTCTGTCTAACTGAGCGCCTCCAGGAGAAAGGTCCAAGCAAGACGCGCCCCGAGGAGCGTCTTGCCACATGTCACTACTCGGTTTGACTGAGCGCCTCCAGGAAAGAGGCCCAAGCAAGACGTGCCCCGAGGAGCGTCTTGCCACATGTCAACAATGGGTCTGACTGAGGGCCTCCAGGGGAGAAGCCCAAGCAAGACGCGCCCCGAGGAGCGTCTTGCCACATGTCAACACTGGGTCTGACTGAGGGCCTCTAGGAGAGAGGTCCAAATAAGATGCGCCCCGAGGAGCGTCTTGCCACATGTCAACAATGGGTCTGACTGAGGGCCTCCAGGAGAGAAGCCCAAGCAAGACGCGCCCCGAGGAGCGTCTTGCCACGTGTCAACACTGTGTCTGATTGAGGGCCTTCTGGAGAGAGACCCAAGCAAGACGCGCCCCGAGGAGCGTCTTGCCACATGTCAACAATGGGTCTGACTGAGGGCCTCCAGGAGAGAAGCCCAAGCAAGACGCGCCCCGAGGAGCTTCTTGCCACATGTCAGCACTCGGTCTGACTGAGCGCCTCCAGGAGAGAGGCCAAAGCAAGACGCGCCCCGAGGAGCGTCTTGCCACGTGTCAACACTGGGTCTGACTTAGCGCCTCCAGGAGAGAGGCCCAAGCAAGATGCGCCCCGAGGAGCGTCTTGCCACGTGTCACCACTGGGTCTGACTGAGCTCCTCCAGGAGAGAGGCCCAAGCAAGACGCGCCCCGAGGAGCGTCTTGCCACGTGTCACCACTGGGTCTGATAGAGCACCTCCAGGAGAGAGGCCCCAGCAAGACGCGCCCCGAGGAGCGTCTTGCCTTATGTCAGCACTCGGTCTGACTGAGCGCCTCCAGGAGAGAGGCCCAAGCAAGACACGCCCCGAGGAGCGTCATGCCACATGTCACTACTCGGTCTGACTGAGCGAATCCAGGAGAGAGGCCCAAGCAAGACGTGTCCTGAGGAGCGTCTTGCCACATGTCAACAATGGGTCTGACTGAGGGCCTCCAGGAGAGAAGCCCAAGCAAGACGCGCCCCGAGGAGTGTCTTGCCACATGTCACCACTGGGTCTGACTGAGCGCCTCCAGGAGAGAGGCCCAAGCAAGACGCGCCCCGAGGAGCGTCAGGCCACATGTCACTACTCAGTCTGAAAGAGGGCCTCCAGGAGAGAGGCCCAAGCAAGACGCGCCCCGAGGAGCGTCTTGCCACATGTCACCTCTGGTTCTGACTGAGCGCCTCCAGGAGAGAGGCCCAAGCAAGATGCGCCTCGAGGAGCGTCTTGCCACATGTCAACAATGGGTCTGACTGAGGGCCTCCAGGAGAGAAGCCCAAGCAAGACGCGCCCCGAGGAGCTTCTTGCCACATGTCAGCACTCGGTCTGACTGAGCGCCTCCAGGAGAGAGGCCCAAGCAAGACGCGCCCCGAGGAGCGTCTTGACACATGTCAACACTGGGTCTGACAGAGGGCCTCCATGAGAGAGGCCCAAGCAAGACGCGCCCCGAGGAGTGTCTTGCCAAATGTCAACACTGGGTCTGACTGAGCGCCACAGGGAGAGAGGTCCAAGCAAGACGCGCCCCGAGGAGCGTCTTGCCACATGTCACTACTCGGTCTGACTGAGCGCCTCAGGGAGGGAGGTCCAAGCAAGACGCGCCCCGAGGAGCGTCTTGCCACATGTCAACACTGGGTTTGACTGAGTGCCTCCATGAGAGAAGCCCCAGCAAGACGCGCCCCGAGGAGCGTCTTGCCACATGTCACTACTCGGTCTGTTTGAGCGCCTCCAGGAGAGAGGCCCAAGCAAGATGTGCCCCGAGGAGAGTCTTGCCACATGTCAACACTCGGTCTGACAGAGGGCATCCAGGAGAGAGGCCCAAGCAATACACGCCCCGAGGAGCGTCTTGCCACATGTCACCACTGGGTCTGACTGAGCGCCTCCAGGAGAGAGACCCAACCAAGACGCGCCCTGAGGAGCGTCTTGCCACATGCCAACACTGGGTCTGACAGAGGGCCTCCAGGAGAGAGGCCCAAGCAAGACGCGCCCCGAGGAGTGTCTTGCCACATGTCACCACTGGTTCTGACTGAGCGCCTCCAGGAGAGAGGCCCAAGCAAGACGCGCCCCGAGGAGCGTCTTGTCACATGTCAACACTGGGTCTTTCTGAGCGCCTCCAGGAACGAAGCCCAAGCAAGACGCGCCCCGAGGAGAGTCTTTCCACATGTCAGCACTCGGTCTGACTGAGCGCCTCCAGGAGAGAGGCCCAAGCAAGACGCGCCCAAAGGAGCGTCTTGCAACATGTCAACAATGGGTCTGACTGAGGGCCTCCAGGAGAGAAGCCCAAGCATCACGCGGCCCGAGGAGCGTCTTGCCACATGTCAGCACTCGGTCTGACTGAGCGCCTCCAGGAGAGAGGCCCAAGCAAGACGCGCCCCGAGGAGTGTCTTGCCACATGTCACCACTTGGTCTGACTGAGCGCCTCCAGGAGAGAGGCCCAAGCAACACGCGCCCCGAGGAGCGTCAGGCCACATGTCACTACTCAGTCTGACTGAGCGCCTCCAGGAGAGAGGCCAAAGTAAGACGTGCCCCGAGGAGCGTCTTGCCACGTGTCAACACTGGGTCTGATTGAGGGCCTTCTGGAGAGAGGCCCAAGCAAGACGCGCCCCGAGGAGCGTCTTGCCACATGTCAACAATGGGTCTTACTGAGGGCCTCCAGGAGAGAAGCCCAAGCAACACGCGCCCCGAGGAGCTTCTTGCCACATGTCAGCACTCGGTCTGACTGGGCGCCTCCAGGAGAGAGGCCAAAGCAAGACGCGCCCTGAGGAGCGTCTTGACACATGTCAACACTGGGTCTGACAGAGGGCCTCCATGAGAGAGGCCCAAGCAAGACGCGCCCCGAGGAGTGTCTTGCCACATGTCAACACTGGGTCTGACTGAGCGCCTCCAGGAGAGAGGCCCAAGCAAGACGTGCCCCGAGGAGCGTCTTGCCACGTGTCAACACTGGGTCTGACTGAGCGCCTCCAGGAGAGAGGCCCAAGCAAGATGCGCCCCGAGGAGCGTCTTGCCACGTGTCACCACTGGGTCTGACTGAGCGCCTCCAGGAGAGAGGCCCCAGCAAGACGCGCCCCGAGGAGCGTCTTGCCACATGTCACTACTCGGTTTGACTGAGCGCCTCCAGGAAAGAGGCCCAAGCAAGACGTGCCCCGAGGAGCGTCTTGCCACATGTCAACAATGGGTCTGACTGAGGGCCTCCAGGAGAGAAGCCCAAGCAAGACGTGCCCCGAGGAGCGTCTTGCCACATGTCAACACTGGGTCTGACTGAGGGCCTCTAGGAGAGAGGTCCAAATAAGACGCGCCCCGAGGAGCGTCTTGCCACATGTCAACAATGGGTCTGACTGAGGGCTTCCAGGAGAGAAGCCCAAGCAAGATGCGCCCCGAGGAGCGTCTTGCCACATGACAGCACTCGGTCTGACTGAGCGCCTCCAGGAGAGAGGCCCAAGCAAGACGCGCCCCGAGGAGCGTCTTGCCACATGTCAAAACTGGGTCTGACTGAGCGCCTCCAGGAGAGAGGCCCAAGCAAGACGCGCCCCGAGGAGAGTCTTGCCACATGTGAACACTGGGTCTGACTGAGGGCCTCCAGGAGAGAAGCCCAAGCAAGACGCGCCCCGAGGAGCGTCTTGCCACATGTCAGCACTCGGTCTGACTGAGCGCCTCCAGGAGAGAGGCCCAAGCAAGACGCGCCCCGAGGAGCGTCTTGCCACATGTCAAAACTGGGTCTGACTGAGCGCCTCAAGGAGAGAGGCCCAAGCAAGACGCGCCCCGAGGAGCGTCTTGCCACATGTCAGCACTCGGTCTGACTGAGCGCCTCCAGGAGAGAGGCCCAAGGAAGACGCGCCCGGAGGAGCGTCTTGCCACATGTCAGCACTGGGTCTGACTGAGCGCCTCCAGGAGAGAGGCCCAAGCAAGACGCGCCCCGAGGAGCGTCTTGCCACGTGTCAACACTGGGTCTGACTGAGCGCCTCCAGGAGAGAGGCCCAAGCAAGATGCGCCCCGAGGAGCGTCTTGCCACGTGTCACCACTGGGTCTGACTGAGCGCCTCCAGGAGAGAGGCCCCAGCAAGACGCGCCCCGAGGAGCGTCTTGCCTTATGTCAGCACTCGGTTTGACTGAGCGCCTCCAGGAGAGAGGCCCAAGCAAGACGTGCCCCGAGGAGCGTCTTGCCACATGTCAACAATGGGTCTGACTGAGGGCCTCCAGGAGAGAAGCCCAAGCAAGACGCGCCCCGAGGAGCGTCTTGCCACATGTCAACACTGGGTCTGACTGAGGGCCTCTAGGAGAGAGGTCCAAATAAGACGCGCCCCGAGGAGCGTCTTGCCACATGTCAACAATGGGTCTGACTGAGGGCTTCCAGGAGAGAAGCCCAAGCAAGACGCGCCCCGAGGAGCGTCTTGCCACATGTCAGCACTCGGTCTGACTGAGCGCCTCCAGGAGAGAGGCCCAAGCAAGACGCACCCCGAGGAGCGTCTTGCCACATGTCAAAACTGGGTCTGACTGAGTGCCTCCAGGAGAGAGGCCCAAGCAAGACGCGCCCCGAGGAGCGTCTTGCCACATGTCAAAACTGGGTCTGACAGAGGGCATTCAGGAGAGAGGCCCAAGCAATACGCGCCCCGAGGAGCGTCTTGCCACATGTCACCACTGGGTCTGAATGAGCGCCTCCAGGAAAGCGGCCCAACCAAGACGCGCCCCGAGGAGCGTCTTGCCACGTGTCAACACTGGGTCTGACTGAGCGCCTCCAGGAGAGAGGCCCAAGCAAGACGCACCCCGAGGAGCGTCTTTCCACGTGTCACCACTGGGTCTGACTGAGCGCCTCCAGGAGAGAGGCCCAAGCAAGACGCGCCCCGAGGAGCGTATTGACACATGTCAACACTGGGTCTGACAGAGGGCCTCCAGGAGAGAGGCCCAAGCAAGACGCGCCCCGAGGAGTGTCTTGCCACATGTCACCACTGGGTCTGACTGAGCGCCTCCAGGAGAGAGGCCCAAGCAAGACGCGCCCCGAGGAGCGTCAGGCCACATGTCACTACTCAGTCTGACTGAGCGCCTCCAGGAGAGAGGCCCAAGCAAGACGCGCCCCGAGGAGCGTCTTGCCACATGTCAGCACTGGGTCTGACTGAGCGCCTCCAGGAGAGAGGCCCCAGCAAGACGCGCCCCGAGGAGCGTCTTGCCTTATGTCAGCACTCGGTTTGACTGAGCGCCTCCAGGAGAGAGGCCCAAGCAAGACGCGCCCCGAGGAGCGTCTTGCCACATGTCAACAATGGGTCTGACTGAGGGCCTCCAGGAGAGAGGCCCAAGCAAGATGCGCCCCGAGGAGCGTCTTGCCACATGTCACCTCTGGTTCTGACTGAGCGCCTCCAGGAGAGAGGCCCAAGCGAGACGTGCCCCGAGGAGCGTCTTGTCACATGTCAACACTGGGTCTTTCTGAGCGCCTCCAGGAGAGAAGCCCAAGCAAGACGCGCCCCGAGGAGCCTCTTGCCACATGTCAACAATGGGTCTGACTGAGGGCCTCCAGGAGAGAAGCCCAAGCAACACGCGGCTCGAGGAGCGTCTTGCCACATGTCAGCACTCGGTCTGACTGAGCGCCTCCAGGAGAGAGGCCCAAGCAAGACGCGCCCCGAGGAGCGTCTTGACACATGTCAACACTGGGTCTGACAGATGGCCTCCATGAGAGAGGCCCAAGCAAGACGCGCCCCGAGGAGTGTCTTGCCAAATGTCAACACTGGGTCTGACTGAGCGCCACAGGGAGAGAGGTCCAAGCAAGACGCGCCCCGAGGAGCGTCTTGCCACATGTCACTACTCGGTCTGACTGAGCGCCTCAGGGAGAGAGGTCCAAGCAAGACGCGCCCCGAGGAGCGTCTTGCCACATGTCAACACTGGGTCTGACTGAGTGCCTCCATGAGAGAAGCCCCAGCAAGACGCGCCCCGAGGAGCGTCTTGCCACATGTCACTACTCGGTCTGTTTGAGCGCCTCCAGGAGAGAGGCCCAAGCAAGACGTTCCCCGAGGAGAGTCTTGCCACATGTCAACACTCGGTCTGACAGAGGGCATCCAGGAGAGAGGCCCAAGCAATAGACGCCCCGAGGAGCGTCTTGCCACATGTCACCACTGGGTCTGACTGAGCGCCTCCAGGAGAGAGACCCAACCAAGACGCGCCCTGAGGAGCGTCTTGCCACATGCCAACACTGGGTCTGACAGAGGGCCTCCAGGAGAGAGGCCCAAGCAAGACGCGCCCCGAGGAGTGTCTTGCCACATGTCACCACTGGGTCTGACTGAGCGCCTCCAGGAGAGAGGCCCAAGCAAGACGCGCCCCGAGGAGCGTCTTGTCACATGTCAACACTGGGTCTTTCTGAGCGCCTCCAGGAGAGAAGCCCAAGCAAGACGCGCCCCGAGGAGCGTCTTTCCACATGTCAGCACTCGGTCTGACTGAGCGCCTCCAGGAGAGAGGCCCAAGCAAGACGCGCCCAAAGGAGCGTCTTGCAACATGTCAACAATGGGTCTGACTGAGGGCCTCCAGGAGAGAAGCCCAAGCAACACGCGGCCCGAGGATCGTCTTGCCACATGTCAGCACTCGGTCTGACTGAGCGCCTCCAGGAGAGGGGCCAAAGCAAGACGCGCCCCGAGGAGCGTCTTGCCACATGTCAACAATGGGTATGACTGAGGGCCTCCCGGAGAGAAGCCCAAGCAAGACGCGCCCCGAGGAGCGTCTTGACACATGTCAACACTGGGTCTGACAGAGGGCCTCCAGGAGAGAGGCCCAAGCAAGACGCGCCCCGAGGAGTGTCTTGCCACATGTCACCACTTGGTCTGACTGAGCGCCTCCAGGAGAGAGGCCCAAGCAACACGCGCCCCGAGGAGCGTCAGGCCACATGTCACTACTCAGTCTGACTGAGCGCCTCCAGGAGAGAGGCCAAAGTAAGACGTGCCCCGAGGAGCGTCTTGCCACGTGTCAACACTGGGTCTGACTGAGCGCCTCCAGGAGAGAGGCCCAAGCAAGATGCGCCCCGAGGAGCGTCTTGCCACGTGTCACCACTGGGTCTGACTGAGCGCCTCCAGGAGAGAGGCCCAAGCAAGACGCGCCCCGAGGAGCATCTTGCCACTTGTCACCACTGGGTCTGATTGAGCGCCTCCAGGAGAGAGGCCCCAGCAAGACGCGCCCCGAGGAGCGTCTTGCCTTATGTCACTACTCGGTCTGACAGAGGGCCTCCATGAGAGAGGCCCAAGCAAGACGCGCCCTGAGGAGTCTCTTGCCACATGTCAACACTGGGTCTGACTGAGCGCCTCCAGGAGAGAGGCCCAAGCAAGATGCGCCCCAAGGAGCGTCTTGCCACGTGTCACCACTGGGTCTGACTGAGCGCCTCCAGGAGAGAGGCCCAAGCAAGATGCGCCCCGAGGAGCATCTTGCCACATGTCAACACTGGGTCTGACAGAGGGCCTCCAGGAGAGAGGCCCAAGCAAGACGCGCCCCGAGGAGCGTCTTGCCACATGTCACCTCTGGTTCTGACTGAGCGCCTCCAGGAGAGAGGCCCAAGCAAGATGCGCCCCGAGGAGCGTCTTGCCACATGTCAACAATGGGTCTGACTGAGGGCCTCCCGGAAAGAAGCCCAAGCAACACGCGGCCCGAGGAGCGTCTTGCCACATGTCAGCACTCGGTCTGACTGAGCGCCTCTAGGAGAGAGGCCCAAGCAAGACGCGCCCCGAGGAGCGTCTTGCCACATGTCAACAATGGGTCTGACTGAGGGCCTCCAGGAGAGAAGCCCAAGCAAGACGCGCCCCGTGGAGCGTCTTGACACATGTCAACACTGGGTCTGACAGAGGGCCTCCAGGAGAGAGGCCCAAGCAAGACGCGCCCCGAGGAGTGTCTTGCCACATGTCACCACTGGGTCTGACTGAGCGCCTCCAGGCGAGAGGCCCAAGCAAGACGCGCCCCGAGGAGCTTCAGGCCACATGTCACTACTCAGTCTGACTGAGCGACACCAGGAGAGAGGCCCAAGCAAGACGCGCCCCGAGGAGCGTCTTGCCACATGTCAACAATGGGTCTTACTGAGCGCCTCCAGGAGATAAGCCCAAGCAAGACGCGCCCCGAGGAGCTTCTTGCCACATGTCACCACTCGGTCTGACTGAGCGCCTCCAGGAGAGAGGCCAAAGCAAGATGCGCCCCGAGGAGCGTCTTGACACATGTCAACACTGGGTCTGACAGAGGGCCTCCATGAGAGAGGCCCAAGCAAGACGCGCCCCGAGGAGTGTCTTGCCACATGTCAACACTGGGTCTGACTGAGCGCCTCCAGGAGAGAGGCCCAAGCAAGACGCGCCCCGACGAGCGTCTTGCCACGTGTCAACACTGGGTCTGACTGAGCGCCTCCAGGAGAGAGGCCCAAGCAAGATGCGCCCCGAGGAGCTTCTTGCCACATGTCACCACTGGGTCTGACTGAGCGCCTCCAGGAGAGAGGCCCAAGCAAGACGCGCCCCGAGGAGCGTCTTGCCACGTGTCACCACTGGGTCTGATTGAGCGCCTCCAGGAGAGAGGCCCCAGCAAGACCGGTCAGGCCTGCAGTGTACACATCAGAGACATGATGTTCTTTCACAGAACTGAGGTTGTTCATTACTAAATGAATTTTACAGGAATATTGTTATTATACTATTCAACAGGTTAATCATAATAATGTGTATTAAACCCACAACCTAGCAGTGAGGACAGAGGGACTTTATTTAAATTAGTACTTAATGGAAACGATACATAATGATACATAAGAGCCATGTCATACATTCAGCCTAGGAATAGTAGCATTGTGCACTATTAAAAATATACACATGAATTGCTCGAATCCCATTGTTGCAAAGTAAAACTCTAATAAAACTCTAGTCTGACATCAACAGAGAAGACTTAGTGTATGTACTACAAATACAGCATTAGGATTTCGAGTGGACCGTGCACCTTGTGAACTATCAGAGGCTTATGACGCAACATATCTTCCAGTTGCTATTAGACAAGTTATAATTCTCGACCATTTTTCGGAACTGGTTTCTTGGGTCCGTGAGTAAATGCCAAATGAGATGATAGTCCTTAAGTAAGTTCCTGGCGATCCCACGTCACGCTCTTGCCCATCAGCCGGTGAACGCTGAGACGGAACTCGATGAGAGCGATGTATTTTTTAGTGCTCCGAATGCACTTCTAACAAGCGTGCGATTCACTTCGTGAGTAAACCGCAGCTACAGCTGATTCAAACAGTCAAGCCAACTTTCTACATCACAATATGCGTTTTGTAGTTAGTCGAGTTACCTTTTGTGTGGCGCATGCACGGGTTGTTAGCGCCCAGCTCCCAGCTTAGAGAGTCCTGTATTGACACAGACGTCAATACATCTCGATGTCATGCAACACACAAAGTCTGTCGCATACAGGTGGGTTAACACATTTACGATACCTTTTGTGTGGCGCATGCACGGGTCGTTAGCGTCCAGCTCCCGGCTTATAGAGAGTCCTGTATTGACACAGACGTCAATACATCTCGATGTCATGCAACACACAAAGTCTGTCGCATACAGGTGGGTTAACACACATGTACGATGTGTGCGATGGCACGCCCGTTTACAATGGGACACGACGATGATCATTGTTAACCAAATTCTTGTTTCTCACGACAGGTGGTAGCGTTGTCTCCTGCCCCTTGTCTTCGTGCACAGAGGGTGTTGTAATGTGCTCGTCATAGTCGCGATCGTTGTCACTCGAATCCGTTGTTCTCACGACAGGTGGTAGCGTTGTCTCCTGCATGTTGTCTTCGCGTGCGGCAAGCGTTGTGCTGTGCTCGTTATAATGGTTGTCTTCGTACAAAGGGGGTGTTGAATACTCCTTCGCGAGTAGTCCAGGAGGTGGTGTGATGGGACGTATCTCAGAGGCGTTATGTGAGCGTACCACCATGGCCTGAGCAACTGCAACTACTGAGAGTACACCCAGTACAGACAGCGAGATCTTTTTTTTTCTTGGATGTTGTATGTGTGGGTACAGCCGCTTTAATGGCAGTGAGAGCAAGTGGGCAAATGTATTTATAGGTCACTAGCAGAAACTAAGGCACGTGGTCAGAGTGTAATCGTAACCACCGTAGCTCTTGTCATAATTTAATATACATAGAAATCAGAAACGGGCATGTCAGGATAGACATCGCGAGTGATAATGCGGCTAGTATCTGTGTGCGCTTGAGAGCACCTTGTTTTTCTACTGTGGTGCCAACGCCGCCGGGTCTGTAAATGTCATCGACCTTCTTTATATACGCATACGCTAAAGACCGTATATTCTCTATGGATTTGAACACGTCCTTTGTTTCGCGTAACACTTGAGCTGTCTCGAGCGTGATGTTGTGAGTGTACGCCAGTGTTTCACGTGCACCGAGGTCCGAAAGGGCGTGCGCTACAACTATTAACCTTGGTTTGGGAGTGTGGCGAAACGCTCGCTCCGCTGTAATGGGCGGATGCAATGTTATCACCTGGTACGTTTCGTTAGTCGGGTCGTAACACACCGGTCCGTCACATGGACCGTCACATTGTATGGGGCACAGTAAGGACAACACGCCGCCGACCGTGACTTCGCACTCGACCGCGGTGGTGTTATCGATTTGCAAAGGATCACATACGCCTCTCCAGTCGCAATGAGGCACATTGTAGTCGACGCGACCGTCGGTCACCATAGCTTTCGTCAGCCAACACACTCGATTGCCCTTCGAAACATCGGCGATCAACGTTAGCGTAGAGGTCGCCGTCGCTTTACTGTACGCCAGGATATCCGTGTGTGAGAGCACGCTCGACGTCGATTGACAACCGGTCATGTCAGACCTGATCAGACCTTCCGAACACATGACCATTAGTTGTTGTGCGGCCGAGAGTATCGTGATCATACCGTTGAGATGTGTAGAAAGCGCGTACACGCCAGCCTTCCACGTTTCCAAAGTTTCCAGCAGTCTAGAGGGACTTGTCTTAGTGCGCACGGCTGTGCTGAATTTGCGTTGGGTAGACACAACGGCTTCGACCTCGCTTAGGATCTGTGGGCTCATGTACTCGTGGTAGGCCAAGACGTGTATAGTCGAGCGTGGTGACGCCCCGAACACTTGACCCGGTTTTTTTGTGGCGATATGCGTGTCCAGTAACGCGGCAAAGTCCGCGTGTCTAGCGTGTATTGATTTTACAGCTCGCTCATACCCCAACAGTACGGTCCGTAGAAGTTCGTTCACTTGTTTCCATGCGCTCGTGGAACACAGGACATCGCAACCTCTGTGATACTCAAGTAAAGCGTCACACACCAGCTGCTTGCACGTTGGAAATACAATCGGTAGTAACTTCTTACTCCACTCTATGTTGAACTCGTATAGTATGTATATGGGCGGTTGCGGCGGTTTGCGCATTTTCTATCTACCCTCCGCTAATATGCCTCTGTGGTCTGTCTCCTGAGATGGTGCGGTTGGAACTTGCGAGAGTGCACTATCGACGGTCGGCGTTTCCATTTCGTCAACTGTGCCATTTTCAGCCGCTGGCAAACGGCTGTCGACGGTCGATGCGAGACACCAACATAGCGTTAGACCGCGACCCTCATGCCAGTTTTCTGTAGTACTGGTTGTAGTTTCTGGTGCACACTCGATACGCCATTACGATCACAATTGCGTTGATTAATAAATCCAGTGTTGTAGCGACTGCAGCCAGCGCCGTCGCGCAACTCGTGTCGGTGTTATCTCTCGATACTTTCATTCGTATCCAAGCGTATGCAGAATCTACGGATCTGGTGAAGTTGCCTGTCACTAGCTTGCGCACGTTTGATATGGCACTTTGCGCGAGACTCACACAACCTGCAGTGGCGACCGTCGAGTCAGTGCAAAGTTTTTCCGATATATCGCTCGCAACATCGTTTGTCATTTGCTGTACACTGCGCACACTGGCCGCGAGGTCGCGGAGAGGGTCTTCGTTACGAGTTGTGTAATCTGCTGACTTGCCGATTCAATTCTGGTGGCGCTGACCGAAACGAGAACGCTTTTAAGGCGCATGTCGTGGTATTTCTGGTAGCGCCGTGGTTGACGAGGACGATCATCTTTAGCAATAGTTCATCTCGAAGCGCAACGATGGTGAGGGCGACGGGTTGGCCGATTCCGCATTCAGGCCATTCGGTTGCCGCTAGATTGCCCAATGCCACACACGCAGACGAACCCTGTACACACTCAATGACCCGTGTGCGATCGTTGATTTCTGCTAGCACGTTTGCTAGTTCTACGTGCTTCCACGGATCGGGCGTGGGCACGCGCTTGTTTTAGAGGCGTTTTCGCGCAGCCTCTACCCTGCACGACCGCTCGTGGCCGCACTAGCTATATTTATCTTTATTTGTTTCACACACACACACACACACACACACACACACACACACACACACACACACACACACACACACACACACACAGGCCCTTGCGTGCAAACCCCGGTCAGGCCTGCAGTGTACACATCAGAGACATGATGTTCTTTCAAAGAACTGAGGTTGTTCATTACTAAATGACTTTTACAGGAATATTGTTATTATACTATTCAACAGGTTTATCATAATAATGTGTATTAAACCCACAACCTAGCACTGAGGACAGAGGGACTTTATTTAAATTAGTACTTAATGGAAACGATACATAATGATACATAATAGCCATGTCATACATTCAGCCTAGGAACAGTAGCATTGTGCAGTATTAAAAATATACACATCAATTGCTCGAATCCCATTGTTGCAAAGTAAAACTCTAATAAAACTCTAGTCTGACATCAACAGAGAAGACTTAGTGTATGTACTACAAATACAGCATTAGGATTTCGAGTGGACCGTGCACCTTGTGAACCATCAGAGGCTTATGACGCAACATATCTTCCAGTTGCTATTAGACAAGTTATAATTCTCGACCATTTTTCGGAACTGGTTTCTTGGGTCCGTGAGTAAATGCCAAATGAGATGATAGTCCTTAAGTAAGTTCCTGGCGATCCCATGTCACGCTCTTGCCCATCAGCCGGTGAACGCTGAGACGGAACTCGATGAGAGCGATGTCTTTTTTAAGTGCTCCGAATGTACTTCTAACAAGCGTGCGATTCACTTCGTGAGTAAACCGCAGCTGCAGCTGATTCAAACAGTCGAGCCAACTTTCTACATCACAATATTCGTTTTGTAGTTAGTCGAGTTACCTTTTGTGTGGCGCATGCACGGGTCGTTAGCGTCCAGCTCCCAGCTTAGAGAGTCCTGTATTGACACAGACGTCAATACATCTCGATGTCATGCAACACACAAAGTCTGTCGCATACAGGTGGGTTAACACATGTACGATACCTTTTGTGTGGCGCATGCACGGGTAGTTAGCGTCCAGCTCCCGGCTTATAGAGAGTCCTGTATTGACACAGACGTCAATACATCTCGATGTCATGCAACACACAAAGTCTGTCGCATACAGGTGGGTTAACACACATGTACGATGTGTGCAATGGCGCGCCCGTTTACAATGGGACACGACGATGATCATTGTTAACCAAACTCTTGTTTCTCACGACAGGTGGTAGCGTTGTCTCCTGCACCTGGTCTTCGTGCACAGAGGGTGTTGTAATGTGCTCGTCATAGTCGCGATTGTTGTCACTCGAATCCGTTGTTTTCACGACAGGTGGTAGCGTTGTCTCCTGCATGTTGTCTTCGCGTGCGGCAAGCGTTGTGCTGTGCTCGTTATAATGGTTGTCTTCGTACAAAGGGGGTGTTGAATACTCCTTCGCGAGTAGTCTAGGAGGTGGTGTGATGGGCCGTATCTCAGAGATGTTATGTGAGCATACCACCATGGCCTGAGCAACTGCGACTACTGAGAGTACACCCAGTTCAGACAGCGAGATCATTTTTTTTCTTGGGTGTTGTACGTGTGGGTACAGCCGCTTTAATGGCAGTGAGAGGAAGTGGTCAAATGTATTTATAGGTCACTAGCAGAAACTAAGGCACGTGGTCAGTGTAATCGTAACCACCGTAGCTCTTGTCACAATTTAATATACATAAAAATCAGAAACGGGCATGTCAGGATAGACATCGCGAGTGATAATGTGGCCAGTATCTGTGTGCGCTTGAGAGCACCTTGTTGTTCTACTGTGGTGCCCACGCCGCCGGGTCTGTAAATGTCATCGACCTTCTTTATATACGCATACGCTAAAGACCGTATATTCTCTATGGATTTGAACACGTCCTTTGTTTCGCGTAACGCTTGAGCTGTCTCGAGCGTGATGTTGTGAGTGTACGCCAGTGTTTCGCGTGCACCGAGGTCCGAAAGGGCGTGCGCTACAACTATTAACCTTGGTTTGGGAGTGTGACCAAAAGCTCGCTCCGCTGTATAGGGCAGATGCAATGTTATCACCTGGTACGTTTCGTTAGTCGGGTCGTAACACACCGGTCCGTGACACGGACCATCACATTGTATGGGGCACAGTAAGGACAACACGCCGCCGACCGTGACTTCGCACTCGACCGCGGTGGTGTTGTCGATTTGCAAAGGATCACATACGCCTCTCCAGTCGCAATGAGGCACATTGTAGTCGACGCGACCGTCGGTCACCATAGCTTTCGTCAGCCAACACACTCGATTGCCCTTCGAAACATCGGCGATCAACGTGAGCGTAGAGGTCGCTGTCGCTTTACTGTACGCCAGGATATCCGTGTGTGAGTGCACGCTCGACGTCGATTGACAACCGGTCATGTCAGACCTGATCAGACCTTCCGAACACATGACCATTAGTTGTTGTGCGGCCGAGAGTATCGCGATCATACCGTTGAGATGTGTAGAAAGCGCGTACACGCCAGCCTTCCACGTTTCCAAAGTTTCCAGCAGTCTAGAGGGACTTGTCTTAGCGCGCACGGCTGTGCTGAATTTGCGTTGGGTAGACACAACGGCTTCGACCTCGCTTAGGATCTGTGGGCTCATGTACTCGTGGTAGGCCAAGACCTGTATAGTCGAGCGCGGTGACGCCCCGAACACTTGACCCGGTTTTGTTGTGGCGATATGCGTGTCCAGTAACGCGGCAAAGTCCGCGTGTCTAGGTTGTATTGATTTTACAGCTCGCTCATACCCCAACAGTACGGTCCGTACAAATTCGTTCACTTGTTTCCATGCGCTCGTGGAACACAGGACATCGCAACCTCTGTGATACTCAAGTAAAGCGTCACACACCAGCTGCTTGCACGTTGGAAATACAATCGGTAGTAACTTCTTACTCCACTCTATGTTGAACTCGTATAGTATGTATATGGGCGGTTGCGGTGGTTTGCGCATTTTCTATCTACCCTCCGCTAATATGACTCTGTGGTAAGTCTCCTGAGATGGTGCGGTTGGAACTTGCGAGAGTGCACTATCGACGGTCGGCGTTTCCATTTCGTCAACTGTGCCATTTTCAGCCGCTGGCAAACGGCTGTCGACGGTCGATGCGAGACACCAACATAACGTTAGACCGCGACCCTCATGCCAGTTTTCTGTAGTACTGGTTGTAGTTTCTGGTGCACACTCGATACGCCATTACGATCACAATTGCGTTGATTAATAAATCCAGTGTTGTAGCGACTGCAGCCAGCGCCGTCGCGCAACTCGTGTCGGTGTTATCTCTCGATACTTTCATTCGTATCCAAGCGTATGCAGAATCTACGGATCTGGTGAAGTTGCATGTCACTAGCTTGCGCACGTTTGATATGGCACTTTGCGCGAGACTCACACAACCTGCAGTGGCGACCGTCGAGTCAGTGCAAAGTTTTTCCGATATATCGCTCGCAACATCGTTTGTCATTTGCTGTACACTGCGCACACTGGCCGCGAGGTCGCGGAGAGGGTCTTCGTTACGAGTTGTGTAATATCCGCTGACTTGCCGATTCAATTCTGGTGGCGCTGACCCAAACGAGAACGCTTTTAAGGCGCATATCGTGGTAACTCTGGTAGCGCCGTGGTTGACGAGGACGATCATCTTTAGCAATAGTTCATCTCGAAGCGCAACGATGGTGAGGGCGACGGGTTGGCCGGTTCCGCCTTCAGGCCACTCGGTTGCCGCTAGATTGCCCAATGCCACACACGCAGACGAACCCTGTACACGCTCAATGACCCGTGTGCGATCGTTGATTTCTGCTAGTATGTTTGCTAGTTCTACGTGCTTCCACGGATCGGGCGTGGGCACGCGCTTGTTTTAGAGGCGTTTTCGCGCAGCCTCTACCCTGCACGACCGCTCGTGGCCGCACTAGCTATATTTATCTTTATTTGTTTCACACACACACACACACACACACACACACACACACACACACAGGCCCTTGCGTGCAAACCCTGGTCAGGCCTGCAGTGTACACATCAGAGACATGATGTTCTTTCAAAGAACTGAGGTTGTTCATTACTAAATGACTTTTACAGGAATATTGTTATTATACTATTCAACAGGTTGATCATAATAATGTGTATTAAACCCACAACCTAGCACTGAGGACAGAGGGACTTTATTTAAATTAGTACTTAATGGAAACGATACATAATGATACATAAGAGCCATGTCATACATTCAGCCTAGGAATAGGCTATTAAAAATATACACATCAATTGCTCGAATCCCATTGTTGCAAAGTAATACTCTAATAAAACTCTAGTCTGACATCAACAGAGAAGACTTAGTGTATGTACTACAAATACAGCATTAGGATTTCGAGTGGACCGTGCACCTTGTGAACCATCAGAGGCTTATGACGCAACATATCTTCCAGTTGCTATTAGACAAGTTATAATTCTCGACCATTTTTCGGAACTGGTTTCTTGGGTCCGTGAGTAAATGCCAAATGAGATGATAGTCCTTAAGTAAGTTCCTGGCGATCCCATGTCACGCTCTTGCACATCAGCCGGTGAACGCTGAGACAGAACTCGATGAGAGCAATGTATTTTTTAAGTGCTCCGAATGTACTTCTAACAAGCGTGCGATTCACTTCGTGAGTAAACCGCAGCTGCAGCTGATTCAAACAGTCGAGCCAACTTTCTACATCACAATATTTGTTTTGTAGTTAGTCGAGTTACCTTTTGTGTGGCGCATGCACGGGTCGTTAGCGTCCAGCTCCCAGCTTAGAGAGTCCTGTATTGACACAGACGTCAATACATCTCGATGTCATGCAACACACAAAGTCTGTCGCATACAGGTGGGTTAACACATGTACGATACCTTTTGTGTGGTGCATGCACGGGTCGTTAGCGTCCAGCTCCCGGCTTATAGAGAGTCCTGTATTGACACAGACGTCAATATTTACAAACCATAAATGCTAATGACTCCATTCCTTTTTGTGGTTGTAGGGGCTGTTGATTGGAGTACATTAAAACAAACCTGATCTCTCTAGGACATTCAGAAGCCAAGTTATAAGCCCACAAATGTGTAACTGGACTACTTCTTTAAATTGACACCAGATCCGGTGACCTTTGGGACATGGTGTGACCCCCTTAGGAAAGTGCTAACATCATGAAACGTTCAGATCACTTACAACTCAATAGATTCTACCTTCCTGTAACGTTTCAGCCTGATTGGACCTTGTTTTCCCACAAATGGATCCAGAATGATGTGAAATTGTGCTTCGTGCAACATAATTCTGGTTGCCATTTACAAACCATAAGTGCTAATGACTCCATTCCTTTTTGTGGTTGTAGGGGCTGTTGATTGGAGTACACTAAAACAAACCTGACCTCTCTAGGACATTCAGAAGCCAAGTTATAAGCCCACAAAGGTGTAACTGGACTACTTCTTTAAAGTGACACCAGGCCCGGTGACCTTTGGGACATGGTTTGACCCCCTATGGGAATGTGAGATCATCATGAAACGTTCAGATCACTTACAACTCAAAAGATTCTACCTTCTTGTAACGTTTCAGCCTGATTGGACCTTGTTTTCACACAAATGGACCCAGAATGATGTGAAATTGTGCTTCGTGCAACATAATTCTGGGTGCCATTTACAAACCATAAGGCTAATGACTCCAATCCTTTTGTGGTTGTAGGGGCTGTTGATTGGAGTACACTAAAACAAACCTGATCTCTCTAGGACAATCAGAAGCCAAGTTATAAGCCCACAAATGTGTAACTGGACTACTTCTTTAAATTGAAACCAGATCCGGTGACCTTTGGGACATGGTTTGATCCCCTTAGGAAAGCGCTATCATCATGAAACGTTCAGATCACTTACAACTAAATAGATTCTCCCTTCCTGTAACGTTTCAGCCTGATTGGACCTTGTTTTCACACAAATGAACCCAGAATGATGTGAAATTGTGCTTCGTGCAACATAATTCTGGGTGCCATTTACAAACCATAAATGCTAATGACTCCATTCCTTTTTGTGGTTGTAGGGGCTGTTGATTGGAGTACATTAAAACAAACCTGATCTCTCTAGGACATTCAGAAGCCAAGTTATAAGCCCACAAATGTGTAACTGGACTACTTCTTTAAAATGACACCAGGCCCGGTGACCTTTGGGACATGGTTTGACCGCCCTTAGGAGAGTGCTATCATCATGAAACGTTCAGATCACTTACAACTAAATAGATTCTACCTTCCTGTAACGTTTCAGCCTGATTGGACCTTGTTTTCACACAAATGAACCCAGAATGATGTGAAATTGTGCTTCGTGCAACATAATTCTGAGTGCCATTTACAAACCATAAATGCTAATGACTTCATTCCTTTTAGTGGTAATGGCGGCTGCTAATTGGAGTACTCTAAAACAAACCTGACCTCTCTAGGATATTCAGAAGCCAAGTTATAAGCCCACAAAGGTGTAACTGGACTACTTCTTTAAAGTGACACCAGGCCCGGTGACCTTTGGGACATGGTTTGACCCCCTTAGGAAAGTGCTATCATCATGAAACGTTCAGATCACTTACAATTCAATAGATTCTACCTTCCTGTAACGTTTCAGCCTGATTGGACCTTGTTTTCACACAAATGGACCCAGAATGATGTGAAATTGTGCTTCGTGCAACATAATTCTGGGTGCCATTTACAAACCATAAGTGCTAATGACTCCATTCCTTTTTGTCGTTGTAGGGGCTGTTGATTGGAGTACACTAAAACAAACCTGATCTCTCTAGGACATTCAGAAGCCAAGTTATAAGCCCACAAATGTGTAACTGGACTACTTCTTTAAATTGACACCAGAACCGGTGATCTTTGGGACATGGTTTGACCCCCTTAGGAAAGTGCTATCATCATGAAACGTTCAGATCACTTACAACTCAGTAGATTCTACCTTCCTGTAACGTTTCAGCCTGATTGGACCTTGTTTTCACACAAATGAACCGAGAATGATGTGAAATTGTGCTTCGTGCAACATAATTCTGGGTGCCATTTAAAAACCATAAGTGCTAATGACTCCATTCCTTTTTGTGGTTGTAGGGGCTGTTGATTGGAGTACACTAAAGCAAACCTGATCGCTCTAGGACATTCAGAAGCCAAGTTATAAGCCCACAAATGTGTAACTGGACTACTTCTTTAAATTGACACCAGATCCGGTGACCTTTGGGACATGGTTTGACCCCCTTAGGAAAGTGCTATCATCATGAAACGTTCAGATCACTTACAACTCAATAGATTCTACCTTCCTGTAACGTTTCAGCCTGATTGGACCTTGTTTTCACACAAATGGATCCAGAATGATGTGAAATTGTGCTTCGTGCAACATAATTCTGGTTGCCATTTACAAACCATAAGTGCTAATGACTCCATTCCTTTTTTGTGGTTGTAGGGGCTGTTGATTGGAGTACACTAAAACAAACCTGACCTCTCTAGGACATTCAGAAGCCAAGTTATAAGCCCACAAAGGTGTAACTGGACTACTTCTTTAAAGTGACACCAGGCCCGGTGACCTTTGGGACATGGTTTGACCCCCTATGGGAATGTGAGATCATCATGAAACGTTCAGATCACTTACAACTCAAAAGATTTTACCTTCTTGTAACGTTTCAGCCTGATTGGACCTTGTTTTCACACAAATGGACCCAGAATGATGTGAAATTGTGCTTCGTGCAACATAATTCTGGGTGCCATTTACAAACCATAAGGCTAATGACTCCATTCCTTTTGTGGTTGTAGGGGCTGTTGATTGGAGTACACTAAAACAAACCTGATCTCTCTAGGACATTCAGAAGCCAAGTTATAAGCCCACAAATGTGTAACTGGACTACTTCTTTAAATTGACACCAGATCCGGTGACCTTTGGGACATGGTTTGATCCCCTTAGGAAAGCGCTATCATCATGAAACGTTCAGATCACTTACAACTAAATAGATTCTCCCTTCCTGTAACGTTTCAGCCTGATTGGACCTTGTTTTCACACAAATGAACCCAGAATGATGTGAAATTGTGCTTCGTGCAACATAATTCTGGGTGCCATTTACAAACCATAAATGCTAATGACTCCATTCCTTTTTGTGGTTGTAGGGGCTGTTGATTGGAGTACATTAAAACAAACCTGATCTCTCTAGGACATTCAGAAGCCAAGTTATAAGCCCACAAATGTGTAACTGGACTACTTCTTTAAAATGACACCAGGCCCGGTGACCTTTGGGACATGGTTTGACCGCCCTTAGGAGAGTGCTATCATCATGAAGCGTTCAGATCACTTACAACTAAATAGATTCTACCTTCCTGTAACGTTTCAGCCTGATTGGACCTTGTTTTCACACAAATGAACCCAGAATGATGTGAAATTGTGCTTCGTGCAACATAATTCTGAGTGCCATTTACAAACCATAAATGCTAATGACTTCATTCCTTTTAGTGGTAATGGCGGCTGCTAATTGGAGTACTCTAAAACAAACCTGACCTCTCTAGGATATTCAGAAGCCAAGTTATAAGCCCACAAAGGTGTAACTGGACTACTTCTTTAAAGTGACACCAGGCCCGGTGACCTTTGGGACATGGTTTGACCCCCTTAGGAAAGTGCTATCATCATGAAACGTTCAGATCACTTACAATTCAATAGATTCTACCTTCCTGTAACGTTTCAGCCTGATTGTACCTTGTTTTCACACAAATGAACCCAGAATGAAGTGAAATTGTGCTTCGCTCAACATAATTCTGGGTGCCATTTAAAAACCATAAGTGCTAATGACTCCATTCCTTATTGTGGTTGTAGGGGCTGTTGATTGGAGTATACTAAAACAAACTTGATCTCTCTAGGACATTCAGAAGCCAAGTTATAAGCCTACAAATGTGTAAATGGACTACTTTAAATTGACACCAGATCCGGTGACCTTTGGGACATGGTTTGACCCCCTTAGGAAAGTGCTATCATCATGAAACGTTCAGATCACTTACAACTCAATATATTCTACCTTCCTGTAACGTTTCAGCCTGATTGGACCTTGTTTTCACACAAATGGACCCAGAATGATGTGAAATTGTGCTTCGTGCAACATAATTCTGGGTGCCATTTACAAACCATAAGTGCTAATGACTCCATTCCTTTTTGTCGTTGTAGGGGCTGTTGATTGGAGTACACTAAAACAAACCTGATCTCTCTAGGACATTCAGAAGCCAAGTTATAAGCCCACAAATGTGTAACTGGACTACTTCTTTAAATTGACACCAGAACCGGTGATCTTTGGGACATGGTTTGACCCCCTTAGGAAAGTGCTATCATCATGAAACGTTCAGATCACTTACAACTCAGTAGATTCTACCTTCCTGTAACGTTTCAGCCTGATTGGACCTTGTTTTCACACAAATGAACCGAGAATGATGTGAAATTGTGCTTCGTGCAACATAATTCTGGGTGCCATTTAAAAACCATAAGTGCTAATGACTCCATTCCTTTTTGTGGTTGTAGGGGCTGTTGATTGGAGTACACTAAAGCAAACCTGATCGCTCTAGGACATTCAGAAGCCAAGTTATAAGCCCACAAATGTGTAACTGGACTACTTATTTAAATTGACACCAGATCCGGTGACCTTTGGGACATGGTTTGACCCCCTTAGGAAAGTGCTATCATCATGAAACGTTCAGATCACTTACAACTCAATAGATTCTACCTTCCTGTAACGTTTCAGCCTGATTGGACCTTGTTTTCACACAAATGGATCCAGAATGATGTGAAATTGTGCTTCGTGCAACATAATTCTGGTTGCCATTTACAAACCATAAGTGCTAATGACTCCATTCCTTTTTGTGGTTGTAGGGGCTGTTGATTGGAGTACACTAAAACAAACCTGACCTCTCTAGGACATTCAGAAGCCAAGTTATAAGCCCACAAAGGTGTAACTGGACTACTTCTTTAAAGTGACACCAGGCCCGGTGACCTTTGGGACATGGTTTGACCCCCTATGGGAATGTGAGATCATCATGAAACGTTCAGATCACTTACAACTCAAAAGATTTTACCTTCTTGTAACGTTTCAGCCTGATTGGACCTTGTTTTCACACAAATGGACCCAGAATGATGTGAAATTGTGCTTCGTGCAACATAATTCTGGGTGCCATTTACAAACCATAAATGCTAATGACTCCATTCCTTTTTGTGGTTGTAGGGGCTGTTGATTGGAGTACACTAAAACAAACCTGACCTCTCTAGGACATTCAGAAGCCAAGTTATAAGCCCACAAAGGTGTAACTGGACTACTTCTTTAAAGTGACACCAGGCCCGGTGACCTTTGGGACATGGTTTGACCCCCTATGGGAATGTGAGATCATCATGAAACGTTCAGATCACTTACAACTCAAAAGATTCTACCTTCTTGTAACGTTTCAGCCTGATTGGACCTTGTTTTCACACAAATGGACCCAGAATGATGTGAAATTGTGCTTCGTGCAACATAATTCTGGGTGCCATTTACAAACCATAAGGCTAATGACTCCAATCCTTTTGTGGTTGTAGGGGCTGTTGATTGGAGTACACTAAAACAAACCTGATCTCTCTAGGACAATCAGAAGCCAAGTTATAAGCCCACAAATGTGTAACTGGACTACTTCTTTAAATTGAAACCAGATCCGGTGACCTTTGGGACATGGTTTGATCCCCTTAGGAAAGCGCTATCATCATGAAACGTTCAGATCACTTACAACTAAATAGATTCTCCCTTCCTGTAACGTTTCAGCCTGATTGGACCTTGTTTTCACACAAATGAACCCAGAATGATGTGAAATTGTGCTTCGTGCAACATAATTCTGGGTGCCATTTACAAACCATAAATGCTAATGACTCCATTCCTTTTTGTGGTTGTAGGGGCTGTTGATTGGAGTACATTAAAACAAACCTGATCTCTCTAGGACATTCAGAAGCCAAGTTATAAGCCCACAAATGTGTAACTGGACTACTTCTTTAAAATGACACCAGGCCCGGTGACCTTTGGGACATGGTTTGACCGCCCTTAGGAGAGTGCTATCATCATGAAACGTTCAGATCACTTACAACTAAATAGATTCTACCTTCCTGTAACGTTTCAGCCTGATTGGACCTTGTTTTCACACAAATGAACCCAGAATGATGTGAAATTGTGCTTCGTGCAACATAATTCTGAGTGCCATTTACAAACCATAAATGCTAATGACTTCATTCCTTTTAGTGGTAATGGCGGCTGCTAATTGGAGTACTCTAAAACAAACCTGACCTCTCTAGGATATTCAGAAGCCAAGTTATAAGCCCACAAAGGTGTAACTGGACTACTTCTTTAAAGTGACACCAGGCCCGGTGACCTTTGGGACATGGTTTGACCCCCTTAGGAAAGTGCTATCATCATGAAACGTTCAGATCACTTACAACTCAATATATTCTACCTTCCTGTAACGTTTCAGCCTGATTGGACCTTGTTTTCACACAAATGGACCCAGAATGATGTGAAATTGTGCTTCGTGCAACATAATTCTGGGTGCCATTTACAAACCATAAGTGCTAATGACTCCATTCCTTTTTGTCGTTGTAGGGGCTGTTGATTGGAGTACACTAAAACAAACCTGATCTCTCTAGGACATTCAGAAGCCAAGTTATAAGCCCACAAATGTGTAACTGGACTACTTCTTTAAATTGACACCAGAACCGGTGATCTTTGGGACATGGTTTGACCCCCTTAGGAAAGTGCTATCATCATGAAACGTTCAGATCACTTACAACTCAGTAGATTCTACCTTCCTGTAACGTTTCAGCCTGATTGGACCTTGTTTTCACACAAATGAACCGAGAATGATGTGAAATTGTGCTTCGTGCAACATAATTCTGGGTGCCATTTAAAAACCATAAGTGCTAATGACTCCATTCCTTTTTGTGGTTGTAGGGGCTGTTGATTGGAGTACACTAAAACAACCATGACCTCTCTAGGACATTCAGAAGCCAAGTTATAAGCCCACAAATGTGTAACTGGACTACTTCTTTAAAGTGACACCAGATCCGGTGACCTTTGGGACATGGTTTGACCCCCTTAGGAAAGTGCGATCATCATGAAACGTTCAGATCACTTACAACTCAATAGATTCTACCTTTCTGTATTGTTTCAGCCTGATTGGACCTTGTTTTCACACAAATGAACCCAGAATGATGTGAAATTGTGCTTCGTGCAACATAATTCTGGGTGCCATTTAAAAACCATAAGTGCTAATGTCTCCATTCCTTTTTGTGGTTGTAGGGGCTGTTGATTGGAGTACACTAAAGCAAACCTGATCGCTCTAGGACATTCAGAAGCCAAGTTATAAGCCCACAAATGTGTAACTGGACTACTTCTTTAAATTGACACCAGATCCGGTGACCTTTGGGACATGGTTTGACCCCCTTAGGAAAGTGCTATCATCATGAAACGTTCAGATCACTTACAACTCAATAGATTCTACCTTCCTGTAACGTTTCAGCCGGATTGGACCTTGTTTTCACACAAATGAACCCAGAATGATGTGAAATTGTGCTTCGTGCAACATAATTCTGGGTGCCATTTACAAACCATAAATGCTAATGACTCCATTCCTTTTTGTGGTTGTAGGGGCTGTTGATTCGAGTACATTAAAACAAACCTGATCTCTCTAGGACATTCAGAAGCCAAGTTATAAGCCCACAAAGGTGTAACTGGACTACTTATTTAAAGTGACACTTGGCCCGGTGACCTTTGGGACATGGTTTGACCCCCTATAGGAATGTGCGATCATCTTGAAACGTTCAGATCACTTACAACTCAATAGATTCTACCTCCTTGTAGCGTTTCAGCCGGATTGGACCTTGTTTTCACACAAATGGACCCAGAATGATGTGAAATTGTGCTTCGTGCAACATAATTCTGGGTGCCACTTACAAACCATAAGTGCTAATGACTCCATTCCTTTTTCGGGTTGTAGGGGCTGTTGATTGGAGTACATTAAAACAAACCTGATCTCTCTAGGACATTCAGAAGCCAAGTTATAAGCCCACAAATGTGTAACTGGACTACTTCTTTAAATTGACACCAGATCCAGTGACCTTTGGGACATGGTTTGACCCCCTTAGGAAAGTGCTATCATCATGAAACGTTCAGATCAGTTACAACTCAATAGATTGTACCTTTCTGTAACGTTTCAGCCTGATTGGACCTTGTTTTCACACAAATGAACCCAGAATGATGTGAAATTGTGCTTCGTGCAACATAATTCTGGGTGCCATTTAAAAACCATAAGTGCTAATGACTCCATTCCTTTTTGTAGTTGTAGGGACTGTTGTTTGGAGTACACTAAAATAAACCTGATCTCTCTAGGACATTCAGAAGCCAAGTTATAAGCCCACAAATGTGTAACTGGACTACTTCTTTAAATTGACACCAGATCCGGTGACCTTTGGGACATGGTTTGACCCCCTTAGGAAAGTGCTATCATCATGAAACGTTCAGATCACTTACAACTCAATAGATTCTACCTTCCTGTAACGTTTCAGCCTGATTGGACCTTGTTTTCACACAAATGGACCCAGAATGATGTGAAATTGTGCTTCGTGCAACATAATTCTGGGTGCCATTTACAAACCATAAGTGCTAATGACTCCATTCCTTTTTGTGGTTGTAGGGGCTGTTGATTGGAGTACACTAAAACAAACCTAACCTCTCTAGGACATTCAGAAGCCAAGTTATAAGCCCACAAAGGTGTAACTGGACTACTTCTCTAAAGTGACACCAGGCCCGGTGACCTTTGGGACATGGTTTTACCCCCTATAGGAATGTGCGATCATCTTGAAATGTTCAGATCACTTACAACTCAATAGATTCTACCTTCTTGTAGCGTTTCAGCCTGATTGGACCTTGTTTTCACACAAATGGACCCAGAATGATGTGAAATTGTGCTTCGTGCAACATAATTCTGGGTGCCATTTACAAACCATAAGTGCTAATGACTCCATTCCTTTTTGTGGTTGTAGGGGCTGTTGATTGGAGTACACTAAAACAAACCTGATCTCTCTAGGACATTCAGAAGCCAAGTTATAAGCCCACAAATGTGTAACTGGACTACTTCTTTAAATTGACACCAGATCCGGTGATCTTTGGGACATGGTTTGACCCCCTTAGGAAAGTGCTATCATCATGAAACGTTCAGATCACTTACAACTCAGTAGATTCTACCTTCCTGTAACGTTTCAGCCTGATTGGACCTTGTTTTCACACAAATGAACCCAGAATGATTTGAAATTGTGCTTCGTGCAACATAATTCTGGGTGCCATTTAAAAACCATAAGTGCTAATGACTCCATTCCTTTTTGTGGTTGTAGGGGCTGTTGATTGGAGTACACTAAAACAACCATGACCTCTCTAGGACATTCAGAAGCCAAGTTATAAGCCCACAAATGTGTAACTGGACTACTTCTTTAAAGTGACACCAGATCCGGTGACCTTTGGGACATGGTTTGACCCCCTTAGGAAAGTGCAATCATCATGAAAAGTTCAGATCACTTACAACTCAATAGATTCTACCTTCCTGTATTGTTTCAGCCTGATTGGACCTTGTTTTCACACAAATGAACCCAGAATGATGTGAAATTGTGCTTCGTGCAACATAATTCTGGGTGCCATTTAAAAACCATAAGTGCTAATGTCTCCATTCCTTTGTGTGGTTGTAGGGGCTGTTGATTGGAGTACACTAAAGCAAACCTGATCGCTCTAGGACATTCAGAAGCCAAGTTATAAGCCCACAAATGTGTAACTGGACTACTTCTTTAAATTGACACCAGATCCGGTGACCTTTGGGACATGGTTTGACCCCCTTAGGAAAGTGCTATCATCATGAAACGTTCAGATCACTTACAACTCAATAGATTCTACCTTCCTGTAACGTTTCAGCCGGATTGGACCTTGTTTTCACACAAATGAACCCAGAATGATGTGAAATTGTGCTTCGTGCAACATAATTCTGGGTGCCATTTACAAACCATAAATGCTAATGACTCCATTCCTTTTTGTGGTTGTAGGGGCTGTTGATTGGAGTACACTAAAACAAACCTGATCTCTCTAGGACATTCAGAAGCCAAGTTATAAGCCCACAAATGTGTAACTGGACTACTTCTTTAAATTGACACCAGATCCGGTGATCTTTGGGACATGGTTTGACCCCCTTAGGAAAGTGCTATCATCATGAAACGTTCAGATCACTTACAACTCAGTAGATTCTACCTTCCTGTAACGTTTCAGCCTGATTGGACCTTGTTTTCACACAAATGAACCCAGAATGATGTGAAATTGTGCTTCGTGCAACATAATTCTGGGTGCCATTTAAAAACCATAAGTGCTAATGACTCCATTCCTTTTTGTGGTTGTAGGGGCTGTTGATTGGAGTACACTAAAACAACCATGACCTCTCTAGGACATTCAGAAGCCAAGTTATAAGCCCACAAATGTGTAACTGGACTACTTCTTTAAAAGTGACACCAGATCCGGTGACCTTTGGGACATGGTTTGACCCCCTTAGGAAAGTGCGATCATCATGAAACGTTCAGATCACTTACAACTCAATAGATTCTACCTTCCTGTATTGTTTCAGCCTGATTGGACCTTGTTTTCACACAAATGAACCCAGAATGATGTGAAATTGTGCTTCGTGCAACATAATTCTGGGTGCCATTTAAAAACCATAAGTGCTAATGTCTCCATTCCTTTTTGTGGTTGTAGGGGCTGTTGATTGGAGTACACTAAAGCAAACCTGATCGCTCTAGGACATTCAGAAGCCAAGTTATAAGCCCACAAATGTGTAACTGGACTACTTCTTTAAATTGACACCAGATCCGGTGACCTTTGGGACATGGTTTGACCCCCTTAGGAAAGTGCTATCATCATGAAACGTTCAGATCACTTACAACTCAATAGATTCTACCTTCCTGTAACGTTTCAGCCGGATTGGACCTTGTTTTCACACAAATGAACCCAGAATGATGTGAAATTGTGCTTCGTGCAACATAATTCTGGGTGCCATTTACAAACCATAAATGCTAATGACTCCATTCCTTTTTGTGGTTGTAGGGGCTGTTGATTCGAGTACATTAAAACAAACCTGATCTCTCTAGGACATTCAGAAGCCAAGTTATAAGCCCACAAAGGTGTAACTGGACTACTTATTTAAAGTGACACTTGGCCCGGTGACCTTTGGGACATGGTTTGACCCCCTATAGGAATGTGCGATCATCTTGAAACGTTCAGATCACTTACAACTCAATAGATTCTACCTTCTTGTAGCTTTTCAGCCGGATTGGACCTTGTTTTCACACAATTGGACCCAGAATGATGTGAAATTGTGCTTCGTGCAACATAATTCTGGGTGCCACTTACAAACCATAAGTGCTAATGACTCCATTCCTTTTTGGGGTTGTAGGGGCTGTTGATTGGAGTACATTAAAACAAACCTGATCTCTCTAGGACATTCAGAAGCCAAGTTATAAGCCCACAAATGTGTAACTGGACTACTTCTTTAAATTGACACCAGATCCAGTGACCTTTGGGACATGGTTTGACCCCCTTAGGAAAGTGCTATCATCATGAAACGTTCAGATCAGTTACAACTCAATAGATTGTACCTTCCTGTAACGTTTCAGCCTGATTGGACCTTGTTTTCACACAAATGAACCCAGAATGATGTGAAATTGTGCTTCGTGCAACATAATTCTGGGTGCCATTTACAAACCATAAATGCTAATGACTCCATTCCTTTTTGTGGTTGTAGGGGCTGTTGATTGGAGTACACTAAAACAAACCTGATCGCTCTAGGACATTCAGAAGCCAAGTTATAAGCCCACAAAGGTGTAACTGGACTACTTCTTTAAAGTGACACCAGGCCCGGTGACCTTTGGGACATGGTTTTACCCCCTATAGGAATGTGCGATCATCTTGAAATGTTCAGATCACTTACAACTCAATAGATTCTACCTTCTTGTAGCGTTTCAGCCTGATTGGACCTTGTTTTCACACAAATGGACCCAGAATGATGTGAAATTGTGCTTCGTGCAACATAATTCTGGGTGCCATTTACAAACCATAAGTGCTAATGACTCCATTCCTTTTTGTGGTTGTAGGGGCTGTTGATTGGAGTACACTAAAACAAACCTGATCTCTCTAGGACATTCAGAAGCCAAGTTATAAGCCCACAAATGTGTAACTGGACTACTTTAAATTGACACCAGATCCGGTGATCTTTGGGACATGGTTTGACCCCCTTAGGAAAGTGCTATCATCATGAAACGTTCAGATCACTTAAAACTCAGTAGATTCTACCTTCCTGTAACGTTTCAGCCTGATTGGACCTTGTTTTCACACAAATGAACCCAGAATGATGTGAAATTGTGCTTCGTGCAACATAATTCTGGGTGCCATTTAAAAACCATAAGTGCTAATGACTCCATTCCTTTTTGTGGTTGTAGGGGCTGTTGATTGGAGTACACTAAAACAACCATGACCTCTCTAGGACATTCAGAAGCCAAGTTATAAGCCCACAAATGTGTAACTGGACTACTTCTTTAAAGTGACACCAGATCCGGTGACCTTTGGGACATGGTTTGACCCCCTTAGGAAAGTGCGATCATCATGAAACGTTCAGATCACTTACAACTCAATAGATTCTACCTTCCTGTATTGTTTCAGCCTGATTGGACCTTGTTTTCACACAAATGAACCCAGAATGATGTGAAATTGTGCTTCGTGCAACATAATTCTGGGTGCCATTTACAAACCATAAATGCTAATGACTCCATTCCTTTTTGTGGTTATAGGGGCTGTTGATTCGAGTACATTAAAACAAACCTGATCTCTCTAGGACATTCAGAAGCCAAGTTATAAGCCCACAAAGGTGTAACTGGACTACTTATTTAAAGTGACACTTGGCCCGGTGACCTTTGGGACATGGTTTGACCCCCTATAGGAATGTGCGATCATCTTGAAACGTTCAGATCACTTACAACTCAATAGATTCTACCTTCTTGTAGCGTTTCAGCCGGATTGGACCTTGTTTTCACACAAATGGACCCAGAATGATGTGAAATTGTGCTTCGTGCAACATAATTCTGGGTGCCACTTACAAACCATAAGTGCTAATGACTCCATTCCTTTTTGGGGTTGTAGGGGCTGTTGATTGGAGTACATTAAAACAAACCTGATCTATTTAGGACATTCAGAAGCCAAGTTATAAGCCCACAAATGTGTAACTGGACTACTTCTTTAAATTGACACAAGATCCAGTGACCTTTGGGACATGGTTTGACCCCCTTAGGAAAGTGCTATCATCATGAAACGTTCAGATCAGTTACAACTCAATAGATTGTACCTTCCTGTAACGTTTCAGCCTGATTGGACCTTGTTTTCACACAAATGAACCCAGAATGATGTGAAATTGTGCTTCGTGCAACATAATTCTGGGTGCCATTTAAAAACCATAAGTGCTAATGACTCCATTCCTTTTTGTAGTTGTAGGGACTGTTGTTTGGAGTACATTAAAATAAACCTGATCTCTCTAGGACATTCAGAAGCCAAGTTATAAGCCCACAAATGTGTAAGTGGACTACTTCTTTAAATTGACACCAGATCCGGTGACATTTGGGACATGGTTTGACCCCCTTAGGAAAGTGTTATCATCATGAAACGTTCAGATCACTTACAACTCAATAGATTCTACCTTCCTGTAACGTTTCAGCCTGATTGGACCTTGTTTTCACACAAATGGACCCAGAATGATGTGAAATTGTGCTTCGTGCAACATAATTCTGGGTGCCATTTACAAACCATAAGTGCTAATGACTCCATTCCTTTTTGTGGTTGTAGGGGCTGTTGATTGGAGTACACTAAAACAAACCTGATCTCTCTAGGACATTCAGAAGCCAAGTTATAAGCCCACAAATGTGTAACTGGACTACTTCTTTAAATTGACACCAGATCCGGTGATCTTTGGGACATGGTTTGACCCCCTTAGGAAAGTGCTATAATCATGAAACGTTCAGATCACTTACAACTCAGTAGATTCTACCTTCCTGTAACGTTTCAGCCTGATTGGACCTTGTTTTCACACAAATGAACCCAGAATGATGTGAAATTGTGCTTTGTGCAACATAATTCTGGGTGCCATTTAAAAACCATAAGTGCTAATGACTCCATTCCTTTTTGTGGTTGTAGGGGCTGTTGATTGGAGTACACTAAAACAACCATGACCTCTCTAGGACATTCAGAAGCCAAGTTATAAGCCCACAAATGTGTAACTGGACTACTTCTTTAAAGTGACACCAGATCCGGTGACCTTTGGGACATGGTTTGACCCCCTTAGGAAAGTGCTATCATCATTAAACGTTCAGATCAATTACAACTCAATAGATTCTACCTTCCTGTAACGTTTCAGCCTGATTGGACCTTGTTTTCACACAAATGAACCCAAATGATGTGAAATTGTGCTTCGTGCAACATAATTCTGGGTGCCATTTAAAAACCATAAGTTCTAATGACTCCATTCCTTTTTGTGGTTGTAGGGGCTGTTGATTGGAGTACACTAAAATAAACCTGATCTCTCTAGGACATTCAGAAGCCAAGTTATAAGCCCAGAGATGTGTAACTGGACTACTTCTTTAAATTGACACCAGATCCGGTGACCTTTGGGACATGGTTTGACCCCCTTAGGAAAGTGCTATCATCATGAAATGTTCAGATCACTTACAACTCAATAGATTCTACCTTCCTGTAACGTTTCAGCCTGATTGGACCTTGTTTTCACACAAATGGACCCAGAATGATGTGAAATAGAGCTTCGTGCAACATAATTCTGGGTGCCATTTACAAACCATAAGTGCTAATGACTCCATTCCTTTTTGTGGTTGTAGGGGCTGTTGATTGGAGTACACTAAAATAAACTTGATCTCTCTAGGACATTCAGAAGCCAAGTTATAAGCCCACACATGTGTAACTGGACTACTTCTTTAATTTGACACCAGATCCGGTGACCTTTGGGACATGGTTTGACCCCCTTAGGAAAGTGCTATCATCATGAAACGTTCAGATCACTTACAACTCAATAGATTCTACCTTCCTGTAACGTTTCAGCCTGATTGGACCTTGTTTTCACACAAATGGACCCAGAATGATGTGAAATAGTGCTTCGTGCAACATAATTCTGGGTGCCATTTACAAACCATAAGTGCTAATGACTCCATTCCTTTTTGTGGTTGTAGGGGCTGTTGATTGGAGTACACTAAAATAAACCTGATCTCTCTAGGACATTCAGAAGCCAAGTTATAAGCCCACAAATGTGTCACTGGACTACTTCTTTAAATTGACACCAGATCCGGTGACCTTTGGGACATGGTTTGACCCCCTTAGGAAAGTGCTATCATCATGAAACGTTCAGATCACTTACAACTCAATACATTCTACCTTCCTGTAACGTTTCAGCCTGATTGGACCTTGTTTTCACACAAATGGACCCAGAATCATGTGAAATTGTGCTTCGTGCAACATAATTCTGGGTGCCATTTAAAAACCATAAGTGCTAATGACTCCATTCCTTTTTGTGCTTGTAGGGGCTGTTGATTGGAGTATACTAAAACAAACCTGATCTCTCTAGGACATTCAGAAGCCACGTTATAAGCCCACAAATGTGTAACTGGACTACTTCTTTAAATTGACACCAGATCCGGTGACCTTTGGGACATGGTTTGACCCCCTTAGGAAAGTGCTATCATCATGAAACGTTCAGATCACTTACAACTCAATAGATTCTAACTTCCTGTAACGTTTCAGCCTGATTGGACCTTGTTTTCACACAAATGAACCCAGAATGATGTGAAAGTGTGCTTCGTGCAACATAATTCTGGGTGCCATTTAAAAACCATAAGTGCTAATGACTCCATTCCTCTTTGGGGTAATGGGGGCTGTTAACTGGAGTACTCTAAAACAAACCTGACCTCTCTCGGATATTCAGAAGCCAAGTTATAAGCCCACAAATGTGTAACTGGACAACTTCTTTAAAGTGACACCAGATCCGGTGACCTTTGGGACATGGTTTGACCCCCTATAGGAATGTGCGATCATCATGAAACGTTCAGATCACTTACAACTCAATACATTCTACCTTCTTGTAACGTTTCAGCCTGATTGGACCTTGTTTTCACACAAATGGACCCAGAATGAAGTGAACTTGTGCTTCGTGCAACATAATTCTGGGTGCCATTTAAAAACCATAAGTTCTAATGACTCCATTCCTTTTTGTGGTTGTAGGGTTTGTTGATTGGAGTACACTAAAATAAACCTGATCTCTCTAGGACATTCAGAAGCCAAGTTATAAGCCCAGAGATGTGTAACTGGACTACTTCTTTAAATTGACACCAGATCCGGTGACCTTTGGGACATGGTTTGACCCCCTTAGGAAAGTGCTATCATCATGAAATGTTCAGATCACTTACAACTCAATAGATTCTACCTTCCTGTAACGTTTCAGCCTGATTGGACCTTGTTTTCACACAAATGGACCCAGAATGATGTGAAATAGAGCTTCGTGCAACATAATTCTGGGTGCCATTTACAAACCATAAGTGCTAATGACTCCATTCCTTTTTGTGGTTGTAGGGGCTGTTGATTGGAGTACACTAAAACAAACCTGACCGCTCTAGGACATTCAGAAGCCAAGTTATAAGCCCACAAAGGTGTAACTGGACTACTTCTTTAAAGTGACACCAGGTCCAGTGACCTTTGGGACATGGTTTGACCCCCTATAGGAATGTGCGATCATCATGAAACGTTCAGATCACTTACATCTCAATAGATTCTACCTTCTTGTAACGTTTCAGCCTGATTGGACCTTGTTTTCACACAAATGGACCCAGAATGATGTGAAATTGTGCTTCGTGCAACATAATTCTGGGTGCCATTTACAAACCATAAGTTCTAATGACTCCATTCCTTTTTGTGGTTGTAGGGTTTGTTGATTGGAGTACACTAAAATAAACCTGATCTCTCTAGGACATTCAGAAGCCAAGTTATAAGCCCAGAGATGTGTAACTGGACTACTTCTTTAAATTGACACCAGATCCGGTGACCTTTGGGACATGGTTTGACCCCCTTAGGAAAGTGCTATCATCATGAAATGTTCAGATCACTTACAACTCAATAGATTCTACCTTCCTGTAACGTTTCAGCCTGATTGGACCTTGTTTTCACACAAATGGACCCAGAATGATGTGAAATAGAGCTTCGTGCAACATAATTCTGGGTGCCATTTACAAACCATAAGTGCTAATGACTCCATTCCTTTTTGTGGTTGTAGGGGCTGTTGATTGGAGTACACTAAAACAAACCTGACCGCTCTAGGACATTCAGAAGCCAAGTTATAAGCCCACAAAGGTGTAACTGGACTACTTCTTTAAAGTGACACCAGGTCCAGTGACCTTTGGGACATGGTTTGACCCCCTATAGGAATGTGCGATCATCATGAAACGTTCAGATCACTTACATCTCAATAGATTCTACCTTCTTGTAACGTTTCAGCCTGATTGGACCTTGTTTTCACACAAATGGACCCAGAATGATGTGAAATTGTGCTTCGTGCAACATAATTCTGGGTGCCATTTACAAACCATAAGTGCTAATGACTCCATTCCTTTTTGTGGTTGTAGGGGCTGTTGATTGGAGTACACTAAAACAAACCTGACCTCTCTAGGACATTCAGAAGCCAAGTTATAAGCCCACAAATGTGTAACTGGACTACTTCTTTAAAGTGACACCAGATCCGGTGACCTTTGGGACATGGTTTGACCCCCTTAGGAAAGTGCTATCATCATGAAACGTTCAGATCACTTACAACTCAATAGATTCTACCTTCCTGTAACGTTTCAGCCTGATTGGACCTTGTTTTCACACAAATGAACCCAGAATGATGTGAAATTGTGCTTCGTGCAAGATAATTCTGGGTGCCATTTACAAACCATAAGTGCTAATGACTCCATTCCGTTTTGTTGTTGTAGGGGCTGTTGATTGGAGTACACTAAAACAAACATAACCTCTCTAGGACATTCAGAAGCCAAGTTATAAGCCCACAAATGTGTAACTGGACTACTTCTTTAAATTGACACCAGATCCGGTGACCTTTGGGACATGGTTTGACCCCCTTAGGAAAGTGCTATCATCATGAAACGTTCAGATCACTTACAACTCAATAGATTCTACCTTCCTGTAACGTTTCAGCCTGAGTGGACCTTGTTTTCACACAAATGAACCCAAAATGATGTGAAATTGTGCTTCGTGCAACATAATTCTGGGTGCCATTTAAAAACCATAAGTGCTAATGACTCCATTCCTTTTTGAGGTTGTAGGGGCTGTTGATTGGAGTACACTAAAACAAACCTGACCTCTCTAGGACATTCAGAAGCCAAGTTATAAGCCCACAAAGGTGTAACTGGACTACTTCTTTAAAGTGACACCAGGCCCGGTGACCTTTTGGACATGGTTTGACCCCCTATAGGAATGTGCGATCATCATGAAACGTTCATATCACTTACAACTCAATAGATTCTACCTTCTTGTAACGTTTCAGCCTGATTGGACCTTGTTTTCACACAAATGGACCCAGAATGAAGTGAACTTGTGCTTCGTGCAACATAATTCTGGGTGCCATTTAAAAACCATAAGTTCTAATGACTCCATTCCTTTTTGTGGTTGTAGGGATTGTTGATTGGAGTACACTAAAATAAACCTGATCTCTCTAGGACATTCAGAAGCCAAGTTATAAGCCCAGAGATGTGTAACTGGACTACTTCTTTAAATTGACACCAGATCCGGTGACATTTGGGACATGGTTTGACCCCCTTAGGAAAGTGCTATCATCATGAAACGTTCAGATCACTTACAACTGAATAGATTCTACCTTAATGTAACGTTTCAGCCTGATTGGACCTTGTTTTCACACAAATGAACCCAGAAAGATGTGAAATTGTGCTTCGTGCAACATAATTCTGGGTGCCATTTACAAACCATAAGTGCTAATGACTCCATTCCTTTTTGTGGTTGTAGGGGCTGTTGATTGGAGTACACTAAAACAAACCTGACCTCTCTAGGACATTCAGAAGCCAAGTTATAAGCCCACAAAGGTGTAACTGGACTACTTCTTTAAAGTGACACCAGGCCCGGTGACCTTTGGGACATGGTTTAACCCCCTATAGGAATGTGCGATCATCATGAAACGTTCATATCACTTACAACTCAATAGATTCTACCTTCTTGTAACGTTTCAGCCTGATTGGACCTTGTTTTCACACAAATGGACCCAGAATGATGTGAAATTGTGCTTCGTGCAACATAATTCTGGGTGCCATTTACAAACCATAAGTGCTAATGACTCCATTCCTTTTTGTGGTTGTAGGGGCTGTTGATTGGAGTACACTAAAACAAACCTAACCTCTCTAGGACATTCAGAAGCCAAGTTATAAGCCCACAAAGATGTAACTGGACTACTTCTTTAAAGTGACACCAGGCCCGGTGACCTTTGGGACATGGTTTTACCCCCTATAGGAATGTGCGATCATCTTGAAACATTCAGATCACTTACAACTCAATAGATTCTACCTTCTTGTAGCGTCTCAGCCTGATTGGACCTTGTTTTCACACAAATGGACCCAGAATGAAGTGAAATTGTGCTTCGTGCAACATAATTCTGGGTGCCATTTAAGAACCATAAGTGCTAATGACTCCAATCCTTTTTGTGGTTGTAGGGGCTGTTGATTGGAGTACACTAAAACAACCCTGATCTCTCTAGGACATTCAGAAGCCAAGTTATAAGCCCACAAATGTGTAACTGGACTACTACTTTAAATTGACACCAGATCCGGTGACATTTGGGACATGGTTTGACCCCCTTGGGAAAGTGCTATCATCATGAAACGTTCAGATCACTTACAACTCAATAAATTCTACCTTCCTGTAATGTTTCAGCCTGATTGGACCTTGTTTTCACACAAATGAACCCAGAATGATGTGAAATTGTGCTTCGTGCAACATAATTCTGGGTGCCATTTAAAAACCATAAGTGCTAATGACTCCATTCCTTTTTGTGGTTGTAGGGGCTGTTGATTGGAGTATACTAAAACAAACCTGATCTCTCTAGGACATTCAGAAGCCAAGTTATAAGCCCACAAATGTGTAACTGGACTACTTCTTTAAATTGACACCAGATCCGGTGACCTTTGGGACACGGTTTGACCCCCTTAGGAAAGTGCTATCATCATGAAATGTTCAGATCACTTACAACTGAATAGATTCTACCTTCCTGTAACGTTTCAGCCTGATTGGACCTTGTTTTCACACAAATGGACCCAGAATGATGTGAAATTGTGCTTCGTGCAACATAATTCTGGGTGCCATTTACAAACCATAAGTGCTAATGACTCCATTCCTTTTTGTGGTTGTAGGGGCTGTTGATTGGAGTACACTAAAACAAACCTGATCTCTCTAGGACATTCAGAAGCCAAGTTATAAGCCCACAAATGTGTAACTGGACTAATTCTTTAAAGTGACACCAGATCCGTTGACCTTTGGGACATGGTTTGACCCCCTTAGGAAAGTGCTATCATCATGAAACGTTCAGATAACTTACAACTCAATAGATTCTACCTTCTTGTAACGTTTCTGCCTGATTGGACCTTGTTTTCACACACATGAACCCAGAATGATGTGAAATTGTGCTTCGTGCAACATAATTCTGGGTGCCATTTACAAACCATGAGTGCTAATGACTCCATTCCTTTTTGTGGTTGTAGGGGCTGTTGATTGGAGTACATTAAAACAAACCTGATCTCTCTAGGACATTCAGAAGCCACGTTATAAGCCCACAAAGATGTAACTGGACTACTTCTTTAAAGTGACACCAGGCCCGGTGACCTTTGGGACATGGTTTTACCCCCTATAGGAATGTGCGATCATCTTGAAACGTTCAGATCACTTACAACTCAATAGATTCTACCTTCCTGTAACGTTTCAGCCTGATTGGACCTTGTTTTCACACAAATGGACCCAGAACGATGTGAAATTGTGCTTCGTGCAACATAATTCTGGGTGCCATTTAAGAACCATAAGTGCTAATGACTCCATTCCTTTTTGTGGTTGTAGGGGCTGTTGATTGGAGTACACTAAAACAAACCTAACCTCTCTAGGACATTCAGAAGCCAAGTTATAAGCCCACAAAGATGTAACTGGACTACTTCTTTAAAGTGACACCAGGCCCGGTGACCTTTGGGACATGGTTTTACCCCCTATAGGAATGTGCGATCATCTTGAAACATTCAGATCACTTACAACTCAATAGATTCTACCTTCTTGTAGCGTCTCAGCCTGATTGGACCTTGTTTTCACACAAATGGACCCAGAATGAAGTGAAATTGTGCTTCGTGCAACATAATTCTGGGTGCCATTTAAGAACCATAAGTGCTAATGACTCCAATCCTTTTTGTGGTTGTAGGGGCTGTTGATTGGAGTACACTAAACCAAACCTGATCTCTCTAGGACATTCAGAAGCCAAGTTATAAGCCCACAAATGTGTAACTGGACTACTTCTTTAAATTGACACCAGATCCGGTGACCTTTGGGACATGGTTTGACCCCCTTAGGAAAGTGCTATCATCATGAAACGTTCAGATCACTTACAACTCAATAGATTCTACCTTCCTGTAACGTTTCAGCCTGATTGGACCTTGTTTTCACACAAATGAACCCAGAATGATGTGAAATTGTGCTTCGTGCAACATAATTCTGGGTGCCATTTACAAACCATAAGTGCTAATGACTCCATTCCTTTATGTGGTTGTAGGGGCTGTTGATTCGAGTACACTAAAACAAACCTGACCTCTCTAGGACATTCAGAAACCAAGTTATAAGCCCACAAAGGTGTAACTGGACTACTTCTTTAAAGTGACACCAGGCCCGGTGACCTTTGGGACATGGTTTGACCCCCTATAGGAATGTGCGATCATCATGAAACGTTCATATCACTTACAACTCAATAGATTCTACCTTCTTGTAACGTTTCAGCGTGATTGGACCTTGTTTTCATACAAATGGACCCAGAATGATGTGAAATTGTGCTTCGTGCAACATAATTCTGGGTGCCATTTACAAACCATGAGTGCTAATGACTCCATGCCTTTTTGTGGTTGTAGGGGCTGTTGATTGGAGTACACTAAAACAAACCTGATCTCTCTAGGACATTCAGAAGCCAAGTTATAAGCCCACAAATGTGTAACTGGACTAATTCTTTAAAGTGACACCAGATCCGGTGACCTTTGGGACATGGTTTGACCCCCTTAGGAAAGTGCTATCATCATGAAACGTTCAGATCACTTACAACTCAATAGATTCTACCTTCCTGTAACGTTTCTGCCTGATTGGACCTTGTTTTCACACAAATGAACCCAGAATGATGTGAAATTGTGCTTCGTGCAACATAATTCTGGGTGCCATTTACAAACCATAAGTGCTAATGACTCCATTCCTTTTTGTGGTTGTAGGGGCTGTTGATTGGAGTACATTAAAACAAACCTGATCTCTCTAGGACATTCAGAAGCCAAGTTATAAGCCCACAAAGATGTAACTGGACTACTTCTTTAAATTGACACCAGGCCAGGTGACCTTTGGGACATGGTTTTACCTCCTATAGGAATGTGCGATCATCTTGAAACGTTCAGATCACTTACAACTCAATAGATTCTACCTTCCTGTAACATTTCAGCCTGATTGGACCTTGTTTTCACACAAATGGACCCAGAATGATGTGAAATTGTGCTTCGTGCAACATAATTCTGGGTGCCATTTAAGAACCATAAGTGCTAATGACTCCATTCCTTTTTGTGGTTGTAGGGGCTGTTGATTGGAGTACACTAAAACAAACCTAACCTCTCTAGGACATTCAGAAGCCAAGTTATAAGCCCACAAAGATGTAACTGGACTACTTCTTTAAAGTGACACCAGGCCCGGTGACCTTTGGGACATGGTTTTACCCCCTATAGGAATGTGCGATCATCTTGAAACGTTTAGATCACTTACAACTCAATAGATTCTACCTTCTTGTAGCGTCTTAAGCCTGATTTATGCTTCTCCGTCTGCGTCAGTGCGGAGACACGCAACGCCATTATCCGTCCTTGCGTAGGGCTCCGGCAGGCACGCAAGTACGTACGGAGTCGAGCCCACTTTTTTAAACATCCGTCGAACGAGACGGATTACGCAAGCTTGTGATTGGTCAGGACGCCGCTGTTGTTTACAGCGCCGCCATTGCAAAGAGAGCCGAGGATAACTAGCGGCAGACACGGAGAAGCTTGAAGAATACCTCGCGAAAAAAACTCTAAAAATATGAACGTTTAATTCTCCCGTGACTGGAGGAGTGAAAAGATGCGCAGCAAGCGTTTTATTTGTGGATGGAAATGACAGGAAACGTGGGTTTAGAGGTGGGGAGTGCATGAAGCGGTGGGAGAATGAGAGACAAATACGTCCGTGTTAAAAGTATCTTATGTACACAAAAAACACAATATAAACACACGATCGTGGACCGATACATGACAGGATACCACAGAACAGCGCTACGCCCTCTGCTGTCCTGTCAGGCAATTGCTTTGCAACACTCCCCAGGAGACGGAGAAGTAAAAGCGCAAAACGCTTCCGTCAATCCGTGCGTGTCTGTCCCTTGCGGAGCTGACGGAGAAGCATAAACCAGGCTTCAGCCTGATTGGACCTTGTTTTCACACAAATGGACCCAGAATGAAGTGAAATTGTGCTTCGTGCAACATAATTCTGGGTGCCATTTACAAACCATAAGTGCTAATGACTCCATTCCTTTTTGTGGTTGTAGGGGCTGTTGATTGGAGTACACTAAAACAAACCTGATCTCTCTAGGACATTCAGAAGCCAAGTTATAAGCCCACAAATGTGTAACTGGACTACTTTAAATTGACACCAGATCCGGTGACCTTTGGGACATGTTTTGACCCCCTTAGGAAAGTGCTATCATCATGAAACGTTCAGATCACTTACAACTCAATAGATTCTACCTTCCTGTAACGTTTCAGCCTGATTGGACCTTGTTTTCACACAAATGAACCCAGAATGATGTGAAATTGTGCTTCGTGCAACATAATTCTGGATGCCATTTACAAACCATAAGTGCTAATGACTCCATTCCTTTTTGTGGTTGTAGGGGCTGTTGATTGGAGTACATTAAAACAAACCTGATCTCACGAGGACATTCAGAAGCCAAGTTATAAGCCCACAAAGATGTAACTGGACTACTTCTTTAAAGTGACACCAGGCCCGGTGACCTTTGGGACATGGTTTGACCTCCTATAGGAATGTGCGATCATCTTGAAACGTTCAGATCACTTACAACTCAATAGATTCTACCTTCTTGTAGCGTTTCAGCCTGATTGGACCTTGTTTTCACACAAATGGATCCAGAATGATGTGAAATTGTGCTTCGTGCAACATAATTCTGGGTGCCATTTACAAACCATAAGTGCTAATGACTCCATTCCTGTTTGTGGTTGTAGGGGCTGTTGATTGGAGTACACTAAAACAAACCTGACCTCTCTAAGACATTCAGAAGCCAAGTTATAAGCCCACAAAGGTGTAACTGGACTACTTCTTTAAAGTGACACCAGGCCCGGTGACCTTTGGGACATGGTTTGACCCCCTATAGGAATGTGCGATCATCATGAAACGTTCAGATCACTTACAACTCAATAGATTCTACCTTCTTGTAACGTTTCAGCCTGATTGGACCTTGTTTTCACACAAATGGACCCAGAATGATGTGAAATTGTGCTTCGTGCAACATAATTCTGGGTGCCATTTACAAACCATAAGCGCTAATGACTCCATTCCTTTTTGTGGTTGTAGGGGATGTTGATTGGAGTACACTAAAACAAACCTGATCTCTCTAGGACATTCAGAAGCCAAGTTATAAGCCCACAAATGTGTAACTGGACTACTTCTTTAAAGTGACACCAGGCCCGGTGACCTTTGGGACATGGATTGACCCCCTATAGGAATGTGCGATCATCATGAAACGTTCAGATCACTTACAACTCAATAGATTCTACCTTCTTGTAACGTTTCAGCCTGATTGGACCTTGTTTTCACACAAATGGACCCAGAATGAAGTGAAATTGTGCTTCGTGCAACATAATTCTGGGTGCCATTTACAAACCATAAGTGCTAATGACTCCATTCCTTTTTGTGGTTGTAGGGGCTGTTGATTGGAGTACACTAAAACAAACCTGATCTCTCTAGGACATTCAGAAGCCAAGTTATAAGCCCACAAATATGTAACTGGACTACTTCTTTAAAGTGACACCAGGCCCGGTGACCTTTGGGACATGGTTTGACCCCCTACAGGAATGTGCGATCATCATGAAACGTTCAGATCACTTACAACTCAATAGATTCTACCTTCTTGTAACGTTTCAGCCTGATTGGACCTTGTTTTCACACAAATGAACCCAGAATGATGTGAAATTGTGCTTCGTGCAACATAATTCTGGGTGCCATTTACAAATCATAAGTGCTAATGACTCCATTCCTTTTTGTGGTTGTAGGGGCTGTTGATTGGAGTACACTAAAACAAACCTAACCTCTCTAGGACATTCAGAAGCCAAGTTATAAGCCCACAAAGATGTAACTGGACTACTTCTTTAAAGTGACACCAGGCCCGGTGACCTTTGGGACATGGTTTTACCCCCTATAGGAATGTGCGATCATCTTGAAACGTTCAGATCACTTACAACTCAATAGATTCTACCTTCTTGTAGCGTTTCAGCCTGATTGGACCTTGTTTTCACACAAATGGACCCAGAATGAAGTGAAATTGTGCTTCGTGCAACATAATTCTGGGTGCCATTTACAAACCATAAGTGCTAATGACTCCATTCCTTTTTGTGGTTGTAGGGGCTGTTGATTGGAGTACATTAAAACAAACTTGATCTCTCTAGGATATTCAGAAGCCAAGTTATAAGCCCACAAATGTGTAACTGGACTACTTCTTTAAATTGACACCAGATCCGGTGACCTTTGGGACATGGTTTGACCCCCTTAGGAAAGTGCTATCATCATGAAACGTTCAGATCACTTACAACTCAATAGATTCTACCTTCCTATAACGTTTCAGCCTTATTGGACCTTGATTTCACACAAATGAACCCAGAATGATGTGAAATTGTGGTTCGTGCAACATAATTCTGGGTGCCATTTAAAAACCATAAGTGCTAATGACTCCATTCCTTTTTGTGGTTGTAGGGGCTGTTGATTGGAGTACACTAATACAAACCTGATCCCTCTAGGACATTCAGAAGCCAAGTTATAAGCCCACAAATGTGTAACTGGACTACTTCTTTAAAGTGACACCAGAACCCGGTGACCTTTGGGACATGGTTTGACCCCCTATAGGAATGTGCGATCATCATGAAACGTTCAGATCACTTACAACTCAATAGATTCTACCTTCTTGTAACGTTTCAGCCTGATTGGACCTTGTTTTCACACAAATGGACCCAGAATGATGTGAAATTGTGTTTCGTGCAACATAATTCTGGGTGCCATTTACAAACCATAAGTGCTAATGACTCCATTCCTTTTTGTGGTTGTAGGGGCTGTTGATTGGAGTACATTAAAAAAAACCTGACCTCTCTAGGACATTCAGAAGCCAAGTTATAAGCCCACAAATGTGTAACTGGACTACTACTTTAAATTGACACCAGATCCGGTGACATTTGGGACATGGTTTGACCCCCTAAGGAAAGTGCTATCATCATGAAACGTTCAGATCACTTACAGCTCAATAGATTCTACCTTCCTGTAACGTTTCAGCCTGATTGGACCTTGTTTTCACACAAATGAACCCAGAATGATGTGAAATTGTGCTTCGTGCAACATAATTCTGGGTGCCATTTAAAAACCATAAGTGCTAATGACTCCATTCCTTTTTGTGGTTGTAGGGGCTGTTGATTGGAGTATACTAAAACAAACCTGATCTCTCTAGGACATTCAGAAGCCAAGTTATAAGCCAACAAATGTGTAACTGGACTACTTCTTTAAATTGACACCAGATCCGGTGACCTTTGGGACATGGTTTGACCCCCTTAGGAAAGTGCTATCATCACGAAACGTTCAGATCACTTACAACTCAATAGATTCGACCTTCCTGTAACGTTTCAGCCTGATTGGACCTTGTTTTCACACAAATGAACCCAGAATGATGTGAAATTGTGCTTCGTGCAACATAATTCTGGGTGCCATTTACAAACCATAAATGCTAATGACTCCATTCCTTTTTGTGGTTGTAGGGGCTGTTGATTGGAGTACACTAAAACAAACCTGACCTATCTAGGACATTCAGAAGCCAAGTTATAAGCCCACAAAGGTGTAACTGGACTACTTCTTTAAAGTGAAACCAGGCCCGGTGACCTTTGGGACATGGTTTGACCCCCTATAGGAATGTGCGATCATCATGAAACGTTCAGATCACTTACAACTCAATAGATTCTACCTTCTTGTAACGTTTCAGCCTGATTGGACCTTGTTTTCACACAAATGGACCCAGAATGATGTGAAATTGTGCTTCGTGCAACATAATTCTGGGTGCCATTTACAAACCATAAGTGCTAATGACTCCATTCCTTTTTCTGGTTGTAGGGGCTGTTGATTGGAGTACACTAAAACAAACCTAACCTCTCTAGGACATTCAGAAGCCAAGTTATAAGCCCACAAAGATGTAACTGGACTACTTCTTTAAAGTGACACCAGGCCCGGTGACCTTTGGGACATGGTTTTACCCCCTATAGGAATGTGCGATCATCTTGAAACGTTCAGATCACTTACAACTCAATAGATTCTACCTTCTTGTAGCGTTTCAGCCTGATTGGACCTTGTTTTCACACAAATGGACCCAGAATGAAGTGAAATTGTGCTTCGTGCAACATAATTCTGGGTGCCATTTACAAACCATAAGTGCTCATGACTCCATTCCTTTTTGTGGTTGTAGGGGCTGTTGATTGGAGTACACTAAAACAAACCTGATCTCTCTAGGACATTCAGAAGCCAAGTTATAAGCCCACAAATGTGTAACTGGACTACTTCTTTAAATTGACACCAGATCCGGTGACCTTTGGGACATGGTTTGACCCCCTTAGGAAAGTGCTATCATCATGAAACGTTCAGATGACTTACAACTCAATAGATTCTACCTTCCTGTAACATTTCAGCCTGATTGGACCTTGTTTTCACACAAATGGACCCAGAATGATGTGAAATTGTTCTTCGTGCAACATAATTCTGGGTGCCATTTACAAACCATAAGTGCTAATGACTCCATTCGTTTTTGTGGTTGTAGGGGCTGTTGATTGGAGTACACTAAAACAAACCTGATCTCTCTAGGACATTCAGAAGCCAAGTTATAAGCCCACAAATGTGTAACTGGACTACTTCTTTAAATTGACACCAGATCCGGTGACCTTTGGGACATGGTTTGACCCCCTTAGGAAAGTGATATCATCATGAAACGTTCAGATCACTTACAACTCAATAGATTCTACCTTCCTATAACGTTTCAGCCTGATTGGACCTTGATTTCACACAAATGAACCCAGAATGATGTGAAATTGTGCTTCGTGCAACATAATTCTGGGTGCCATTTAAAAACCATAAGTGCTAATGACTCCATTCCTTTTTGTGGTTGTAGGGGCTGTTGATTGGAGTACACTAAAACAAACCTGATCGCTCTAGGACATTCAGAAGCCAAGTTATAAGCCCACAAATGTGTAACTGGACTACTTCTTTAAAGTGACACCAGGCCCGGTGACCTTTGGGACATGGTTTGACCCCCTATAGGAATGTGCGATCATCATGAAACGTTCAGATCACTTACAACTCAATAGATTCTACCTTCTTGTAACGTTTCAGCCTGATTGGACCTTGTTTTCACACAAATGAAACCAGAATGATGTGAAATTGTGCTTCGTGCAACAAAATTCTGGGTGCCATTTACAAACCATAAGTGCTAATGACTCCATTCCTTTTTGTGGTTGTAGGGGCTGTTGATTGGAGTACACTAAAACAAACCTGACCTCTCTAGGACATTCAGAAGCCAAGTTATAAGCCCACAAAGATGTAACTGGACTAGTTCTTTAAAGTGACACCAGGCCCGGTGACCTTTGGGACATGGTTTTACCCCCTATAGGAATGTGCGATCATCATGAAACGTTCAGATCACTTACAACTCAATAGATTCTACCTTCTTGTAACGTTTCAGCCTGATTGGACCTTGTTTTCACACAAATGGACCCAGAATGATGTGAAATTGTGCTTCGTGCAACATAATTCTGGGTGCCATTTACAAACCATAAGAGCTAATGACTCCATTCCTTTTTGTGGTTGTAGGGGCTGTTGATTGGAGTACACTAAAACAAACCTGATCTCTCTAGGACATTCAGAAGCCAAGTTATGAGCCCACAAATGTGTAACTGGACTACTTCTTTAAAGTGACACCAGGCCCGGTGACCTTTGGGACATGGTTTGACCCCCTATAGGAATGTGCGATCATCATGAAACGTTCAGATCACTTACAACTCAATAGATTCTACCTTCTTGTAACGTTTCAGCCTGATTGGACCTTTTTTTCACACAAATGGACCCAGAATGAAGTGAAATTGTGCTTCGTGCAACATAATTCTGGGTGCCATTTACAAACCATAAGTGCTAATGACTCCATTCCTTTTTGTGGTTGTAGGGGCTGTTGATTGGAGTACACTAAAACAAACCTGATCTCTCTAGGACATTCAGAAGCCAAGTTATAAGCCCACAAATGTGAAACTGGACTACTTCTTTAAATTGACACCAGATCCGGTGACCTTTGGGACATGGTTTGACCCCCTTAGGAAAGTGCTATCATCATGAAACGTTCAGATCACTTACAACTCAATAGATTCTACCTTCCTGTAACGTTTCAGCCTGATTGGACCTTGTTTTCACACAAATCAACCCAGAATGATGTGAAATTGTGCTTTGTGCAACATAATTCTGGGTCCCATTTAAAAACCATGAGTGCTAATGACTCCATTCCTTTTTGTGGTTGTAGGGGCTGTTGATTGGAGTATACTAAAACAAACCTGATCTCTCTAGGACATTCAGAAGCCAAGTTATAAGCCCACAAATGTGTAACTGGACTACTTCTTTAAATTGACACCAGAACCGGTGACCTTTGGGACATGGTTTGACCCCCTTAGGAAAGTGCTATCATCATGAAACGTTCAGATCACTTACAACTCAATAGATTCTACCTTCCTGTAACGTTTCAGCCTGATTGGACCTTGTTTTCACACAAATGGACCCAGAATGATGTGAAATTGTGATTCGTGCAACATAATTCTGGGTGCCATTTACAAACCATAAGTGCTAATGACTCCATTCCTTTTTGTGGTTGTAGGGGCTGTTGATTGGAGTACACTAAAACAAACCTGATCTCTCTAGGACATTCAGAAGCCAAGTTATAAGCCCACAAATGTGTAACTGGACTACTTCTTTAAAGTGACACCAGGCCCGGTGACCTTTGGGACATGGTTTGACCCCCTATAGGAATGTGCGATCATCATGAAACGTTCAGATCACTTACAACTCAATAGATTCTACCTTCTTGTAACGTTTCAGCCTGATTGGATCTTGTTTTCACACAAATGAACCCAGAATGATGTGAAATTGTGCTTCGTGCAACATAATTCTGGGTGCCATTTACAAACCATAAGTGCTAATGACTCCATTCCTTTTTGTGGTTGTAGGGGCTGTTGATTGGAGTACACTAAAACAAACCTAACCTCTCTAGGACATTCAGAAGCCAAGTTATAAGCCCACAAAGATGTAACTGTACTACTTCTTTAAAGTGACACCAGGCCCGGTGACCTTTGGGACATGGTTTTACCCCCTATAGGAATGTGCGATCATCTTGAAACGTTCAGATCACTTACAACTCAATAGATTCTACCTTCTTGTAGCGTTTCAGCCTGATTGGACCTTGTTTTCACACAAATGGACCCAGAATGAAGTGAAATTGTGCTTCGTGCAACATAATTCTGGGTGCCATTTACAAACCATAAGTGCTAATGACTCCATTCCTTTTTGTGGTTGTAGGGGCTGTTGATTGGAGTACACTAAAACAAACCTGATCTCTCTAGGACATTCAGAAGCCAAGTTATAAGCCCACAAATGTGTAACTGGACTACTTCTTTAAATTGACACCAGATCCGGTGACCTTTGGGACATGGTTTGACCCCCTTAGGAAAGTGCTATCATCATGAAACGTTCAGATCACTTACAACTCAATAGATTCTACCTTCCTGTAACGTTTCAGCCTGATTGGACCTTGTTTTCACACAAATGGACCCAGTATGATGTGAAATTGTGCTTTGTGCAACATAATTCTGGGTGCCATTTACAAACCATAAGTGCTAATGACTCCATTCCTTTTTGTGGTTGTAGGGGCTGTTGATTGGAGTACACTAAAACAAACCTGATCTCTCTAGGACATTCAGAATCCAAGTTATAAGCCCACAAATGTGTAACTGGACTACTTCTTTAAATTGACACCAGATCCGGTGACCTTTGGGACATGGTTTGACCCCCTTAGGAAAGTGCTATCATCATGAAACGTTCAGATCACTTACAACTCAATAGATTCTACCTTCCTATAACGTTTCAGCCTTATTGGACCTTGATTTCACACAAATGAACCCAGAATGATGTGAAATTGTGGTTCGTGCAACATAATTCTGGGTGCCATTTAAAAACCATAAGTGCTAATGACTTCATTCCTTTTTGTGGTTGTAGGGGCTGTTGATTGGAGTACACTAAAACAAACCTGATCCCTCTAGGACATTCAGAAGCCAAGTTATAAGCCCACAAATGTGTAACTGGACTACTTCTTTAAAGTGACACCAGGCCCGGTGACCTTTGGGACATGGTTTGACCCCCTATAGGAATGTGCGATCATCATGAAACGTTCAGATCACTTACAACTCAATAGATTCTACCTTCTTGTAACGTTTCAGCCTGATTGGACCTTGTTTTCACACAAATGAACCCAGAATGATGTGAAATTGTGCTTCGTGCAACAAAATTCTGGGTGCCATTTACAAACCATAAGTGCTAATGACTCCATTCCTTTTTGTGGTTGTAGGGGCTGTTGATTGGAGTACACTAAAACAAACCTGACCTCTCTAGGACATTCAGAAGCCAAGTTATAAGCCCGCAAATGCGTAACTGGACTACTACTTTAAAGTGACACCAGGCCCGGTGACCTTTGGGACATGGTTTGACCCCCTATAGGAATGTCCGATCATCATGAAACGTTCAGATAACTTACAACTCAAAAGATTCTACCTTCTTGTAACGTTTCAGCCTGATTAGACCTTGTTTTCACACAAATGGACCCAGAATGATGTGAAATTGTGTTTCGTGCAACATAATTCTGGGTGCCATTTACAAACCATAAGTGCTAATGACTCCATTCCTTTTTGTGGTTGTAGGGGCTGTTGATTGGAGTACATTAAAACAAACCTGACCTCTCTAGGACATTCAGAAGCCAAGTTATAAGCCCACAAATGTGTAACTGGACTACTACTTTAAATTGACACCAGATCCGGTGACATTTGGGACATGGTTTGACCCCCTAAGGAAAGTGCTATCATCATGAAACGTTCAGATCACTTACAGCTCAATAGATTCTACCTTCCTGTAACGTTTCAGCCTGATTGGACCTTGTTTTCACACAAATGAACCCAGAATGATGTGAAATTGTGCTTCGTGCAACATAATTCTGGGTGCCATTTAAAAACCATAAGTGCTAATGACTCCATTCCTTTTTGTGGTTGTAGGGGCTGTTGATTGGAGTATACTAAAACAAACCTGATCTCTCTAGGACATTCAGAAGCCAAGTTATAAGCCCACAAATGTGTAACTGGACTACTTCTTTAAATTGACACCAGATCCGGTGACCTTTTGGACATGGTTTGACCCCCTTAGGAAAGTGCTATCATCACGAAACGTTCAGATCACTTACAACTCAATAGATTCGACCTTCCTGTAACGTTTCAGCCTGATTGGACCTTGTTTTCACACAAATGAACCCAGAATGATGTGAAATTGTGCTTCGTGCAACATAATTCTGGGTGCCATTTACAAACCATAAATGCTAATGACTCCATTCCTTTTTGTGGTTGTAGGGGCTGTTGATTGGAGTACACTAAAACAAACCTGACCTCTCTAGGACATTCAGAAGCCAAGTTATAAGCCCACAAAGGTGTAACTGGACTACTTCTTTAAAGTGAAACCAGGCCCGGTGACCTTTGGGACATGGTTTGACCCCCTATAGGAATGTGCGATCATCATGAAACGTTCAGATCACTTACAACTCAATAGATTCTACCTTCTTGTAACGTTTCAGCCTGATTGGACCTTGTTTTCACACAAATGAACCCAGAATGATGTGAAATTGTGCTTCGTGCAACATAATTCTGGGTGCCATTTACAAACCATAAGTGCTAATGACTCCATTCCTTTTTGTGGTTGTAGGGGCTGTTGATTGGAGTACACTAAAACAAACCTAACCTCTCTAGGACATTCAGAAGCCAAGTTATAAGCCCACAAAGATGTAACTGGACTACTTCTTTAAAGTGACACCAGGCCCGGTGACCTTTGGGACATGGTTTGACCCCCTTAGGAAAGTGCTATCATCATGAAACGTTCAGATGACTTACAACTCAATAGATTCTACCTTCCTGTAACGTTTCAGCCTGATTGGACCTTGTTTTCACACAAATGGACCCAGAATGATGTGAAATTGTGCTTCGTGCAACATAATTCTGGGTGCCATTTACAAACCATAAGTGCTAATGACTCCATTCCTTTTTGTGGTTGTAGGGGCTGTTGATTGGAGTACACTAAAACAAACCTGATCTCTCTAGGACATTCAGAAGCCAAGTTATAAGCCCACAAATGTGTAACTGGACTACTTCTTTAAATTGACACCAGATCCGGTGACCTTTGGGACATGGTTTGACCCCCTTAGGAAAGTGCTATCATCATGAAACGTTCAGATCACTTACAACTCAATAGATTCTACCTTCCTATAACGTTTCAGCCTGATTGGACCTTGATTTCACACAAATGAACCCAGAATGATGTGAAATTGTGCTTCGTGCAACATAATTCTGGGTGCCATTTAAAAACCATAAGTGCTAATAACTCCATTCCTTTTTGTGGTTGTAGGGGCTGTTGATTGGAGTACACTAAAACAAACCTGATCGCTCTAGGACATTCAGAAGCCAAGTTATAAGCCCACAAATGTGTAACTGGACTACTTCTTTAAAGTGACACCAGGCCCGGTGACCTTTGGGACATGGTTTGACCCCCTATAGGAATGTGCGATCATCATGAAACGTTCAGATCACTTACAACTCAATATATTCTACCTTCTTGTAACGTTTCAGCCTGATTGGACCTTGTTTTCACACAAATGAACCCAGAATGATGTGAAATTGTGCTTCGAGCAACAAAATTCTGGGTGCCATTTACAAACCATAAGTGCTAATGACTCCATTCCTTTTTGTGGTTGTAGGGGCTGTTGATTGGAGTACACTAAAACAAACCTGACCTCTCTAGGACATTCAGAAGCCAAGTTATAAGCCCACAAAGATGTAACTGGACTAGTTCTTTAAAGTGACACTAGGCCCGGTGACCTTTGGGACATGGTTTTACCCCCTATAGGAATGTGCGATCATCATGAAACGTTCAGATCACTTACAACTCAATAGATTCTACCTTCTTGTAACGTTTCAGCCTGATTGGACCTTGTTTTCACACAAATGGACCCAGAATGATGTGAAATTGTGCTTCGTGCAACATAATTCTGGGTGCCATTTACAAACCATAAGAGCTAATGACTCCATTCCTTTTTGTGGTTGTAGGGGCTGTTGATTGGAGTACACTAAAACAAACCTGATCTCTCTAGGACATTCAGAAGCCAAGTTATGAGCCCACAAATGTGTAACTGGACTACTTCTTTAAAGTGACACCAGGCCCGGTGACCTTTGGGACATGGTTTGACCCCCTATAGGAATGTGCGATCATCATGAAACGTTCAGATCACTTACAACTCAATAGATTCTACCTTCTTGTAACGTTTCAGCCTAATTGGACCTTGTTTTCACACAAATGAACCCAGAATGATGTGAAATTGTGCTTCGTGCAACATAATTCTGGGTGCCATTTACAAACCATAAATGCTAATGACTCCATTCCTTTTTGTGGTTTTAGGGGCTGTTGATTGGAGTACATTAAAACAAACCTAACCTCTCTAGGACATTCAGAAGCCAAGTTATAAGCCCACAAAGATGTAACTGGACTACTTCTTTAAAGTGACACCAGGCCCGGTGACCTTTGGGACATGGTTTTACCCCCTATAGGAATGTGTGATCATCTTGAAACGTTCAGATCACTTACAACTCAATAGATTCTACCTTCCTGTAACGTTTCAGCCTATTGGACCTTGTTTTCACACAAATGGACCCAGAATGATGTGAAATTGTGCTTCGTGCAACATAATTCTGGGTGCCATTTACAAACCATAAGTGCTAATGACTCCATTCCTTTTTGTGGTTGTAGGGGCTGTTGATTGGAGTACACTAAAACAAACCTGACCTCTCTAGGACATTCAGAAGCCAAGTTATAAGCCCGCAAATGTGTAACTGGACTAGTTCTTTAAAGTGACACCAGGCCCGGTGACCTTTGGGACATGGTTTGACCCCCTATAGGAATGTGCGATCATCATGAAACGTTCAGATCACTTACAACTCAATAGATTCTACCTTCTTGTAACGTTTCAGCCTGATTGGACCTTGTTTTCACACAAATGGACCCAGAATGAAGTGAAATTGTGCTTCGTGCAACATAATTCTGGGTGCCATTTACAAACCATAAGTGCTAATGACTCCATTCCTTTTTGTGGTTGTAGGGGCTGTTGATTGGAGTACACTAAAACAAACCTGATCTCTCTAGGACATTCAGAAGCCAAGTTATAAGCCCACAAATGTGAAACTGGACTACTTCTTTAAATTGACACCAGATCCGGTGACCTTTGGGACATGGTTTGACCCCCTTAGGAAAGTGCTATCATCATGAAACGTTCAGATCACTTACAACTCAATAGATTCTACCTTCCTGTAACTTTTCAGCCTGATTGGACCTTGTTTTCACACAAATGAACCCAGAATGATGTGAAATTGTGCTTTGTGCAACATAATTCTGGGTCCCATTTAAAAACCATGAGTGCTAATGACTCCATTCCTTTTTGTGGTTGTAGGGGCTGTTGATTGGAGTATACTAAAACAAACCTGATCTCTCTAGGACATTCAGAAGCCAAGTTATAAGCCCACAAATGTGTAACTGGACTACTTCTTTCAATTGACACCAGAACCGGTGACTTTTGGGACATGGTTTGACCCCCTTAGGAAAGTGCTATCATCATGAAACGTTCAGATCACTTACAACTCAATAGATTCTACCTTCCTGTAACGTTTCAGCCTGATTGGACCTTGTTTTCACACAAATGAACCCAGAATGATGTGAAATTGTGCTTCGTGCAACATAATTCTGGGTGCCATTTAAAAACCATAAGTGCTAATGACTCAATTCCTTTTTGTGGTTGTAGGGGCTGTTGATTGGAGTACACTAAAACAAACCTGATCTCTCTAGGACATTCAGAATCCAAGTTATAAGCCCACAAATGTGTAACTGGACTACTTCTTTAAATTGACACCAGATCCGGTGACCTTTGGGACATGGTTTGACCCCCTTAGGAAAGTGCTATCATCATGAAACGTTCAGATCACTTACAACTCAATAGATTCTACCTTCCTATAACGTTTCAGCCTTATTGGACCTTGATTTCACACAAATGAACCCAGAATGATGTGAAATTGTGGTTCGTGCAACATAATTCTGGGTGCCATTTAAAAACCATAAGTGCTAATGACTCCATTCCTTTTTGTGGTTGTAGGGGCTGTTGATTGGAGTACACTAAAACAAACCTGATCCCTCTAGGACATTCAGAAGCCAAGTTATAAGCCCACAAATGTGTAACTGGACTACTTCTTTAAAGTGACACCAGGCCCGGTGACCTTTGGGACATGGTTTGACCCCCTATAGGAATGTGCGATCATCATGAAACGTTCAGATCACTTACAACTCAATAGATTCTACCTTCTTGTAACGTTTCAGCCTGATTGGACCTTGTTTTCACACAAATGAACCCAGAATGATGTGAAATTGTGCTTCGTGCAACAAAATTCTGGGTGCCATTTACAAACCATAAGTGCTAATGACTCCATTCCTTTTTGTGGTTGTAGGGGCTGTTGATTGGAGTACACTAAAACAAACCTGACCTCTCTAGGACATTCAGAAGCCAAGTTATAAGCCCGCAAATGCGTAACTGGACTACTTCTTTAAAGTGACACCAGGCCCGGTGACCTTTGGGACATGGTTTGACCCCCTATAGGAATTTCCGATCATCATGAAACGTTCAGATCACTTACAACTCAAAAGATTCTACCTTCTTGTAACGTTTCAGCCTGATTGGACCTTGTTTTCACACAAATGGACCCAGAATGATGTGAAATTGTGTTTCGTGCAACATAATTCTGGGTGCCATTTACAAACCATAAGTGCTAATGACTCCATTCCTTTTTGTGGTTGTAGGGGCTGTTGATTGGAGTACATTAAAACAAACCTGACCTCTCTAGGACATTCAGAAGCCAAGTTATAAGCCCACAAATGTGTAACTGGACTACTACTTTAAATTGACACCAGATCCGGTGACATTTGGGACATGGTTTGACCCCCTAAGGAAAGTGCTATCATCATGAAAAGTTCAGATCACTTACAGCTCAATAGATTCTACCTTCCTGTAACGTTTCAGCCTGATTGGACCTTGTTTTCACACAAATGAACCCAGAATGATGTGAAATTGTGCTTCGTGCAACATAATTCTGGGTGCCATTTAAAAACCATAAGTGCTAATGACTCCATTCCTTTTTGTGGTTGTAGGGGCTGTTGATTGGAGTATACTAAAACAAACCTGATCTCTCTAGGACATTCAGAAGCCAAGTTATAAGCCCACAAATGTGTAACTGGACTACTTCTTTAAATTGACACCAGATCCGGTGACCTTTGGGACATGGTTTGACCCCCTTAGGAAAGTGCTATCATCACGAAACTTTCAGATCACTTACAACTCAATAGATTCGACCTTCCTGTAACGTTTCAGCCTGATTGGACCTTGTTTTCACACAAATGAACCCAGAATGATGTGAAATTGTGCTTCGTGCAACATAATTCTGGGTGCCATTTACAAACCATAAATGCTAATGACTCCATTCCTTTTTGTGGTTGTAGGGGCTGTTGATTGGAGTACACTAAAACAAACCTGACCTCTCTAGGACATTCAGAAGCCAAGTTATAAGCCCACAAAGGTGTAACTGGACTACTTCTTTAAAGTGAAACCAGGCCCGGTGACCTTTGGGACATGGTTTGACCCCCTATAGGAATGTCCGATCATCATGAAACGTTCAGATCACTTACAACTCAAAAGATTCTACCTTCTTGTAACGTTTCAGCCTGATTGGACCTTGTTTTCACACAAATGGACCCAGAATGATGTGAAATTGTGTTTCGTGCAACATAATTCTGGGTGCCATTTACAAACCATAAGTGCTAATGACTCCATTCCTTTTTGTGGTTGTAGGGGCTGTTGATTGGAGTACATTAAAACAAACCTGACCTCTCTAGGACATTCAGAAGCCAAGTTATAAGCCCACAAATGTGTAACTGGACTACTACTTTAAATTGACACCAGATCCGGTGACATTTGGGACATGGTTTGACCCCCTAAGGAAAGTGCTATCATCATGAAACGTTCAGATCACTTATAGCTCAATAGATTCTACCTTCCTGTAACGTTTCAGCCTGATTGGACCTTGTTTTCACACAAATGAACCCAGAATGATGTGAAATTGTGCTTCGTGCAACATAATTCTGGGTGCCATTTAAAAACCATAAGTGCTAATGACTCCATTCCTTTTTGTGGTTGTAGGGGCTGTTGATTGGAGTATACTAAAACAAACCTGATCTCTCTAGGACATTCAGAAGCCAAGTTATAAGCCCACAAATGTGTAACTGGACTACTTCTTTAAATTGACACCAGATCCGGTGACCTTTGGGACATGGTTTGACCCCCTTAGGAAAGTGCTATCATCACGAAACTTTCAGATCACTTACAACTCAATAGATTCGACCTTCCTGTAACGTTTCAGCCTGATTGGACCTTGTTTTCACACAAATGAACCCAGAATGATGTGAAATTGTGCTTCGTGCAACATAATTCTGGGTGCCATTTACAAACCATAAATGCTAATGACTCCATTCCTTTTTGTGGTTGTAGGGGCTGTTGATTGGAGTACACTAAAACAAACCTGACCTCTCTAGGACATTCAGAAGCCAAGTTATAAGCCCACAAAGGTGTAACTGGACTACTTCTTTAAAGTGAAACCAGGCCCGGTGACCTTTGGGACATGGTTTGACCCCCTATAGGAATGTGCGATCATCATGAAACGTTCAGATCACTTACAACTCAATAGATTCTACCTTCTTGTAACGTTTCAGCCTGATTGGACCTTTTTTTCACACAAATGAACCCAGAATGATGTGAAATTGTGCTTCGTGCAACATAATTCTGGGTGCCATTTACAAACCATAAGTGCTAATGACTCCATTCCTTTTTGTGGTTGTAGGGGCTGTTGATTGGAGTACACTAAAACAAACCTAACCTCTCTAGGACATTCAGAAGCCAAGTTATAAGCCCACAAAGATGTAACTGGACTACTTCTTTAAAGTGACACCAGGCCCGGTGACCTTTGGGACATGGTTTTACCCCCTATAGGAATGTGCGATCATCTTGAAACGTTCAGATCACTTACAACTCAATAGATTCTACCTTCTTGTAGCGTTTCAGCCTGATTGGACCTTGTTTTCACACAAATGGACCCAGAATGAAGTGAAATTGTGCTTCGTTCAACATAATTCTGGGTGCCATTTACAAACCATAAGTGCTCATGACTCCATTCCTTTTTGTGGTTGTAGGGGCTGTTGATTGGAGTACACTAAAACAAACCTGATCTCTCTAGGACATTCAGAAGCCAAGTTATAAGCCCACAAATGTGTAACTGGACTACTTCTTTAAATTGACACCAGATCCGGTGACCTTTGGGACATGGTTTGACCCCCTTAGGAAAGTGCTATCATCATGAAACGTTCAGATGACTTACAACTCAATAGATTCTACCTTCCTGTAACGTTTCAGCCTGATTGGACCTTGTTTTCACACAAATGGACCCAGAATGATGTGAAATTGTGCTTCGTGCAACATAATTCTGGGTGCCATTTACAAACCATAAGAGCTAATGACTCCATTCCTTTTTGTGGTTGTAGGGGCTGTTGATTGGAGTACACTAAAACAAACCTGATCTCTCTAGGACATTCAGAAGCCAAGTTATAAGCCCACAAATGTGTAACTGGACTACTTCTTTAAATTGACACCAGATCCGGTGACCTTTGGGACATGGTTTGACCCCCTTAGGAAAGTGCTATCATCATGAAACGTTCAGATCACTTACAACTCAATAGATTCTACCTTCCTATAACGTTTCAGCCTGATTGGACCTTGATTTCACACAAATGAACCCAGAATGATGTGAAATTGTGCTTCGTGCAACATAATTCTGGGTGCCATTTAAAAACCATAAGTGCTAATGACTCCATTCCTTTTTGTGGTTGTAGGGGCTGTTGATTGGAGTACACTAAAACAAACCTGATCGCTCTAGGACATTCAGAAGCCAAGTTATAAGCCCACAAATGTGTAACTGGACTAGTTCTTTAAAGTGACACCAGGCCCGGTGACCTTTGGGACATGGTTTTACCTCCTATAGGAATGTGCGATCATCATGAAACGTTCAGATCACTTACAACTCAATAGATTCTACCTTCTTGTAACGTTTCAGCCTGATTGGACCTTGTTTTCACACAAATGGACCCAGAATGATGTGAAATTGTGCTTCGTGCAACATAATTCTGGGTGCCATTTACAAACCATAAGAGCTAATGACTCCATTCCTTTTTGTGGTTGTAGGGTCTGTTGATTGGAGTACACTAAAACAAACCTGATCTCTCTAGGACATTCAGAAGCCAAGTTATGAGCCCACAAATGTGTAACTGGACTACTTCTTTAAAGTGACACCAGGCCCGGTGACCTTTGGGACATGGTTTGACCCCCTATAGGAATGTGCGATCATCATGAAACGTTCAGATCACTTACAACTCAATAGATTCTACCTTCTTGTAACGTTTCAGCCTAATTGGACCTTGTTTTCACACAAATGAACCCAGAATGATGTGAAATTGTGCTTCGTGCAACATAATTCTGGGTGCCATTTACAAACCATAAATGCTAATGACTCCATTCCTTTTTGTGGTTTTAGGGGCTGTTGATTGGAGTACACTAAAACAAACCTAACCTCTCTAGGACATTCAGAAGCCAAGTTATAAGCCCACAAAGATGTAACTGGACTACTTCTTTAAAGTGACACCAGGCCCGGTGACCTTTGGGACATGGTTTTACCCCCTATAGGAATGTGTGATCATCTTGAAACGTTCAGATCACTTACAACTCAATAGATTCTACCTTCCTGTAACGTTTCAGCCTATTGGACCTTGTTTTCACACAAATGGACCCAGAATGATGTGAAAGTGTGCTTCGTGCAACATAATTCTGGGTGCCATTTACAAACCATAAGTGCTAATGACTCCATTCCTTTTTGTGGTTGTAGGGGCTGTTGATTGGAGTACACTAAAACAAACCTGATCTCTCTAGGACATTCAGAAGCCAAGTTATAAGCCCACAAATGTGTAACTGGACTACTTCTTTAAATTGACACCAGATCCGGTGACCTTTGGGACATGGTTTGACCCCCTTAGGAAAGTGCTATCATCATGAAACGTTCAGATCACTTACAACTCAATAGATTCTACCTTCCTATAACGTTTCAGCCTGATTGGACCTTGATTTCACACAAATGAACCCAGAATGATGTGAAATTGTGCTTCGTGCAACATAATTCTGGGTGCCATTTAAAAACCATAAGTGCTAATGACTCCATTCCTTTTTGTGGTTGTAGGGGCTGTTGATTGGAGTACACTAAAACAAACCTGATCGCTCTAGGACATTCAGAAGCCAAGTTATAAGCCCACAAATGTGTAACTGGACTAGTTCTTTAAAGTGACACCAGGCCCGGTGACCTTTGGGACATGGTTTTACCCCCTATAGGAATGTGCGATCATCATGAAACGTTCAGATCACTTACAACTCAATAGATTCTACCTTCTTGTAACGTTTCAGCCTGATTGGACCTTGTTTTCACACAAATGGACCCAGAATGATGTGAAATTGTGCTTCGTGCAACATAATTCTGGGTGCCATTTACAAACCATAAGAGCTAATGACTCCATTCCTTTTTGTGGTTGTAGGGTCTGTTGATTTGAGTACACTAAAACAAACCTGATCTCTCTAGGACATTCAGAAGCCAAGTTATGAGCCCACAAATGTGTAACTGGACTACTTCTTTAAAGTGACACCAGGCCCGGTGACCTTTGGGACATGGTTTGACCCCCTATAGGAATGTGCGATCATCATGAAACGTTCAGATCACTTACAACTCAATAGATTCTACCTTCTTGTAACGTTTCAGCCTAATTGGACCTTGTTTTCACACAAATGAACCCAGAATGATGTGAAATTGTGCTTCGTGCAACATAATTCTGGGTGCCATTTACAAACCATAAATGCTAATGACTCCATTCCTTTTTGTGGTTTTAGGGGCTGTTGATTGGAGTACACTAAAACAAACCTAACCTCTCTAGGACATTCAGAAGCCAAGTTATAAGCCCACAAAGATGTAACTGGACTACTTCTTTAAAGTGACACCAGGCCCGGTGACCTTTGGGACATGGTTTTACCCCCTATAGGAATGTGTGATCATCTTGAAACGTTCAGATCACTTACAACTCAATAGATTCTACCTTCCTGTAACGTTTCAGCCTATTGGACCTTGTTTTCACACAAATGGACCCAGAATGATGTGAAATTGTGCTTCGTGCAACATAATTCTGGGTGCCATTTACAAACCATAAGTGCTAATGACTCCATTCCTTTTTGTGGTTGTAGGGGCTGTTGATTGGAGTACACTAAAACAAACCTGACCTCTCTAGGACATTCAGAAGCCAAGTTATAAGCCCGCAAATGTGTAACTGGACTAGTTCTTTAAAGTGACACCAGGCCCGGTGACCTTTGGGACATGGTTTGACCCCCTATAGGAATGTGCGATCATCATGAAACGTTCAGATCACTTACAACTCAATAGATTCTACCTTCTTGTAACGTTTCAGCCTGATTGGACCTTGTTTTCACACAAATGGACCCAGAATGAAGTGAAATTGTGCTTCGTGCAACATAATTCTGGGTGCCATTTACAAACCATAAGTGCTAATGACTCCATTCCTTTTTGTGGTTGTAGGGGCTGTTGATTGGAGTACACTAAAACAAACCTGATCTCTCTAGGACATTCAGAAGCCAAGTTATAAGCCCACAAATGTGAAACTGGACTACTTCTTTAAATTGACACCAGATCCGGTGACCTTTGGGACATGGTTTGACCCCCTTAGGAAAGTGCTATCATCATGAAACGTTCAGATCACTTACAACTCAATATATTCTACCTTCCTGTAACGTTTCAGCCTGATTGGACCTTGTTTTCACACAAATGAACCCAGAATGATGTGAAATTGTGCTTTGTGCAACATAATTCTGGGTCCCATTTAAAAACCATGAGTGCTAATGACTCCATTCCTTTTTGTGGTTGTAGGGGCTGTTGATTGGAGTATACTAAAACAAACCTGATCTCTCTAGGACATTCAGAAGCCAAGTTATAAGCCCACAAATGTGTAACTGGACTACTTCTTTAAATTGACACCAGAACCGGTGACTTTTGGGACATGGTTTGACCCCCTTAGGAAAGTGCTATCATCATGAAACGTTCAGATCACTTACAAGTCAATAGATTCTACCTTCCTGTAACGTTTCAGCCTGATTGGACCTTGTTTTCACACAAATGAACCCAGAATGATGTGAAATTGTGCTTCGTGCAACATAATTCTGGGTGCCATTTACAAACCATAAGTGCTTATGACTCCATTCCTTTTTGTGGTTGTAGGGGCTGTTGATTGGAGTACACTAAAACAAACCTGACCTCTCTAGGACATTCAGAAGCCAAGTTATAAGCCCACAAAGGTGTAAGTGGACTTCTTCTTTAAAGTGACACCAGGCCCGGTGACCTTTGGGACATGGATTGACCCCCTATAGGAATGTGCGATCATCATGAAACGTTCAGATCACTTACAACTCAATAGATTCTACCTTCTTGTAACGTTTCAGCCTGATTGGACCTTGTTTTCACACAAATGAACCCAGAATGATGTGAAATTGTGCTTCGTGCAACAAAATTCTGGGTGCCATTTACAAACCATAAGTGCTAATGACTCCATTCCTTTTTGTGGTTGTAGGGGCTGTTGATTGGAGTACACTAAAACAAACCTAACCTCTCTAGGACATTCAGAAGCCAAGTTATAAGCCCACAAAGATGTAACTGGACTACTTCTTTAAAGTGACACCAGGCCCGGTGACCTTTGGGACATGGTTTTACCCACTATAGGAATGTGCGATCATCATGAAACGTTCAGATCACTTACAACTCAATAGATTCTACCTTCTTGTAACGTTTCAGCCTGATTGGACCTTGTTTTCACACAAATGGACCCAGAATGATGTGAAATTGTGCTTCGTGCAACATAATTCTGGGTGCCATTTACAAACCATAAGAGCTAATGACTCCATTCCTTTTTGTGGTTGTAGGGGCTGTTGATTGGAGTACACTAAAACAAACCTGATCTCTCTAGGACATTCAGAAGCCAAGTTATAAGCCCACAAATGTGTAACTGGACTACTTCTTTAAAGTGACACCAGGCCCGGTGACCTTTGGGACATGGTTTGACCCCCTATAGGAATGTGCGATCATAATGAAACGTTCAGATCACTTACAACTCAATAGATTCTACCTTCTTGTAGCGTTTCAGCCTGATTGGACCTTGTTTTCACACAAATGGACCCAGAATGATGTGAAATTGTGCTTCGTGCAACATAATTCTGGGTGCCATTTACAAACCATAAGTGCTAATGACTCCATTCCTTTTTGTGGTTGTAGGGGCTGTTGATTGGAGTACACTAAAACAAACCTGATCTCTCTAGGACATTCAGAAGCCAAGTTATAAGCCCACAAATGTGTAACTGGACTACTTCTTTAAATTGACACCAGAACCGGTGACCTTTGGGACATGGTTTGACCCCCTTAGGAAAGTGCTATCATCATGAAACGTTCAGATCACTTACAACTCAATAGATTCTACCTTCCTGTAACGTTTCAGCCTGATTGGACCTTGTTTTCACACAAATGAACCCAGAATGATGTGAAATTGTGCTTCGTGCAACATAATTCTGGGTGCCATTTACAAACCATAAGTGCTAATGACTCCATTCCTTTTTGTGGTTGTAGGGGCTGTTGATTGGAGTACACTAAAACAAACCTGACCTCTCTAGGACATTCAGAAGCCAAGTTATAAGGCCACAAAGGTGTAACTGGACTACTTCTTTAAAGTGACACCAGGCCCGGTGACCTTTGGGACATGGCTTGACCCCCTATAGGAATGTGCGATCATCATGAAACGTTCAGATCACTTACAACTCAATAGATTCTACCTTCTTGTAACGTTTCAGCCTGATTGGACCTTGTTTTCACACAAATGGACCCAGAATGATGTGAAATTGTGCTTCGTGCAACATAATTCTGGGTGCCATTTACAAACCATAAGTGCTAATGACTCCATTCCTTTTTGTGGTTGTAGAGGCTGTTGATTGGAGTACACTAAAACAAACCTGATCTCTCTAGGACATTCAGAAGCCAAGTTATAAGCCCACAAATGTGTAACTGGACTACTTCTTTAAATTGACACCAGATCCGGTGACCTTTGGGACATGGTTTGACCCCCTTAGGAAAGCGCTATCATCATTAAACGTTCAGATCACTTACAACTCAATAGATTCTACCTTCCTGTAACGTTTCAGCCTGATTGGACCTTGTTTTCACACAAATGAACCCAGAATGATGTGAAATAGTGCTTCATGCAACATAATTCTGGGTGCCATTTAAAAACCATAAGTGCTAATGACTCCATTCCTTTTTGTGGTTGTAGGGGCTGTTGATTGGAGTACACTAAAACAAACCTGATCGCTCTAGGACATTCAGAAGCCAAGTTATAAGCCCACAAATGTGTAACTGGACTACTTCTTTAAATTGACACCAGATCCGGTGACCTTTGGGACATGTTTTGACCCCCTTAGGAAAGCGCTATCATCATGAAACGTTCAGATCACTTACAACTCAATAGATTCTAGCTTCCAGTAACGTTTCAGCCTGATTGGACCTTGTTTTCACACAAATGAACCCAGAATGATGTGAAATTGTGCTTCGTGCAAAATAATTCTGGGTGCCATTTACAAACCATAAGTGCTAATGACTCCATTCCTTTTTGTGGTTGTAGGGGCTGTTGATTGGAGTACACTAAAACAAACCTAACCTCTCTAGGACATTCAGAAGCCAAGTAATAAGCCCACAAAGGTGTAACTGGACTACTTTAAAGTGACACTTGGCCCGGTGACATTTGGGACATGGTTTGACCCCCTATAGGAATGTGCGATCATCTTGAAACGTTCAGATCACTTACAACTCAATAGATTCTACCTTCTTGTAGCGTTTCAGCCGGATTGGACCTTGTTTTCACACAAATTGACCCAGAATGATGTGAAATTGTGCTTCGTGCAACATAATTCTGGGTGCCACTTACAAACTATAAGTGCTAATGACTCCATTCCTTGTTGTGGTTGTAGGGGCTGTTGATTGGAGAACATTAAAACAAACCTGATCTCTCTAGGACATTCAGAAGCCAAGTTATAAGCCCACAAATGTGTAACTGGACTACTTCTTTAAATTGACACCAGATCCGGTGACCTTTGGGACATGGTTTGACCCCCTTAGGAAAGTGCTATCATCATGAAACGTTCAGATCACTTACAACTCAATAGATTCTACCTTCCTGTAACGTTTCAGCCTGATTGGACCTTGTTTTCACACAAATGGACCCAGAATGATGTGAAATTGTGCTTCGTGCAACATAATTCTGGGTGCCATTTACAAACCATAAGTGCTAATGACTCCATTCCTTTTTGTGGTTGTAGAGGCTGTTGATTGGAGTACACTAAAACAAACCTAACCTCTCTAGGACATTCAGAAGCCAAGCTATAAGCCCACAAAGGTGTAACTGGACTACTTCTTTAAAGTGACACCAGGCCCGGTGACCTTTGGGACATGGTTTTACCCCCTATAGGAGTGTGCGATCATCATGAAACGTTCAGATCACTTACAACTCAATAGATTCTACCTTCTTGTAACGTTTCAGCCTGATTGGACCTTGTTTTCACACAAATGGACCCAGAATGATGTGAAATTGTGCTTCGTGCAACATAATTCTGGGTGCCATTTACAAACCATAAGAGCTAATGACTCCATTCCTTTTTGAGGTTGTAGGGGATGTTGATTGGAGTACACTAAAACAAACCTGATCTCTCTAGGACATTCAGAAGCCAAGTTATAAGCCCACAAATGTGTAACTGGACTACTTCTTTAAATTGACACCAGATCCGGTGACCTTTGGGACATGGTTTGACCCCCTTAGGAAAGTGCTATCATCATGAAACGTTCAGATCACTTACAACTCAATAGATTCTACCTTCCTGTAACGTTTCAGCCTGATTGGACCTTGTTTTCACACAAATGAACCCAGAATGATGTGAAATAGTGCTTCATGCAACATAATTCTGGGTGCCATTTAAAAACCATAAGTGCTAATGACTCCATTCCTTTTTGTGGTTGTAGGGGCTGTTGATTGGAGTACACTAAAACAAACCTGATCGCTCTAGGACATTCAGAAGCCAAGTTATAAGCCCACAAATGTGTAACTGGACTACTTCTTTAAAGTGACACCAGGCCCGGTGACCTTTGGGACATGGTTTGACCCCCTATAGGAATGTCCGATCATCATGAAACGTTCAGATCACTTACAGCTCAATAGATTCTACCTTCTTGTAACGTTTCAGCCTGATTGGACCTTGTTTTCACACAAATGAACCCAGAATGATGTGAAATTGTGCTTCGTGCAACATAATTCTGGGTGCCATTTACAAACCATAAGTGCTAATGACTCCATTCCTTTTTGTGGATGTAGGGGCTGTTGATTGGAGTAGACTAAAACAAACCTAACCTCTCTAGGACATTCAGAAGCCAAGTTATAAGCCCACAAAGATGTAACTGGACTACTTCTTTAAATTGACACCAGATCCGGTGACCTTTGGGGCATGTTTTGACCCCCTTAGGAAAGCGCTATCATCATGAAACGTTCAGATCACTTACAACTCAATAGATTCTAGCTTCCAGTAACGTTTCAGCCTGATTGGACCTTGTTTTTACACAAATGAACCCAGAATGATGTGAAATTGTGCTTCGTGCAAAATAATTCTGGGTGCCATTTACAAACCATAAGAGCTAATGACTCCATTCCTTTTTGAGGTTGTAGGGGATGTTGACTGGAGTACACTAAAACAAACCTGATCTCTCTAGGACATTCAGAAGCCAAGTTATAAGCCCACAAATGTGTAACTGGACTACTTCTTTAAATTGACACCAGATCCGGTGACCTTTGGGACATGGTTTGACCCCCTTAGGAAAGTGCTATCATCATGAAACGTTCAGATCACTTACAACTCAATAGATTCTACCTTCCTGTAACGTTTCAGCCTGATTGGACCTTGTTTTCACACAAATGAACCCAGAATGATGTGAAATAGTGCTTCATGCAACATAATTCTGGGTGCCATTTAAAAACCATAAGTGCTAATGACTCAATTCCTTTTTGTGGTTGTAGGGGCTGTTGATTGGAGTACACTAAAACAAACCTGATCGCTCTAGGACATTCAGAAGCCAAGTTATAAGCCCACAAATGTGTAACTGGACTACTTCTTTAAAGTGACACCAGGCCCGGTGACCTTTGGGACATGGTTTGACCCCCTATAGGAATGTCCGATCATCATGAAACGTTCAGATCACTTACAGCTCAATAGATTCTACCTTCTTGTAACGTTTCAGCCTGATTGGACCTTGTTTTCACACAAATGAACCCAGAATTATGTGAAATTGTGCTTCGTGCAACATAATTCTGGGTGCCATTTACAAATCATAAGTGCTAATGACTCCATTCCTTTTTGTGGATGTAGGGGCTGTTGATTGGAGTACACTAAAACAAACCTAACCTCTCTAGGACATTCAGAAGCCAAGTTATAAGCCCACAAAGATGTAACTGGACTACTTCTTTAAATTGACACCAGATCCGGTGACCTTTGGGACATGTTTTGACCCCCTTAGGAAAGCGCTATCATCATGAAACGTTCAGATCACTTACAACTCAATAGATTCTAGCTTCCAGTAACGTTTCAGCCTGATTGGACCTTGTTTTCACACAAACGAACCCAGAATGATGTGAAATTGTGCTTTGTGCAAAATAATTCTGGGTGCCATTTACAAACCATAAGTGCTAATGACTCCATTCCTTTTTGTGGTTGTAGAGGCTGTTGATTGGAGTACACTAAAACAAACCTGATCTCTCTAGGACATTCAGAAGCCAAGTTATAAGCCCACAAATGTGTAACTGGACTACTTCTTTAAATTGACACCAGATCCGGTGACCTTTGGGACATGGTTTGACCCCCTTAGGAAAGCGCTATCATCATTAAACGTTCAGATCACTTACAACTCAATAGATTCTACCTTCCTGTAACGTTTCAGCCTGATTGGACCTTGTTTTCACACAAATGAACCCAGAATGATGTGAAATAGTGCTTCATGCAACATAATTCTGGGTGCCATTTAAAAACCATAAGTGCTAATGACTCCATTCCTTTTTGTGGTTGTAGGGGCTGTTGATTGGAGTACACTAAAACAAACCTGATCGCTCTAGGACATTCAGAAGCCAAGTTATAAGCCCACAAATGTGTAACTGGACTACTTCTTTAAATTGACACCAGATCCGGTGACCTTTGGGACATGTTTTGACCCCCTTAGGAAAGCGCTATCATCATGAAACGTTCAGATCACTTACAACTCAATAGATTCTAGCTTCCAGTAACGTTTCAGCCTGATTGGACCTTGTTTTCACACAAATGAACCCAGAATAATGTGAAATTGTGCTTCGTGCAACATAATTCTGGGTGCCATTTACAAACCATAAGTGCTAATGACTCCATTCCTTTTTGTGGTTGTAGGGGCTGTTGATTGGAGTACACTAAAACAAACCTAACCTCTCTAGGACATTCAGAAGCCAAGTAATAAGCCCACAAAGGTGTAACTGGACTACTTCTTTAAAGTGACACTTGGCCCGGTGACATTTGGGACATGGTTTGACCCCCTATAGGAATGTGCGATCATCTTGAAACGTTCAGATCACTTACAACTCAATAGATTCTACCTTCTTGTAGCGTTTCAGCCGGATTGGACCTTGTTTTCACACAAATTGACCCAGAATGATGTGAAATTGTGCTTCGTGCAACATAATTCTGGGTGCCACTTACAAACTATAAGTGCTAATGACTCCATTCCTTGTTGTGGTTGTAGGGGCTGTTGATTGGAGAACATTATAACAAACCTGATCTCTCTAGGACATTCAGAAGCCAAGTTATAAGCCCACAAATGTGTAACTGGACTACTTCTTTAAATTGACACCAGATCCGGTGACCTTTGGGACATGGTTTGACCCCCTTAGGAAAGTGCTATCATCATGAAACGTTCAGATCACTTACAACTCAATAGATTCTACCTTCCTGTAACGTTTCAGCCTGATTGGACCTTGTTTTCACACAAATGGACCCAGAATGATGTGAAATTGTGCTTCGTGCAACATAATTCTGGGTGCCATTTACAAACCATAAGTGCTAATGACTCCATTCCTTTTTGTGGTTGTAGAGGCTGTTGATTGGAGTACACTAAAACAAACCTAACCTCTCTAGGACATTCAGAAGCCAAGCTATAAGCCCACAAATGTGTAACTGGACTACTTCTTTAAAGTGACACCAGGCCCGGTGACCTTTGGGACATGGTTTTACCCCCTATAGGAGTGTGCGATCATCATGAAACGTTCAGATCACTTACAACTCAATAGATTCTACCTTCTTGTAACGTTTCAGCCTGATTGGACCTTGTTTTCACACAAATGGACCCAGAATGATGTGAAATTGTGCTTCGTGCAACATAATTCTGGGTGCCATTTACAAACCATAAGAGCTAATGACTCCATTCCTTTTTGAGGTTGTAGGGGATGTTGATTGGAGTACACTAAAACAAACCTGATCTCTCTAGGACATTCAGAAGCCAAGTTATAAGCCCACAAATGTGTAACTGGACTACTTCTTTAAATTGACACCAGATCCGGTGACCTTTGGGACATGGTTTGACCCCCTTAGGAAAGTGCTATCATCATGAAACGTTCAGATCACTTACAACTCAATAGATTCTACCTTCCTGTAACGTTTCAGCCTGATTGGACCTTGTTTTCACACAAATGAACCCAGAATGATGTGAAATAGTGCTTCATGCAACATAATTCTGGGTGCCATTTAAAAACCATAAGTGCTAATGACTCCATTCCTTTTTGTGGTTGTAGGGGCTGTTGATTGGAGTACACTAAAACAAACCTGATCGCTCTAGGACATTCAGAAGCCAAGTTATAAGCCCACAAATGTGTAACTGGACTACTTCTTTAAAGTGACACCAGGCCCGGTGACCTTTGGGACATGGTTTGACCCCCTATAGGAATGTCCGATCAACATGAAACGTTCAGATCACTTACAGCTCAATAGATTCTACCTTCTTGTAACGTTTCAGCCTGATTGGACCTTGTTTTCACACAAATGAACCCAGAATGATGTGAAATTGTGCTTCGTGCAACATAATTCTGGGTGCCATTTACAAACCATAAGTGCTAAAGACTCCATTCCTTTTTGTGGATGTAGGGGCTGTTGATTGGAGTAGACTAAAACAAACCTAACCTCTCTAGGACATTCAGAAGCCAAGTTATAAGCCCACAAAGATGTAACTGGACTACTTCTTTAAATTGACACCAGATCCGGTGACCTTTGGGGCATGTTTTGACCCCCTTAGGAAAGCGCTATCATCATGAAACGTTCAGATCACTTACAACTCAATAGATTCTAGCTTCCAGTAACGTTTCAGCCTGATTGGACCTTGTTTTTACACAAATGAACCCAGAATGATGTGAAATTGTGCTTCGTGCAAAATAATTCTGGGTGCCATTTACAAACCATAAGAGCTAATGACTCCATTCCTTTTTGAGGTTGTAGGGGATGTTGACTGGAGTACACTAAAACAAACCTGATCTCTCTAGGACATTCAGAAGCCAAGTTATAAGCCCACAAATGTGTAACTGGACTACTTCTTTAAATTGACACCAGATCCGGTGACCTTTGGGACATGGTTTGACCCCCTTAGGAAAGTGCTATCATCATGAAACGTTCAGATCACTTACAACTCAATAGATTCTACCTTCCTGTAACGTTTCAGCCTGATTGGACCTTGTTTTCACACAAATGAACCCAGAATGATGTGAAATAGTGCTTCATGCGACATAATTCTGGGTGCCATTTAAAAACCATAAGTGCTAATGACTCAATTCCTTTTTGTGGTTGTAGGGGCTGTTGATTGGAGTACACTAAAACAAACCTGATCGCTCTAGGACATTCAGAAGCCAAGTTATAAGCCCACAAATGTGTAACTGGACTACTTCTTTAAAGTGACACCAGGCCCGGTGACCTTTGGGACATGGTTTGACCCCCTATAGGAATGTCCGATCATCATGAAACGTTCAGATCACTTACAGCTCAATAGATTCTACCTTCTTGTAACGTTTCAGCCTGATTGGACCTTGTTTTCACACAAATGAACCCAGAATTATGTGAAATTGTGCTTCGTGCAACATAATTCTGGGTGCCATTTACAAATCATAAGTGCTAATGACTCCATTCCTTTTTGTGGATGTAGGGGCTGTTGATTGGAGTACACTAAAACAAACCTAACCTCTCTAGGACATTCAGAAGCCAAGTTATAAGCCCACAAAGATGTAACTGGACTACTTCTTTAAATTGACACCAGATCCGGTGACCTTTGGGACATGTTTTGACCCCCTTAGGAAAGCGCTATCATCATGAAACGTTCAGATCACTTACAACTCAATAGATTCTAGCTTCCAGTAACGTTTCAGCCTGATTGGACCTTGTTTTCACACAAACGAACCCAGAATGATGTGAAATTGTGCTTTGTGCAAAATAATTCTGGGTGCCATTTACAAACCATAAGTGCTAATGACTCCATTCCTTTTTGTGGTTGTAGGGGCTGTTGATTGGAGTACACTAAAACAAACCAAACCTCTCTAGGACATTGAGAAGCCAAGTAATAAGCCCACAAATGTGTAACTGGACTACTTCTTTAAAGTGACACTTGGCCCGGTGACCTTTGGGACATGGTTTGACCCCCTATAGGAATGTGCGATCATCTTGAAACGTTCAGATCACTTACAACTCAATAGATTCTACCTTCTTGTAGCGTTTCAGCCGGATTGGACCTTGTTTTCACACAAATTGACCCAGAATGATGTGAAATTGTGCTTCGTGCAACATAATTCTGGGTGCCACTTACAAACTATAAGTGCTAATGACTCCATTCCTTTTTGTGGTTGTAGGGGCTGTTGATTGGAGAACATTAAAACAAACCTGATCTCTCTAGGACATTCAGAAGCCAAGTTATAAGCCCACAAATGTGTAACTGGACTACTTCTTTAAATTGACACCAGATCCGGTGACCTTTGGGACATGGTTTGACCCCCTTAGGAAAGTGCTATCATATTGAAACGTTCAGATCACTTACAACTCAATAGATTCTACCTTCCTGTAACGTTTCAGCCTGATTGGACCTTGTTTTCACACAAATGGACCCAGAATGATGTGAAATTGTGCTTCGTGCAACATAATTCTGGGTGCCATTTACAAACCATAAGTGCTAATGACTCCATTCCTTTTTGTGGTTGTAGGGGCTGTTGATTGGAGTACACTAAAACAAACCTAACCTCTCTAGGACATTCAGAAGCCAAGCTATAATCCCACAAAGGTGTAACTGGACTACTTCTTTAAAGTGACACCAGGCCCGGTGACCTTTGGGACATGGTTTTACCCCCTATAGGAATGTGCGATCATCTTGAAACGTTCAGATCACTTACAACTCAATAGATTCTACCTTCTTGTAGCGTTTCAGCCTGATTGGACCTTGTTTTCACACAAATGGACCCAGATTGATGTGAAATTGTGCTTCGTGCAAAATAATTCTGGGTGCCATTTACAAACCATAAGTGCTAATGACTCCATTCCTTTTTGTGGTTGTAGGGGCTGTTGATTGGAGTACACTAAAACAAACCTAACCACTCTAGGACATTCAGAAGCCAAGTTATAAGCCCACAAAGGTGTAACTGGACTACTTCTTTAAAGTGACACTTGGCCCGGTGACCTTTGGGACATGGTTTGACCCCCTATAGGAATGTGCGATCATCTTGAAACGTTCAGATCACTTACAACTCAATAGATTCTACCTTCTTGTAGCGTTTCAGCCGGATTGGACCTTGTTTTCACACAAATTGACCCAGAATGATGTGAAATTGTGCTTCGTGCAACATAATTCTGGGTGCCACTTACAAACTATAAGTGCTAATGACTCCATTCCTTTTTGTGGTTGTAGGGGCTGTTGATTGGAGAACATTAAAACAAACCTGATCTCTCTAGGACATTCAGAAGCCAAGTTATAAGCCCACAAATGTGTAACTGGACTACTTCTTTAAATTGACACCAGATCCGGTGACCATTGGGACATGGTTTGACCCCCTTAGGAAAGTGCTATCATCATGAAACGTTCAGATCACTTACAACTCAATAGATTCTACCTTCCTGTAACGTTTCAGCCTGATTGGACCTTGTTTTCACACAAATGGACCCAGAATGATGTGAAATTGTGCTTCGTGCAACATAATTCTGGGTGCCATTTACAAACCATAAGTACTAATGACTCCATTCCTTTTTGTGGTTGTAGGGGCTGTTGATTGGAGTACACTAAAACAAACCTAATCTCTCTAGGACATTCAGAAGCCAAGCTATAAGCCCACAAAGGTGTAACTGGACTACTTCTTTAAAGTGACACCAGGCCCGGTGACCTTTGGGACATGGTTTTACCCCCTATAGGAATGTGCGATCATCTTGCAACGTTCAGATCACTTACAACTCAATAGATTCTACCTTCTTGTAGCGTTTCAGCCTCATTGGACCTTGTTTTCACACAAATGGACCCAGAATGATGTGAAATTGTGCTTCGTGCAACATAATTCTGGGTGCCATTTACAAACCATAAGTGCTAATGACTCCATTCCTTTTTGTGGTTGTAGGGGCTGTTTATTGGAGTACACTAAAACAAACCTGATCTCTCTAGGACATTCAGAAGCCAAGTTATAAAACCACAAATGTGTAACTGGACTACTTCTTTAAATTGACACCAGATCCGGTGATCTTTGGGACATGGTGGTTTGACCCCCTTAGGAAAGTGCTATCATCATGAAACGTTCAGATCACTTACAACTCAGTAGATTCTACCTTCCTGTAACGTTTCAGCCTGATTGGACCTTGTTTTCACACAAATGAACCCAGAATGATGTGAAATTGTGCTTCGTGCAACATAATTCTGGGTGCCATTTAAAAACCATAAGTGCTAATGACTCCATTCCTTTTGTGGTTGTAGGGGCTGTTGATTGGAGTACACTAAAAATAACCTGACCTCTCTAGGACATTCAGAAGCCAAGTTATAAGCCCACAAATGTGTAACTGGACTACTTCTTTAAAGTGACACCAGATCCGGTGACCTTTGGGACATGGTTTGACCCCCTTAGGAAAGTGCGATCATCATGAAACGTTCAGATCACTTACAACTCAATAGATTCTACCTTCCTGTAACGTTTCAGCCTGATTGGACCTTGTTTTCACACAAATGAACCCAGAATGATGTGAAATTGTGCTTCGTGCAACATAATTCTGGGTGCCATTTACAAACCATAAATGCTAATGACTCCATTCCTTTTTGTGGTTGTAGGGGCTGTTGATTGGAGTACATTAAAACAAACCTGATCTCTCTAGGACATTCAGAAGCCAAGTTATAAGTCCACAAATGTGTAACTGGACTACTTCTTTAAATTGACACCAGATCCGGTGACCTTTGGGACATGGTTTGACCCCCTTAGGAAAGTGCGATCATCATGAAACGTTCAGATCACTTACAACTCAATAGATTCTACCTTCCTGTAATGTTTCAGCCTGATTGGACCTTGTTTTCACACAAATGGACCCAGAATGATGTGAAATTGTGCTTCGTGCAACATAATTCTGGGTGCCATTTACAAACCATAAGTGCTAATGACTCCATTCCTTTTTGTGGTTGTAGGGGCTGTTGATTGGAGTACACTAAAACAAACCTGACCTCTCTAGGACATTCAGAAGCCAAGTTATAAGCCCACAAATGTGTAACTGGACTACTTCTTTAAAGTGACACCAGGCCCGGTGACCTTTGGGACATGGTTTGACCCCCTATGGGAATGTGAGATCATCATGAAACGTTCCGATCACTTACAACTCAATAGATTCTACTTTCTTGTAACGTTTCAGCCTGATTGGACCTTGTTTTCACACAAATGGACCCAGAATGATGTGAAATTGTGCTTCGTGCAACATAATTCTGGGTGCCATTTACAAACCATAAGTGCTAATGACTCCATTCCTTTTGTGGTTGTAGGGGCTGTTGATTGGAGTACACTAAAACAAACCTGATCTCTCTAGGACATTCAGAAGCCAAGTCATAAGCCCACAAATGTGTAACTGGACTACTTTAAATTGACACCAGATCCGGTGACCTTTGGGACATGGTTTGATCCCCTTAGGAAAGTCCTATCATCATGAAACGTTCAGATCAGTTACAACTCAATAGATTCTACCTTCCTGTAACGTTTCAGCCTGATTGGACCTTGTTTTCACACAAATGAACCCAGAATGATGTGAAATTGTGCTTCGTGCAACATAATTCTGGGTGCCATTTAAAAACCATAAGTGCTAATGACTCCATTCCTTTTTGTAGTTGTAGGGACTGTTCATTGGAGTACACTAAAACAAACCTGATCTCTCTAGGACATTCAGAAGCCAAGTTATAAGCCCACAAATGTGTAACTGGACTACTTCTTTAAATTGACACCAGATCCGATGACCTTTGGGACATGGTTTGACCCCCTTAGGAAAGTGCTATCATCATGAAACGTTCAGATCACTTACAACTCAATAGATTCTACCTTCCTGTAACGTTTCAGCCTGATTGGACCTTGTTTTCACACAAATGGACCCAGAATGATGTGAAATTGTGCTTCGTGCAACATAATTCTGGGTGCCATTTACAAACCATAGGTGCTAATGACTCCATTCCTTTTTGTGGTTGTAGGGGCTGTTGATTGGAGTACACTAAAACAAACCTAACCTCTCTAGGACATTCAGAAGCCAAGTTATAAGCCCACAAATGTGTAACTGGACTACTTCTTTAAATTGACACCAGATCCGGTGATCTTTGGGACATGGTTTGACCCCCTTGGGAAAGTGCTATCATCATGAAACGTTCAGATCACTTACAACTCAGTAGATTCTACCTTCATGTAACGTTTCAGCCTGAGTGGACCTTGTTTTCACACAAATGAACCCAGAATGATGTGAAATTGTGCTTCGTGCAACATAATTCTGGGTGCCATTTAAAAACCATAAGTGCTAATTACTCCATTCCTTTTTGAGGTTGTAGGGGCTGTTGATTGGAGTTCACTAAAACAAACCTGATCTCTCTAGGACATTCAGAAGCCAAGTTATAATCCATCAAAGGTGTAACTGGACTACTTCTTAAAATTGACACCAGATCCGGTGACCTTTGGGACATGGTTTGACCCCCTTAGGAAAGTGCTATCACCATGAAACGTTCAGATCACCCAGAATGGCACCCAGAATTATTTTGCACGAAGCACAATTTCACATCATTCTGGGTTCATTTGTGTGAAAACAAGGTCCAATCAGGCTGAAACGTTACAGGAAGGTAGAATCTACTGAGTTGTAAGTGATCTGAACCTTTCATGATGATAGCACTTTCCTAAGGGGGTCAAACCATGTCCCAAAGGTCACCGGGCCTGGTGTCACTTTAAAGAAGTAGTCCAGTTACACCTTTGAGGGCTTATAACTTGGCTTCTGAATGTCCTAGAGAGATCAGGTTTGTTTTAGTGTACTCCAATCAACAGCCCCTACAACCTCAAAAAGGAATGGAGTCATTAGCACTTATGGTTTTTAAATGGCACCCAGAATTATGTTGCACGAAGCACAATTTCACATCATTTTGGGTTCATTTGTGTGAAAACAAGGTCCACTCAGGCTGAAACGTTACAGGAAGGTAGAATCTATTGAGTTGTAAGTGATCTGAACGTTTCATGATGATAGCACTTTCCTAAGGGGGTCAAACCATGTCCCAAAGGTCACCGGATCTGGTGTCAATTTAAAGAAGTAGTCCAGTTACACATTTGTGGGCTTATAACTTGGCTTCTGAATGTCCTAGAGAGGTTATGTTTGTTTTAGTGTACTCCAATCAACAGCCCCTACAACAACAAAACGGAATGGAGTCATTAGCACTTATGGTTTGTAAATGGCACCCAGAATTATCTTGCACGAAGCACAATTTCACATCATTCTGGGTTCATTTGTGTGAAAACAAGGTCCAATCAGGCTGAAACGTTACAGGAAGGTAGAATCTATTGAGTTGTAAGTGATCTGAACGTTTCATGATGATAGCACTTTCCTAAGGGGGTCAAACCATGTCCCAAAGGTCACCGGATCTGGTGTCACTTTAAAGAAGTAGTCCAGTTACACATTTGTGGGCTTATAACTTGGCTTCTGAATGTCCTAGAGAGGTCAGGTTTGTTTTAGTGTACTCCAATCAACAGCCCCTACAACCACAAAAAGGAATGGAGTCATTAGCACTTATGGTTTGTAAATGGCACCCAGAATTATGTTGCACGAAGCACAATTTCACATCATTCTGGGTTCATTTGTGTGAAAACAAGGTCCAATCAGGCTGAAACGTTACAGGAAGGTAGAATCTATTGAGTTGTAAGTGATCTCAACGTTTCATGATGATAGCCCTTTCCTAAGGGGGTCAAACCATGTCCCAAAGGTCACAGGATCTGGTGTCACTTTAAAGAAGTAGTCCAGTTACACATTTGTGGGCTTATAACTTGGCTTCTGAATGTCCTAGAGAGGTCAGGTTTGTTTTAGTGTACTCCAATAAACTGCCCCTACAACCACAAAAAGGAATGGAGTCATTAGCACTTATGGTTTGTAAATGGCACCCAGAATTATGTTGCACGAAGCACAATTTCACATCATTCTGGGTCCATTTGTGTGAAAACAAGGTCCAATCAGGCTGAAACGTTACAAGAAGGTAGAATCTATTGAGATGTAAGTGATCTGAACGTTTCATGATGATCGCACATTCCTATAGGGGGTCAAACCATGTCCCAAAGGTCACTGGACCTGGTGTCACTTTAAAGAAGTAGTCCAGTTACACCTTTGTGGGCTTATAACTTGGCTTCTGAATGTCCTAGAGAGGTCAGGTTTGTTTTAGTGTACTCCAATCAACAGCCCCTACAACCACAAAAAGGAATGGAGTCATTAGCACTTATGGTTTGTAAATGGCACCCAGAATTATGTTGCACGAAGCTCTATTTCACATCATTCTGGGTCCATTTGTGTGAAAACAAGGTCCAATCAGGCTGAAACGTTACAGGAAGGTAGAATCTATTGAGTTGTAAGTGATCTGAACATTTCATGATGATAGCACTTTCCTAAGGGGGTCAAACCATGTCCCAAAGGTCACCGGATCTGGTGTCAATTTAAAGAAGTAGTCCAGTTACACATCTCTGGGCTTATAACTTGGCTTCTGAATGTCCTAGAGAGATCAGGTTTATTTTAGTGTACTCCAATCAACAATCCCTACAACCACAAAAAGGAATGGAGTCATTAGAACTTATGGTTTTTAAATGGCACCCAGAATTATGTTGCACGAAGCACAAGTTCACTTCATTCTGGGTCCATTTGTGTGAAAACAAGGTCCAATCAGGCTGAAACGTTACAAGAAGGTAGAATGTATTGAGTTGTAAGTGATCTGAACGTTTCATGATGATCGCACATTCCTATAGGGGGTCAAACCATGTCCCAAAGGTCACCGGATCTGGTGTCACTTTAAAGAAGTAGTCCAGTTACACATTTGTGGGCTTATAACTTGGCTTCTGAATATCCGAGAGAGGTCAGGTTTGTTTTAGAGTACTCCAGTTAACAGCCCCCATTACCCCAAAGAGGAATGGAGTCATTAGCACTTATGGTTTTTAAATGGCACCCAGAATTATGTTGCACGAAGCACACTTTCACATCATTCTGGGTTCATTTGTGTGAAAACAAGGTCCAATCAGGCTGAAACGTTACAGGAAGTTAGAATCTATTGAGTTGTAAGTGATCTGAACGTTTCATGATGATAGCACTTTCCTAAGGGGGTCAAACCATGTCCCAAAGGTCACCGGATCTGGTGTCAATTTAAAGAAGTAGTCCAGTTACACATTTGTGGGCTTATAACGTGGCTTCTGAATGTCCTAGAGAGATCAGGTTTGTTTTAGTATACTCCAATCAACAGCCCCTACAAGCACAAAAAGGAATGGAGTCATTAGCACTTATGGTTTTTAAATGGCACCCAGAATTATGTTGCACGAAGCACAATTTCACATGATTCTGGGTCCATTTGTGTGAAAACAAGGTCCAATCAGGCTGAAACGTTACAGGAAGGTAGAATCTATTGAGTTGTAAGTGATCTGAACGTTTCATGATGATAGCACTTTCCTAAGGGGGTCAAACCATGTCCCAAAGGTCACCGGATCTGGTGTCAATTTAAAGAAGTAGTCCAGTGACACATTTGTGGGCTTATAACTTGGCTTCTGAATGTCCTAGAGAGATCAGGTTTATTTTAGTGTACTCCAATCAACAGCCCCTACAACCACAAAAAGGAATGGAGTCATTAGCACTTATGGTTTGTAAATGGCACCCAGAATTATGTTGCACGAAGCACTATTTCACATCATTCTGGGTCCATTTGTGTGAAAACAAGGTCCAATCAGGCTGAAACGTTACAGGAAGGTAGAATCTATTGAGTTGTAAGTGATCTGAACGTTTCATGATCATAGCACTTTCCTAAGGGGGTCAAACCATGTCCCAAAGGTCACCGGATCTGGTGTCAAATTAAAGAAGTAGTCCAGTTACACATGTGTGGGCTTATAACTTGGCTTCTGAATGTCCTAGAGAGATCAAGTTTATTTTAGTGTACTCCAATCAACAGCCCCTACAACCACAAAAAGGAATGGAGTCATTAGCACTTATGGTTTGTAAATGGCACCCAGAATTATGTTGCACGAAGCTCTATTTCACATCATTCTGGGTCCATTTGTGTGAAAACAAGGTCCAATCAGGCTGAAACGTTACAGGAAGGTAGAATCTATTGAGTTGTAAGTGATCTGAACATTTCATGATGATAGCACTTTCCTAAGGGGGTCAAACCATGTCCCAAAGGTCACCGGATCTGGTGTCAATTTAAAGAAGTAGTCCAGTTACACATCTCTGGGCTTATAACTTGGCTTCTGAATGTCCTAGAGAGATCAGGTTTATTTTAGTGTACTCCAATCAACAGCCCCTACAACCACAAAAAGGAATGGAGTCATTAGAACTTATGGTTTTTAAATGGTACCCAGAATTATGTTGCACGAAGCTCAATTTCACATCATTTGGGTTCATTTGTGTGAAAACAAGGTCCAATCAGGCTGAAACGTTACAGGAAGGTAGAATCTATTGAGTTGTAATTGATCTGAACGTTTAATGATGATAGCACTTTCCTAAGGGGGTCAAACCATGTCCCAAAGGTCACCGGATCTGGTGTCACTTTAAAGAAGTAGTCCAGTTACACATTTGTGGGCTTATAACTTGGCTTCTGAATGTCCTAGAGAGGTCATGGTTGTTTTAGTGTACTCCAATCAACAGCCCCTACAACCACAAAAAGGAATGGAGTCATTAGCACTTATGGTTTTTAAATGGCACCCAGAATTATGTTGCACGAAGCACAATTTCACATCATTCTGGGTTCATTTGTGTGAAAACAAGGTCCAATCAGGCTGAAACGTTACAGGAAGGTAGAATCTACTGAGTTGTAAGTGATCTGAACGTTTCATGATGATAGCACTTTCCTAAGGGGGTCAAACCATGTCCCAAAGATCACCGGATCTGGTGTCAATTTAAAGAAGTAGTCCAGTTACACATTTGTGGGCTTATAACTTGGCTTCTGAATGTCCTAGAGAGATCAGGTTTGTTTTAGTGTACTCCAATCAACAGCCCCTACAACCACAAAAAGGAATGGAGTCATTAGCACTTATGGTTTGTAAATGGCACCCAGAATTATGTTGCACGAAGCACAATTTCACATCATTCTGGGTCCATTTGTTTGAAAACAAGGTCCAATCAGGCTGAAACCCTACAAGAAGGTAGAATCTATTGAGTTGTAAGTGATCTGAACATTTCAAGATGATCGCACATTCCTATAGGGGGTAAAACCATGTCCCAAAGGTCACCGGGCCTGGTGTCACTTTAAAGAAGTAGTCCAGTTACACCTTTGTGGGCTTATAACTTGGCTTCTGAATGTCCTAGATAGGTTAGGTTTGTTTTAGTGTACTCCAATCAACAGCCCCTACAACCACAAAAAGGAATGGAGTCATTAGCACTTATGGTTTGTAAATGGCACCCAGAATTATGTTGCACGAAGCACAATTTCACATCATTCTGGGTTCATTTGTGTGAAAACAAGGTCCAATCAGGCTGAAACGTTACAGGAAGGTACAATCTATTGAGTTGTAACTGATCTGAACGTTTCATGATGATAGCACTTTCCTAAGGGGGTCAAACCATGTCCCAAAGGTCACTGGATCTGGTGTCAATTTAAAGAAGTAGTCCAGTTACACATTTGTGGGCTTATAACTTGGCTTCTGAATGTCCTAAATAGATCAGGTTTGTTTTAATGTACTCCAATCAACAGCCCCTACAACCCCAAAAAGGAATGGAGTCATTAGCACTTATGGTTTGTAAGTGGCACCCAGAATTATGTTGCACGAAGCACAATTTCACATCATTCTGGGTCCATTTGTGTGAAAACAAGGTCCAATCCGGCTGAAACGCTACAAGAAGGTAGAATCTATTGAGTTGTAAGTGATCTGAACGTTTCAAGATGATCGCACATTCCTATAGGGGGTCAAACCATGTCCCAAAGGTCACCGGGCCAAGTGTCACTTTAAATAAGTAGTCCAGTTACACCTTTGTGGGCTTATAACTTGGCTTCTGAATGTCCTAGAGAGATCAGGTTTGTTTTGATGTACTCGAATCAACAGCCCCTACAACCACAAAAAGGAATGGAGTCATTAGCATTTATGGTTTGTAAATGGCACCCAGAATTATGTTGCACGAAGCACAATTTCACATCATTCTGGGTTCATTTGTGTGAAAACAAGGTCCAATCCGGCTGAAACGTTACAGGAAGGTAGAATCTATTGAGTTGTAAGTGATCTGAACGTTTCATGATGATAGCACTTTCCTAAGGGGGTCAAACCATGTCCCAAAGGTCACCGGATCTGGTGTCAATTTAAAGAAGTAGTCCAGTTACACATTTGTGGGCTTATAACTTGGCTCCTGAATGTCCTAGAGCGATCAGGTTTGCTTTAGTGTACTCCAATCAACAGCCCCTACAACCACAAAAAGGAATGGAGACATTAGCACTTATGGTTTTTAAATGGCACCCAGAATTATGTTGCACGAAGCACAATTTCACATCATTCTGGGTTCATTTGTGTGAAAACAAGGTCCAATCAGGCTGAAACAATACAGGAAGGTAGAATCTATTGAGTTGTAAGTGATCTGAACGTTTCATGATGATCGCACTTTCCTAAGGGGGTCAAACCATGTCCCAAAGGTCACCGGATCTGGTGTCACTTTAAAGAAGTAGTCCAGTTACACATTTGTGGGCTTATAACTTGGCTTCTGAATGTCCTAGAGAGGTCATGGTTGTTTTAGTGTACTCCAATCAACAGCCCCTACAACCACAAAAAGGAATGGAGTCATTAGCACTTATGGTTTTTAAATGGCACCCAGAATTATGTTGCACGAAGCACAATTTCACATCATTCTGGGTTCATTTGTGTGAAAACAAGGTCCAATCAGGCTGAAACGTTACAGGAAGGTAGAATCTACTGAGTTGTAAGTGATCTGAACGTTTCATGATGATAGCACTTTCCTAAGGGGGTCAAACCATGTCCCAAAGATCACCGGATCTGGTGTCAATTTAAAGAAGTAGTCCAGTTACACATTTGTGGGCTTATAACTTGGCTTCTGAATGTCCTAGAGAGATCAGGTTTGTTTTAGTGTACTCCAATCAACAGCCCCTACAACCACAAAAAGGAATGGAGTCATTAGCACTTATGGTTTGTAAATGGCACCCAGAATTATGTTGCACGAAGCACAATTTCACATCATTCTGGGTCCATTTGTGTGAAAACAAGGTCCAATCAGGCTGAAACGCTACAAGAAGGTAGAATCTATTGAGTTGTAAGTGATCTGAACATTATCAAGATGATCGCACATTCCTATAGGGGGTAAAACCATGTCCCAAAGGTCACCGGGCCTGGTGTCACTTTAAAGAAGTAGTCCAGTTACACCTTTGTGGGCTTATAACTTGGCTTCTGAATGTCCTAGAGAGATCAGGTTTGTTTTAATGTACTCCAATCAACAGCCCCTACAACCACAAAAAGGAATGGAGTCATTAGCATTTATGGTTTGTAAATGGCACCCAGAATTATGTTGCACGAAGCACAATTTCACATCATTCTGGGTTCATTTGTGTGAAAACAAGGTCCAATCAGGCTGAAACGTTACAGGAAGGTACAATCTATTGAGTTGTAACTGATCTGAACGTTTCATGATGATAGCACTTTCCTAAGGGGGTCAAACCATGTCCCAAAGGTCACTGGATCTGGTGTCAATTTAAAGAAGTAGTCCAGTTACACATTTGTGGGCTTATAACTTGGCTTCTGAATGTCCTAGAGAGATCAGGTTTGTTTTAATGTACTCCAATCAACAGCCCCTACAACCCCAAAAAGGAATGGAGTCATTAGCACTTATGGTTTGTAAGTGGCACCCAGAATTATGTTGCACGAAGCACAATTTCACATCATTCTGGGTCCATTTGTGTGAAAACAAGGTCCAATCCGGCTGAAAAGCTACAAGAAGGTAGAATCTATTGAGTTGTAAGTGATCTGAACGTTTCAAGATGATCGCACATTCCTATAGGGGGTCAAACCATGTCCCAAAGGTCACCGGGCCAAGTGTCACTTTAAATAAGTAGTCCAGTTACACCTTTGTGGGCTTATAACTTGGCTTCTGAATGTCCTAGAGAGATCAGGTTTGTTTTAATGTACTCGAATCAACAGCCCCTACAACCACAAAAAGGAATGGAGTCATTAGCATTTATGGTTTGTAAATGGCACCCAGAATTATGTTGCACGAAGCACAATTTCACATCATTCTGGGTTCATTTGTGTGAAAACAAGGTCCAATCCGGCTGAAACGTTACAGGAAGGTAGAATCTATTGAGTTGTAAGTGATCTGAACGTTTCATGATGATAGCACTTTCCTAAGGGGGTCAAACCATGTCCCAAAGGTCACCGGATCTGGTGTCAATTTAAAGAAGTAGTCCAGTTACACATTTGTGGGCTTATAACTTGGCTTCTGAATGTCCTAGAGCGATCAGGTTTGCTTTAGTGTACTCCAATCAACAGCCCCTACAACCACAAAAAGGAATGGAGACATTAGCACTTATGGTTTTTAAATGGCACCCAGAATTATGTTGCACAAAGCACAATTTCACATCATTCTGGGTTCATTTGTGTGAAAACAAGGTCCAATCAGGCTGAAACAATACAGGAAGGTAGAATCTATTGAGTTGTAAGTGATCTGAACGTTTCATGATGATCGCACTTTCCTAAGGGGGTCAAACCATGTCCCAAAGGTCACCGGATCTGGTGTCACTTTAAAGAAGTAGTCCAGTTACACATTTGTGGGCTTATAACTTGGCTTCTGAATGTCCTAGAGAGGTCATGGTTGTTTTAGTGTACTCCAATCAACAGCCCCTACAACCACAAAAAGGAATGGAGTCATTAGCACTTATGGTTTTTAAATGGCACCCAGAATTATGTTGCACGAAGCACAATTTCACATCATTCTGGGTTCATTTGTGTGAAAACAAGGTCCAATCAGGCTGAAACGTTACAGGAAGGTAGAATCTACTGAGTTGTAAGTGATCTGAACGTTTCATGATGATAGCACTTTCCTAAGGGGGTCAAACCATGTCCCAAAGATCACCGGATCTGGTGTCAATTTAAAGAAGTAGTCCAGTTACACATTTGTGGGCTTATAACTTGGCTTCTGAATGTCCTAGAGAGATCAGGTTTGTTTTAGTGTACTCCAATCAACAGCCCCTACAACCACAAAAAGGAATGGAGTCATTAGCACTTATGGTTTGTAAATGGCACCCAGAATTATGTTGCACGAAGCACAATTTCACATCATTCTGGGTCCATTTGTGTGAAAACAAGGTCCAATCAGGCTGAAACGCTACAAGAAGGTAGAATCTATTGAGTTGTAAGTGATCTGAACATTTCAAGATGATCGCACATTCCTATAGGGGGTAAAACCATGTCCCAAAGGTCACCGGGCCTGGTGTCACTTTAAAGAAGTAGTCCAGTTACACCTTTGTGGGCTTATAACTTGGCTTCTGAATGTCCTAGAGAGATCAGGTTTGTTTTAATGTACTCCAATCAACAGCCCCTACAACCACAAAAAGGAATGGAGTCATTAGCATTTATGGTTTGTAAATGGCACCCAGAATTATGTTGCACGAAGCACAATTTCACATCATTCTGGGTTCATTTGTGTGAAAACAAGGTCCAATCCGGCTGAAACGTTACAGGAAGGTAGAATCTATTGAGTTGTAAGTGATCTGAACGTTTCATGATGATAGCACTTTCCTAAGGGGGTCAAACCATGTCCCAAAGGTCACCGGATCTGGTGTCAATTTAAAGAAGTAGTCCAGTTACACATTTGTGGGCTTATAACTTGGCTTCTGAATGTCCTAGAGCGATCAGGTTTGCTTTAGTGTACTCCAATCAACAGCCCCTACAACCACAAAAAGGAATGGAGACATTAGCACTTATGGTTTTTAAATGGCACCCAGAATTATGTTGCACGAAGCACAATTTCACATCATTCTGGGTTCATTTGTGTGAAAACAAGGTCCAATCAGGCTGAAACAATACAGGAAGGTAGAATCTATTGAGTTGTAAGTGATCTGAACTTTTCATGATGATTGCACTTTCCTAAGGGGGTCAAACCATGTCCCAAAGGTCACCGGATCTGGTGTCACTTTAAAGAAGTAGTCCAGTTACACATTTGTGGGCTTATAACTTGGCTTCTGAATGTCCTAGAGAGGTCATGGTTGTTTTAGTGTACTCCAATCAACAGCCCCTACAACCACAAAAAGGAATGGAGTCATTAGCACTTATGGTTTTTAAATGGCACCCAGAATTATGTTGCACGAAGCACAATTTCAAATCATTCTGGGTTCATTTGTGTGAAAACAAGGTCCAATCAGGCTGAAACGTTACAGGAAGGTAGAATCTACTGAGTTGTAAGTGATCTGAACGTTTCATGATGATAGCACTTTCCTAAGGGGGTCAAACCATGTCCCAAAGATCACCGGATCTGGTGTCAATTTAAAGAAGTAGTCCAGTTACACATTTGTGGGCTTATAACTTGGCTTCTGAATGTCCTAGAGAGATCAGGTTTGTTTTAGTGTACTCCAATCAACAGCCCCTACAACCACAAAAAGGAATGGAGTCATTAGCACTTATGGTTTGTAAATGGCACCCAGAATTATGTTGCACGAAGCACAATTTCACATCATTCTGGGTCCATTTGTGTGAAAACAAGGTCCAATCAGGCTGAAACGCTACAAGAAGGTAGAATCAATTGAGTTGTAAGTGATCTGAACATTTCAAGATGATCGCACATTCCTATAGGGGGTAAAACCATGTCCCAAAGGTCACCGGGCCTGGTGTCACTTTAAAGAAGTAGTCCAGTTACACCTTTGTGGGCTTATAACTTGGCTTCTGAATGTCCTAGAGAGGTTAGGTTTGTTTTAGTGTACTCCAATCAACAGCCCCTACAACCACAAAAAGGAATGGAGTCATTAGCACTTATGGTTTGTAAATGGCACCCAGAATTATGTTGCACGAAGCACAATTTCACATCATTCTGGGTCCATTTGTGTGAAAACAAGGTCCAATCAGGCTGAAACGTTACAGGAAGGTAGAATCTATTGAGTTGTAAGTGATCTGAACGTTTCATGATGATAGCACTTTCCTAAGGGGGTCAAACCATGTCCCAAAGGTCACCGGATCTGGTGTCAATTTAAAGAAGTAGTCCAGTTACACATTTGTGGGCTTATAACTTGGCTTCTGAATGTCCTAGAGAGATCAGGTTTATTTTAGTGTACTCCAAACAACAGTCCCTACAACTACAAAAAGGAATGGAGTCATTAGCACTTATGGTTTTTAAATGGCACCCAGAATTATGTTGCACGAAGCACAATTTCACATCATTCTGGGTTCATTTGTGTGAAAACAAGGTCCAATCAGGCTGAAACGTTACAGGAAGGTACAATCTATTGAGTTGTAACTGATCTGAACGTTTCATGATGATAGCACTTTCCTAAGGGGGTCAAACCATGTCCCAAAGGTCACTGGATCTGGTGTCAATTTAAAGAAGTAGTCCAGTTACACATTTGTGGGCTTATAACTTGGCTTCTGAATGTCCTAGAGAGATCAGGTTTGTTTTAATGTACTCCAATCAACAGCCCCTACAACCCCAAAAAGGAATGGAGTCATTAGCACTTATGGTTTGTAAGTGGCACCCAGAATTATGTTGCACGAAGCACAATTTCACATCATTCTGGGTCCATTTGTGTGAAAACAAGGTCCAATCCGGCTGAAACGCTACAAGGAGGTAGAATCTATTGAGTTGTAAGTGATCTGAACGTTTCAAGATGATCGCACATTCCTATAGGGGGTCAAACCATGTCCCAAAGGTCATCGGGCCAAGTGTCACTTTAAATAAGTAGTCCAGTTACACCTTTGTGGGCTTATAACTTGGCTTCTGAATGTCCTAGAGAGATCAGGTTTGTTTTAATGTACTCGAATCAACAGCCCCTACAACCACAAAAAGGAATGGAGTCATTAGCATTTATGGTTTGTAAATGGCACCCAGAATTATGTTGCACGAAGCACAATTTCACATCATTCTGGGTTCATTTGTGTGAAAACAAGGTCCAATCCGGCTGAAACGTTACAGGAAGGTAGAATCTATTGAGTTGTAAGTGATCTGAACGTTTCATGATGATAGCACTTTCCTAAGGGGGTCAAACCATGTCCCAAAGGTCACCGGATCTGGTGTCAATTTAAAGAAGTAGTCCAGTTACACATTTGTGGGCTTATAACTTGGCTTCTGAATGTCCTAGAGCGATCAGGTTTGCTTTAGTGTACTCCAATCAACAGCCCCTACAACCACAAAAAGGAATGGAGACATTAGCACTTATGGTTTTTAAATGGCACCCAGAATTATGTTGCACGAAGCACAATTTCACATCATTCTGGGTTCATTTGTGTGAAAACAAGGTCCAATCAGGCTGAAACAATACAGAAAGGTAGAATCTATTGAGTTGTAAGTGATCTGAACGTTTCATGATGATCGCACTTTCCTAAGGGGGTCAAACCATGTCCCAAAGGTCACCGGATCTGGTGTCACTTTAAAGAAGTAGTCCAGTTACACATTTGTGGGCTTATAACTTGGCTTCTGAATGTCCTAGAGAGGTCATGGTTGTTTTAGTGTACTCCAATCAACAGCCCCTACAACCACAAAAAGGAATGGAGTCATTAGCACTTATGGTTTTTAAATGGCACCCAGAATTATGTTGCACGAAGCACAATTTCACATCATTCTCGGTTCATTTGTGTGAAAACAAGGTCCAATCAGGCTGAAACGTTACAGGAAGGTAGAATCTACTGAGTTGTAAGTGATCTGAACGTTTCATGATGATAGCACTTTCCTAAGGGGGTCAAACCATGTCCCAAAGATCACCGGTTCTGGTGTCAATTTAAAGAAGTAGTCCAGTTACACATTTGTGGGCTTATAACTTGGCTTCTGAATGTCCTAGAGAGATCAGGTTTGTTTTAGTGTACTCCAATCAACAGCCCCTACAACGACAAAAAGGAATGGAGTCATTAGCACTTATGGTTTGTAAATGGCACCCAGAATTATGTTGCACGAAGCACAATTTCACATCATTCTGGGTCCATTTGTGTGAAAACAAGGTCCAATCAGGCTGAAACGTTACAGGAAGGTAGAATATATTGAGTTGTAAGTGATCTGAACGTTTCATGATGATAGCACTTTCCTAAGGGGGTCAAACCATGTCCCAAAGGTCACCGGATCTGGTGTCAATTTAAAGTAGTCCAGTTACACATTTGTAGGCTTATAACTTGGCTTCTGAATGTCCTAGAGAGATCAGGTTTGTTTTAGTATACTCCAATCAACAGCCCCTACAACCACAATAAGGAATGGAGTCATTAGCACTTATGGTTTTTAAATGGCACCCAGAATTATGTTGCACAAAGCACAATTTCACTTCATTCTGGGTTCATTTGTGTGAAAACAAGGTACAATCAGGCTGAAACATTACAGGAAGGTAGAATCTATTGAATTGTAAGTGATCTGAACGTTTCATGATGATAGCACTTTCCTAAGGGGGTCAAACCATGTCCCAAAGGTCACCGGGCCTGGTGTCACTTTAAAGAAGTAGTCCAGTTACACCTTTGTGGGCTTATAACTTGGCTTCTGAATATCCTAGAGAGGTCAGGTTTGTTTTAGAGTACTCCAATTAGCAGCCGCCATTACCACTAAAAGGAATGAAGTCATTAGCATTTATGGTTTGTAAATGGCACTCAGAATTATGTTGCACGAAGCACAATTTCACATCATTCTGGGTTCATTTGTGTGAAAACAAGGTCCAATCAGGCTGAAACGTTACAGGAAGGTAGAATCTATTGAGTTGTAAGTGATCTGAACGTTTCATGATGATCTCACATTCCCATAGGGGGTCAAACCATGTCCCAAAGGTCACCGGGCCTGGTGTCACTTTAAAGAAGTAGTCCAGTTACACCTTTGTGGTCTTATAACTTGGCTTCTGAATGTCCTAGAGAGGTCAGGTTTGTTTTAGTGTACTCCAATCAACAGCCCCTACAACCACAAAAAGTAATGGAGTCATTAGCACTTATGGTTTGTAAATGGCACCCAGAATTATGTTGCACGAAGCACTATTTCACATCATTCTGGGTCCATTTGTGTGAAAACAAGGTCAATTCAGGCTGAAACGTTACAGGAAGTTAGAATCTATTGAGTTGTAAGTGATCTGAACGTTTCGTGATGATAGCACTTTCCTAAGGGGGTCAAACCATGTCCCAAAGGTCACCGGATCTGGTGTCAATTTAAAGAAGTAGTCCAGTTACACCTTTGTGGGCTTATAACTTGGCTTCTGAATGTCCTAGAGAGGTTAGGTTTGTTTTAGTGTACTCCAATCAACAGCCCCTACAACCACAAAAAGGAATGGAGTCATTAGCACTTATGGTTTGTAAATGGCACCCAGAATTATGTTGCACGAAGCACAATTTCACATCATTCTGGGTCCATTTGTGTGAAAACAAGGTCCAATCAGGCTGAAACATTACAAGAAGGTAGAATCTATTGAGTTGTAAGTGATCTGAACGTTTCATGATGATCTCACATTCCCATAGGGGGTCAAACCATGTCCCAAAGGTCACCGGGCCTGGTGTCACTTTAAAGAAGTAGTCCAGTTACACCTTTGTGGGCTTATAACTTGGCTTCTGAATGTCCTAGAGAGATCAGGTTTGTTTTAATGTACTCCAATCAACAGCCCCTACAACCACAAAAATGAATGGAGTCATTAGCATTTATGGTTTGTAAATGGCACCCAGAATTATGTTGCACGAAGCACAATTTCACATCATTCTGGGTTCATTTGTGTGAAAACAAGGTCCAATCAGGCTGAAACGTTACAGGAAGGTAGAATCTATTTAGTTGTAAGTGATCTGAACGTTTCATGATGATAGCGCTTTCCTAAGGGGATCAAACCATGTCCCAAAGGTCACCGGATCTGGTGTCAATTTAAAGAAGTAGTCCAGTTACACATTTGTGGGCTTGTAACTTGGCTTCTGAATGTCCTAGAGAGATCAGGTTTGTTTTAATGTACTCCAATCAACAGCCCCTACAACCACAAAAATGAATGGAGTCATTAGCATTTATGGTTTGTAAATGGCACCCAGAATTATGTTGCACGAAGCACAATTTCACATCATTCTGGGTTCATTTGTGTGAAAACAAGGTCCAATCAGGCTGAAACGTTACAGGAAGGTAGAATCTATTTAGTTGTAAGTGATCTGAACGTTTCATGATGATAGCACTTTCCTAAGGGGATCAAACCATGTCCCAAAGGTCACCGGATCTGGTGTCAATTTAAAGAAGTAGTCCAGTTACACATTTGTGGGCTTATAACTTGGCTTCTGAATGTCCTAGAGAGATCAGGTTTGTTTTAGTGTACTCCAATCAACAGCCCCTACAACCACAAAAGGAATGGAGTCATTAGCCTTATGGTTTGTAAATGGCACCCAGAATTATGTTGCACGAAGCACAATTTCACTTCATTCTGGGTCCATTTGTGTGAAAACAAGGTCCAATCAGGCTGAAACGTTACAAGAAGGTAGAATCTTTTGAGTTGTAAGTGATCTGAACGTTTCATGATGATCTCACATTCCCATAGGGGGTCAAACCATGTCCCAAAGGTCACCGGGCCTGGTGTCACTTTAAAGAAGTAGTCCAGTTACACCTTTGTGGGCTTATAACTTGGCTTCTGAATGTCCTAGAGAGGTCAGGTTTGTTTTAGTGTACTCCAATCAACAGCCCCTACAACCACAAAAAGGAATGGAGTCATTAGCACTTATGGTTTGTAAATGGCAACCAGAATTATGTTGCACGAAGCACAATTTCACATCATTCTGGATCCATTTGTGTGAAAACAAGGTCCAATCAGGCTGAAACGTTACAGGAAGGTAGAATCTATTGAGTTGTAAGTGATCTGAACGTTTCATGATGATAGCACTTTCCTAAGGGGGTCAAACCATGTCCCAAAGGTCACCGGATCTGGTGTCAATTTAAAGAAGTAGTCCAGTTACACATTTGTGGGCTTATAACTTGGCTTCTGAATGTCCTAGAGCGATCAGGTTTGCTTTAGTGTACTCCAATCAACAGCCCCTACAACCACAAAAAGGAATGGAGACATTAGCACTTATGGTTTTTAAATGGCACCCAGAATTATGTTGCACGAAGCACAATTTCACATCATTCTGGGTTCATTTGTGTGAAAACAAGGTCCAATCAGGCTGAAACAATACAGGAAGGTAGAATCTATTGAGTTGTAAGTGATCTGAACGTTTCATGATGATCGCACTTTCCTAAGGGGGTCAAACCATGTCCCAAAGGTCACCGGATCTGGTGTCACTTTAAAGAAGTAGTCCAGTTACACATTTGTGGGCTTATAACTTGGCTTCTGAATGTCCTAGAGAGGTCATGGTTATTTTAGTGTACTCCAATCAACAGCCCCTACAACCACAAAAAGGAATGGAGTCATTAGCACTTATGGTTTTTAAATGGCACCCAGAATTATGTTGCACGAAGCACAATTTCACATCATTCTCGGTTCATTTGTGTGAAAACAAGGTCCAATCAGGCTGAAACGTTACAGGAAGGTAGAATCTACTGAGTTGTAAGTGATCTGAACGTTTCATGATGATAGCACTTTCCTAAGGGGGTCAAACCATGTCCCAAAGATCACCGGTTCTGGTGTCAATTTAAAGAAGTAGTCCAGTTACACATTTGTGGGCTTATAACTTGGCTTCTGAATGTCCTAGAGAGATCAGGTTTGTTTTAGTGTACTCCAATCAACAGCCCCTACAACGACAAAAAGGAATGGAGTCATTAGCACTTATGGTTTGTAAATGGCACCCAGAATTATGTTGCACGAAGCACAATTTCACATCATTCTGGGTCCATTTGTGTGAAAACAAGGTCCAATCAGGCTGAAACGTTACAGGAAGGTAGAATATATTGAGTTGTAAGTGATCTGAACGTTTCATGATGATAGCACTTTCCTAAGGGGGTCAAACCATGTCCCAAAGGTCACCGGATCTGGTGTCAATTTAAAGTAGTCCAGTTACACATTTGTAGGCTTATAACTTGGCTTCTGAATGTCCTAGAGAGATCAGGTTTGTTTTAGTATACTCCAATCAACAGCCCCTACAACCACAAAAAGGAATGGAGTCATTAGCACTTATGGTTTTTAAATGGCACCCAGAATTATGTTGAGCGAAGCACAATTTCACTTCATTCTGGGTTCATTTGTGTGAAAACAAGGTACAATCAGGCTGAAACGTTACAGGAAGGTAGAATCTATTGAATTGTAAGTGATCTGAACGTTTCATGATGATAGCACTTTCCTAAGGGGGTCAAACCATGTCCCAAAGGTCACCGGGCCTGGTGTCACTTTAAAGAAGTAGTCCAGTTACACCTTTGTGGGCTTATAACTTGGCTTCTGAATATCCTAGAGAGGTCAGGTTTGTTTTAGAGTACTCCAATTAGCAGCCGCCATTACCACTAAAAGGAATGAAGTCATTAGCATTTATGGTTTGTAAATGGCACTCAGAATTATGTTGCACGAAGCACAATTTCACATCATTCTGGGTTCATTTGTGTGAAAACAAGGTCCAATCAGGCTGAAACGTTACAGGAAGGTAGAATCTATTTAGTTGTAAGTGATCTGAACGTTTCATGATGATAGCACTCTCCTAAGGGCGGTCAAACCATGTCCCAAAGGTCACCGGGCCTGGTGTCATTTTAAAGAAGTAGTCCAGTTACACATTTGTGGGCTTATAACTTGGCTTCTGAATGTCCTAGAGAGATCAGGTTTGTTTTAATGTACTCCAATCAACAGCCCCTACAACCACAAAAAGGAATGGAGTCATTAGCATTTATGGTTTGTAAATGGCACCCAGAATTATGTTGCACGAAGCACAATTTCACATCATTCTGGGTTCATTTGTGTGAAAACAAGGTCCAATCAGGCTGAAACGTTACAGGAAGGGAGAATCTATTTAGTTGTAAGTGATCTGAACGTTTCATGATGATAGCGCTTTCCTAAGGGGATCAAACCATGTCCCAAAGGTCACCGGATCTGGTGTCAATTTAAAGAAGTAGTCCAGTTACACATTTGTGGGCTTATAACTTGGCTTCTGAATGTCCTAGAGAGATCAGGTTTGTTTTAGTGTACTCCAATCAACAGCCCCTACAACCACAAAAGGAATGGAGTCATTAGCCTTATGGTTTGTAAATGGCACCCAGAATTATGTTGCACGAAGCACAATTTCACATCATTCTGGGTCCATTTGTGTGAAAACAAGGTCCAATCAGGCTGAAACGTTACAAGAAGGTAGAATCTATTGAGTTGTAAGTGATCTGAACGTTTCATGATGATCTCACATTCCCACAGGGGGTCAAACCATGTCCCAAAGGTCACCGGGCCTGGTGTCACTTTAAAGAAGTAGTCCAGTTACACCTTTGTGGGCTTATAACTTGGCTTCTGAATGTCCTAGAGAGATCAGGTTTGTTTTAATGTACTCCAATCAACAGCCCCTACAACCACAAAAATGAATGGAGTCATTAGCATTTATGGTTTGTAAATGGCACCCAGAATTATGTTGCACGAAGCACAATTTCACATCATTCTGGGTTCATTTGTGTGAAAACAAGGTCCAATCAGGCTGAAACGTTACAGGAAGGTAGAATCTATTTAGTTGTAAGTGATCTGAACGTTTCATGATGATAGCGCTTTCCTAAGGGGATCAAACCATGTCCCAAAGGTCACCGGATCTGGTGTCAATTTAAAGAAGTAGTCCAGTTACACATTTGTGGGCTTATAACTTGGCTTCTGAATGTCCTAGAGAGATCAGGTTTGTTTTAATGTACTCCAATCAACAGCCCCTAACACCAAAAAAATGAATGGAGTCATTAGCATTTATGGTTTGTAAATGGCACCCAGAATTATGTTGCACGAAGCACAATTTCACATCATTCTGGGTTCATTTGTGTGAAAACAAGGTCCAATCAGGCTGAAACGTTACAGGAAGGTAGAATCTATTTAGTTGTAAGTGATCTGAACGTTTCATGATGATAGCGCTTTCCTAAGGGGATCAAACCATGTCCCAAAGGTCACCGGATCTGGTTTCAATTTAAAGAAGTAGTCCAGTTACACATTTGTGGGCTTATAACTTGGCTTCTGAATGTCCTAGAGAGATCAGGTTTGTTTTAGTGTACTCCAATCAACAGCCCCTACAACCACAAAAGGATTGGAGTCATTAGCCTTATGGTTTGTAAATGGCACCCAGAATTATGTTGCACGAAGCACAATTTCACATCATTCTGGGTCCATTTGTGTGAAAACAAGGTCCAATCAGGCTGACACGTTACAAGAAGGTAGAATCTTTTGAGTTGTAAGTGATCTGAACGTTTCATGATGATCTCACATTCCCATAGGGGGTCAAACCATGTCCCAAAGGTCACCGGGCCTGGTGTCACTTTAAAGAAGTAGTCCAGTTACACCTTTGTGGGCTTATAACTTGGCTTCTGAATGTCCTAGAGAGGTCAGGTTTGTTTTAGTGTACTCCAATCAACAGCCCCTACAACCACAAAAAGGAATGGAGTCATTAGCACTTATGGTTTGTAAATGGCAACCAGAATTATGTTGCACGAAGCACAATTTCACATCATTCTGGATCCATTTGTGGGAAAACAAGGTCCAATCAGGCTGAAACGTTACAGGAAGGTAGAATCTATTGAGTTGTAAGTGATCTGAACGTTTCATGATGTTAGCACTTTCCTAAGGGGGTAACACCATGTCCCAAAGGTCACCGGATCTGGTGTCAATTTAAAGAAGTAGTCCAGTTACACATTTGTGGGCTTATAACTTGGCTTCTGAATGTCCTAGAGAGATCAGGTTTGTTTTAATGTACTCCAATCAACAGCCCCTACAACCACAAAAAGGAATGGAGTCATTAGCATTTATGGTTTGTAAATATTGACGTCTGTGTCAATACAGGACTCTCTATAAGCCGGGAGCTGGACGCTAACGACCCGTGCATGCACCACACAAAAGGTATCGTACATGTGTTAACCCACCTGTATGCGACAGACTTTGTGTGTTGCATGACATCGAGATGTATTGACGTCTGTGTCAATACAGGACTCTCTAAGCTGGGAGCTGGACGCTAACGACCCGTGCATGCGCCACACAAAAGGTAACTCGACTAACTACAAAACAAATATCGTGATGTAGAAAGTTGGCTCGACTGTTTGAATCATTTGCAGCTGCGGTTTACTCACGAAGTGAATCGCACGCTTGTTAGAAGTACATTCGGAGCACTTAAAAAATACATTGCTCTCATCGAGTTCTGTCTCAGCGTTCACCGGCTGATTGGCAAGAGCGTGACATGGGATCGCCAGGAACTTACTTAAGGACTATCATCTCATTTGGCATTTACTCACGGACCCAAGAAACCAGTTCCGAAAAATGGTCGAGAATTATAACTTGTCTAATAGCAACTGGAAGATATGTTGCGTCATAAGCCTCTGATGGTTCACAAGGTGCACGGTCCACTCGAAATCCTAATGCTGTATTTGTAGTACATACACTAAGTCTTCTCTGTTGATGTCAGACTAGAGTTTTATTAGAGTATTACTTTGCAACAATGGGATTCGAGCAATTGATGTGTATATTTTTAATAGCCTATTCCTAGGCTGAATGTATGACATGGCTCTTATGTATCATTATGTATCGTTTCCATTAAGTACTAATTTAAATAAAGTCCCTCTGTCCTCAGTGCTAGGTTGTGGGTTTAATACACATTATTATGATCAACCTGTTGAATAGTATAATAACAATATTCCTGTAAAAGTCATTTAGTAATGAACAACCTCAGTTCTTTGAAAGAACATCATGTCTCTGATGTGTACACTGCAGGCCTGACCAGGGTTTGCACGCAAGGGCCTGTGTGTGTGTGTGTGTGTGTGTGTGTGTGTGTGTGTGTGTGTGTGTGTGTGTGTGTGTGTGTGTGTGTGTGTGTGTGTGTGTGTGTGTGTGTGTGAAACAAATAAAGATAAATATAGCTAGTGCGGCCACGAGCGGTCGTGCAGGGTAGAGGCTGCGCGAAAACGCCTCTAAAACAAGCGCGTGCCCACGCCCGATCCGTGGAAGCACGTAGAACTAGCAAACATACTAGCAGAAATCAACGATCGCACACGGGTCATTGAGTGTGTACAGGGTTCGTCTGCGTGTGTGGCATTGGGCAATCTAGCGGCAACCGAGTGGCCTGAAGGCGGAACCGGCCAACCCGTCGCCCTCACCATCGTTGCGCTTCGAGATGAACTATTGCTAAAGATGATCGTCCTCGTCAACCACGGCGCTACCAGAGTTACCACGATATGCGCCGTAAAAGCGTTCTCGTTTGGGTCAGCGCCACCAGAATTGAATCGGCAAGTCAGCGGATATTACACAACTCGTAACGAAGACCCTCTCCGCGACCTCGCGGCCAGTGTGCGCAGTGTACAGCAAATGACAAACGATGTTGCGAGCGATATATCGGAAAAACTTTGCACTGACTCGACGGTCGCCACTGCAGGTTGTGTGAGTCTCGCGCAAAGTGCCATATCAAACGTGCGCAAGCTAGTGACAGGCAACTTCACCAGATCCGTAGATTCTGCATACGCTTGGATACGAATGAAAGTATCGAGAGATAACACCGACACGAGTTGCGCGACGGCGCTGGCTGCAGTCGCTACAACACTGGATTTATTAATCAACGCAATTGTGATCGTAATGGCGTATCGAGTGTGCACCAGAAACTACAACCAGTACTACAGAAAACTGGCATGAGGGTCGCGGTCTAACGTTATGTTGGTGTCTCGCATCGACCGTCGACAGCCGTTTGCCAGCGGCTGAAAATGGCACAGTTGACGAAATGGAAACGCCGACCGTCGATAGTGCACTCTCGCAAGTTCCAACCGCACCATCTCAGGAGACTTACCACAGAGTCATATTAGCGGAGGGTAGATAGAAAATGCGCAAACCGCCGCAACCGCCCATATACATACTATACGAGTTCAACATAGAGTGGAGTAAGAAGTTACTACCGATTGTATTTCCAACGTGCAAGCAGCTGGTGTGTGACGCTTTACTTGAGTATCACAGAGGTTGCGATGTCCTGTGTTCCACGAGCGCATGGAAACAAGTGAACGAATTTGTACGGACCGTACTGTTGGGGTATGAGCGAGCTGTAAAATCAATACAACCTAGACACGCGGACTTTGCCGCGTTACTGGACACGCATATCGCCACAACAAAACCGGGTCAAGTGTTCGGGGCGTCACCGCGCTCGACTATACAGGTCTTGGCCTACCACGAGTACATGAGCCCACAGATCCTAAGCGAGGTCGAAGCCGTTGTGTCTACCCAACGCAAATTCAGCACAGCCGTGCGCGCTAAGACAAGTCCCTCTAGACTGCTGGAAACTTTGGAAACGTGGAAGGCTGGCGTGTACGCGCTTTCTACACATCTCAACGGTATGATCGCGATACTCTCGGCCGCACAACAACTAATGGTCATGTGTTCGGAAGGTCTGATCAGGTCTGACATGACCGGTTGTCAATCGACGTCGAGCGTGCACTCACACACGGATATCCTGGCGTACAGTAAAGCGACAGCGACCTCTACGCTCACGTTGATCGCCGATGTTTCGAAGGGCAATCGAGTGTGTTGGCTGACGAAAGCTATGGTGACCGACGGTCGCGTCGACTACAATGTGCCTCATTGCGACTGGAGAGGCGTATGTGATCCTTTGCAAATCGACAACACCACCGCGGTCGAGTGCGAAGTCACGGTCGGCGGCGTGTTGTCCTTACTGTGCCCCATACAATGTGATGGTCCGTGTCACGGACCGGTGTGTTACGACCCGACTAACGAAACGTACCAGGTGATAACATTGCATCTGCCCATTACAGCGGAGCGAGCTTTTGGTCACACTCCCAAACCAAGGTTAATAGTTGTAGCGCACGCCCTTTCGGACCTCGGTGCACGCGAAACACTGGCGTACACTCACAACATCACGCTCGAGACAGCTCAAGCGTTACGCGAAACAAAGGACGTGTTCAAATCCATAGAGAATATACGGTCTTTAGCGTATGCGTATATAAAGAAGGTCGATGACATTTACAGACCCGGCGGCGTGGGCACCACAGTAGAACAACAAGGTGCTCTCAAGCGCACACAGATACTGGCCACATTATCACTCGCGATGTCTATCCTGACATGCCCGTTTCTGATTTTTATGTATATTAAATTGTGACAAGAGCTACGGTGGTTACGATTACACTCTGACCACGTGCCTTAGTTTCTGCTAGTGACCTATAAATACATTTGACCACTTCCTCTCACTGCCATTAAAGCGGCTGTACCCACACGTACAACACCCAAGAAAAAAAATGATCTCGCTGTCTGAACTGGGTGTACTCTCAGTAGTCGCAGTTGCTCAGGCCATGGTGGTATGCTCACATAACGCCTCTGAGATACGTCCCATCACACCACCTCCTAGACTACTCGCGAAGGAGTATTCAACACCCCCTTTGTACGAAGACAACCATTATAACGAGCACAGCACAACGCTTGCCGCACGCGAAGACAACATGCAGGAGACAACGCTACCACCTGTCGTGAAAACAACGGATTCGAGTGACAACGATCGCGACTATGACGAGCACATTACAACACCCTCTGTGCACGAAGACCAGGTGCAGGAGACAACGCTACCACCTGTCGTGAGAAACAAGAGTTTGGTTAACAATGATCATCGTCATGTCCCATTGTAAACGGGCGCGCCATTGCACACATCGTACATGTGTGTTAACCCACCTGTATGCGACAGACTTTGTGTGTTGCATGACATCGAGATGTATTGACGTCTGTGTCAATACAGGACTCTCTATAAGCCGGGAGCTGGACGCTAACGACCCGTGCATGCGCCACACAAAAGGTATCGTACATGTGTTAACCCACCTGTATGCGACAGACTTTGTGTGTTGCATGACATCGAGATGTATTGACGTCTGTGTCAATACAGGACTCTCTAAGCTGGGAGCTGGACGCTAACGACCCGTGCATGCGCCACACAAAAGGTAACTCGACTAACTACAAAACGAATATTGTGATGTAGAAAGTTGGCTCGACTGTTTGAATCAGCTGCAGCTGCGGTTTACTCACGAAGTGAATCGCACGCTTGTTAGAAGTACATTCGGAGCACTTAAAAAAGACATCGCTCTCATCGAGTTCCGTCTCAGCGTTCACCGGCTGATGGGCAAGAGCGTGACATGGGATCGCCAGGAACTTACTTAAGGACTATCATCTCATTTGGCATTTACTCACGGACCCAAGAAACCAGTTCCGAAAAATGGTCGAGAATTATAACTTGTCTAATAGCAACTGGAAGATATGTTGCGTCATAAGCCTCTGATGGTTCACAAGGTGCACGGTCCACTCGAAATCCTAATGCTGTATTTGTAGTACATACACTAAGTCTTCTCTGTTGATGTCAGACTAGAGTTTTATTAGAGTTTTACTTTGCAACAATGGGATTCGAGCAATTGATGTGTATATTTTTAATACTGCACAATGCTACTGTTCCTAGGCTGAATGTATGACATGGCTATTATGTATCATTATGTATCGTTTCCATTAAGTACTAATTTAAATAAAGTCCCTCTGTCCTCAGTGCTAGGTTGTGGGTTTAATACACATTATTATGATAAACCTGTTGAATAGTATAATAACAATATTCCTGTAAAAGTCATTTAGTAATGAACAACCTCAGTTCTTTGAAAGAACATCATGTCTCTGATGTGTACACTGCAGGCCTGACCGGGGTTTGCACGCAAGGGCCTGTGTGTGTGTGTGTGTGTGTGTGTGTGTGTGTGTGTGTGTGTGTGTGTGTGTGTGTGTGTGTGTGTGTGTGTGTGTGTGTGTGTGAAACAAATAAAGATAAATATAGCTAGTGCGGCCACGAGCGGTCGTGCAGGGTAGAGGCTGCGCGAAAACGCCTCTAAAACAAGCGCGTGCCCACGCCCGATCCGTGGAAGCACGTAGAACTAGCAAACGTGCTAGCAGAAATCAACGATCGCACACGGGTCATTGAGTGTGTACAGGGTTCGTCTGCGTGTGTGGCATTGGGCAATCTAGCGGCAACCGAGTGGCCTGAATGCGGAATCGGCCAACCCGTCGCCCTCACCATCGTTGCGCTTCGAGATGAACTATTGCTAAAGATGATCGTCCTCGTCAACCACGGCGCTACCAGAAATACCACGACATGCGCCTTAAAAGCGTTCTCGTTTGGGTCAGCGCCACCAGAATTGAATCGGCAAGTCAGCAGATTACACAACTCGTAACGAAGACCCTCTCCGCGACCTCGCGGCCAGTGTGCGCAGTGTACAGCAAATGACAAACGATGTTGCGAGCGATATATCGGAAAAACTTTGCACTGACTCGACGGTCGCCACTGCAGGTTGTGTGAGTCTCGCGCAAAGTGCCATATCAAACGTGCGCAAGCTAGTGACAGGCAACTTCACCAGATCCGTAGATTCTGCATACGCTTGGATACGAATGAAAGTATCGAGAGATAACACCGACACGAGTTGCGCGACGGCGCTGGCTGCAGTCGCTACAACACTGGATTTATTAATCAACGCAATTGTGATCGTAATGGCGTATCGAGTGTGCACCAGAAACTACAACCAGTACTACAGAAAACTGGCATGAGGGTCGCGGTCTAACGCTATGTTGGTGTCTCGCATCGACCGTCGACAGCCGTTTGCCAGCGGCTGAAAATGGCACAGTTGACGAAATGGAAACGCCGACCGTCGATAGTGCACTCTCGCAAGTTCCAACCGCACCATCTCAGGAGACAGACCACAGAGGCATATTAGCGGAGGGTAGATAGAAAATGCGCAAACCGCCGCAACCGCCCATATACATACTATACGAGTTCAACATAGAGTGGAGTAAGAAGTTACTACCGATTGTATTTCCAACGTGCAAGCAGCTGGTGTGTGACGCTTTACTTGAGTATCACAGAGGTTGCGATGTCCTGTGTTCCACGAGCGCATGGAAACAAGTGAACGAACTTCTACGGACCGTACTGTTGGGGTATGAGCGAGCTGTAAAATTAATACACGCTAGACACGCGGACTTTGCCGCGTTACTGGACACGCATATCGCCACAAAAAAACCGGGTCAAGTGTTCGGGGCGTCACCACGCTCGACTATACACGTCTTGGCCTACCACGAGTACATGAGCCCACAGATCCTAAGCGAGGTCGAAGCCGTTGTGTCTACCCAACGCAAATTCAGCACAGCCGTGCGCACTAAGACAAGTCCCTCTAGACTGCTGGAAACTTTGGAAACGTGGAAGGCTGGCGTGTACGCGCTTTCTACACATCTCAACGGTATGATCACGATACTCTCGGCCGCACAACAACTAATGGTCATGTGTTCGGAAGGTCTGATCAGGTCTGACATGACCGGTTGTCAATCGACGTCGAGCGTGCTCTCACACACGGATATCCTGGCGTACAGTAAAGCGACGGCGACCTCTACGCTCACGTTGATCGCCGATGTTTCGAAGGGCAATCGAGTGTGTTGGCTGACGAAAGCTATGGTGACCGACGGTCGCGTCGACTACAATGTGCCTCATTGCGACTGGAGAGGCGTATGTGATCCTTTGCAAATCGATAACACCACCGCGGTCGAGTGCGAAGTCACGGTCGGCGGCGTGTTGTCCTTACTGTGCCCCATACAATGTGACGGTCCATGTGACGGACCGGTGTGTTACGACCCGACTAACGAAACGTACCAGGTGATAACATTGCAACCGCCCATTACAGCGGAGCGAGCGTTTCGCCACACTCCCAAACCAAGGTTAATAGTTGTAGCGCACGCCCTTTCGGACCTCGGTGCACGTGAAACACTGGCGTACACTCACATCACGCTCGAGACAGCTCAAGCGTTACGCGAAACAAAGGACGTGTTCAAATCCATAGAGAATATACGGTCTTTAGCGTATGCGTATATAAAGAAGGTCGATGACATTTACAGACCCGGCGGCGTTGGCACCACAGTAGAACAACAAGGTGCTCTCAAGCGCACACAGATACTAGCCGCATTATCACTCGCGATGTCTATCCTGACATGCCCGTTTCTGATTTCTATGTATATTAAATTATGACAAGAGCTACGGTGGTTACGATTACACTCTGACCACGTGCCTTAGTTTCTGCTAGTGACCTATAAATACATTTGCCCACTTGCTCTCACTGCCATTAAAGCGGCTGTACCCACACATACAACATCCAAGAAAAAAAAAGATCTCGCTGTCTGTACTGGGTGTACTCTCAGTAGTTGCAGTTGCTCAGGCCATGGTGGTACGCTCACATAACGCCTCTGAGATACGTCCCATCACACCACCTCCTGGACTACTCGCGAAGGAGTATTCAACACCCCCTTTGTACGAAGACAACCATTATAACGAGCACAGCACAACGCTTGCCGCACGCGAAGACAACATGCAGGAGACAACGCTACCACCTGTCGTGAGAACAACGGATTCGAGTGACAACGATCGCGACTATGACGAGCACATTACAACACCCTCTGTGCACGACGACAAGGGGCAGGAGACAACGCTACCACCTGTCGTGAGAAACAAGAATTTGGTTAACAATGATCATCGTCGTGTCCCATTGTAAACGGGCGTGCCATCGCACACATCGTACATGTGTGTTAACCCACCTGTATGCGACAGACTTTGTGTGTTGCATGACATCGAGATGTATTGACGTCTGTGTCAATACAGGACTCTCTATAAGCCGGGAGCTGGACGCTAACGACCCGTGCATGCGCCACACAAAAGGTATCGTACATGTGTTAACCCACCTGTATGCGACAGACTTTGTGTGTTGCATGACATCGAGATGTATTGACGTCTGTGTCAATACAGGACTCTCTAAGCTGGGAGCTGGACGCTAACAACCCGTGCATGCGCCACACAAAAGGTAACTCGACTAACTACAAAACGCATATTGTGATGTAGAAAGTTGGCTTGACTGTTTGAATCAGCTGTAGCTGCGGTTTACTCACGAAGTGAATCGCACGCTTGTTAGAAGTGCATTCGGAGCACTAAAAAATACATCACTCTCATCGAGTTCCGTCTCAGCGTTCACCGGCTGATGGGCAAGAGCGTGACGTGGGATCGCCAGGAACTTACTTAAGGACTATCATCTCATTTGGCATTTACTCACGGACCCAAGAAACCAGTTCCGAAAAATGGTCGAGAATTATAACTTGTCTAATAGCAACTGGAAGATATGTTGCGTCATAAGCCTCTGATAGTTCACAAGGTGCATGGTCCACTCGAAATCCTAATGCTGTATTTGTAGTACATACACTAAGTCTTCTCTGTTGATGTCAGACTAGAGTTTTATTAGAGTTTTACTTTGCAACAATGGGATTCGAGCAATTCATGTGTATATTTTTAATAGTGCACAATGCTACTATTCCTAGGCTGAATGTATGACATGGCTCTTATGTATCATTATGTATCGTTTCCATTAAGTACTAATTTAAATAAAGTCCCTCTGTCCTCACTGCTAGGTTGTGGGTTTAATACACATTATTATGATTAATCTGTTGAATAGTATAATAACAATATTCCTGTAAAATTTATTTAGTAATGAACAACCTCAGTTCTGTGAAAGAACATCATGTCTCTGATGTGTACACTGCAGGCCTGACCGGTCTTGCTGGGGCCTCTCTCCTGGAGGCGCTCAATCAGACCCAGTGGTGACACGTGGCAAGACGCTCCTCGGGGCGCGTCTTGCTTGGGCCTCTCTCCTGGAGGCGCTCAGTCAGACCCAGTGGTGACATGTGGCAAGAAGCTCCTCGGGGCGCATCTTGCTTGGGCCTCTCTCCTGGAGGCGCTCAGTCAGACCCAGTGTTGACACGTGGCAAGACGCTCGTCGGGGCGCGTCTTGCTTGGGCCTCTCTCCTGGAGGCGCTCAGTCAGACCCAGTGTTGACATGTGGCAAGACACTCCTCGGGGCGCGTCTTGCTTGGGCCTCTCTCATGGAGGCCCTCTGTCAGACCCAGTGTTGACATGTGTCAAGACGCTCCTCGGGGCGCATCTTGCTTTGGCCTCTCTCCTGGAGGCGCTCAGTCAGACCGAGTGGTGACATGTGGCAAGAAGCTCCTCGGGGCGCGTCTTGCTTGGGCTTCTCTCCTGGAGGCCCTCAGTAAGACCCATTGTTGACATGTGGCAAGACGCTCCTCGTGGCGCGTCTTGCTTGGGCCTCTCTCCAGAAGGCCCTCAATCAGACCCAGTGGTGACATGTGGCAAGACACTCCTCGGGGCGCGTCTTGCTTGGGCCTCTCTCCTGGAGGCCCTCTGTCAGACCCAGTGTTGACATGTGTCAAGACGCTCCACGGGGCGCGTCTTGCTTGGGCTTCTCTCCTGGAGGCCCTCAGTCAGACCCATTGTTGACATGTGGCAAGACGCTCCTCGGGGCGCGTCTTGCTTGGGCCTCTCTCCTAGAGGCGCTCAGTCAGACCGAGTGCTGACATGTGGCAAGACGCTCCTCGGGCCGCGTGTTGCTTGGGCTTCTTTCCTGGAGGCCCTCAGTCAGACCCATTGTTGACATGTGGCAAGACGCTCCTCGGGGCGCATCTTGCTTGGGCCTCTCTCCTGGAGGCGCTCAGTCAGAACCAGAGGTGACATGTGGCAAGACGCTCCTCGGGGCGCGTCTTGCTTGGGCCTCTCTCCTGGAGGCCCTCTGTCAGACCCAGTGTTGACATGTGGCAAGATGCTCCTCGGGGCGCATCTTGCTTGGGCCTCTCTCCTGGAGGCGCTCAGTCAGACCCAGTGGTGACACGTGGCAAGACGCTCCTTGGGGCGCATCTTGCTTGGGCCTCTCTCCTGGAGGCGCTCAGTCAGACCCAGTGTTGACACGTGGCAAGACGCTCCTCGGGGCGCGTCTTGCTTGGGCCTCTCTCCTGGAGGCGCTCAGTCAGACCCAGTGTTGACATGTGGCAAGAGACTCCTCAGGGCGCGTCTTGCTTGGGCCTCTCTCATGGAGGCCCTCTGTCAGACCGAGTAGTGACATAAGGCAAGACGCTCCTCGGGGCGCGTCTTGCTGGGGCCTCTCTCCTGGAGGCGCTCAATCAGACCCAGTGGTGACAAGTGGCAAGATGCTCCTCGGGGCGCGTCTTGCTTGGGCCTCTCTCCTGGAGGCGCTCAGTCAGACCCAGTGGTGACACGTGGCAAGACGCTCCTCGGGGCGCATCTTGCTTGGGCCTCTCTCCTGGAGGCGCTCAGTCAGACCCAGTGTTGACACGTGGCAAGACGCTCCTCGGGGCACGTCTTACTTTGGCCTCTCTCCTGGAGGCGCTCAGTCAGACTGAGTAGTGACATGTGGCCTGACGCTCCTCGGGGCGCGTGTTGCTTGGGCCTCTCTCCTGGAGGCGCTCATTCAGACCAAGTGGTGACATGTGGCAAGACACTCCTCGGGGCGCGTCTTGCTTGGGCCTCTCTCCTGGAGGCCCTCTGTCAGACCCAGTGTTGACATGTGTCAAGACGCTCCTCGGGGCGCGTCTTGCTTGGGCTTCTCTCCGGGAGGCCCTCAGTCATACCCATTGTTGACATGTGGCAAGACGCTCCTCGGGGCGCGTCTTGCTTTGGCCCCTCTCCTGGAGGCGCTCAGTCAGACCGAGTGCTGACATGTGGCAAGACGATCCTCGGGCCGCGTGTTGCTTGGGCTTCTCTCCTGGAGGCCCTCAGTCAGACCCATTGTTGACATGTTGCACTTATGGTTTGTAAATGGCACCCAGAATTATGTTGCACGAAGCACAATTTCACATCATTCTGGGTCCATTTGTGTGAAAACAAGGTCCAATCAGGCTGAAACGTTACAGGAAGGTAGAATCTATTGAGTTGTAAGTGATCTGAACGTTTCATGATGATAGCACTTTCCTAAGGGGGTCAAACCATGTCCCAAAGGTCACCGGATCTGGTGTCAATTTAAAGAAGTAGTCCAGTTACACATTTGTGGGCTTATAACTTGGCTTCTGAATGTCCTAGAGAGATCAGGTTTGTTTTAATGTTCTCCAATCAACAGCCCCTACAACCACAACAAGGAATGGAGTCATTAGCACTTATAGTTTGTAAGTGGCACCCAGAATTATGTTGCACGAAGCACAATTTCACATCATTCTGGGTCAATTTGTGTGAAAACAAGGTCCAATCCGGCTGAAACGCTACAAGAAGGTAGAATCTATTGAGTTGTAAGTGATCTGAACGTTTCAAGATGATCGCACATTCCTATAGGGGGTCAAACCATGTCCCAAATGTCACCGGGCCAAGTGTCACTTTAAAGAAGTAGTCCAGTTACACCTTTGTGGGCTTATTACTTGGCTTCTGAATGTCCTAGAGAGGTTAGGTTTGTTTTAGTGTACTCCAATCAACAGCCCCTACAACCACAAAAAGGAATGGAGTCATTAGCACTTATGGTTTGTAAATGGCACCCAGAATTATTTTGCACGAAGCACAATTTCACATCATTCTGGGTTCATTTGTGTGAAAACAAGGTCCAATCAGGCTGAAACGTTACTGGAAGCTAGAATCTATTGAGTTGTAAGTGATCTGAACGTTTCATGATGATAGCGCTTTCCTAAGGGGGTCAAAACATGTCCCAAAGGTCACCGGATCTGGTGTCAATTTAAAGAAGTAGTCCAGTTACACATTTGTGGGCTTATAACTTGGCTTCTGAATGTCCTAGAGCGATCAGGTTTGTTTTAGTGTACTCCAATCAACAGCCCCTACAACCACAAAAAGGAATGGAGTCATTAGCACTTATGGTTTTTAAATGGCACCCAGAATTATGTTGCATGAAGCACTATTTCACATCATTCTGGGTTCATTTGTGTGAAAACAAGGTCCAATCAGGCTGAAACGTTACAGGAAGGTAGAATCTATTGAGTTGTAAGTGATCTGAACGTTTAATGATGATAGCGCTTTCCTAAGGGGGTCAAACCATGTCCCAAAGGTCACCGGATCTGGTGTCAATTTATAGAAGTAGTCCAGTTACACATTTGTGGGCTTATAACTTGGCTTCTGAATGTCCTAGAGAGATCAGGTTTGTTTTAGTGTACTCCAATCAACAGCCTCTACAACCACAAAAAGGAATGGAGTCATTAGCACTTATGGTTTGTAAATGGCACCCAGAATTATTTTGCACAAAGCACAATTTCACATCATTCTGGGTTCGTTTGTGTGAAAACAAGGTCCAATCAGGCTGAAACGTTACTGGAAGCTAGAATCTATTGAGTTGTAAGTGATCTGAACGTTTCATGATGATAGCGCTTTCCTAAGGGGGTCAAAACATGTCCCAAAGGTCACCGGATCTGGTGTCAATTTAAAGAAGTAGTCCAGTTACATCTTTGTGGGCTTATAACTTGGCTTCTGAATGTCCTAGAGAGGTTAGGTTTGTTTTAGTGTACTCCAATCAACAGCCCCTACATCCACAAAAAGGAATGGAGTCATTAGCACTTATGATTTGTAAATGGCACCCAGAATTATGTTGCACGAAGCACAATTTCACATAATTCTGGGTTCATTTGTGTGAAAACAAGGTCCAATCAGGCTGAAACGTTACAAGAAGGTAGAATCTATTGAGCTGTAAGTGATCTGAACGTTTCATGATGATCGGACATTCCTATAGGGGGTCAAACCATGTCCCAAAGGTCACCGGGCCTGGTGTCACTTTAAAGAAGTAGTCCAGTTACACATTTGTGGGCTTATAACTTGGCTTCTGAATGTCCTAGAGCGATCAGGTTTGTTTTAGTGTACTCCAATCAACAGCCCCTACAACCACAAAAAGGAATGGAGTCATTAGCACTTATGGTTTTTAAATGGCACCCAGAATTATGTTGCATGAAGCACTATTTCACATCATTCTGGGTTCATTTGTGTGAAAACAAGGTCCAATCAGGCTGAAACGTTACAGGAAGGTAGAATCTATTGAGTTGTAAGTGATCTGAACGTTTCATGATGATAGCACTTTCCTAAGGGGGTCAAACCATGTCCCAAAGGTCACCGGATCTGGTGTCAATTTAAAGAAGTAGTCCAGTTACACATTTGTGGGCTTATAACTTGGCTTCTGAATGTCCTAGAGAGATCAGGTTTGTTTTAGTGTACTCCAATCAACATCCCCTACAACCTCAAAAAGGAATGCAGTCATTAGCTCTTATGGTTTGTAAATGGCACCCAGAATTATGTTGCACGAAGCACAATTTCACATCATTCTGGGTCCATTTGTGTGAAAACAAGGTCCAATCAGGCTGAAACGTTACAAGAAGGTAGAATCTATTGAGTTGTAAGTGATCTGAACGTTTCATGATGATCGCACACTCCTATAGGGGGTAAAACCATGTCCCAAAGGTCACCGGGCCTGGTGTCACTTTAAAGAAGTAGTCCAGTTACACCTTTGTGGGCTTATAGCTTGGCTTCTGAATGTCCTAGAGAGGTTAGGTTTGTTTTAGTGTACTCCAATCAACAGCCTCTACAACCACAAAAAGGAATGGAGTCATTAGCACTTATGGTTTGTAAATGGCACCCAGAATTATGTTGCACGAAGCACAATTTCACATCATTCTGGGTCCATTTGTGTGAAAACAAGGTCCAATCAGGCTGAAACGTTACAGGAAGGTAGAATCTATTGAGTTGTAAGTGATCTGAACGTTTCATGATGATAGCACTTTCCTAAGGGGGTCAAACCATGTCCCAAAGGTCACCGGATCTCGTGTCAATTTAAAGAAGTAGTCCAGTTACACATTTGTGGGCTTATAACTTGGCTTCTGAATGTCCTAGAGAGATCAGGTTTGTTTTAATGTTCTCCAATCAACAGCCCCTACAACCACAACAAGGAATGGAGTCATTAGCACTTATAGTTTGTAAGTGGCACCCAGAATTATGTTGCACGAAGCACAATTTCACATCATTCTGGGTCAATTTGTGTGAAAACAAGGTCCAATCCGGCTGAAACGCTACAAGAAGGTAGAATCTATTGAGTTGTAAGTGATCTGAACGTTTCAAGATGATCGCACATTCCTATAGGGGGTCAAACCATGTCCCAAATGTCACCGGGCCAAGTGTCACTTTAAAGAAGTAGTCCAGTTACACCTTTGTGGGCTTATTACTTGGCTTCTGAATGTCCTAGAGAGGTTAGGTTTGTTTTAGTGTACTCCAATCAACAGCCCCTACAACCACAAAAAGGAATGGAGTCATTAGCACTTATGGTTTGTAAATGGCACCCAGAATTATGTTGCATGAAGCACTATTTCACATCATTCTGGGTTCATTTGTGTGAAAACAAGGTCCAATCAGGCTGAAACGTTACAGGAAGGTAGAATCTATTGAGTTGTAAGTGATCTGAACGTTTAATGATGATAGCGCTTTCCTAAGGGGGTCAAACCATGTCCCAAAGGTCACCGGATCTGGTGTCAATTTAAAGAAGTAGTCCAGTTACACATTTGTGGGCTTATAACTTGGCTTCTGAATGTCCTAGAGAGATCAGGTTTGTTTTAGTGTACTCCAATCAACAGCCTCTACAACCACAAAAATGAATGGAGTCATTAGCACTTATGGTTTGTAAATGGCACCCAGAATTATGTTGCACGAAGCACAATTTCACATCATTCTGGGTCCATTTGTGTGAAAACAAGGTCCAATCAGGCTGAAACGTTACAAGAAGGTAGAATCTATTGAGTTGTAAGTGATCTGAACGTTTCATGATGATCGCACATTCCTATAGGGGGTCAAACCATGTCCCAAAGGTCACCGGGCCTGGTGTCACTTTAAAGAAGTAGTCCAGTTACACCTTTGTGGCCTTATAACTTGGCTTCTGAATGTCCTAGAGAGGTCAGGTTTGTTTTAGTGTACTCCAATCAACAGCCCCTACAACCACAAAAAGGAATGGAGTCATTAGCACTTATGGTTTGTAAATGGCACCCAGAATTATGTTGCACGAAGCACAATTTCACATCATTCTGGGTTCATTTGTGTGAAAACAAGGTCCAATCAGGCTGAAACGTTACAGGAAGGTAGAATCTATTGAGTTGTAAGTGATCTGAACGTTTCATGATGATAGCACTTTCCTAAGGGGTCAAACCATGTCCCAAAGGTCACCGGTTCTGGTGTCAATTTAAAGAAGTAGTCCAGTTACACATTTGTGGGCTTATAACTTGGCTTCTGAATGTCCTAGAGAGATCAGGTTTGTTTTAGTGTACTCCAATCAACAGCCCCTACAACCACAAAAAGGAATGGAGTCATTAGCACTAATGGTTTGTAAATGGCACCCAGAATTATGTTGCACGAAGCACAATTTCACATCATTCTGGGTCCATTTGTGTGAAAACAAGGTCCAATCAGGCTGAAACGCTACAAGAAGGTAGAATCTATTGAGTTGTAAGTGATCTGAACGTTTCATGATGATCGCACATTCCTATAGGGGGTCAAACCATGTCCCAAAGGTCACCGGGCCTGGTGTCACTTTAAAGAAGTAGTCCAGTTACACATTTGTGGGCTTATAACTTGGCTTCTGAATGTCCTAGAGAGATCAGGTTTGTTTTAGTGTACTCCAATCAACAGCCCCTACAACCACAAAAAGGAATGGAGTCATTAGCTCTTATGGTTTGTAAATGGCACCCAGAATTATGTTGCACGAAGCACAATTTCACATCATTCTGGGTCCATTTGTGTGAAAACAAGGGCCAATCAGGCTGAAACGTTACAAGAAGGTAGAATCTATTGAGTTGTAAGTGATCTGAACGTTTCATGATGATCGCACATTCCTATAGTGGGTAAAACCATGTCCCAAAGGTCACCGGGCCTGGTGTCACTTTAAAGAAGTAGTCCAGTTACATCTTTGTGGGCTTATAACTTGGCTTCTGAATGTCCTAGAGAGGTTAGGTTTGTTTTAGTGTACTCCAATCAACAGCCCCTACAACCACAAAAAGGAATGGAGTCATTAGCACTTATGGTTTGTAAATGGCACCCAGAATTTTGTTGCACGAAGCACAATTTCACATCATTCTGGGTTCATTTGTGTGAAAACAAGGTCCAATCAGGCTGAAACGTTACAAGAAGGTAGAATCTATTGAGTTGTAAGTGATCTGAACGTTTCATGATGATCGCACATTCCTATAGGGGGTCAATCCATGTCCCAAAGGTCACCGGGCCTGGTGTCACTTTAAAGAAGAAGTCCACTTACACCTTTGTGGGCTTATAACTTGGCTTCTGAATGTCCTAGAGAGGTCAGGTTTGTTTTAGTGTACTCCAATCAACAGCCCCTACAACCACAAAAAGGAATGGAGTCATAAGCACTTATGGTTTGTAAATGGCACCCAGAATTATGTTGCACGAAGCACAATTTCACATCATTCTGGGTTCATTTGTGTGAAAACAAGGTCCAATCAGGCTGAAACGTTACAGGAAGGTAGAATCTATTGAGTTGTAAGTGATCTGAACGTTTCATGATGATAGCACTTTCCTAAGGGGGTCAAACCATGTCCCAAAAGTCACCGGTTCTGGTGTCATTTTAAAGAAGTAGTCCAGTTACACATTTGTGGGCTTATAACTTGGCTTCTGAATGTCCTAGAGAGATCAGGTTTGTTTTAGTATACTCCAATCAACAGCCCCTACAACCACAAAAAGGAATGGAGTCATTAGCACTCATGGTTTTTAAATGGGACCCAGAATTATGTTGCACAAAGCACAATTTCACATCATTCTGGGTTCATTTGTGTGAAAACAAGGTCCAATCAGGCTGAAACGTTACAGGAAGGTAGAATCTATTGAGTTGTAAGTGATCTGAACGTTTCATGATGATAGCACTTTCCTAAGGGGGTCAAACCATGTCCCAAAGGTCACCGGATCTGGTGTCAATTTAAAGAAGTAGTCCAGTTTCACATTTGTGGGCTTATAACTTGGCTTCTGAATGTCCTAGAGAGATCAGGTTTGTTTTAGTGTACTCCAATCAACAGCCCCTACAACCACAAAAAGGAATGGAGTCATTAGCACTTATGGTTTGTAAATGGCACCCAGAATTATGTTGCACGAAGCACAATTTCACTTCATTCTGGGTCCATTTGTGTGAAAACAAGGTCCAATCAGGCTGAAACGTTACAAGAAGGTAGAATCTATTGAGTTGTAAGTGATCTGAACGTTTCATGATGATCTCACATTCCTATAGGGGGTCAAACCATGTCCCAAAGGTCACCGGGCCTGGTGTCACTTTAAAGAACTAGTCCAGTTACACATTTGCGGGCTTATAACTTGGCTTCTGAATGTCCTAGAGAGGTCAGGTTTGTTTTAGTGTACTCCAATCAACAGCCCCTACAACCACAAAAAGGAATGGAGTCATTAGCACTTATGGTTTGTAAATGGCACCCAGAATTATGTTGCACGAAGCACAATTTCACATCATTCTGGGTCCATTTGTGTGAAAACAAGGTCCAATAGGCTGAAACGTTACAGCAAGGTAGAATCTATTGAGTTGTAAGTGATCTGAACATTTCAAGATGATCACACATTCCTATAGGGGGTAAAACCATGTCCCAAAGGTCACCGGGCCTCGTGTCACTTTAAAGAAGTAGTCCAGTTACATCTTTGTGGGCTTATAACTTGGCTTCTGAATGTCCTAGAGAGGTTAGGTTTGTTTTAGTGTACTCCAATCAACAGCCCCTAAAACCACAAAAAGGAATGGAGTCATTAGCATTTATGGTTTGTAAATGGCACCCAGAATTATGTTGCACGAAGCACAATTTCACATCATTCTGGGTTCATTTGTGTGAAAACAAGGTCCAATTAGGCTGAAACGTTACAAGAAGGTAGAATCTATTGAGTTGTAAGTGATCTGAACGTTTCATGATGATCGCACATTCCTATAGGGGGTCAAACCATGTCCCAAAGGTCACCGGGCCTGGTGTCACTTTAAAGAAGTAGTCCAGTTACACATTTGTGGGCTCATAACTTGGCTTCTGAATGTCCTAGAGAGATCAGGTTTGTTTTAGTGTACTCAAATCAACAGACCCTACAACCACAAAAAGGAATGGAGTCATTAGCTCTTATGGTTTGTAAATGGCACCCAGAATTATGTTGCACGAAGCACAATTTCACATCATTCTGGGTCCATTTGTGTGAAAACAAGGTCCAATCAGGCTGAAACGTTACAAGAAGGTAGAATCTATTGAGTTGTAAGTGATCTGAACGTTTCATGATGATCGCACATTCCCTATAGGGGGTAAAACCATGTCCCAAAGGTCACCGGGCCTGGTGTCACTTTAAAGAACTAGTCCAGTTACACATTTGTGGGCTTATAACTTGGCTTCTGAATGTCCGAGAGCGATCAGGTTTGTTTTAGTGTACTCCAATCAACAGCCCCTACAACCACAAAAAGGAATGGAGTCATTAGCACTTATGGTTTTTAAATGGCACCCAGAATTATGTTGCACGAAGCACAATTTCACATCATTCTGGGTTCATTTGTGTGAAATCAAGGTCCAATCAGGCTGAAACGTTATAGGAAGGTAGAATCTATTGAGTTGTAAGTGATCTGAACGTTTCATGATGATAGCACTTTCCTAAGGGGGTCAAACCATGTCCCAAAGGTCACCGGATCTGGTGTCAATTTAAAGAAGTAGTCCAGTTACACATTTGTGGGCTTATAACTTGGCTTCTGAATGTCCTAGAGAGATCAGGTTTGTTTTAGTGTACTCCAATCAACAGCCCCTACAACCACAAAAAGGAATGGAGTCATTAGCACTTATGGTTTGTAAATGGCACCCAGAATTATGTTGCACGAAGCACAATTTCACATCATTCTGGGTCCATTTGTGTGAAAACAAGGTCCAATAGGCTGAAACGTTACAGGAAGGTAGAATCTATTGAGTTGTAAGTGATCTGAACGTTTCAAGATGATCACACATTCCTATAGGGGGTAAAACCATGTCCCAAAGGTCACCGGGCCTGGTGTCACTTTAAAGAAGTAGTCCAGTTACATCTTTGTGGGCTTATAACTTGGCTTCTGAATGTCCTAGAGAGGTTAGGTTTGTTTTAGTGTACTCCAATCAACAGCCCCTAAAACCACAAAAAGGAATGGAGTCATTAGCATTGATGGTTTGTAAATGGCACCCAGAATTATGTTGCACGAAGCACAATTTCACATAATTCTGGGTTCATTTGTGTGAAAACAAGGTCCAATTAGGCTGAAACGTTACAAGAAGGTAGAATCTATTGAGTTGTAAGTGATCTGAACGTTTCATGATGATCGCACATTCCTATAGGGGGTCAAACCATGTCCCAAAGGTCACCGGGCCTGGTGTCACTTTAAAGAAGTAGTCCAGTTACACATTTGTGGGCTCATAACTTGGCTTCTGAATGTCCTAGAGAGATCAGGTTTGTTTTAGTGTATTCCAATCAACAGACCCTACAACCACAAAAAGGAATGGAGTCATTAGCTCTTATGGTTTGTAAATGGCACCCAGAATTATGTTGCACGAAGCACAATTTCACATCATTCTGGGTCCATTTGTGTGAAAACAAGGTCCAATCAGGCTGAAACGTTACAAGAAGGTAGAATCTATTGAGTTGTAAGTGATCTGAACGTTTCATGATGATCGCACATTCCTATAGGGGGTAAAACCATGTCCCAAAGGTCACCGGGCCTGGTGTCACTTTAAAGAACTAGTCCAGTTACACATTTGTGGGCTTATAACTTGGCTTCTGAATGTCCTAGAGCGATCAGGTTTGTTTTAGTGTACTCCAATCAACAGCCCCTACAACCACAAAAAGGAATGGAGTCATTAGCACTTATGGTTTTTAAATGGCACCCAGAATTATGTTGCACGAAGCACAATTTCACATCATTCTGGGTTCATTTGTGTGAAATCAAGGTCCAATCAGGCTGAAACGTTATAGGAAGGTAGAATCTATTGAGTTGTAAGTGATCTGAACGTTTCATGATGATAGCACTTTCCTAAGGGGGTCAAATCATGTCCCAAAGGTCACCGGATCTGGTGTCAATTTAAAGAAGTAGTCCAGTTACACATTTGTGGGCTTATAACTTGGCTTCTGAATGTCCTAGAGAGATCAGGTTTGTTTTAGTGTACTCCAATCAACAGCCCCTACAACCACAAAAAGGAATGGAGTCATTAGCTCTTATGGTTTGTAAATGGCACCCAGAATTATGTTGCACGAAGCACAATTTCACATCATTCTGGGTCCATTTGTGTGAAAACAAGGTCCAATCAGGCTGAAACGTTACAGGAAGGTAGAATCTATTGAGTTGTAAGTCATCTGAACGTTTCATGATGATAGCACTTTCCTAAGGGGGTCAAACCATGTCCCAAAGGTCACCGGATCTGGTGTCAATTTAAAGAAGTAGTCCAGTTACACATTTGTGGGCTTATAACTTGGCTTCTGAATGTCCTAGAGAGATCAGGTTTGTTTTAGTGTACTCCAATCAACAGCCCCTACAACCACAAAAAGGAATGGAGTCATGAGCACTTATGGTTTGTAAATGGCACCCAGAATTATGTTGAACGAAGCACAATTTCACTTCATTCTGGGTCCATTTGTGTGAAAACAAGGTCCAATCAGGCTGAAACGCTACAAGAAGGTAGAATCTATTGAGTTGTAAGTGATCTGAACGTTTCAAGATGATCGCACATTCCTATAGGGGGTAAAACCATGTCCCAAAGGTCACCGGGCCTGGTGTCACTTTAAAGAAGTAGTCCAGTTACATCTTTGTGGGCTTATAACTTGGCTTCTGAATGTCCTAGAGAGGTTAGGTTTGTTTTAGTGTACTCCAATCAACAGCCCCTACAACCACAAAAAGGAATGGAGTCATTAGCACTTATGGTTTGTAAATGGCACCCAGAATTATGTTGCACGAAGCACAATTTCACATCATTCTGGGTTCATTTGTGTGAAAACAAGGTCCAATCAGGCTGAAACGTTACAAGAAGGTAGAATCTATTGAGTTGTAAGTGATCTGAACGTTTCATGATGATCGCACATTCCTATAGGGGGTCAAACCATGTCCCAAAGGTCACCGGGCCTGGTTTCACTTTAAAGAAGTAGTCCAGTTACACCTTTGTGGGCTTATAACTTGGCTTCTGAATGTCCTAGAGAGGTCAGGTTTGTTTTAGTGTACTCCAATCAACAGCCCCTACAACCACAAAAAGGAATGGAGTCATTAGCACTTATGGTTCTTAAATGGCACCCAGAATTATGTTGCACGAAGCACAATTTCACATCGTTCTGGGTCCATTTGTGTGAAAACAAGGTCCAATCAGGCTGAAACGTTACAGGAAGGTAGAATCTATTGAGTTGTAAGTGATCTGAACGTTTCAAGATGATCGCACATTCCTATAGGGGGTAAAACCATGTCCCAAAGGTCACCGGGCCTGGTGTCACTTTAAAGAAGTAGTCCAGTTACATCTTTGTGGGCTTATAACTTGGCTTCTGAATGTCCTAGAGAGATCAGGTTTGTTTTAATGTACTCCAATCAACAGCCCCTACAACCACAAAAAGGAATGGAGTCATTAGCACTTATGGTTTGTAAATGGCACCCAGAATTATGTTGCACGAAGCACAATTTCACATCATTCTGGGTTCATTTGTGTGAAAACAAGGTCCAATCAGGCAGAAACGTTACAAGAAGGTAGAATCTATTGAGTTGTAAGTTATCTGAACGTTTCATGATGATAGCACTTTCCTAAGGGGGTCAAACCATGTCCCAAAGGTCAACGGATCTGGTGTCACTTTAAAGAATTAGTCCAGTTACACATTTGTGGGCTTATAACTTGGCTTCTGAATGTCCTAGAGAGATCAGGTTTGTTTTAGTGTACTCCAATCAACAGCCCCTACAACCACAAAAAGGAATGGAGTCATTAGCACTTATGGTTTGTAAATGGCACCCAGAATTATGTTGCACGAAGCACAATTTCACATCATTCTGGGTCCATTTGTGTGAAAACAAGGTCCAATCAGGCTGAAACGTTACAGGAAGGTAGAATCTATTCAGTTGTAAGTGATCTGAACATTTCATGATGATAGCACTTTCCTAAGGGGGTCAAACCGTGTCCCAAAGGTCACCGGATCTGGTGTCAATTTAAAGAAGTAGTCCAGTTACACATTTGTGGGCTTATAACTTGGCTTCTGAATGTCCTAGAGAGATCAGGTTTGTTTTAGTATACTCCAATCAACAGCCCCTACAACCACAAAAAGGAATGGAGTCATTAGCACTTATGGTTTTTAAATGGCACCCAGAATTATGTTGCACGAAGCACAATTTCACATCATTCTGGGTTCATTTGTGTGAAAACAAGGTCCAATCAGGCTGAAACGTTACAGGAAGGTAGAATTTATTGAGTTGTAAGTGATCTGAACGTTTCATGATGATAGCACTTTCCCAAGGGGGTCAAACCATGTCCCAAATGTCACCGGATCTGGTGTCAATTTAAAGTAGTAGTCCAGTTACACATTTGTGGGCTTATAACTTGGCTTCTGAATGTCCTAGAGAGATCAGGGTTGTTTTAGTGTACTCCAATCAACAGCCCCTACAACCACAAAAAGGATTGGAGTCATTAGCACTTATGGTTCTTAAATGGCACCCAGAATTATGTTGCACGAAGCACAATTTCACTTCATTCTGGGTCCATTTGTGTGAAAACAAGGTCCAATCAGGCTGAGACGCTACGTGTACTCCAATCAACAGCCCCTACAACCACAAAAAGGATTGGAGTCATTAGCACTTATGGTTCTTAAATGGCACCCAGAATTATGTTGCACGAAGCACAATTTCACTTCATTCTGGGTCCATTTGTGTGAAAACAAGGTCCAATCAGGCTGAGACGCTACAAGAAGGTAGAATCTATTGAGTTGTAAGTGATCTGAATGTTTCAAGATGATCGCACATTCCTAAAGGGGGTAAAACCATGTCCCAAAGGTCACCGGGCCTGGTGTCACTTTAAAGAAGTAGTCCAGTTACATCTTTGTGGGCTTATAACTTGGCTTCTGAATGTCTAAAACAAACCTGATCCCTCTAGGACATTCAGAAGCCAAGTTATAAGCCCACAAATGTGTAACTGGACTACTTCTTTAAAGTGACACCAGGCCCGGTGACCTTTGGGACATGGTTTGACCCCCTATAGGAATGTGCGATCATCATGAAATGTTCAGATCACTTACAACTCAATAGATTCTACCTTCTTGTAACGTTTCAGCCTGATTGGACCTTGTTTTCACACAAATGAACCCAGAATGATGTGAAATTGTGCTTCGTGCAACAAAATTCTGGGTGCCATTTACAAACCATAAGTGCTAATGACTCCATTCCTTTTTGTGGTTGTAGGGGCTGTTGATTGGAGTACACTAAAACAAACCTGACCTCTCTAGGACATTCAGAAGCCAAGTTATGAGCCCGCAAATGCGTAACTGGACTACTTCTTTAAAGTGACACCAGGCCCGGTGACCTTTGGGACATGGTTTGACCCCCTATAGGAATGTCCGATCATCATGAAACGTTCAGATCACTTACAACTCAAAAGATTCTACCTTCTTGTAACGTTTCAGCCTGATTGGACCTTGTTTTCACACAAATGGACCCAGAATGATGTGAAATTGTGTTTCGTGCAACATAATTCTGGGTGCCATTTACAAACCATAAGTGCTAATGACTCCATTCCTTTTTGTGGTTGTAGGGGCTGTTGATTGGAGTACATTAAAACAAACCTGACCTCTCTAGGACATTCAGAAGCCAAGTTATAAGCCCACAAATGTGTAACTGGACTACTACTTTAAATTGACACCAGATCCGGTGACATTTGGGACATGGTTTGACCCCCTAAGGAAAGTGCTATCATCATGAAACGTTCAGATCACTTACAGCTCAATAGATTCTACCTTCCTGTAACGTTTCAGCCTGATTGGACCTTGTTTTCACACAAATGAACCCAGAATGATGTGAAATTGTGCTTCGTGCAACATAATTCTGGGTGCCATTTAAAAACCATAAGTGCTAATGACTCCATTCCTTTTTGTGGTTGTAGGGGCTGTTGATTGGAGTATACTAAAACAAACCTGATCTCTCTAGGACATTCAGAAGCCAAGTTATAAGCCCACAAATGTGTAACTGGACTACTTCTTTAAATTGACACCAGATCCGGTGACCTTTTGGACATGGTTTGACCCCCTTAGGAAAGTGCTATCATCACGAAACGTTCAGATCACTTACAACTCAATAGATTCGACCTTCCTGTAACGTTTCAGCCTGATTGGACCTTGTTTTCACACAAATGAACCCAGAATGATGTGAAATTGTGCTTCGTGCAACATAATTCTGGGTGCCATTTACAAACCATAAATGCTAATGACTCCATTCCTTTTTGTGGTTGTAGGGGCTGTTGATTGGAGTACACTAAAACAAACCTGACCTCTCTAGGACATTCAGAAGCCAAGTTATAAGCCCACAAAGGTGTAACTGGACTACTTCTTTAAAGTGAAACCAGGCCCGGTGACCTTTGGGACATGGTTTGACCCCCTATAGGAATGTGCGATCATCATGAAACGTTCAGATCACTTACAACTCAATAGATTCTACCTTCTTGTAACGTTTCAGCCTGATTGGACCTTGTTTTCACACAAATGAACCCAGAATGATGTGAAATTGTGCTTCGTGCAACATAATTCTGGGTGCCATTTACAAACCATAAGTGCTAATGACTCCATTCCTTTTTGTGGTTGTAGGGGCTGTTGATTGGAGTACACTAAAACAAACCTAACCTCTCTAGGACATTCAGAAGCCAAGTTATAAGCCCACAAAGATGTAACTGGACTACTTCTTTAAAGTGACACCAGGCCCGGTGACCTTTGGGACATGGTTTGACCCCCTTAGGAAAGTGCTATCATCATGAAACGTTCAGATGACTTACAACTCAATAGATTCTACCTTCCTGTAATGTTTCAGCCTGATTGGACCTTGTTTTCACACAAATGGACCCAGAATGATGTGAAATTGTGCTTCGCGCAACATAATTCTGGGTGCCATTTACAAACCATAAGTGCTAATGACTCCATTCCTTTTTGTGGTTGTAGGGGCTGTTGATTGGAGTACACTAAAACAAACCTGATCTCTCTAGGACATTCAGAAGCCAAGTTATAAGCCCACAAATGTGTAACTGGACTACTTCTTTAAATTGACACCAGATCCGGTGACCTTTGGGACATGGTTTGACCCCCTTAGGAAAGTGCTATCATCATGAAACGTTCAGATCACTTACAACTCAATAGATTCTACCTTCCTATAACGTTTCAGCCTGATTGGACCTTGATTTCACACAAATGAACCCAGAATGATGTGAAATTGTGCTTCGTGCAACATAATTCTGGGTGCCATTTAAAAACCATAAGTGCTAATAACTCCATTCCTTTTTGTGGTTGTAGGGGCTGTTGATTGGAGTACACTAAAACAAACCTGATCGCTCTAGGACATTCAGAAGCCAAGTTATAAGCCCACAAATGTGTAACTGGACTACTTCTTTAAAGTGACACCAGGCCCGGTGACCTTTGTGACATGGTTTGACCCCCTATAGGAATGTGCGATCATCATGAAACGTTCAGATCACTTACAACTCAATAGATTCTACCTTCTTGTAACGTTTCAGCCTGATTGGACCTTGTTTTCACACAAATGAACCCAGAATGATGTGAAATTGTGCTTCGTGCAACAAAATTCTGGGTGCCATTTACAAACCATAAGTGCTAATGACTCCATTCCTTTTTGTGGTTGTAGGGGCTGTTGATTGGAGTACACTAAAACAAACCTGACCTCTCTAGGACATTCAGAAGCCAAGTTATAAGCCCACAAAGATGTAACTGGACTAGTTCTTTAAAGTGACACCAGGCCCGGTGACCTTTGGGACATGGTTTTACCCCCTATAGGAATGTGCGATCATCATGAAACGTTCAGATCACTTACAACTCAATAGATTCTACCTTCTAGTAACGTTTCAGCCTGATTGGACCTTGTTTTCACACAAATGGACCCAGAATGATGTGAAATTGTGCTTCGTGCAACATAATTCTGGGTGCCATTTACAAACCATAAGAGCTAATGACTCCATTCCTTTTTGTGGTTGTAGGGGCTGTTGATTGGAGTACACTAAAACAAACCTGATCTCTCTAGGACATTCAGAAGCCAAGTTATGAGCCCACAAATGTGTAACTGGACTACTTCTTTAAAGTGACACCAGGCCCGGTGACCTTTGGGACATGGTTTGACCCCCTATAGGAATGTGCGATCATCATGAAACGTTCAGATCACTTACAACTCAATAGATTCTACCTTCTTGTAACGTTTCAGCCTAATTGGACCTTGTTTTCACACAAATGAACCCAGAATGATGTGAAATTGTGCTTCGTGCAACATAATTCTGGGTGCCATTTACAAACCATAAATGCTAATGACTCCATTCCTTTTTGTGGTTTTAGGGGCTGTTGATTGGAGTACACTAAAACAAACCTAACCTCTCTAGGACATTCAGAAGCCAAGTTATAAGCCCGCAAATGTGTAACTGGACTAGTTCTTTAAAGTGACACCAGGCCCGGTGACCTTTGGGACATGGTTTGACCCCCTATAGGAATGTGCGATCATCATGAAACGTTCAGATCACTTACAACTCAATAGATTCTACCTTCTTGTAACGTTTCAGCCTGATTGGACCATGTTTTCACACAAATGGACCCAGAATGAAGTGAAATTGTGCTTCGTGCAACATAATTCTGGGTGCCATTTACAAACCATAAGTGCTAATGACTCCATTCCTTTTTGTGGTTGTAGGGGCTGTTGATTGGAGTACACTAAAACAAACCTGATCTCTCTAGGACATTCAGAAGCCAAGTTATAAGCCCACAAATGTGAAACTGGACTACTTCTTTAAATTGACACCAGATCCGGTGACCTTTGGGACATGGTTTGACCCCCTTAGGAAAGTGCTATCATCATGAAACGTTCAGATCACTTACAACTCAATAGATTCTACCTTCCTGTAACGTTTCAGCCTGATTGGACCTTGTTTTCACACAAATGAACCCAGAATGATGTGAAATTGTGCTTTGTGCAACATAATTCTGGGTCCCATTTAAAAACCATGAGTGCTAATGACTCCATTCCTTTTTGTGGTTGTAGGGGCTGTTGATTGGAGTATACTAAAACAAACCTGATCTCTCTAGGACATTCAGAAGCCAAGTTATAAGCCCACAAATGTGTAACTGGACTACTTCTTTAAATTGACACCAGAACCGGTGACTTTTGGGACATGGTTTGACCCCCTTAGGAAAGTGCTATCATCATGAAACGTTCAGATCACTTACAACTCAATAGATTCTACCTTCCTGTAACGTTTCAGCCTGATTGGACCTTGTTTTCACACAAATGAACCCAGAATGATGTGAAATTGTGCTTCGTGCAACATAATTCTGGGTGCCATTTAAAAACCATAAGTGCTAATGACTCCATTCCTTTTTGTGGTTGTAGGGGCTGTTGATTGGAGTACACTAAAACAAACCTGATCTCTCTAGGACATTCAGAATCCAAGTTATAAGCCCACAAATGTGTAACTGGACTACTTCTTTAAATTGACACCAGATCCGGTGACCTTTGGGACATGGTTTGACCCCCTTAGGAAAGTGCTATCATCATGAAACGTTCAGATCACTTACAACTCAATAGATTCTACCTTCCTATAACGTTTCAGCCTTATTGGACCTTGATTTCACACAAATGAACCCAGAATGATGTGAAATTGTGGTTCGTGCAACATAATTCTGGGTGCCATTTAAAAACCATAAGTGCTAATGACTCCATTCCTTTTTGTGGTTGTAGGGGCTGTTGATTGGAGTACACTAAAACAAACCTGATCCCTCTAGGACATTCAGAAGCCAAGTTATAAGCCCACAAATGTGTAACTGGACTACTTCTTTAAAGTGACACCAGGCCCGGTGACCTTTGGGACATGGTTTGACCCCCTATAGGAATGTGCGATCATCATGAAACGTTCAGATCACTTACAACTCAATAGATTCTACCTTCTTGTAACGTTTCAGCCTGATTGGACCTTGTTTTCACACAAATGAACCCAGAATGATGTGAAATTGTGCTTCGTGCAACAAAATTCTGGGTGCCATTTACAAACCATAAGTGCTAATGACTCCATTCCTTTTTGTGGTTGTAGGGGCTGTTGATTGGAGTACACTAAAACAAACCTGACCTCTCTAGGACATTCAGAAGCCAAGTTATAAGCCCACAAAGATGTAACTGGACTAGTTCTTTAAAGTGACACCAGGCCCGGTGACCTTTGGGACATGGTTTTACCCCCTATAGGAATGTGCGATCATCATGAAACGTTCAGATCACTTACAACTCAATAGATTCTACCTTCTTGTAACGTTTCAGCCTGATTGGACCTTGTTTTCACACAAATGGACCCAGAATGATGTGAAATTGTGCTTCGTGCAACATAATTCTGGGTGCCATTTACAAACCATAAGAGCTAATGACTCCATTCCTTTTTGTGGTTGTAGGGGCTGTTGATTGGAGTACACTAAAACAAACCTGATCTCTCTAGGACATTCAGAAGCCAAGTTATGAGCCCACAAATGTGTAACTGGACTACTTCTTTAAAGTGACACCAGGCCCGGTGACCTTTGGGACATGGTTTGACCCCCTATAGGAATGTGCGATCATCATGAAACGTTCAGATCACTTACAACTCAATAGATTCTACCTTCTTGTAACGTTTCAGCCTAATTGGACCTTGTTTTCACACAAATGAACCCAGAATGATGTGAAATTGTGCTTCGTGCAACATAATTCTGGGTGCCATTTACAAACCATAAATGCTAATGACTCCATTCCTTTTTGTGGTTTTAGGGGCTGTTGATTGGAGTACACTAAAACAAACCTAACCTCTCTAGGACATTCAGAAGCCAAGTTATAAGCCCGCAAATGTGTAACTGGACTAGTTCTTTAAAGTGACACCAGGCCCGGTGACCTTTGGGACATGGTTTGACCACCTATAGGAATGTGCGATCATCATGAAACGTTCAGATCACTTACAACTCAATAGATTCTACCTTCTTGTAACGTTTCAGCCTGATTGGACCATGTTTTCACACAAATGGACCCAGAATGAAGTGAAATTGTGCTTCGTGCAACATAATTCTGGGTGCCATTTACAAACCATAAGTGCTAATGACTCCATTCCTTTTTGTGGTTGTAGGGGCTGTTGATTGGAGTACACTAAAACAAACCTGATCTCTCTAGGACATTCAGAAGCCAAGTTATAAGCCCACAAATGTGAAACTGGACTACTTCTTTAAATTGACACCAGATCCGGTGACCTTTGGGACATGGTTTGACCCCCTTAGGAAAGTGCTATCATCATGAAACGTTCAGATCACTTACAACTCAATAGATTCTACCTTCCTGTAACGTTTCAGCCTGATTGGACCTTGTTTTCACACAAATGAACCCAGAATGATGTGAAATTGTGCTTTGTGCAACATAATTCTGGGTCCCATTTAAAAACCATGAGTGCTAATGACTCCATTCCTTTTTGTGGTTGTAGGGGCTGTTGATTGGAGTATACTAAAACAAACCTGATCTCTCTAGGACATTCAGAAGCCAAGTTATAAGCCCACAAATGTGTAACTGGACTACTTCTTTAAATTGACACCAGAACCGGTGACTTTTGGGACATGGTTTGACCCCCTTAGGAAAGTGCTATCATCATGAAACATCAGATCACTTACAACTCAATAGATTCTACCTTCCTGTAACGTTTCAGCCTGATTGGACCTTGTTTTCACACAAATGAACCCAGAATGATGTGAAATTGTGCTTCGTGCAACATAATTCTGGGTGCCATTTAAAAACCATAAGTGCTAATGACTCCATTCCTTTTTGTGGTTGTAGGGGCTGTTGATTGGAGTACACTAAAACAAACCTGATCTCTCTAGGACATTCAGAATCCAAGTTATAAGCCCACAAATGTGTAACTGGACTACTTCTTTAAATTGACACCAGATCCGGTGACCTTTGGGACATGGTTTGACCCCCTTAGGAAAGTGCTATCATCATGAAACGTTCAGATCACTTACAACTCAATAGATTCTACCTTCCTATAACGTTTCAGCCTTATTGGACCTTGATTTCACACAAATGAACCCAGAATGATGTGAAATTGTGGTTCGTGCAACATAATTCTGGGTGCCATTTAAAAACCATAAGTGCTAATGACTCCATTCCTTTTTGTGGTTGTAGGGGCTGTTGATTGGAGTACACTAAAACAAACCTGATCCCTCTAGGACATTCAGAAGCCAAGTTATAAGCCCACAAATGTGTAACTGGACTACTTCTTTAAAGTGACACCAGGCCCGGTGACCTTTGGGACATGGTTTGACCCCCTATAGGAATGTGCGATCATCATGAAACGTTCAGATCACTTACAACTCAATAGATTCTACCTTCTTGTAACGTTTCAGCCTGATTGGACCTTGTTTTCACACAAATGAACCCAGAATGATGTGAAATTGTGCTTCGTGCAACAAAATTCTGGGTGCCATTTACAAACCATAAGTGCTAATGACTCCATTCCTTTTTGTGGTTGTAGGGGCTGTTGATTGGAGTACACTAAAACAAACCTGACCTCTCTAGGACATTCAGAAGCCAAGTTATAAGCCCGCAAATGCGTAACTGGACTACTTCTTTAAAGTGACACCAGGCCCGGTGACCTTTGGGACATGGTTTGACCCCCTATAGGAATGTCCGATCATCATGAAACGTTCAGATCACTTACAACTCAAAAGATTCTACCTTCTTGTAACGTTTCAGCCTGATTGGACCTTGTTTTCACACAAATGGACCCAGAATGATGTGAAATTGTGTTTCGTGCAACATAATTCTGGGTGCCATTTACAAACCATAAGTGCTAATGACTCCATTCCTTTTTGTGGTTGTAGGGGCTGTTGATTGGAGTACATTAAAACAAACCTGACCTCTCTAGGACATTCAGAAGCCAAGTTATAAGCCCACAAATGTGTAACTGGACTACTACTTTAAATTGACACCAGATCCGGTGACATTTGGGACATGGTTTGACCCCCTAAGGAAAGTGTTATCATCATGAAACATTCAGATCACTTACAGCTCAATAGATTCTACCTTCCTGTAACGTTTCAGCCTGATTGGACCTTGTTTTCACACAAATGAACCCAGAATGATGTGAAATTGTGCTTCGTGCAACATAATTCTGGGTGCCATTTACAAACCATAAGTGCTAATGACTCCATTCCTTTTTGTGGTTGTAGGGGCTGTTGATTGGAGTATACTAAAACAAACCTGATCTCTCTAGGACATTCAGAAGCCAAGTTATAAGCATACAAATGTGTAACTGGACTACTTCTTTAAATTGACACCAGATCCGGTGACCTTTGGGACATGGTTTGACCCCCTTAGGAAAGTGCTATCATCACGAAACTTTCAGATCACTTACAACTCAATAGATTCGACCTTCCTGTAACGTTTCAGCCTGATTGGACCTTGTTTTCACACAAATGAACCCAGAATGATGTGAAATTGTGCTTCGTGCAACATAATTCTGGGTGCCATTTACAAACCATAAATGCTAATGACTCCATTCCTTTTTGTGGTTGTAGGGGCTGTTGATTGGAGTACACTAAAACAAACCTGACCTCTCTAGGACATTCAGAAGCCAAGTTATAAGCCCACAAAGGTGTAACTGGACTACTTCTTTAAAGTGAAACCAGGCCCGGTGACCTTTGGGACATGGTTTGACCCCCTATAGGAATGTGCGATCATCATGAAACGTTCAGATCACTTACAACTCAATAGATTCTACCTTCTTGTAACGTTTCAGCCTGATTGGACCTTGTTTTCACACAAATGAACCCAGAATGATGTGAATTTGTGCTTCGTGCAACATAATTCTGGGTGCCATTTACAAACCATAAGTGCTAATGACTCCATTCCTTTTTGTGGTTGTAGGGGCTGTTGATTGGAGTACACTAAAACAAACCTAACCTCTCTAGGACATTCAGAAGCCAAGTTATAAGCCCACAAAGATGTAACTGGACTACTTCTTTAAAGTGACACCAGGCCCGGTGACCTTTGGGACATGGTTTTACCCCCTATAGGAATGTGCGATCATCTTGAAACGTTCAGATCACTTACAACTCAATAGATTCTACCTTCTTGTAGCGTTTCAGCCTGATTGGACCTTGTTTTCACACAAATGGACCCAGAATGAAGTGAAATTGTGCTTCGTTCAACATAATTCTGGGTGCCATTTACAAACCATAAGTGCTCATGACTCCATTCCTTTTTGTGGTTGTAGGGGCTGTTGATTGGAGTACACTAAAACAAACCTGATCTCTCTAGGACATTCAGAAGCCAAGTTATAAGCCCACAAATGTGTAACTGGACTACTTCTTTAAATTGACACCAGATCCGGTGACCTTTGGGACATGGTTTGACCCCCTTAGGAAAGTGCTATCATCATGAAACGTTCAGATGACTTACAACTCAATAGATTCTACCTTCCTGTAACGTTTCAGCCTGATTGGACCTTGTTTTCACACAAATGGACCCAGAATGATGTGAAATTGTGCTTCGTGCAACATAATTCTGGGTGCCATTTACAAACCATAAGAGCTAATGACTCCATTCCTTTTTGTGGTTGTAGGGGCTGTTGATTGGAGTACACTAAAACAAACCTGATCTCTCTAGGACATTCAGAAGCCAAGTTATAAGCCCACAAATGTGTAACTGGACTACTTCTTTAAATTGACACCAGATCCGGTGACCTTTGGGACATGGTCTGACCCCCTTAGGAAAGTGCTATCATCATGAAACGTTCAGATCACTTACAACTCAATAGATTCTACCTTCCTATAACGTTTCAGCCTGATTGGACCTTGATTTCACACAAATGAACCCAGAATGATGTGAAATTGTGCTTCGTGCAACATAATTCTGGGTGCCATTTAAAAACCATAAGTGCTAATGACTCCATTCCTTTTTGTGGTTGTAGGGGCTGTTGATTGGAGTACACTAAAACAAACCTGATCGCTCTAGGACATTCAGAAGCCAAGTTATAAGCCCACAAATGTGTAACTGGACTAGTTCTTTAAAGTGACACCAGGCCCGGTGACCTTTGGGACATGGTTTTACCCCCTATAGGAATGTGCGATCATCATGAAACGTTCAGATCACTTACAACTCAATAGATTCTACCTTCTTGTAACGTTTCAGCCTGATTGGACCTTGTTTTCACACAAATGGACCCAGAATGATGTGAAATTGTGCTTCGTGCAACATAATTCTGGGTGCCATTTACAAACCATAAGAGCTAATGACTCCATTCCTTTTTGTGGTTGTAGGGTCTGTTGATTGGAGTACACTAAAACAAACCTGATCTCTCTAGGACATTCAGAAGCCAAGTTATGAGCCCACAAATGTGTAACTGGACTACTTCTTTAAAGTGACACCAGGCCCGGTGACCTTTGGGACATGGTTTGACCCCCTATAGGAATGTGCGATCATCATGAAACGTTCAGATCACTTACAACTCAATAGATTCTACCTTCTTGTAACGTTTCAGCCTAATTGGACCTTGTTTTCACACAAATGAACCCAGAATGATGTGAAATTGTGCTTCGTGCAACATAATTCTGGGTGCCATTTACAAACCATCAATGCTAATGACTCCATTCCTTTTTGTGGTTTTAGGGGCTGTTGATTGGAGTACACTAAAACAAACCTAACCTCTCTAGGACATTCAGAAGCCAAGTTATAAGCCCACAAAGATGTAACTGGACTACTTCTTTAAAGTGACACCAGGCCCGGTGACCTTTGGGACATGGTTTTACCCCCTATAGGAATGTGTGATCATCTTGAAACGTTCAGATCACTTACAACTCAATAGATTCTACCTTCCTGTAACGTTTCAGCCTATTGGACCTTGTTTTCACACAAATGGACCCAGAATGATGTGAAATTGTGCTTCGTGCAACATAATTCTGGGTGCCATTTACAAACCATAAGTGCTAATGACTCCATTCCTTTTTGTGGTTGTAGGGGCTGTTGATTGGAGTACACTAAAACAAACCTGATCTCTCTAGGACATTCAGAAGCCAAGTTATAAGCCCACAAATGTGTAACTGGACTACTTCTTTAAATTGACACCAGATCCGGTGACCTTTGGGACATGGTTTGACCCCCTTAGGAAAGTGCTATCATCATGAAACGTTCAGATCACTTACAACTCAATAGATTCTACCTTCCTATAACGTTTCAGCCTGATTGGACCTTGATTTCACACAAATGAACCCAGAATGATGTGAAATTGTGCTTCGTGCAACATAATTCTGGGTGCCATTTACAAACCATAAGTGCTAATGACTCCATTCCTTTTTGTGGTTGTAGGGGCTGTTGATTGGAGTACACTAAAACAAACCTGACCTCTCTAGGACATTCAGAAGCCAAGTTATAAGCCCACAAATGTGTAACTGGACTAGTTCTTTAAAGTGACACCAGGCCCGGTGACCTTTGGGACATGGTTTGACCCCCTATAGGAATGTGCGATCATCATGAAACGTTCAGATCACTTACAACTCAATAGATTCTACCTTCTTGTAACGTTTCAGCCTGATTGGACCTTGTTTTCACACAAATGGACCCAGAATGATGTGAAATTGTGCTTCGTGCAACATAATTCTGGGTGCCATTTACAAACCATAAGTGCTAATGACTCCATTCCTTTTTGTGGTTGTAGGGGCTGTTGATTGGAGTACACTAAAACAAACCTGATCTCTCTAGGACATTCAGAAGCCAAGTTATAAGCCCACAAATGTGAAACTGGACTACTTCTTTAAATTGACACCAGATCCGGTGACCTTTGGGACATGGTTTGACCCCCTTAGGAAAGTGCTATCATCATGAAACGTTCAGATCACTTACAACTCAATAGATTCTACCTTCCTGTAACGTTTCAGCCTGATTGGACCTTGTTTTCACACAAATGAACCCAGAATGATGTGAAATTGTGCTTTGTGCAACATAATTCTGGGTCCCATTTAAAAACCATGAGTGCTAATGACTCCATTCCTTTTTGTGGTTGTAGGGGCTGTTGATTGGAGTATACTAAAACAAACCTGATCTCTCTAGGACATTCAGAAGCCAAGTTATAAGCCCACAAATGTGTAACTGGACTACTTCTTTAAATTGACACCAGAACCGGTGACTTTTGGGACATGGTTTGACCCCCTTAGGAAAGTGCTATCATCATGAAACGTTCAGATCACTTACAACTCAATAGATTCTACCTTCCTGTAACGTTTCAGCCTGATTGGACCTTGTTTTCACACAAATGAACCCAGAATGATGTGAAATTGTGCTTTGTGCAACATAATTCTGGGTGCCATTTACAAACCATAAGTGCTTATGACTCCATTCCTTTTTGTGGTTGTAGGGGCTGTTGATTGGAGTACACTAAAACAAACCTGACCTCTCTAGGACATTCAGAAGCCAAGTTATAAGCCCACAAAGGTGTAAGTGGACTTCTTCTTTAAAGTGACACCAGGCCCGGTGACCTTTGGGACATGGATTGACCCCCTATAGGAATGTGCGATCATCATGAAACGTTCAGATCACTTACAACTCAATAGATTCTACCTTCTTGTAACGTTTCAGCCTGATTGGACCTTGTTTTCACACAAATGAACCCAGAATGATGTGAAATTGTGCTTCGTGCAACAAAATTCTGGGTGCCATTTACAAACCATAAGTGCTAATGACTCCATTCCTTTTTGTGGTTGTAGGGGCTGTTGATTGGAGTACACTAAAACAAACCTAACCTCTCTAGGACATTCAGAAGCCAAGTTATAAGCCCACAAAGATGTAACTGGACTACTTCTTTAAAGTGACACCAGGCCCGGTGACCTTTGGGACATGGTTTTACCCACTATAGGAATGTGCGATCATCATGAAACGTTCAGATCACTTACAACTCAATAGATTCTACCTTCTTGTAACGTTTCAGCCTGATTGGACCTTGTTTTCACACAAATGGACCCAGAATGATGTGAAATTGTGCTTCGTGCAACATAATTCTGGGTGCCATTTACAAACCATAAGAGCTAATGAATCCATTCCTTTTTGTGGTTGTAGGGGCTGTTGATTGGAGTACACTAAAACAAACCTGATCTCTCTAGGACATTCAGAAGCCAAGTTATAAGCACACAAATGTGTAACTGGACTACTTCTTTAAAGTGACACCAGGCCCGGTGACCTTTGGGACATGGTTTGACCCCCTATAGGAATGTGCGATCATCATGAAACGTTCAGATCACTTACAACTCAATAGATTCTACCTTCTTGTAGCGTTTCAGCCTGATTGGACCTTGTTTTCACACAAATGGACCCAGAATGATGTGAAATTGTGCTTCGTGCAACATAATTCTGGGTGCCATTTACAAACCATAAGTGCTAATGACTCCATTCCTTTTTGTGGTTGTAGGGGCTGTTGATTGGAGTACACTAAAACAAACCTGATCTCTCTAGGACATTCAGAAGCCAAGTTATAAGCCCACAAATGTGTAACTGGACTACTTCTTTAAATTGACACCAGAACCGGTGACCTTTGGGACATGGTTTGACCCCCTTAGGAAAGTGCTATCATCATGAAACGTTCAGATCACTTACAACTCAATAGATTCTACCTTCCTGTAACGTTTCAGCCTGATTGGACCTTGTTTTCACACAAATGAACCCAGAATGATGTGAAATTGTGCTTCGTGCAACATAATTCTGGGTGCCATTTACAAACCATAAGTGCTAATGCCTCCATTCCTTTTTGTGGTTGTAGGGGCTGTTGATTGGAGTACACTAAAACAAACCTGACCTCTCTAGGACATTCAGAAGCCAAGTTATAAGGCCACAAAGGTGTAACTGGACTACTTCTTTAAAGTGACACCAGGCCCGGTGACCTTTGGGACATGGTTTGACCCCCTATAGGAATGTGCGATCATCATGAAACGTTCAGATCACTTACAACTCAATAGATTCTACCTTCTTGTAACGTTTCAGCCTGATTGGACCTTGTTTTCACACAAATGGACCCAGAATGATGTGAAATTGTGCTTCGTGCAACATAATTCTGGGTGCCATTTACAAACCATAAGTGCTAATGACTCCATTCCTTTTTGTGGTTGTAGAGGCTGTTGATTGGAGTACACTAAAACAAACCTGATCTCTCTAGGACATTCAGAAGCCAAGTTATAAGCCCACAAATGTGTAACTGGACTACTTCTTTAAATTGACACCAGATCCGGTGACCTTTGGGACATGGTTTGACCCCCTTAGGAAAGCGCTATCATCATTAAACGTTCAGATCACTTACAACTCAATAGATTCTACCTTCCTGTAACGTTTCAGCCTGATTGGACCTTGTTTTCACACAAATGAACCCAGAATGATGTGAAATAGTGCTTCATGCAACATAATTCTGGGTGCCATTTATAAACCATAAGAGCTAATGACTCCATTCCTTTTTGTGGTTGTAGGGGCTGTTGATTGGAGTACACTAAAACAAACCTGATCTCTCTAGGACATTCAGAAGCCAAGTTATAAGCCCACAAATGTGTAACTGGACTACTTCTTTAAAGTGACACCAGGCCCGGTGACCTTTGGGACATGGTTTGACCCCCTATAGGAATGTGCGATCATCATGAAACGTTCAGATCACTTACAACTCAATAGATTCTACCTTCTTGTAGCGTTTCAGCCTGATTGGACCTTGTTTTCACACAAATGGACCCAGAATGATGTGAAATTGTGCTTCGTGCAACATAATTCTGGGTGCCATTTACAAACCATAAGTGCTAATGACTCCATTCCTTTTTGTGGTTGTAGGGGCTGTTGATTGGAGTACACTAAAACAAACCTGATCTCTCTAGGACATTCAGAAGCCAAGTTATAAGCCCACAAATGTGTAACTGGACTACTTCTTTAAATTGACACCAGAACCGGTGACCTTTGGGACATGGTTTGACCCCCTTAGGAAAGTGCTATCATCATGAAACGTTCAGATCACTTACAACTCAATAGATTCTACCTTCCTGTAACGTTTCAGCCTGATTGGACCTTGTTTTCACACAAATGAACCCAGAATGATGTGAAATTGTGCTTCGTGCAACATAATTCTGGGTGCCATTTACAAACCATAAGTGCTAATGACTCCATTCCTTTTTGTGGTTGTAGGGGCTGTTGATTGGAGTACACTAAAACAAACCTGACCTCTCTAGGACATTCAGAAGCCAAGTTATAAGGCCACAAAGGTGTAACTGGACTACTTCTTTAAAGTGACACCAGGCCCGGTGACCTTTGGGACATGGTTTGACCCCCTATAGGAATGTGCGATCATCATGAAACGTTCAGATCACTTACAACTCAATAGATTCTACCTTCTTGTAACGTTTCAGCCTGATTGGACCTTGTTTTCACACAAATGGACCCAGAATGATGTGAAATTGTGCTTCGTGCAACATAATTCTGGGTGCCATTTACCAACCATAAGTGCTAATGACTCCATTCCTTTTTGTGGTTGTAGAGGCTGTTGATTGGAGTACACTAAAACAAACCTGATCTCTCTAGGACATTCAGAAGCCAAGTTATAAGCCCACAAATGTGTAACTGGACTACTTCTTTAAATTGACACCAGATCCGGTGACCTTTGGGACATGGTTTGACCCCCTTAGGAAAGCGCTATCATCATTAAACGTTCAGATCACTTACAACTCAATAGATTCTACCTTCCTGTAACGTTTCAGCCTGATTGGACCTTGTTTTCACACAAATGAACCCAGAATGATGTGAAATAGTGCTTCATGCAACATAATTCTGGGTGCCATTTAAAAACCATAAGTGCTAATGACTCCATTCCTTTTTGTGGTTGTAGGGGCTGTTGATTGGAGTACACTAAAACAAACCTGATCGCTCTAGGACATTCAGAAGCCAAGTTATAAGCCCACAAATGTGTAACTGGACTACTTCTTTAAATTGACACCAGATCCGGTGACCTTTGGGACATGTTTTGACCCCCTTAGGAAAGCGCTATCATCATGAAACGTTCAGATCACTTACAACTCAATAGATTCTAGCTTCCAGTAACGTTTCAGCCTGATTGGACCTTGTTTTCACACAAATGAACCCAGAATGATGTGAAATTGTGCTTCGTGCAAAATAATTCTGGGTGCCATTTACAAACCATAAGTGCTAATGACTCCATTCCTTTTTGTGGTTGTAGGGGCTGTTGATTGGAGTACACTAAAACAAACCTAACCTCTCTAGGACATTCAGAAGCCAAGTAATAAGCCCACAAAGGTGTAACTGGACTACTTCTTTAAAGTGACACTTGGCCCGGTGACATTTGGGACATGGTTTGACCCCCTATAGGAATGTGCGATCATCTTGAAACGTTCAGATCACTTACAACTCAATAGATTCTACCTTCTTGTAGCGTTTCAGCCGGATTGGACCTTGTTTTCACACAAATTGACCCAGAATGATGTGAAATTGTGCTTCGTGCAACATAATTCTGGGTGCCACTTACAAACTATAAGTGCTAATGACTCCATTCCTTGTTGTGGTTGTAGGGGCTGTTGATTGGAGAACATTAAAACAAACCTGATCTCTCTAGGACATTCAGAAGCCAAGTTATAAGCCCACAAATGTGTAACTGGACTACTTCTTTAAATTGACACCAGATCCGGTGACCTTTGGGACATGGTTTGACCCCCTTAGGAAAGTGCTATCATCATGAAACGTTCAGATCACTTACAACTCAATAGATTCTACCTTCTTGTAACGTTTCAGCCTGATTGGACCTTGTTTTCACACAAATGAACCCAGAATGATGTGAAATTGTGCTTCGTGCAACAAAATTCTGGGTGCCATTTACAAACCATAAGTGCTAATGACTCCATTCCTTTTTGTGGTTGTAGGGGCTGTTGATTGGAGTACACTAAAACAAACCTAACCTCTCTAGGACATTCAGAAGCCAAGTTATAAGCCCACAAAGATGTAACTGGACTACTTCTTTAAAGTGACACCAGGCCCGGTGACCTTTGGGACATGGTTTTACCCACTATAGGAATGTGCGATCATCATGAAACGTTCAGATCACTTACAACTCAATAGATTCTACCTTCTTGTAACGTTTCAGCCTGATTGGACCTTGTTTTCACACAAATGGACCCAGAATGATGTGAAATTGTGCTTCGTGCAACATAATTCTGGGTGCCATTTACAAACCATAAGAGCTAATGAATCCATTCCTTTTTGTGGTTGTAGGGGCTGTTGATTGGAGTACACTAAAACAAACCTGATCTCTCTAGGACATTCAGAAGCCAAGTTATAAGCACACAAATGTGTAACTGGACTACTTCTTTAAAGTGACACCAGGCCCGGTGACCTTTGGGACATGGTTTGACCCCCTATAGGAATGTGCGATCATCATGAAACGTTCAGATCACTTACAACTCAATAGATTCTACCTTCTTGAAGCGTTTCAGCCTGATTGGACCTTGTTTTCACACAAATGGACCCAGAATGATGTGAAATTGTGCTTCGTGCAACATAATTCTGGGTGCCATTTACAAACCATAAGTGCTAATGACTCCATTCCTTTTTGTGGTTGTAGGGGCTGTTGATTGGAGTACACTAAAACAAACCTGATCTCTCTAGGACATTCAGAAGCCAAGTTATAAGCCCACAAATGTGTAACTGGACTACTTCTTTAAATTGACACCAGAACCGGTGACCTTTGGGACATGGTTTGACCCCCTTAGGAAAGTGCTATCATCATGAAACGTTCAGATCACTTACAACTCAATAGATTCTACCTTCCTGTAACGTTTCAGCCTGATTGGACCTTGTTTTCACACAAATGAACCCAGAATGATGTGAAATTGTGCTTCGTGCAACATAATTCTGGGTGCCATTTACAAACCATAAGTGCTAATGCCTCCATTCCTTTTTGTGGTTGTAGGGGCTGTTGATTGGAGTACACTAAAACAAACCTGACCTCTCTAGGACATTCAGAAGCCAAGTTATAAGGCCACAAAGGTGTAACTGGACTACTTCTTTAAAGTGACACCAGGCCCGGTGACCTTTGGGACATGGTTTGACCCCCTATAGGAATGTGCGATCATCATGAAACGTTCAGATCACTTACAACTCAATAGATTCTACCTTCTTGTAACGTTTCAGCCTGATTGGACCTTGTTTTCACACAAATGGACCCAGAATGATGTGAAATTGTGCTTCGTGCAACATAATTCTGGGTGCCATTTACAAACCATAAGTGCTAATGACTCCATTCCTTTTTGTGGTTGTAGAGGCTGTTGATTGGAGTACACTAAAACAAACCTGATCTCTCTAGGACATTCAGAAGCCAAGTTATAAGCCCACAAATGTGTAACTGGACTACTTCTTTAAATTGACACCAGATCCGGTGACCTTTGGGACATGGTTTGACCCCCTTAGGAAAGCGCTATCATCATTAAACGTTCAGATCACTTACAACTCAATAGATTCTACCTTCCTGTAACGTTTCAGCCTGATTGGACCTTGTTTTCACACAAATGAACCCAGAATGATGTGAAATAGTGCTTCATGCAACATAATTCTGGGTGCCATTTATAAACCATAAGAGCTAATGACTCCATTCCTTTTTGTGGTTGTAGGGGCTGTTGATTGGAGTACACTAAAACAAACCTGATCTCTCTAGGACATTCAGAAGCCAAGTTATAAGCCCACAAATGTGTAACTGGACTACTTCTTTAAAGTGACACCAGGCCCGGTGACCTTTGGGACATGGTTTGACCCCCTATAGGAATGTGCGATCATCATGAAACGTTCAGATCACTTACAACTCAATAGATTCTACCTTCTTGTAGCGTTTCAGCCTGATTGGACCTTGTTTTCACACAAATGGACCCAGAATGATGTGAAATTGTGCTTCGTGCAACATAATTCTGGGTGCCATTTACAAACCATAAGTGCTAATGACTCCATTCCTTTTTGTGGTTGTAGGGGCTGTTGATTGGAGTACACTAAAACAAACCTGATCTCTCTAGGACATTCAGAAGCCAAGTTATAAGCCCACAAATGTGTAACTGGACTACTTCTTTAAATTGACACCAGAACCGGTGACCTTTGGGACATGGTTTGACCCCCTTAGGAAAGTGCTATCATCATGAAACGTTCAGATCACTTACAACTCAATAGATTCTACCTTCCTGTAACGTTTCAGCCTGATTGGACCTTGTTTTCACACAAATGAACCCAGAATGATGTGAAATTGTGCTTCGTGCAACATAATTCTGGGTGCCATTTACAAACCATAAGTGCTAATGACTCCATTCCTTTTTGTGGTTGTAGGGGCTGTTGATTGGAGTACACTAAAACAAACCTGACCTCTCTAGGACATTCAGAAGCCAAGTTATAAGGCCACAAAGGTGTAACTGGACTACTTCTTTAAAGTGACACCAGGCCCGGTGACCTTTGGGACATGGTTTGACCCCCTATAGGAATGTGCGATCATCATGAAACGTTCAGATCACTTACAACTCAATAGATTCTACCTTCTTGTAACGTTTCAGCCTGATTGGACCTTGTTTTCACACAAATGGACCCAGAATGATGTGAAATTGTGCTTCGTGCAACATAATTCTGGGTGCCATTTACCAACCATAAGTGCTAATGACTCCATTCCTTTTTGTGGTTGTAGGGGCTGTTGATTGGAGTACACTAAAACAAACCTGATCGCTCTAGGACATTCAGAAGCCAAGTTATAAGCCCACAAATGTGTAACTGGACTACTTCTTTAAATTGACACCAGATCCGGTGACCTTTGGGACATGGTTTGACCCCCTTAGGAAAGCGCTATCATCATTAAACGTTCAGATCACTTACAACTCAATAGATTCTACCTTCCTGTAACGTTTCAGCCTGATTGGACCTTGTTTTCACACAAATGAACCCAGAATGATGTGAAATAGTGCTTCATGCAACATAATTCTGGGTGCCATTTAAAAACCATAAGTGCTAATGACTCCATTCCTTTTTGTGGTTGTAGGGGCTGTTGATTGGAGTACACTAAAACAAACCTGATCGCTCTAGGACATTCAGAAGCCAAGTTATAAGCCCACAAATGTGTAACTGGACTACTTCTTTAAATTGACACCAGATCCGGTGACCTTTGGGACATGTTTTGACCCCCTTAGGAAAGCGCTATCATCATGAAACGTTCAGATCACTTACAACTCAATAGATTCTAGCTTCCAGTAACGTTTCAGCCTGATTGGACCTTGTTTTCACACAAATGAACCCAGAATGATGTGAAATTGTGCTTCGTGCAAAATAATTCTGGGTGCCATTTACAAACCATAAGTGCTAATGACTCCATTCCTTTTTGTGGTTGTAGGGGCTGTTGATTGGAGTACACTAAAACAAACCTAACCTCTCTAGGACATTCAGAAGCCAAGTAATAAGCCCACAAAGGTGTAACTGGACTACTTCTTTAAAGTGACACTTGGCCCGGTGACATTTGGGACATGGTTTGACCCCCTATAGGAATGTGCGATCATCTTGAAACGTTCAGATCACTTACAACTCAATAGATTCTACCTTCTTGTAGCGTTTCAGCCGGATTGGACCTTGTTTTCACACAAATTGACCCAGAATGATGTGAAATTGTGCTTCGTGCAACATAATTCTGGGTGCCACTCACAAACTATAAGTGCTAATGACTCCATTCCTTGTTGTGGTTGTAGGGGCTGTTGATTGGAGAACATTAAAACAAACCTGATCTCTCTAGGACATTCAGAAGCCAAGTTATAAGCCCACAAATGTGTAACTGGACTACTTCTTTAAATTGACACCAGATCCGGTGACCTTTGGGACATGGTTTGACCCCCTTAGGAAAGTGCTATCATCATGAAACGTTCAGATCACTTACAACTCAATAGATTCTACCTTCCTGTAACGTTTCAGCCTGATTGGACCTTGTTTTCACACAAATGGACCCAGAATGATGTGAAATTGTGCTTCGTGCAACATAATTCTGGGTGCCATTTACAAACCATAAGTGCTAATGACTCCATTCCTTTTTGTGGTTGTAGAGGCTGTTGATTGGAGTACACTAAAACAAACCTAACCTCTCTAGGACATTCAGAAGCCAAGCTATAAGCCCACAAAGGTGTAACTGGACTACTTCTTTAAAGTGACACCAGGCCCGGTGACCTTTGGGACATGGTTTTACCCCCTATAGGAGTGTGTGATCATCATGAAACGTTCAGATCACTTACAACTCAATAGATTCTACCTTCTTGTAACGTTTCAGCCTGATTGGACCTTGTTTTCACACAAATGGACCCAGAATGATGTGAAATTGTGCTTCGTGCAACATAATTCTGGGTGCCATTTACAAACCATAAGAGCTAATGACTCCATTCCTTTTTGAGGTTGTAGGGGATGTTGATTGGAGTACACTAAAACAAACCTGATCTCTCTAGGACATTCAGAAGCCAAGTTATAAGCCCACAAATGTGTAACTGGACTACTTCTTTAAATTGACACCAGATCCGGTGACCTTTGGGACATGGTTTGACCCCCTTAGGAAAGTGCTATCATCATGAAACGTTCAGATCACTTACAACTCAATAGATTCTACCTTCCTGTAACGTTTCAGCCTGATTGGACCTTGTTTTCACACAAATGAACCCAGAATGATGTGAAATAGTGCTTCATGCAACATAATTCTGGGTGCCATTTAAAAACCATAAGTGCTAATGACTCCATTCCTTTTTGTGGTTGTAGGGGCTGTTGATTGGAGTACACTAAAACAAACCTGATCGCTCTAGGACATTCAGAAGCCAAGTTATAAGCCCACAAATGTGTAACTGGACTACTTCTTTAAAGTGACACCAGGCCCGGTGACCTTTGGGACATGGTTTGACCCCCTATAGGAATGTCCGATCATCATGAAACGTTCAGATCACTTACAGCTCAATAGATTCTACCTTCTTGTAACGTTTCAGCCTGATTGGACCTTGTTTTCACACAAATGGACCCAGAATGATGTGAAATTGTGCTTCGTGCAACATAATTCTGGGTGCCATTTACAAACCATAAGTGCTAATGACTCCATTCCTTTTTGTGGATGTAGGGGCTGTTGATTGGAGTAGACTAAAACAAACCTAACCTCTCTAGGACATTCAGAAGCCAAGTTATAAGCCCACAAAGATGTAACTGGACTACTTCTTTAAATTGACACCAGATCCGGTGACCTTTGGGGCCTGTTTTGACCCCCTTAGGAAAGCGCTATCATCATGAAACGTTCAGATCACTTACAACTCAATAGATTCTAGCTTCCAGTAACGTTTCAGCCTGATTGGACCTTGTTTTTACACAAATGAACCCAGAATGATGTGAAATTGTGCTTCGTGCAAAATAATTCTGGGTGCCATTTACAAACCATAAGAGCTAATGACTCCATTCCTTTTTGAGGTTGTAGGGGATGTTGACTGGAGTACACTAAAACAAACCTGATCTCTCTAGGACATTCAGAAGCCAAGTTATAAGCCCACAAATGTGTAACTGGACTACTTCTTTAAATTGACACCAGATCCGGTGACCTTTGGGACATGGTTTGACCCCCTTAGGAAAGTGCTATCATCATGAAACGTTCAGATCACTTACAACTCAATAGATTCTACCTTCCTGTAACGTTTCAGCCTGATTGGACCTTGTTTTCACACAAATGAACCCAGAATGATGTGAAATAGTGCTTCATGCAACATAATTCTGGGTGCCATTTAAAAACCATAAGTGCTAATGACTCAATTCCTTTTTGTGGTTGTAGGGGCTGTTGATTGGAGTACACTAAAACAAACCTGATCGCTCTAGGACATTCAGAAGCCAAGTTATAAGCCCACAAATGTGTAACTGGACTACTTCTTTAAAGTGACACCAGGCCCGGTGACCTTTGGGACATGGTTTGACCCCCTATAGGAATGTCCGATCATCATGAAACGTTCAGATCACTTACAGCTCAATAGATTCTACCTTCTTGTAACGTTTCAGCCTGATTGGACCTTGTTTTCACACAAATGAACCCAGAATGATGTGAAATTGTGCTTCGTGCAACATAATTCTGGGTGCCATTTACAAATCATAAGTGCTAATGACTCCATTCCTTTTTGTGGATGTAGGGGCTGTTGATTGGAGTACACTAAAACAAACCTAACCTCTCTAGGACATTCAGAAGCCAAGTTATAAGCACACAAATGTGTAACTGGACTACTTCTTTAAATTGACACCAGATCCGGTGACCTTTGGGACATGGTTTGACCCCCTTAGGAAAGCGCTATCATCATTAAACGTTCAGATCACTTACAACTCAATAGATTCTACCTTCCTGTAACGTTTCAGCCTGATTGGACCTTGTTTTCACACAAATGAACCCAGAATGATGTGAAATAGTGCTTCATGCAACATAATTCTGGGTGCCATTTAAAAACCATAAGTGCTAATGACTCCATTCCTTTTTGTGGTTGTAGGGGCTGTTGATTGGAGTGCACTAAAACAAACCTGATCGCTCTAGGACATTCAGAAGCCAAGTTATAAGCCCACAAATGTGTAACTGGACTACTTCTTTAAATTGACACCAGATCCGGTGACCTTTGGGACATGTTTTGACCCCCTTAGGAAAGCGCTATCATCATGAAACGTTCAGATCACTTACAACTCAATAGATTCTAGCTTCCAGTAACGTTTCAGCCTGATTGGACCTTGTTTTCACACAAATGAACCCAGAATGATGTGAAATTGTGCTTCGTGCAAAATAATTCTGGGTGCCATTTACAAACCATAAGTGCTAATGACTCCATTCCTTTTTGTGGTTGTAGGGGCTGTTGATTGGAGTACACTAAAACAAACCTAACCTCTCTAGGACATTCAGAAGCCAAGTAATAAGCCCACAAAGGTGTAAATGGACTACTTCTTTAAAGTGACACTTGGCCCGGTGACATTTGGGACATGGTTTGACCCCCTATAGGAATGTGCGATCATCTTGAAACGTTCAGATCACTTACAACTCAATAGATTCTACCTTCTTGTAGCGTTTCAGCCGGATTGGACCTTGTTTTCACACAAATTGACCCAGAATGATGTGAAATTGTGCTTCGTGCAACATAATTCTGGGTGCCACTTACAAACTATAAGTGCTAATGACTCCATTCCTTGTTGTGGTTGTAGGGGCTGTTGATTGGAGAACATTAAAACAAACCTGATCTCTCTAGGACATTCAGAAGCCAAGTTATAAGCCCACAAATGTGTAACTGGACTACTTCTTTAAATTGACACCAGATCCGGTGACCTTTGGGACATGGTTTGACCCCCTTAGGAAAGTGCTATCATCATGAAACGTTCAGATCACTTACAACTCAATAGATTCTACCTTCCTGTAACGTTTCAGCCTGATTGGACCTTGTTTTCACACAAATGGACCCAGAATGATGTGAAATTGTGCTTCGTGCAACATAATTCTGGGTGCCATTTACAAACCATAAGTGCTAATGACTCCATTCCTTTTTGTGGTTGTAGAGGCTGTTGATTGGAGTACACTAAAACAAACCTAACCTCTCTAGGACATTCAGAAGCCAAGCTATAAGCCCACAAAGGTGTAACTGGACTACTTCTTTAAAGTGACACCAGGCCCGGTGACCTTTGGGACATGGTTTTACCCCCTATAGGAGTGTGCGATCATCATGAAACGTTCAGATCGCTTACAACTCAATAGATTCTACCTTCTTGTAACGTTTCAGCCTGATTGGACCTTGTTTTCACACAAATGGACCCAGAATGATGTGAAATTGTGCTTCGTGCAACATAATTCTGGGTGCCATTTACAAACCATAAGAGCTAATGACTCCATTCCTTTTTGAGGTTGTAGGGGATGTTGATTGGAGTACACTAAAACAAACCTGATCTCTCTAGGACATTCAGAAGCCAAGTTATAAGCCCACAAATGTGTAACTGGACTACTTCTTTAAATTGACACCAGATCCGGTGACCTTTGGGACATGGTTTGACCCCCTTAGGAAAGTGCTATCATCATGAAACGTTCAGATCACTTACAACTCAATAGATTCTACCTTCCTGTAACGTTTCAGCCTGATTGGACCTTGTTTTCACACAAATGAACCCAGAATGATGTGAAATAGTGCTTCATGCAACATAATTCTGGGTGCCATTTAAAAACCATAAGTGCTAATGACTCCATTCCTTTTTGTGGTTGTAGGGGCTGTTGATTGGAGTACACTAAAACAAATCTGATCGCTCTAGGACATTCAGAAGCCAAGTTATAAGCCCACAAATGTGTAACTGGACTACTTCTTTAAAGTGACACCAGGCCCGGTGACCTTTGGGACATGGTTTGACCCCCTATAGGAATGTCCGATCATCATGAAACGTTCAGATCACTTACAGCTCAATAGATTCTACCTTCTTGTAACGTTTCAGCCTGATTGGACCTTGTTTTCACACAAATGAACCCAGAATGATGTGAAATTGTGCTTCGTGCAACATAATTCTGGGTGCCATTTACAAACCATAAGTGCTAATGACTCCATTCCTTTTTGTGGATGTAGGGGCTGTTGATTGGAGTAGACTAAAACAAACCTAACCTCTCTAGGACATTCAGAAGCCAAGTTATAAGCCCACAAAGATGTAACTGGACTACTTCTTTAAATTGACACCAGATCCGGTGACCTTTGGGGCATGTTTTGACCCCCTTAGGAAAGCGCTATCATCATGAAACGTTCAGATCACTTACAACTCAATAGATTCTAGCTTCCAGTAACGTTTCAGCCTGATTGGACCTTGTTTTTACACAAATGAACCCAGAATGATGTGAAATTGTGCTTCGTGCAAAATAATTCTGGGTGCCATTTACAAACCATAAGAGCTAATGACTCCATTCCTTTTTGAGGTTGGAGGGGATGTTGACTGGAGTACACTAAAACAAACCTGATCTCTCTAGGACATTCAGAAGCCAAGTTATAAGCCCACAAATGTGTAACTGGACTACTTCTTTAAATTGACACCAGATCCGGTGACCTTTGGGACATGGTTTGACCCCCTTAGGAAAGTGCTATCATCATGAAACGTTCAGATCACTTACAACTCAATAGATTCTACCTTCCTGTAACGTTTCAGCCTGATTGGACCTTGTTTTCACACAAATGAACCCAGAATGATGTGAAATAGTGCTTCATGCAACATAGTTCTGGGTGCCATTTAAAAACCATAAGTGCTAATGACTCAATTCCTTTTTGTGGTTGTAGGGGCTGTTGATTGGAGTACACTAAAACAAACCTGATCGCTCTAGGACATTCAGAAGCCAAGTTATAAGCCCACAAATGTGTAACTGGACTACTTCTTTAAAGTGACACCAGGCCCGGTGACCTTTGGGACATGGTTTGACCCCCTATAGGAATGTCCGATCATCATGAAACGTTCAGATCACTTACAGCTCAATAGATTCTACCTTCTTGTAACGTTTCAGCCTGATTGGACCTTGTTTTCACACAAATGAACCCAGAATTATGTGAAATTGTGCTTCGTGCAACATAATTCTGGGTGCCATTTACAAATCATAAGTGCTAATGACTCCATTCCTTTTTGTGGATGTAGGGGCTGTTGATTGGAGTACACTAAAACAAACCTAACCTCTCTAGGACATTCAGAAGCCAAGTTATAAGCCCACAAAGATGTAACTGGACTACTTCTTTAAATTGACACCAGATCCGGTGACCTTTGGGACATGTTTTGACCCCCTTAGGAAAGCGCTATCATCATGAAACGTTCAGATCACTTACAACTCAATAGATTCTAGCTTCCAGTAACGTTTCAGCCTGATTGGACCTTGTTTTCACACAAACGAACCCAGAATGATGTGAAATTGTGCTTTGTGCAAAATAATTCTGGGTGCCATTTACAAACCATAAGTGCTAATGACTCCATTCCTTTTTGTGGTTGTAGTGGCTGTTGATTGGAGTACACTAAAACAAACCAAACCTCTCTAGGACATTGAGAAGCCAAGTAATAAGCCCACAAATGTGTAACTGGACTACTTCTTTAAAGTGACACTTGGCCCGGTGACCTTTGGGACATGGTTTGACCCCCTATAGGAATGTGCGATCATCTTGAAACGTTCAGATCACTTACAACTCAATAGATTCTACCTTCTTGTAGCGTTTCAGCCGGATTGGACCTTGTTTTCACACAAATTGACCCAGAATGATGTGAAATTGTGCTTCGTGCAACATAATTCTGGGTGCCACTTACAAACTATAAGTGCTAATGACTCCATTCCTTTTTGTGGTTGTAGGGGCTGTTGATTGGAGAACATTAAAACAAACCTGATCTCTCTAGGACATTCAGAAGCCAAGTTATAAGCCCACAAATGTGTAACTGGACTACTTCTTTAAATTGACACCAGATCCGGTGACCTTTGGGACATGGTTTGACCCCCTTAGGAAAGTGCTATCATATTGAAACGTTCAGATCACTTACAACTCAATAGATTCTACCTTCCTGTAACATTTCAGCCTGATTGGACCTTGTTTTCACACAAATGGACCCAGAATGATGTGAAATTGTGCTTCGTGCAACATAATTCTGGGTGCCATTTACAAACCATAAGTGCTAATGACTCCATTCCTTGTTGTGGTTGTAGGGGCTGTTGATTGGAGTACACTAAAACAAACCTAACCTCTCTAGGACATTCAGAAGCCAAGCTATAATCCCACAAAGGTGTAACTGGACTACTTCTTTAAAGTGACACCAGGCCCGGTGACCTTTGGGACATGGTTTTACCCCCTATAGGAATGTGCGATCATCTTGAAACGTTCAGATCACTTACAACTCAATAGATTCTACCTTCTTGTAGCGTTTCAGCCTGATTGGACCTTGTTTTCACACAAATGGACCCAGAATGATGTGAAATTGTGCTTCGTGCAAAATAATTCTGGGTGCCATTTACAAACCATAAGTGCTAATGACTCCATTCCTTTTTGTGGTTGTAGGGGCTGTTGATTGGAGTACACTAAAACAAACCTAACCACTCTAGGACATTCAGAAGCCAAGTTATAAGCCCACAAAGGTGTAACTGGACTACTTCTTTAAAGTGACACTTGGCCCGGTGACCTTTGGGACATGGTTTGACCCCCTATAGGAATGTGCGATCATCTTGAAACGTTCAGATCACTTACAACTCAATAGATTCTACCTTCTTGTAGCGTTTCAGCCGGATTGGACCTTGTTTTCACACAAATTGACCCAGAATGATGTGAAATTGTGCTTCGTGCAACATAATTCTGGGTGCCACTTACAAACTATAAGTGCTAATGACTCCATTCCTTTTTGTGGTTGTAGGGGCTGTTGATTGGAGAACATTAAAACAAACCTGATCTCTCTAGGACATTCAGAAGCCAAGTTATAAGCCCACAAATGTGTAACTGGACTACTTCTTTAAATTGACACCAGATCCGGTGACCTTTGGGACATGGTTTGACCCCCTTAGGAAAGTGCTATCATCATGAAACGTTCAGATCACTTACAACTCAATAGATTCTACCTTCCTGTAACGTTTCAGCCTGATTGGACCTTGTTTTCACACAAATGGACCCAGAATGATGTGAAATTGTGCTTCGTGCAACATAATTCTGGGTGCCATTTACAAACCATAAGTGCTAATGACTCCATTCCTTTTTGTGGTTGTAGGGGCTGTTGATTGGAGTACACTAAAACAAACCTAACCTCTCTAGGACATTTTCAGAAGCCAAGCTATAAGCCCACAAAGGTGTAACTGGACTACTTCTTTAAAGTGACACCAGGCCCGGTGACCTTTGGGACATGGTTTTACCCCCTATAGGAATGTGCGATCATCTTGCAACGTTCAGATCACTTACAACTCAATAGATTCTACCTTCTTGTAGCGTTTCAGCCTCATTGGACCTTGTTTTCACACAAATGGACCCAGAATGATGTGAAATTGTGCTTCGTGCAACATAATTCTGGGTGCCATTTACAAACCATAAGTGCTAATGACTCCATTCCTTTTTGTGGTTGTAGGGGCTGTTTATTGGAGTACACTAAAACAAACCTGATCTCTCTAGGACATTCAGAAGCCAAGTTATAAAACCACAAATGTGTAACTGGACTACTTCTTTAAATTGACACCAGATCCGGTGATCTTTGGGACATGGTGGTTTGACCCCCTTAGGAAAGTGCTATCATCATGAAACGTTCAGATCACTTACAACTCAGTAGATTCTACCTTCCTGTAACGTTTCAGCCTGATTGGACCTTGTTTTCACACAAATGAACCCAGAATGATGTGAAATTGTGCTTCGTGCAACATAATTCTGGGTGCCATTTAAAAACCATAAGTGCTAATGACTCCATTCCTTTTGTGGTTGTAGGGGCTGTTGATTGGAGTACACTAAAAATAACCTGACCTCTCTAGGACATTCAGAAGCCAAGTTATAAGCCCACAAATGTGTAACTGGACTACTTCTTTAAAGTGACACCAGATCCGGTGACCTTTGGGACATGGTTTGACCCCCTTAGGAAAGTGCGATCATCATGAAACGTTCAGATCACTTACAACTCAATAGATTCTACCTTCCTGTATTGTTTCAGCCTGATTGGACCTTGTTTTCACACAAATGAACCCAGAATGATGTGAAATTGTGCTTCGTGCAACATAATTCTGGGTGCCATTTAAAAACCATAAGTGCTAATGTCTCCATTCCTTTTTGTGGTTGTAGAGGCTGTTGATTGGAGTACACTAAAGCAAACCTGATCGCTCTAGGACATTCAGAAGCCAAATTATAAGCCCACAAATGTGTAACTGGACTACTTCTTTAAATTGACACCAGATCCGGTGACCTTTGGGACATGGTTTGACCCCCTTAGGAAAGTGCTATCATCATGAAACGTTCAGATCACTTACAACTCAATAGATTCTACCTTCCTGTAACGTTTCAGCCTGATTGGACCTTGTTTTCACACAAATGAACCCAGAATGATGTGAAATTGTGCTTCGTGCAACATAATTCTGGGTGCCATTTACAAACCATAAATGCTAATGACTCCATTCCTTTTTGTGGTTGTAGGGGCTGTTGATTGGAGTACATTAAAACAAACCTGATCTCTCTAGGACATTCAGAAGCCAAGTTATAAGTCCACAAATGTGTAACTGGACTACTTCTTTAAATTGACACCAGATCCGGTGACCTTTGGGACATGGTTTGACCCCCTTAGGAAAGTGCGATCATCATGAAACGTTCAGATCACTTACAACTCAATAGATTCTACCTTCCTGTAATGTTTCAGCCTGATTGGACCTTGTTTTCACACAAATGGACCCAGAATGATGTGAAATTGTGCTTCGTGCAACATAATTCTGGGTGCCATTTACAAACCATAAGTGCTAATGACTCCATTCCTTTTTGTGGTTGTAGGGGCTGTTGATTGGAGTACACTAAAACAAACCTGACCTCTCTAGGACATTCAGAAGCCAAGTTATAAGCCCACAAATGTGTAACTGGACTACTTCTTTAAAGTGACACCAGGCCCGGTGACCTTTGGGACATGGTTTGACCCCCTATGGGAATGTGAGATCATCATGAAACGTTCCGATCACTTACAACTCAATAGATTCTACCTTCTTGTAACGTTTCAGCCTGATTGGACCTTGTTTTCACACAAATGGACCCAGAATGATGTGAAATTGTGCTTCGTGCAACATAATTCTGGGTGCCATTTACAAACCATAAGTGCTAATGACTCCATTCCTTTTGTGGTTGTAGGGGCTGTTGATTGGAGTACACTAAAACAAACCTGATCTCTCTAGGACATTCAGAAGCCAAGTTATAAGCCCACAAATGTGTAACTGGACTACTTCTTTAAATTGACACCAGATCCGATGACCTTTGGGACATGGTTTGACCCCCTTAGGAAAGTGCTATCATCATGAAACGTTCAGATCACTTACAACTCAATAGATTCTACCTTCCTGTAACGTTTCAGCCTGATTGGACCTTGTTTTCACACAAATGAACCCAGAATGATGTGAAATTGTGCTTCGTGCAACATAATTCTGGGTGCCATTTAAAAACCATAAGTGCTAATGACTCCATTCCTTTTTGTAGTTGTAGGGACTGTTCATTGGAGTACACTAAAACAAACCTGATCTCTCTAGGACATTCAGAAGCCAAGTTATAAGCCCACAAATGTGTAACTGGACTACTTCTTTAAATTGACACCAGATCCGATGACCTTTGGGACATGGTTTGACCCCCTTAGGAAAGTGCTATCATCATGAAACGTTCAGATCACTTACAACTCAATAGATTCTACCTTCCTGTAACGTTTCAGCCTGATTGGACCTTGTTTTCACACAAATGGACCCAGAATGATGTGAAATTGTGCTTCGTGCAACATAATTCTGGGTGCCATTTACAAACCATAGGTGCTAATGACTCCATTCCTTTTTGTGGTTGTAGGGGCTGTTGATTGGAGTACACTAAAACAAACCTAACCTCTCTAGGACATTCAGAAGCCAAGTTATAAGCCCACAAATGTGTAACTGGACTACTTCTTTAAATTGACACCAGATCCGGTGATCTTTGGGACATAGTTTGACCCCCTTAGGAAAGTGCTATCACCATGAAACGTTCAGATCACCCAGAATGGCACCCAGAATTATTTTGCACGAAGCACAATTTCACATCATTCTGGGTTCATTTGTGTGAAAACAAGGTCCAATCAGGCTGAAACGTTACAGGAAGGTAGAATCTACTGAGTTGTAAGTGATCTGAACCTTTCATGATGATAGCACTTTCCTAAGGGGGTAAAACCATGTCCCAAAGGTCACCGGGCCTGGTGTCACTTTAAAGAAGTAGTCCAGTTACACCTTTGAGGGCTTATAACTTGGCTTCTGAATGTCCTAGAGAGATCAGGTTTGTTTTAGTGTACTCCAATCAACAGCCCCTACAACCTCAAAAAGGAATGGAGTCATTAGCACTTATGGTTTTTAAATGGCACCCAGAATTATGTTGCACGAAGCACAATTTCACATCATTTTGGGTTCATTTGTGTGAAAACAAGGTCCACTCAGGCTGAAACGTTACAGGAAGGTAGAATCTATTGAGTTGTAAGTGATCTGAACGTTTCATGATGATAGCACTTTCCTAAGGGGGTCAAACCATGTCCCAAAGGTCACCGGATCTGGTGTCAATTTAAAGAAGTAGTCCAGTTACACATTTGTGGGCTTATAACTTGGCTTCTGAATGTCCTAGAGAGGTTATGTTTGTTTTAGTGTACTCCAATCAACAGCCCCTACAACAACAAAACGGAATGGAGTCATTAGCACTTATGGTTTGTAAATGGCACCCAGAATTATCTTGCAGGAAGCACAATTTCACATCATTCTGGGTTCATTTGTGTGAAAACAAGGTCCAATCAGGCTGAAACGTTACAGGAAGGTAGAATCTATTGAGTTGTAAGTGATCTGAACGTTTCATGATGATAGCACTTTCCTAAGGGGGTCAAACCATGTCCCAAAGGTCACCGGATCTGGTGTCACTTTAAAGAAGTAGTCCAGTTACACATTTGTGGGCTTATAACTTGGCTTCTGAATGTCCTAGAGAGGTCAGGTTTGTTTTAGTGTACTCCAATCAACAGCCCCTACAACCACAAAAAGGAATGGAGTCATTAGCACTTATGGTTTGTAAATGGCACCCAGAATTATGTTGCACGAAGCACAATTTCACATCATTCTGGGTTCATTTGTGTGAAAACAAGGTCCAATCAGGCTGAAACGTTACAGGAAGGTAGAATCTATTGAGTTGTAAGTGATCTCAACGTTTCATGATGATAGCCCTTTCCTAAGGGGGTCAAACCATGTCCCAAAGGTCACAGGATCTGGTGTCACTTTAAAGAAGTAGTCCAGTTACACATTTGTGGGCTTATAACTTGGCTTCTGAATGTCCTAGAGAGGTCAGGTTTGTTTTAGTGTACTCCAATAAACTGCCCCTACAACCACAAAAAGGAATGGAGTCATTAGCACTTATGGTTTGAAAATGGCACCCAGAATTATGTTGCACGAAGCACAATTTCACATCATTCTGGGTCCATTTGTGTGAAAACAAGGTCCAATCAGGCTGAAACGTTACAAGAAGGTAGAATCTATTGAGATGTAAGTGATCTGAACGTTTCATGATGATCGCACATTCCTATAGGGGGTCAAACCATGTCCCAAAGGTCACTGGACCTGGTGTCACTTTAAAGAAGTAGTCCAGTTACACCTTTGTGGGCTTATAACTTGGCTTCTGAATGTCCTAGAGAGGTCAGGTTTGTTTTAGTGTACTCCAATCAACAGCCCCTACAACCACAAAAAGGAATGGAGTCATTAGCACTTATGGTTTGTAAATGGCACCCAGAATTATGTTGCACGAAGCTCTATTTCACATCATTCTGGGTCCATTTGTGTGAAAACAAGGTCCAATCAGGCTGAAACGTTACAGGAAGGTAGAATCTATTGAGTTGTAAGTGATCTGAACATTTCATGATGATAGCACTTTCCTAAGGGGGTCAAACCATGTCCCAAAGGTCACCGGATCTGGTGTCAATTTAAAGAAGTAGTCCAGTTACACATCTCTGGGCTTATAACTTGGCTTCTGAATGTCCTAGAGAGATCAGCTTTATTTTAGTGTACTCCAATCAACAATCCCTACAACCACAAAAAGGAATGGAGTCATTAGAACTTATGGTTTTTAAATGGCACCCAGAATTATGTTGCACGAAGCACAAGTTCACTTCATTCTGGGTCCATTTGTGTGAAAACAAGGTCCAATCAGGCTGAAACGTTACAGGAAGGTAGAATCTATTGAGTTGTAAGTGATCTGAACATTTCATGATGATAGCACTTTCCTAAGGGGGTCAAACCATGTCCCAAAGGTCACCGGATCTGGTGTCAATTTAAAGAAGTAGTCCAGTTACACATCTCTGGGCTTATAACTTGGCTTCTGAATGTCCTAGAGAGATCAGCTTTATTTTAGTGTACTCCAATCAACAATCCCTACAACCACAAAAAGGAATGGAGTCATTAGAACTTATGGTTTTTAAATGGCACCCAGAATTATGTTGCACGAAGCACAAGTTCACTTCATTCTGGGTCCATTTGTGTGAAAACAAGGTCCAATCAGGCTGAAACGTTACAAGAAGGTAGAATGTATTGAGTTGTAAGTGATCTGAACGTTTCATGATGATCGCACATTCCTATAGGGGGTCAAACCATGTCCCAAAGGTCACCGGATCTGGTGTCACTTTAAAGAAGTAGTCCAGTTACACATTTGTGGGCTTATAACTTGGCTTCTGAATATCCGAGAGAGGTCAGGTTTGTTTTAGAGTACTCCAGTTAACAGCCCCCATTACCCCAAAGAGGAATGGAGTCATTAGCACTTATGGTTTTTAAATGGCACCCAGAATTATGTTGCACGAAGCACACTTTCACATCATTCTGGGTTCATTTGTGTGAAAACAAGGTCCAATCAGGCTGAAACGTTACAGGAAGTTAGAATCTATTGAGTTGTAAGTGATCTGAACGTTTCATGATGATAGCACTTTCCTAAGGGGGTCAAACCATGTCCCAAAGGTCACCGGATCTGGTGTCAATTTAAAGAAGTAGTCCAGTTACACATTTGTGGGCTTATAACGTGGCTTCTGAATGTCCTAGAGAGATCAGGTTTGTTTTAGTATACTCCAATCAACAGCCCCTACAAGCACAAAAAGGAATGGAGTCATTAGCACTTATGGTTTTTAAATGGCACCCAGAATTATGTTGCACGAAGCACAATTTCACATGATTCTGGGTCCATTTGTGTGAAAACAAGGTCCAATCAGGCTGAAACGTTACAGGAAGGTAGAATCTATTGAGTTGTAACTGATCTGAACGTTTCATGATGATAGCACTTTCCTAAGGGGGTCAAACCATGTCCCAAAGGTCACCGGATCTGGTGTCAATTTAAAGAAGTAGTCCAGTGACACATTTGTGGGCTTATAACTTGGCTTCTGAATGTCCTAGAGAGATCAGGTTTATTTTAGTGTACTCCAATCAACAGCCCCTACAACCACAAAAAGGAATGGAGTCATTAGCACTTATGGTTTGTAAATGGCACCCAGAATTATGTTGCACGAAGCACTATTTCACATCATTCTGGGTCCATTTGTGTGAAAACAAGGTCCAATCAGGCTGAAACGTTACAGGAAGGTAGAATCTATTGAGTTGTAAGTGATCTGAACGTTTCATGATGATAGCACTTTCCTAAGGGGGTCAAACCATGTCCCAAAGGTCACCGGATCTGGTGTCAAATTAAAGAAGTAGTCCAGTTACACATGTGTGGGCTTATAACTTGGCTTCTGAATGTCCTAGAGAGATCAAGTTTATTTTAGTGTACTCCAATCAACAGCCCCTACAACCACAAAAAGGAATGGAGTCATTAGCACTTATGGTTTGTAAATGGCACCCAGAATTATGTTGCACGAAGCTCTATTTCACATCATTCTGGGTCCATTTGTGTGAAAACAAGGTCCAATCAGGCTGAAACGTTACAGGAAGGTAGAATCTATTGAGTTGTAAGTGATCTGAACATTTCATGATGATAGCACTTTCCTAAGGGGGTCAAACCATGTCCCAAAGGTCACCGGATCTGGTGTCAATTTAAAGAAGTAGTCCAGTTACACATCTCTGGGCTTATAACTTGGCTTCTGAATGTCCTAGAGAGATCAGGTTTATTTTAGTGTACTCCAATCAACAGCCCCTACAACCACAAAAAGGAATGGAGTCATTAGAACTTATGGTTTTTAAATGGCACCCAGAATTATGTTGCACGAAGCACAATTTCACATCATTTGGGTTCATTTGTGTGAAAACAAGGTCCAATCAGGCTGAAACGTTACAGGAAGGTAGAATCTATTGAGTTGTAATTGATCTGAACGTTTAATGATGATAGCACTTTCCTAAGGGGGTCAAACCATGTCCCAAAGGTCACCGGATCTGGTGTCACTTTAAAGAAGTAGTCCAGTTACACATTTGTGGGCTTATAACTTGGCTTCTGAATGTCCTAGAGAGGTCATGGTTGTTTTAGTGTACTCCAATCAACAGCCCCTACAACCACAAAAAGGAATGGAGTCATTAGCACTTATGGTTTTTAAATGGCACCCAGAATTATGTTGCACGAAGCACAATTTCACATCATTCTGGGTTCATTTGTGTGAAAACAAGGTCCAATCAGGCTGAAACGTTACAGGAAGGTAGAATCTACTGAGTTGTAAGTGATCTGAACGTTTCATGATGATAGCACTTTCCTAAGGGGGTCAAACCATGTCCCAAAGATCACCGGATCTGGTGTCAATTTAAAGAAGTAGTCCAGTTACACATTTGTGGGCTTATAACTTGGCTTCTGAATGTCCTAGAGAGATCAGGTTTGTTTTAGTGTACTCCAATCAACAGCCCCTACAACCACAAAAAGGAATGGAGTCATTAGCACTTATGGTTTGTAAATGGCACCCAGAATTATGTTGCACGAAGCACAATTTCACATCATTCTGGGTCCATTTGTGTGAAAACAAGGTCCAATCAGGCTGAAACGCTACAAGAAGGTAGAATCTATTGAGTTGTAAGTGATCTGAACATTTCAAGATGATCGCACATTCCTATAGGGGGTAAAACCATGTCCCAAAGGTCACCGGGCCTGGTGTCACTTTAAAGAAGTAGTCCAGTTACACCTTTGTGGGCTTATAACTTGGCTTCTGAATGTCCTAGAGAGGTTAGGTTTGTTTTAGTGTACTCCAATCAACAGCCCCTACAACCACAAAAAGGAATGGAGTCATTAGCACTTATGGTTTGTAAATGGCACCCAGAATTATGTTGCAAAAAGCACAATTTCACATCATTCTGGGTCCATTTGTGTGAAAACAAGGTCCAATCAGGCTGAAACGTTACAGGAAGGTAGAATCTATTGAGTTGTAAGTGATCTGAACGTTTCATGATGATAGCACTTTCCTAAGGGGGTCAAACCATGTCCCAAAGGTCACCGGATCTGGTGTCAATTTAAAGAAGTAGTCCACTTACACATTTGTGGGCTTATAACTTGGCTTCTGAATGTCCTAGAGAGATCAGGTTTATTTTAATGTACTCCAAACAACAGTCCCTACAACTACAAAAAGGAATGGAGTCATTAGCACTTATGGTTTTTAAATGGCACCCAGAATTATGTTGCACGAAGCACAATTTCACATCATTCTGGGTTCATTTGTGTGAAAACAAGGTCCAATCAGGCTGAAATGTTACAGGAAGGTACAATCTATTGAGTTGTAAGTGATCTGAACGTTTCATGATGATAGCACTTTCCTAAGGGGGTCAAACCATGTCCCAAAGGTCACTGGATCTGGTGTCAATTTAAAGAAGTAGTCCAGTTACACATTTGGGGGCTTATAACTTGGCTTCTGAATGTCCTAAATAGATCAGGTTTGTTTTAATGTACTCCAATCAACAGCCCCTACAACCCCAAAAAGGAATGGAGTCATTAGCACTTATGGTTTGTAAGTGGCACCCAGAATTATGTTGCACGAAGCACAATTTCACATCATTCTGGGTCCATTTGTGTGAAAACAAGGTCCAATCCGGCTGAAACGCTACAAGAAGGTAGAATCTATTGAGTTGTAAGTGATCTGAACGTTTCAAGATGATCGCACATTCCTATAGGGGGTCAAACCATGTCCCAAAGGTCACCGGGCCAAGTGTCACTTTAAATAAGTAGTCCAGTTACACCTTTGTGGGCTTATAACTTGGCTTCTGAATGTCCTAGAGAGATCAGGTTTGTTTTAATGTACTCGAATCAACAGCCCCTACAACCACAAAAAGGAATGGAGTCATTAGCATTTATGGTTTGTAAATGGCACCCAGAATTATGTTGCACGAAGCACAATTTCACATGATTCTGGGTTCATTTGTGTGAAAACAAGGTCCAATCCGGCTGAAACGTTACAGGAAGGTAGAATCTATTGAGTTGTAAGTGATCTGAACGTTTCATGATGATAGCACTTTCCTAAGGGGGTCAAACCATGTCCCAAAGGTCACCGGATCTGGTGTCAATTTAAAGAAGTAGTCCAGTTACACATTTGTGGACTTATAACTTGGCTTCTGAATGTCCTAGAGCGATCAGGTTTGCTTTAGTGTACTCCAATCAACAGCCCCTACAACCACAAAAAGGAATGGAGACATTAGCACTTATGGTTTTTAAATGGCACCCAGAATTATGTTGCACGAAGCACAATTTCACATCATTCTGGGTTCATTTGTGTGAAAACAAGGTCCAATCAGGCTGAAACAATACAGGAAGGTAGAATCTATTGAGTTGTAAGTGATCTGAACGTTTCATGATGATCGCACTTTCCTAAGGGGGTCAAACCATGTCCCAAAGGTCACCGGATCTGGTGTCACTTTAAAGAAGTAGTCCAGTTACACATTTGTGGGCTTATAACTTGGCTTCTGAATGTCCTAGAGAGGTCATGGTTGTTTTAGTGTACTCCAATCAACAGCCCCTACAACCACAAAAAGGAATGGAGTCATTAGCACTTATGGTTTTTAAATGGCACCCAGAATTATGTTGCACGAAGCACAATTTCACATCATTCTGGGTTCATTTGAGTGAAAACAAGGTCCAATCAGGCTGAAACGTTACAGGAAGGTAGAATCTACTGAGTTGTAAGTGATCTGAACGTTTCATGATGATAGCACTTTCCTAAGGGGGTCAAACCATGTCCCAAAGATCACCGGATCTGGTGTCAATTTAAAGAAGTAGTCCAGTTACACATTTGTGGGCTTATAACTTGGCTTCTGAATGTCCTAGAGAGATCAGGTTTGTTTTAGTGTACTCCAATCAACAGCCCCTACAACCACAAAAAGGAATGGAGTCATTAGCACTTATGGTTTGTAAATGGCACCCAGAATTATGTTGCACGAAGCACAATTTCACATCATTCTGGGTCCATTTGTGTGAAAACAAGGTCCAATCAGGCTGAAACGTTACAAGAAGGTAGAATGTATTGAGTTGTAAGTGATCTGAACGTTTCATGATGATCGCACATTCCTATAGGGGGTCAAACCATGTCCCAAAGGTCACCGGATCTGGTGTCACTTTAAAGAAGTAGTCCAGTTACACATTTGTGGGCTTATAACTTGGCTTCTGAATATCCGAGAGAGGTCAGGTTTGTTTTAGAGTACTCCAGTTAACAGCCCCCATTACCCCAAAGAGGAATGGAGTCATTAGCACTTATGGTTTTTAAATGGCACCCAGAATTATGTTGCACGAAGCACACTTTCACATCATTCTGGGTTCATTTGTGTGAAAACAAGGTCCAATCAGGCTGAAACGTTACAGGAAGTTAGAATCTATTGAGTTGTAAGTGATCTGAACGTTTCATGATGATAGCACTTTCCTAAGGGGGTCAAACCATGTCCCAAAGGTCACCGGATCTGGTGTCAATTTAAAGAAGTAGTCCAGTTACACATTTGTGGGCTTATAACGTGGCTTCTGAATGTCCTAGAGAGATCAGGTTTGTTTTAGTATACTCCAATCAACAGCCCCTACAAGCACAAAAAGGAATGGAGTCATTAGCACTTATGGTTTTTAAATGGCACCCAGAGTTATGTTGCACGAAGCACAATTTCACATCATTCTGGGTTCATTTGTGTGAAAACAAGGTCCAATCAGGCTGAAACGTTACAGGAAGGTAGAATCTATTGAGTTGTAAGTGATCTGAACGTTTCATGATGATAGCACTTTCCTAAGGGGGTCAAACCATGTCCCAAAGGTCACCGGATCTGGTGTCAAATTAAAGAAGTAGTCCAGTTACACATGTGTGGGCTTATAACTTGGCTTCTGAATGTCCTAGAGAGATCAAGTTTATTTTAGTGTACTCCAATCAACAGCCCCTACAACCACAAAAAGGAATGGAGTCATTAGCACTTATGGTTTGTAAATGGCACCCAGAATTATGTTGCACGAAGCTCTATTTCACATCATTCTGGGTCCATTTGTGTGAAAACAAGGTCCAATCAGGCTGAAACGTTACAGGAAGGTAGAATCTATTGAGTTGTAAGTGATCTGAACATTTCATGATGATATCACTTTCCTAAGGGGGTCAAACCATGTCCCAAAGGTCACCGGATCTGGTGTCAATTTAAAGAAGTAGTCCAGTTACACATCTCTGGGCTTATAACTTGGCTTCTGAATGTCCTAGAGAGATCAGGTTTATTTTAGTGTACTCCAATCAACAGCCCCTACAACCACAAAAAGGAATGGAGTCATTAGAACTTATGGTTTTTAAATGGCACCCAGAATTATGTTGCACGAAGCACAATTTCACATCATTTGGGTTCATTTGTGTGAAAACAAGGTCCAATCAGGCTGAAACGTTACAGGAAGGTAGAATCTATTGAGTTGTAATTGATCTGAACGTTTAATGATGATAGCACTTTCCTAAGGGGGTCAAACCATGTCCCAAAGGTCACCGGATCTGGTGTCACTTTAAAGAAGTAGTCCAGTTACACATTTGTGGGCTTATAACTTGGCTTCTGAATGTCCTAGAGAGGTCATGGTTGTTTTAGTGTACTCCAATCAACAGCCCCTACAACCACAAAAAGGAATGGAGTCATTAGCACTTATGGTTTTTAAATGGCACCCAGAATTATGTTGCACGAAGCACAATTTCACATCATTCTGGGTTCATTTGTGTGAAAACAAGGTCCAATCAGGCTGAAACGTTACAGGAAGGTAGAATCTACTGAGTTGTAAGTGATCTGAACGTTTCATGATGATAGCACTTTCCTAAGGGGGTCAAACCATGTCCCAAAGATCACCGGATCTGGTGTCAATTTAAAGAAGTAGTCCAGTTACACATTTGTGGGCTTATAACTTGGCTTCTGAATGTCCTAGAGAGATCAGGTTTGTTTTAGTGTACTCCAATCAACAGCCCCTACAACCACAAAAAGGAATGGAGTCATTAGCACTTATGGTTTGTAAATGGCACCCAGAATTATGTTGCACGAAGCACAATTTCACATCATTCTGGGTCCATTTGTGTGAAAACAAGGTCCAATCAGGCTGAAACGCTACAAGAAGGTAGAATCTATTGAGTTGTAAGTGATCTGAACATTTCAAGATGATCGCACATTCCTATAGGGGGTAAAACCATGTCCCAAAGGTCACCGGGCCTGGTGTCACTTTAAAGAAGTAGTCCAGTTACACCTTTGTGGGCTTATAACTTGGCTTCTGAATGTCCTAGAGAGATCAGGTTTGTTTTAATGTACTCGAATCAACAGCCCCTACAACCACAAAAAGGAATGGAGTCATTAGCATTTATGGTTTGTAAATGGCACCCAGAATTATGTTGCACGAAGCACAATTTCACATCATTCTGGGTTCATTTGTGTGAAAACAAGGTCCAATCCGGCTGAAACGTTACAGGAAGGTAGAATCTATTGAGTTGTAAGTGATCTGAACGTTTCATGATGATAGCACTTTCCTAAGGGGGTCAAACCATGTCCCAAAGGTCACCGGATCTGGTGTCAATTTAAAGAAGTAGTCCAGTTACACATTTGTGGGCTTATAACTTGGCTTCTGAATGTCCTAGAGCGATCAGGTTTGCTTTAGTGTACTCCAATCAACAGCCCCTACAACCACAAAAAGGAATGGAGACATTAGCACTTATGGTTTTTAAATGGCACCCAGAATTATGTTGCACGAAGCACAATTTCACATCATTCTGGGTTCATTTGTGTGAAAACAAGGTCCAATCAGGCTGAAACAATACAGGAAGGTAGAATCTATTGAGTTGTAAGTGATCTGAACGTTTCATGATGATCACACTTTCCTAAGGGGGTCAAACCATGTCCCAAAGGTCACCGGATCTGGTGTCACTTTAAAGAAGTAGTCCAGTTACACATTTGTGGGCTTATAACTTGGCTTCTGAATGTCCTAGAGAGGTCATGGTTGTTTTAGTGTACTCCAATCAACAGCCCCTACAACCACAAAAAGGAATGGAGTCATTAGCACTTATGGTTTTTAAATGGCACCCAGAATTATGTTGCACGAAGCACAATTTCAAATCATTCTGGGTTCATTTGTGTGAAAACAAGGTCCAATCAGGCTGAAACGTTACAGGAAGGTAGAATCTACTGAGTTGTAAGTGATCTGAACGTTTCATGATGATAGCACTTTCCTAAGGGGGTCAAACCATGTCCCAAAGGTCACCGGATCTGGTGTCAATTTAAAGAAGTAGTCCACTTACACATTTGTGGGCTTATAACTTGGCTTCTGAATGTCCTAGAGAGATCAGGTTTATTTTAATGTACTCCAAACAACAGTCCCTACAACTACAAAAAGGAATGGAGTCATTAGCACTTATGGTTTTTAAATGGCACCCAGAATTATGTTGCACGAAGCACAATTTCACATCATTCTGGGTTCATTTGTGTGAAAACAAGGTCCAATCAGGCTGAAATGTTACAGGAAGGTACAATCTATTGAGTTGTAACTGATCTGAACGTTTCATGATGATAGCACTTTCCTAAGGGGGTCAAACCATGTCCCAAAGGTCACTGGATCTGGTGTCAATTTAAAGAAGTAGTCCAGTTACACATTTGTGGGCTTATAACTTGGCTTCTGAATGTCCTAAATAGATCAGGTTTGTTTTAATGTACTCCAATCAACAGCCCCTACAACCCCAAAAAGGAATGGAGTCATTAGCACTTATGGTTTGTAAGTGGCACCCAGAATTATGTTGCACGAAGCACAATTTCACATCATTCTGGGTCCATTTGTGTGAAAACAAGGTCCAATCCGGCTGAAACGCTACAAGAAGGTAGAATCTATTGAGTTGTAAGAGATCTGAACGTTTCAAGATGATCGCACATTCCTATAGGGGGTCAAACCATGTCCCAAAGGTCACCGGGCCAAGTGTCACTTTAAATAAGTAGTCCAGTTACACCTTTGTGGGCTTATAACTTGGCTTCTGAATGTCCTAGAGAGATCAGGTTTGTTTTAATGTACTCGAATCAACAGCCCCTACAACCACAAAAAGGAATGGAGTCATTAGCATTTATGGTTTGTAAATGGCACCCAGAATTATGTTGCACGAAGCACAATTTCACATCATTCTGGGTTCATTTGTGTGAAAACAAGGTCCAATCCGGCTGAAACGTTACAGGAAGGTAGAATCTATTGAGTTGTAAGTGATCTGAACGTTTCATGATGATAGCACTTTCCTAAGGGGGTCAAACCATGTCCCAAAGGTCACCGGATCTGGTGTCAATTTAAAGAAGTAGTCCAGTTACACATTTGTGGGCTTATAACTTGGCTTCTGAATGTCCTAGAGCGATCAGGTTTGCTTTAGTGTACTCCAATCAACAGCCCCTACAACCACAAAAAGGAATGGAGACATTAGCACTTATGGTTTTTAAATGGCACCCAGAATTATGTTGCACGAAGCACAATTTCACATCATTCTGGGTTCATTTGTGTGAAAACAAGATCCAATCAGGCTGAAACAATACAGGAAGGTAGAATCTATTGAGTTGTAAGTGATCTGAACGTTTCATGATGATCGCACTTTCCTAAGGGGGTCAAACCATGTCCCAAAGGTCACCGGATCTGGTGTCACTTTAAAGAAGTAGTCCAGTTACACATTTGTGGGCTTATAACTTGGCTTCTGAATGTCCTAGAGAGGTCATGGTTGTTTTAGTGTACTCCAATCAACAGCCCCTACAACCACAAAAAGGAATGGAGTCATTAGCACTTATGGTTTTTAAATGGCACCCAGAATTATGTTGCACGAAGCACAATTTCACATCATTCTGGGTTCATTTGTGTGAAAACAAGGTCCAATCAGGCTGAAACGTTACAGGAAGGTAGAATCTACTGAGTTGTAAGTGATCTGAACGTTTCATGATGATAGCACTTTCCTAAGGGGGTCAAACCATGTCCCAAAGATCACCGGATCTGGTGTCAATTTAAAGAAGTAGTCCAGTTACACATTTGTGGGCTTATAACTTGGCTTCTGAATGTCCTAGAGAGATCAGGTTTGTTTTAGTGTACTTCAATCAACAGCCCCTACAACCACAAAAAGGAATGGAGTCATTAGCACTTATGGTTTGTAAATGGCACCCAGAATTATGTTGCACGAAGCACAATTTCACATCATTCTGGGTCCATTTGTGTGAAAACAAGGTCCAATCAGGCTGAAACGCTACAAGAAGGTAGAATCTATTGAGTTGTAAGTGATCTGAACATTTCAAGATGATCGCACATTCCTATAGGGGGTAAAACCATGTCCCAAAGGTCACCGGGCCTGGTGTCACTTTAAAGAAGTAGTCCAGTTACACCTTTGTGGGCTTATAACTTGGCTTCTGAATGTCCTAGAGAGATCAGGTTTGTTTTAATGTACTCCAATCAACAGCCCCTACAACCACAAAAAGGAATGGAGTCATTAGCATTTATGGTTTGTAAATGGCACCCAGAATTATGTTGCACGAAGCACAATTTCACATCATTCTGGGTTCATTTGTGTGAAAACAAGGTCCAATCAGGCTGAAACGTTACAGGAAGGTACAATCTATTGAGTTGTAACTGATCTGAACGTTTCATGATGATAGCACTTTCCTAAGGGGGTCAAACCATGTCCCAAAGGTCACTGGATCTGGTGTCAATTTAAAGAAGTAGTCCAGTTACACATTTGTGGGCTTATAACTTGGCTTCTGAATGTCCTAGAGAGATCAGGTTTGTTTTAATGTACTCCAATCAACAGCCCCTACAACCCCAAAAAGGAATGGAGTCATTAGCACTTATGGTTTGTAAGTGGCACCCAGAATTATGTTGCACGAAGCACAATTTCACATCATTCTGGGTCCATTTGTGTGAAAACAAGGTCCAATCCGGCTGAAAAGCTACAAGAAGGTAGAATCTATTGAGTTGTAAGTGATCTGAACGTTTCAAGATGATCGCACATTCCTATAGGGGGTCAAACCATGTCCCAAAGGTCACCGGGCCAAGTGTCACTTTAAATAAGTAGTCCAGTTACACCTTTGTGGGCTTATAACTTGGCTTCTGAATGTCCTAGAGAGATCAGGTTTGTTTTAATGTACTCGAATCAACAGCCCCTACAACCACAAAAAGGAATGGAGTCATTAGCATTTATGGTTTGTAAATGGCACCCAGAATTATGTTGCACGAAGCACAATTTCACATCATTCTGGGTTCATTTGTGTGAAAACAAGGTCCAATCCGGCTGAAACGTTACAGGAAGGTAGAATCTATTGAGTTGTAAGTGATCTGAACGTTTCATGATGATAGCACTTTCCTAAGGGGGTCAAACCATGTCCCAAAGGTCACCGGATCTGGTGTCAATTTAAAGAAGTAGTCCAGTTACACATTTGTGGGCTTATAACTTGGCTTCTGAATGTCCTAGAGCGATTAGGTTTGCTTTAGTGTACTCCAATCAACAGCCCCTACAACCACAAAAAGGAATGGAGACATTAGCACTTATGGTTTTTAAATGGCACCCAGAATTATGTTGCACGAAGCACAATTTCACATCATTCTGGGTTCATTTGTGTGAAAACAAGGTCCAATCAGGCTGAAACAATACAGGAAGGTAGAATCTATTGAGTTGTAAGTGATCTGAACGTTTCATGATGATCGCACTTTCCTAAGGGGGTCAAACCATGTCCCAAAGGTCACCGGATCTGGTGTCACTTTAAAGAAGTAGTCCAGTTACACATTTGTGGGCTTATAACTTGGCTTCTGAATGTCCTAGAGAGGTCATGGTTGTTTTAGTGTACTCCAATCAACAGCCCCTACAACCACAAAAAGGAATGGAGTCATTAGCACTTATGGTTTTTAAATGGCACCCAGAATTATGTTGCACGAAGCACAATTTCAAATCATTCTGGGTTCATTTGTGTGAAAACAAGGTCCAATCAGGCTGAAACGTTACAGGAAGGTAGAATCTACTGAGTTGTAAGTGATCTGAACGTTTCATGATGATAGCACTTTCCTAAGGGGGTCAAACCATGTCCCAAAGATCACCGGATCTGGTGTCAATTTAAAGAAGTAGTCCAGTTACACATTTGTGGGCTTATAACTTGGCTTCTGAATGTCCTAGAGAGATCAGGTTTGTTTTAGTGTACTCCAATCAACAGCCCCTACAACCACAAAAAGGAATGGAGTCATTAGCACTTATGGTTTGTAAATGGCACCCAGAATTATGTTGCACGAAGCACAATTTCACATCATTCTGGGTCCATTTGTGTGAAAACAAGGTCCAATCAGGCTGAAACGCTACAAGAAGGTAGAATCTATTGAGTTGTAAGTGATCTGAACATTTCAAGATGATCGCACATTCCTATAGGGGGTAAAACCATGTCCCAAAGGTCACCGGGCCTGGTGTCACTTTAAAGAAGTAGTCCAGTTACACCTTTGTGGGCTTATAACTTGGCTTCTGAATGTCCTAGAGAGGTTAGGTTTGTTTTAGTGTACTCCAATCAACAGCCCCTACAACCACAAAAAGGAATGGAGTCATTATCACTTATGGTTTGTAAATGGCACCCAGAATTATGTTGCACGAAGCACAATTTCACATCATTCTGGGTCCATTTGTGTGAAAACAAGGTCCAATCAGGCTGAAACGTTACAGGAAGGTAGAATCTATTGAGTTGTAAGTGATCTGAACGTTTCATGATGATAGCACTTTCCTAAGGGGGTCAAACCATGTCCCAAAGGTCACCGGATCTGGTGTCAATTTAAAGAAGTAGTCCAGTTACACATTTGTGGGCTTATAACTTGGCTTCTGAATGTCCTAGAGAGATCAGGTTTATTTTAGTGTACTCCAAACAACAGTCCCTACAACTACAAAAAGGAATGGAGTCATTAGCACTTATGGTTTTTAAATGGCACCCAGAATTATGTTGCACGAAGCACAATTTCACATCATTCTGGGTTCATTTGTGTGAAAACAAGGTCCAATCAGGCTGAAACGTTACAGGAAGGTACAATCTATTGAGTTGTAACTGATCTGAACGTTTCATGATGATAGCACTTTCCTAAGGGGGTCAAACCATGTCCCAAAGGTCACTGGATCTGGTGTCAATTTAAAGAAGTAGTCCAGTTACACATTTGTGGGCTTATAACTTGGCTTCTGAATGTCCTAGAGAGTTCAGGTTTGTTTTAATGTACTCCAATCAACAGCCCCTACAACCCCAAAAAGGAATGGAGTCATTAGCACTTATGGTTTGTAAGTGGCACCCAGAATTATGTTGCACGAAGCACAATTTCACATCATTCTGGGTCCATTTGTGTGAAAACAAGGTCCAATCCGGCTGAAACGCTACAAGGAGGTAGAATCTATTGAGTTGTAAGTGATCTGAACGTTTCAAGATGATCGCACATTCCTATAGGGGGTCAAACCATGTCCCAAAGGTCACCGGGCCAAGTGTCACTTTAAATAAGTAGTCCAGTTACACCTTTGTGGGCTTATAACTTGGCTTCTGAATGTCCTAGAGAGATCAGGTTTGTTTTAATGTACTCGAATCAACAGCCCCTACAACCACAAAAAGGAATGGAGTCATTAGCATTTATGGTTTGTAAATGGCACCCAGAATTATGTTGCACGAAGCACAATTTCACATCATTCTGGGTTCATTTGTGTGAAAACAAGGTCCAATCCGGCTGAAACGTTACAGGAAGGTAGAATCTATTGAGTTGTAAGTGATCTGAACGTTTCATGATGATAGCACTTTCCTAAGGGGGTCAAACCATGTCCCAAAGGTCACCGGATCTGGTGTCAATTTAAAGAAGTAGTCCAGTTACACATTTGTGGGCTTATAACTTGGCTTCTGAATGTCCTAGAGCGATCAGGTTTGCTTTAGTGTACTCCAATCAACAGCCCCTACAACCACAAAAAGGAATGGAGACATTAGCACTTATGGTTTTTAAATGGCACCCAGAATTATGTTGCACGAAGCACAATTTCACATCATTCTGGGTTCATTTGTGTGAAAACAAGGTCCAATCAGGCTGAAACAATACAGAAAGGTAGAATCTATTGAGTTGTAAGTGATCTGAACGTTTCATGATGATCGCACTTTCCTAAGGGGGTCAAACCATGTCCCAAAGGTCACCGGATCTGGTGTCACTTTAAAGAAGTAGTCCAGTTACACATTTGTGGGCTTATAACTTGGCTTCTGAATGTCCTAGAGAGGTCATGGTTGTTTTAGTGTACTCCAATCAACAGCCCCTACAACCACAAAAAGGAATGGAGTCATTAGCACTTATGGTTTTTAAATGGCACCCAGAATTATGTTGCACGAAGCACAATTTCACATCATTCTCGGTTCATTTGTGTGAAAACAAGGTCCAATCAGGCTGAAACGTTACAGGAAGGTAGAATCTACTGAGTTGTAAGTGATCTGAACGTTTCATGATGATAGCACTTTCCTAAGGGGGTCAAACCATGTCCCAAAGATCACCGGTTCTGGTGTCAATTTAAAGAAGTAGTCCAGTTACACATTTGTGGGCTTATAACTTGGCTTCTGAATGTCCTTGAGAGATCAGGTTTGTTTTAGTGTACTCCAATCAACAGCCCCTACAACGACAAAAAGGAATGGAGTCATTAGCACTTATGGTTTGTAAATGGCACCCAGAATTATGTTGCACGAAGCACAATTTCACATCATTATGGGTCCATTTGTGTGAAAACAAGGTCCAATCAGGCTGAAACGTTACAGGAAGGTAGAATATATTGAGTTGTAAGTGATCTGAACGTTTCATGATGATAGCACTTTCCTAAGGGGGTCAAACCATGTCCCAAAGGTCACCGGATCTGGTGTCAATTTAAAGTAGTCCAGTTACACATTTGTAGGCTTATAACTTGGCTTCTGAATGTCCTAGAGAGATCAGGTTTGTTTTAGTATACTCCAATCAACAGCCCCTACAACCACAATAAGGAATGGAGTCATTAGCACTTATGGTTTTTAAATGGCACCCAGAATTATGTTGCACAAAGCACAATTTCACTTCATTCTGGGTTCATTTGTGTGAAAACAAGGTACAATCAGGCTGAAACATTACAGGAAGGTAGAATCTATTGAATTGTAAGTGATCTGAACGTTTCATGATGATAGCACTTTCCTAAGGGGGTCAAACCTTGTCCCAAAGGTCACCGGGCCTGGTGTCACTTTAAAGAAGTAGTCCAGTTACACCTTTGTGGGCTTATAACTTGGCTTCTGAATATCCTAGAGAGGTCAGGTTTGTTTTAGAGTACTCCAATTAGCAGCCGCCATTACCACTAAAAGGAATGAAGTCATTAGCATTTATGGTTTGTAAATGGCACTCAGAATTATGTTGCACGAAGCACAATTTCACATCATTCTGGGTTCATTTGTGTGAAAACAAGGTCCAATCAGGCTGAAACGTTACAGGAAGGTAGAATCTATTTAGTTGTAAGTGATCTGAACGTTTCATGATGATAGCACTCTCCTAAGGGCGGTCAAACCATGTCCCAAAGGTCACTGGGCCTGGTGTCATTTTAAAGAAGTAGTCCAGTTACACATTTGTGGGCTTATAACTTGGCTTCTGAATGTCCTAGAGAGATCAGGTTTGTTTTAATGTACTCCAATCAACAGCCCCTACAACCACAAAAAGGAATGGAGTCATTAGCATTTATGGTTTGTAAATGGCACCCAGAATTATGTTGCACGAAGCACAATTTCACATCATTCTGGGTTCATTTGTGTGAAAACAAGGTCCAATCAGGCTGAAACGTTACAGGAAGGGAGAATCTATTTAGTTGTAAGTGATCTGAACGTTTCATGATGATAGCGCTTTCCTAAGGGGATCAAACCATGTCCCAAAGGTCACCGGATCTGGTGTCAATTTAAAGAAGTAGTCCAGTTACACATTTGTGGGCTTATAACTTGGCTTCTGAATGTCCTAGAGAGATCAGGTTTGTTTTAGTGTACTCCTATCAACAGCCCCTACAACCACAAAAGGAATGGAGTCATTAACCTTATGGTTTGTAAATGGCACCCAGAATTATGTTGCACGAAGCACAATTTCACATCATTCTGGGTCCATTTGTGTGAAAACAAGGTCCAATCAGGCTGAAACGTTACAAGAAGGTAGAATCTATTGAGTTGTAAGTGATCTGAACGTTTCATGATGATCTCACATTCCCATAGGGGGTCAAACCATGTCCCAAAGGTCACCGGGCCTGGTGTCACTTTAAAGAAGTAGTCCAGTTACACCTTTGTGGGCTTATAACTTGGCTTCTGAATGTCCTAGAGAGATCAGGTTTGTTTTAATGTACTCCAATCAACAGCCCCTACAACCACAAAAATGAATGGAGTCATTAGCATTTATGGTTTGTAAATGGCACCCAGAATTATGTTGCACGAAGCACAATTTCACATCATTCTGGGTTCATTTGTGTGAAAACAAGGTCCAATCAGGCTGAAACGTTACAGGAAGGTAGAATCTATTTAGTTGTAAGTGATCTGAACGTTTCATGATGGTAGCGCTTTCCTAAGGGGATCAAACCATGTCCCAAAGGTCACCGGATCTGGTGTCAATTTAAAGAAGTAGTCCAGTTACACATTTGTGGGCTTATAACTTGGCTTCTGAATGTCCTAGAGAGATCAGGTTTGTTTTAATGTACTCCAATCAACAGCCCCTACAACCACAAAAATGAATGGAGTCATTAGCATTTATGGTTTGTAAATGGCACCCAGAATTATGTTGCACGAAGCACAATTTCACATCATTCTGGGTTCATTTGTGTGAAAACAAGGTCCAATCAGGCTGAAACGTTACAGGAAGGTAGAATCTATTTAGTTGTAAGTGATCTGAACGTTTCATGATGATAGCGCTTTCCTAAGGGGATCAAACCATGTCCCAAAGGTCACCGGATCTGGTGTCAATTTAAAGAAGTAGTCCAGTTACACATTTGTGGGCTTATAACTTGGCTTCTGAATGTCCTAGAGAGATCAGGTTTGTTTTAGTGTACTCCAATCAACAGCCCCTACAACCACAAAAGGAATGGAGTCATTAGCCTTATGGTTTGTAAATGGCACCCAGAATTATGTTGCACGAAGCACAATTTCACTTCATTCTGGGTCCATTTGTGTGAAAACAAGGTCCAATCAGGCTGAAACGTTACAAGAAGGTAGAATCTTTTGAGTTGTAAGTGATCTGAACGTTTCATGATGATCTCACATTCCCATAGGGGGTCAAACCATGTCCCAAAGGTCACCGGGCCTGGTGTCACTTTAAAGAAGTAGTCCAGTTACACATTTGTGGGCTGAGAACTTGGCTTCTGAATGTCCTAGAGAGATCAGGTTTGCTTTATTGTACTCCAATCAACAGCCCCTACAACCACAAAAAGGAATGGAGACATTAGCACTTATGGTTTTTAAATGGCACCCAGAATTATGTTGCACAAAGCACAATTTCACATCATTCTGGGTTCATTTGTGTGAAAACAAGGTCCAATCAGGCTGAAACAATACAGGAAGGTAGAATCTATTGAGTTGTAAGTGATCTGAACGTTTCATGATGATCGCACTTTCCTAAGGGGGTCAAACCATGTCCCAAAGGTCACCAGATCTGGTGTCACTTTAAAGAAGTAGTCCAGTTACACATTTGTGGGCTTATAACTTGGCTTCTGAATGTCCTAGAGAGGTCATGGTTATTTTAGTGTACTCCAATCAACAGCCCCTACAACCACAAAAAGGAATGGAGTCATTAGCACTTATGGTTTTTAAATGGCACCCAGAATTATGTTGCACGAAGCACAATTTCACATCATTCTCGGTTCATTTGTGTGAAAACAAGGTCCAATCAGGCTGAAACGTTACAGGAAGGTAGAATCTACTGAGTTGTAAGTGATCTGAACGTTTCATGATGATAGCACTTTCCTAAGGGGGTCAAACCATGTCCCAAAGATCACCGGTTCTGGTGTCAATTTAAAGAAGTAGTCCAGTTACACATTTGTGGGCTTATAACTTGGCTTCTGAATGTCCTAGAGAGATCAGGTTTGTTTTAGTGTACTCCAATCAACAGCCCCTACAACGACAAAAAGGAATGGAGTCATTAGCACTTATGGTTTGTAAATGGCACCCAGAATTATGTTGCACGAAGCACAATTTCACATCATTCTGGGTCCATTTGTGTGAAAACAAGGTCCAATCAGGCTGAAACGTTACAGGAAGGTAGAATATATTGAGTTGTAAGTGATCTGAACGTTTCATGATGATAGCACTTTCCTAAGGGGGTCAAACCATGTCCCAAAGGTCACCGGATCTGGTGTCAATTTAAAGTAGTCCAGTTACACATTTGTAGGCTTATAACTTGGCTTCTGAATGTCCTAGAGAGATCAGGTTTGTTTTAGTATACTCCAATCAACAGCCCCTACAACCACAAAAAGGAATGGAGTCATTAGCACTTATGGTTTGTAAATGGCACCCAGAATTATGTTGCACGAAGCACAATTTCACATCATTCTGGGTCCATTTGTGTGAAAACAAGGTCCAATCAGGCTGAAACGCTACAAGAAGGTAGAATCTATTGAGTTGTAAGTGATCTGAACATTTCAAGATGATCGCACATTCCTATAGGGGGTAAAACCATGTCCCAAAGGTCACCGGGCCTGGTGTCACTTTAAAGAAGTAGTCCAGTTACACCTTTGTGGGCTTATAACTTGGCTTCTGAATGTCCTAGAGAGGTCATGGTTATTTTAGTGTACTCCAATCAACAGCCCCTACAACCACAAAAAGGAATGGAGTCATTAGCACTTATGGTTTTTAAATGGCACCCAGAATTATGTTGCACGAAGCACAATTTCACATCATTCTCGGTTCATTTGTGTGAAAACAAGGTCCAATCAGGCTGAAACGTTACAGGAAGGTAGAATCTACTGAGTTGTAAGTGATCTGAACGTTTCATGATGATAGCACTTTCCTAAGGGGGTCAAACCATGTCCCAAAGATCACCGGTTCTGGTGTCAATTTAAAGAAGTAGTCCAGTTACACATTTGTGGGCTTATAACTTGGCTTCTGAATGTCCTAGAGAGATCAGGTTTGTTTTAGTGTACTCCAATCAACAGCCCCTACAACGACAAAAAGGAATGGAGTCATTAGCACTTATGGTTTGTAAATGGCACCCAGAATTATGTTGCACGAAGCACAATTTCACATCATTCTGGGTCCATTTGTGTGAAAACAAGGTCCAATCAGGCTGAAACGTTACAGGAAGGTAGAATATATTGAGTTGTAAGTGATCTGAACGTTTCATGATGATAGCACTTTCCTAAGGGGGTCAAACCATGTCCCAAAGGTCACCGGATCTGGTGTCAATTTAAAGTAGTCCAGTTACACATTTGTAGGCTTATAACTTGGCTTCTGAATGTCCTAGAGAGATCAGGTTTGTTTTAGTATACTCCAATCAACAGCCCCTACAACCACAATAAGGAATGGAGTCATTAGCACTTATGGTTTTTAAATGGCACCCAGAATTATGTTGAGCGAAGCACAATTTCACTTCATTCTGGGTTCATTTGTGTGAAAACAAGGTACAATCAGGCTGAAACGTTACAGGAAGGTAGAATCTATTGAATTGTAAGTGATCTGAACGTTTCATGATGATAGCACTTTCCTAAGGGGGTCAAACCATGTCCCAAAGGTCACCGGGCCTGGTGTCACTTTAAAGAAGTAGTCCAGTTACACCTTTGTGGGCTTATAACTTGGCTTCTGAATATCCTAGAGAGGTCAGGTTTGTTTTAGAGTACTCCAATTAGCAGCCGCCATTACCACTAAAAGGAATGAAGTCATTAGCATTTATGGTTTGTAAATGGCACTCAGAATTATGTTGCACGAAGCACAATTTCACATCATTCTGGGTTCATTTGTGTGAAAACAAGGTCCAATCAGGCTGAAACGTTACAGGAAGGTAGAATCTATTTAGTTGTAAGTGATCTGAACGTTTCATGATGATAGCACTCTCCTAAGGGCGGTCAAACCATGTCCCAAAGGTCACCGGGCCTGGTGTCATTTTAAAGAAGTAGTCCAGTTACACATTTGTGGGCTTATAACTTGGCTTCTGAATGTCCTAGAGAGATCAGGTTTGTTTTAATGTACTCCAATCAACAGCCCCTACAACCACAAAAAGGAATGGAGTCATTAGCATTTATGGTTTGTAAATGGCACCCAGAATTATGTTGCACGAAGCACAATTTCACATCATTCTGGGTTCATTTGTGTGAAAACAAGGTCCAATCAGGCTGAAACGTTACAGGAAGGGAGAATCTATTTAGTTGTAAGTGATCTGAACGTTTCATGATGATAGCGCTTTCCTAAGGGGATCAAACCATGTCCCAAAGGTCACCGGATCTGGTGTCAATTTAAAGAAGTAGTCCAGTTACACATTTGTGGGCTTATAACTTGGCTTCTGAATGTCCTAGAGAGATCAGGTTTGTTTTAGTGTACTCCAATCAACAGCCCCTACAACCACAAAAGGAATGGAGTCATTAGCCTTATGGTTTGTAAATGGCACCCAGAATTATGTTGCACGAAGCACAATTTCACATCATTCTGGGTCCATTTGTGTGAAAACAAGGTCCAATCAGGCTGAAACGTTACAAGAAGGTAGAATCTATTGAGTTGTAAGTGATCTGAACGTTTCATGATGATCTCACATTCCCACAGGGGGTCAAACCATGTCCCAAAGGTCACCGGGCCTGGTGTCACTTTAAAGAAGTAGTCCAGTTACACCTTTGTGGGCTTATAACTTGGCTTCTGAATGTCCTAGAGAGATCAGGTTTGTTTTAATGTACTCCAATCAACAGCCCCTACAACCACAAAAATGAATGGAGTCATTAGCATTTATGGTTTGTAAATGGCACCCAGAATTATGTTGCACGAAGCACAATTTCACATCATTCTGGGTTCATTTGTGTGAAAACAAGGTCCAATCAGGCTGAAACGTTACAGGAAGGTAGAATCTATTTAGTTGTAAGTGATCTGAACGTTTCATGATGATAGCGCTTTCCTAAGGGGATCAAACCATGTCCCAAAGGTCACCGGATCTGGTGTCAATTTAAAGAAGTAGTCCAGTTACACATTTGTGGGCTTATAACTTGGCTTCTGAATGTCCTAGAGAGATCAGGTTTGTTTTAATGTACTCCAATCAACAGCCCCTACAACCACAAAAATGAATGGAGTCATTAGCATTTATGGTTTGTAAATGGCACCCAGAATTATGTTGCACGAAGCACAATTTCACATCATTCTGGGTTCATTTGTGTGAAAACAAGGTCCAATCAGGCTGAAACGTTACAGGAAGGTAGAATCTATTTAGTTGTAAGTGATCTGAACGTTTCATGATGATAGCACTTTCCTAAGGGGGTCAAACCATGTCCCAAAGATCACCGGATCTGGTGTCAATTTAAAGAAGTAGTCCAGTTACACATTTGTGGGCTTATAACTTGGCTTCTGAATGTCCTAGAGAGATCAGGTTTGTTTTAGTGTACTCCAATCAACAGCCCCTACAACCACAAAAAGGAATGGAGTCATTAGCACTTATGGTTTGTAAATGGCACCCAGAATTATGTTGCACGAAGCACAATTTCACATCATTCTGGGTCCATTTGTGTGAAAACAAGGTCCAATCAGGCTGAAACGCTACAAGAAGGTAGAATCTATTGAGTTGTAAGTGATCTGAACATTTCAAGATGATCGCACATTCCTATAGGGGGTAAAACCATGTCCCAAAGGTCACCGGGCCTGGTGTCACTTTAAAGAAGTAGTCCAGTTACACCTTTGTGGGCTTATAACTTGGCTTCTGAATGTCCTAGAGAGGTTAGGTTTGTTTTAGTGTACTCCAATCAACAGCCCCTACAACCACAAAAAGGAATGGAGTCATTAGCACTTATGGTTTGTAAATGGCACCCAGAATTATGTTGCACGAAGCACAATTTCACATCATTCTGGGTCCATTTGTGTGAAAACAAGGTCCAATCAGGCTGAAACGTTACAGGAAGGTAGAATCTATTGAGTTGTAAGTGATCTGAACGTTTCATGATGATAGCACTTTATTAAGGGGGTCAAACCATGTCCCAAAGGTCACCGGATCTGGTGTCAATTTAAAGAAGTAGTCCAGTTACACATTTGTGGGCTTATAACTTGGCTTCTGAATGTCCTAGAGAGATCAGGTTTATTTTAGTGTACTCCAAACAACAGTCCCTACAACTACAAAAAGGAATGGAGTCATTAGCACTTATGGTTTTTAAATGGCACCCAGAATTATGTTGCACGAAGCACAATTTCACATCATTCTGGGTTCATTTGTGTGAAAACAAGGTCCAATCAGGCTGAAACGTTACAGGAAGGTACAATCTATTGAGTTGTAACTGATCTGAACGTTTCATGATGATAGCACTTTCCTAAGGGGGTCAAACCATGTCCCAAAGGTCACTGGATCTGGTGTCAATTTAAAGAAGTAGTCCAGTTACACATTTGTGGGCTTATAACTTGGCTTCTGAATGTCCTAGAGAGATCAGGTTTGTTTTAATGTACTCCAATCAACAGCCCCTACAACCCCAAAAAGGAATGGAGTCATTAGCACTTATGGTTTGTAAGTGGCACCCAGAATTATGTTGCACGAAGCACAATTTCACATCATTCTGGGTCCATTTGTGTGAAAACAAGGTCCAATCCGGCTGAAACGCTACATGGAGGTAGAATCTATTGAGTTGTAAGTGATCTGAACGTTTCAAGATGATCGCACATTCCTATAGGGGGTCAAACCATGTCCCAAAGGTCACCGGGCCAAGTGTCACTTTAAATAAGTAGTCCAGTTACACCTTTGTGGGCTTATAACTTGGCTTCTGAATGTCCTAGAGAGATCAGGTTTGTTTTAATGTACTCGAATCAACAGCCCCTACAACCACAAAAAGGAATGGAGTCATTAGCATTTATGGTTTGTAAATGGCACCCAGAATTATGTTGCACGAAGCACAATTTCACATCATTCTGGGTTCATTTGTGTGAAAACAAGGTCCAATCCGGCTGAAACGTTACAGGAAGGTAGAATCTATTGAGTTGTAAGTGATCTGAACGTTTCATGATGATAGCACTTTCCTAAGGGGGTCAAACCATGTCCCAAAGGTCACCGGATCTGGTGTCAATTTAAAGAAGTAGTCCAGTTACACATTTGTGGGCTTATAACTTGGCTTCTGAATGTCCTAGAGCGATCAGGTTTGCTTTAGTGTACTCCAATCAACAGCCCCTACAACCACAAAAAGGAATGGAGACATTAGCACTTATGGTTTTTAAATGGCACCCAGAATTATGTTGCACGAAGCACAATTTCACATCATTCTGGGTTCATTTGTGTGAAAACAAGGTCCAATCAGGCTGAAACAATACAGAAAGGTAGAATCTATTGAGTTGTAAGTGATCTGAACGTTTCATGATGATCGCACTTTCCTAAGGGGGTCAAACCATGTCCCAAAGGTCACCGGATCTGGTGTCACTTTAAAGAAGTAGTCCAGTTACACATTTGTGGGCTTATAACTTGGCTTCTGAATGTCCTAGAGAGGTCATGGTTGTTTTAGTGTACTCCAATCAACAGCCCCTACAACCACAAAAAGGAATGGAGTCATTAGCACTTATGGTTTTTAAATGGCACCCAGAATTATGTTGCACGAAGCACAATTTCACATCATTCTCGGTTCATTTGTGTGAAAACAAGGTCCAATCAGGCTGAAACGTTACAGGAAGGTAGAATCTACTGAGTTGTAAGTGATCTGAACGTTTCATGATGATAGCACTTTCCTAAGGGGGTCAAACCATGTCCCAAAGATCACCGGTTCTGGTGTCAATTTAAAGAAGTGGTCCAGTTACACATTTGTGGGCTTATAACTTGGCTTCTGAATGTCCTAGAGAGATCAGGTTTGTTTTAGTGTACTCCAATCAACAGCCCCTACAACGACAAAAAGGAATGGAGTCATTAGCACTTATGGTTTGTAAATGGCACCCAGAATTATGTTGCACGAAGCACAATTTCACATCATTCTGGGTCCATTTGTGTGAAAACAAGGTCCAATCAGGCTGAAACGTTACAGGAAGGTAGAATATATTGAGTTGTAAGTGATCTGAACGTTTCATGATGATAGCACTTTCCTAAGGGGGTCAAACCATGTCCCAAAGGTCACCGGATCTGGTGTCAATTTAAAGTAGTCCAGTTACACATTTGTAGGCTTATAACTTGGCTTCTGAATGTCCTAGAGAGATCAGGTTTGTTTTAGTATACTCCAATCAACAGCCCCTACAACCACAATAAGGAATGGAGTCATTAGCACTTATGGTTTTTAAATGGCACCCAGAATTATGTTGCACAAAGCACAATTTCACTTCATTCTGGGTTCATTTGTGTGAAAACAAGGTACAATCAGGCTGAAACATTACAGGAAGGTAGAATCTATTGAATTGTAAGTGATCTGAACGTTTCATGATGATAGCACTTTCCTAAGGGGGTCAAACCATGTCCCAAAGGTCACCGGGCCTGGTGTCACTTTAAAGAAGTAGTCCAGTTACACCTTTGTGGGCTTATAACTTGGCTTCTGAATATCCTAGAGAGGTCAGGTTTGTTTTAGAGTACTCCAATTAGCAGCCGCCATTACCACTAAAAGGAATGAAGTCATTAGCATTTATGGTTTGTAAATGGCACTCAGAATTATGTTGCACGAAGCACAATTTCACATCATTCTGGGTTCATTTGTGTGAAAACAAGGTCCAATCAGGCTGAAACGTTACAGGAAGGTAGAATCTATTTAGTTGTAAGTGATCTGAACGTTTCATGATGATAGCACTCTCCTAAGGGCGGTCAAACCATGTCCCAAAGGTCACTGGGCCTGGTGTCATTTTAAAGAAGTAGTCCAGTTACACATTTGTGGGCTTATAACTTGGCTTCTGAATGTCCTAGAGAGATCAGGTTTGTTTTAATGTACTCCAATCAACAGCCCCTACAACCACAAAAAGGAATGGAGTCATTAGCATTTATGGTTTGTAAATGGCACCCAGAATTATGTTGCACGAAGCACAATTTCACATCATTCTGGGTTCATTTGTGTGAAAACAAGGTCCAATCAGGCTGAAACGTTACAGGAAGGGAGAATCTATTTAGTTGTAAGTGATCTGAACGTTTCATGATGATAGCGCTTTCCTAAGGGGATCAAACCATGTCCCAAAGGTCACCGGATCTGGTGTCAATTTAAAGAAGTAGTCCAGTTACACATTTGTGGGCTTATAACTTGGCTTCTGAATGTCCTAGAGAGATCAGGTTTGTTTTAGTGTACTCCTATCAACAGCCCCTACAACCACAAAAGGAATGGAGTCATTAACCTTATGGTTTGTAAATGGCACCCAGAATTATGTTGCACGAAGCACAATTTCACATCATTCTGGGTCCATTTGTGTGAAAACAAGGTCAAATCAGGCTGAAACGTTACAAGAAGGTAGAATCTATTGAGTTGTAAGTGATCTGAACGTTTCATGATGATCTCACATTCCCATAGGGGGTCAAACCATGTCCCAAAGGTCACCGGGCCTGGTGTCACTTTAAAGAAGTAGTCCAGTTACACCTTTGTGGGCTTATAACTTGGCTTCTGAATGTCCTAGAGAGATCAGGTTTGTTTTAATGTACTCCAATCAACAGCCCCTACAACCACAAAAATGAATGGAGTCATTAGCATTTATGGTTTGTAAATGGCACCCAGAATTATGTTGCACGAAGCACAATTTCACATCATTCTGGGTTCATTTGTGTGAAAACAAGGTCCAATCAGGCTGAAACGTTACAGGAAGGTAGAATCTATTTAGTTGTAAGTGATCTGAACGTTTCATGATGGTAGCGCTTTCCTAAGGGGATCAAACCATGTCCCAAAGGTCACCGGATCTGGTGTCAATTTAAAGAAGTAGTCCAGTTACACATTTGTGGGCTTATAACTTGGCTTCTGAATGTCCTAGAGAGATCAGGTTTGTTTTAATGTACTCCAATCAACAGCCCCTACAACCACAAAAATGAATGGAGTCATTAGCATTTATGGTTTGTAAATGGCACCCAGAATTATGTTGCACGAAGCACAATTTCACATCATTCTGGGTTCATTTGTGTGAAAACAAGGTCCAGTCAGGCTGAAACGTTACAGGAAGGTAGAATCTATTTAGTTGTAAGTGATCTGAACGTTTCATGATGATAGCGCTTTCCTAAGGGGATCAAACCATGTCCCAAAGGTCACCGGATCTGGTGTCAATTTAAAGAAGTAGTCCAGTTACACATTTGTGGGCTTATAACTTGGCTTCTGAATGTCCTAGAGAGATCAGGTTTGTTTTAGTGTACTCCAATCAACAGCCCCTACAACCACAAAAGGAATGGAGTCATTAGCCTTATGGTTTGTAAATGGCACCCAGAATTATGTTGCACAAAGCACAATTTCACTTCATTCTGGGTCCATTTGTGTGAAAACAAGGTCCAATCAGGCTGAAACGTTACAAGAAGGTAGAATCTTTTGAGTTGTAAGTGATCTGAACGTTTCATGATGATCTCACATTCCCATAGGGGGTCAAACCATGTCCCAAAGGTCACCGGGCCTGGTGTCACTTTAAAGAAGTAGTCCAGTTACACCTTTGTGGGCTTATAACTTGGCTTCTGAATGTCCTAGAGAGGTCAGGTTTGTTTTAGTGTACTCCAATCAACAGCCCCTACAACCACAAAAAGGAATGGAGTCATTAGCACTTATGGTTTGTAAATGGCAACCAGAATTATGTTGCACGAAGCACAATTTCACATCATTCTGGATCCATTTGTGTGAAAACAAGGTCCAATCAGGCTGAAACGTTACAGGAAGGTAGAATCTATTGAGTTGTAAGTGATCTGAACGTTTCATGATGATAGCACTTTCCTAAGGGGGTCAAACCATGTCCCAAAGGTCACCGGATCTGGTGTCAATTTAAAGAAGTAGTCCAGTTACACATTTGTGGGCTTATAACTTGGCTTCTGAATGTCCTAGAGCGATCAGGTTTGCTTTAGTGTACTCCAATCAACAGCCCCTACAACCACAAAAAGGAATGGAGACATTAGCACTTATGGTTTTTAAATGGCACCCAGAATTATGTTGCACGAAGCACAATTTCACATCATTCTGGGTTCATTTGTGTGAAAACAAGGTCCAATCAGGCTGAAACAATACAGGAAGGTAGAATCTATTGAGTTGTAAGTGATCTGAAGGTTTCATGATGATCGCACTTTCCTAAGGGGGTCAAACCATGTCCCAAAGGTCACCGGATCTGGTGTCACTTTAAAGAAGTAGTCCAGTTACACATTTGTGGGCTTATAACTTGGCTTCTGAATGTCCTAGAGAGGTCATGGTTATTTTAGTGTACTCCAATCAACAGCCCCTACAACCACAAAAAGGAATGGAGTCATTAGCACTTATGGTTTTTAAATGGCACCCAGAATTATGTTGCACGAAGCACAATTTCACATCATTCTCGGTTCATTTGTGTGAAAACAAGGTCCAATCAGGCTGAAACGTTACAGGAAGGTAGAATCTACTGAGTTGTAAGTGATCTGAACGTTTCATGATGATAGCACTTTCCTAAGGGGGTCAAACCATGTCCCAAAGATCACCGGTTCTGGTGTCAATTTAAAGAAGTAGTCCAGTTACACATTTGTGGGCTTATAACTTGGCTTCTGAATGTCCTAGAGAGATCAGGTTTGTTTTAGTGTACTCCAATCAACAGCCCCTACAACGACAAAAAGGAATGGAGTCATTAGCACTTATGGTTTGTAAATGGCACCCAGAATTATGTTGCACGAAGCACAATTTCACATCATTCTGGGTCCATTTGTGTGAAAACAAGGTCCAATCAGGCTGAAACGTTACAGGAAGGTAGAATATATTGAGTTGTAAGTGATCTGAACGTTTCATGATGATAGCACTTTCCTAAGGGGGTCAAACCATGTCCCAAAGGTCACCGGATCTGGTGTCAATTTAAAGTAGTCCAGTTACACATTTGTAGGCTTATAACTTGGCTTCTGAATGTCCTAGAGAGATCAGGTTTGTTTTAGTATACTCCAATCAACAGCCCCTACAACCACAATAAGGAATGGAGTCATTAGCACTTATGGTTTTTAAATGGCACCCAGAATTATGTTGAGCGAAGCACAATTTCACTTCATTCTGGGTTCATTTGTGTGAAAACAAGGTCCAATCAGGCTGAAACGTTACAGGAAGGTAGAATCTATTGAATTGTAAGTGATCTGAACGTTTCATGATGATAGCACTTTCCTAAGGGGGTCAAACCATGTCCCAAAGGTCACCGGGCCTGGTGTCACTTTAAAGAAGTAGTCCAGTTACACCTTTGTGGGCTTATAACTTGGCTTCTGAATATCCTAGAGAGGTCAGGTTTGTTTTAGAGTACTCCAATTAGCAGCCGCCATTACCACTAAAAGGAATGAAGTCATTAGCATTTATGGTTTGTAAATGGCACTCAGAATTATGTTGCACGAAGCACAATTTCACATCATTCTGGGTTCATTTGTGTGAAAACAAGGTCCAATCAGGCTGAAACGTTACAGGAAGGTAGAATCTATTTAGTTGTAAGTGATCTGAACGTTTCATGATGATAGCACTCTCCTAAGGGCGGTCAAACCATGTCCCAAAGGTCACCGGGCCTGGTGTCATTTTAAAGAAGTAGTCCAGTTACACATTTGTGGGCTTATAACTTGGCTTCTGAATGTCCTAGAGAGATCAGGTTTGTTTTAATGTACTCCAATCAACAGCCCCTACAACCACAAAAAGGAATGGAGTCATTAGCATTTATGGTTTGTAAATGGCACCCAGAATTATGTTGCACGAAGCACAATTTCACATCATTCTGGGTTCATTTGTGTGAAAACAAGGTCCAATCAGGCTGAAACGTTACAGGAAGGGAGAATCTATTTAGTTGTAAGTGATCTGAACGTTTCATGATGATAGCGCTTTCCTAAGGGGATCAAACCATGTCCCAAAGGTCACCGGATCTGGTGTCAATTTAAAGAAGTAGTCCAGTTACACATTTGTGGGCTTATAACTTGGCTTCTGAATGTCCTAGAGAGATCAGGTTTGTTTTAATGTACTCCAATCAACAGCCCCTACAACCAAAAAAATGAATGGAGTCATTAGCATTTATGGTTTGTAAATGGCACCCAGAATTATGTTGCACGAAGCACAATTTCACATCATTCTGGGTTCATTTGTGTGAAAACAAGGTCCAATCAGGCTGAAACGTTACAGGAAGGTAGAATCTATTTAGTTGTAAGTGATCTGAACGTTTCATGATGATAGCGCTTTCCTAAGGGGATCAAACCATGTCCCAAAGGTCACCGGATCTGGTTTCAATTTAAAGAAGTAGTCCAGTTACACATTTGTGGGCTTATAACTTGGCTTCTGAATGTCCTAGAGAGATCAGGTTTGTTTTAGTGTACTCCAATCAACAGCCCCTACAACCACAAAAGGATTGGAGTCATTAGCCTTATGGTTTGTAAATGGCACCCAGAATTATGTTGCACGAAGCACAATTTCACATCATTCTGGGTCCATTTGTGTGAAAACAAGGTCCAATCAGGCTGAAACGTTACAAGAAGGTAGAATCTTTTGAGTTGTAAGTGATCTGAACGTTTCATGATGATCTCACATTCCCATAGGGGGTCAAACCATGTCCCAAAGGTCACCGGGCCTGGTGTCACTTTAAAGAAGTAGTCCAGTTACACCTTTGTGGGCTTATAACTTGGCTTCTGAATGTCCTAGAGAGGTCAGGTTTGTTTTAGTGTACTCCAATCAACAGCCCCTACAACCACAAAAAGGAATGGAGTCATTAGCACTTATGGTTTGTAAATGGCAACCAGAATTATGTTGCACGAAGCACAATTTCACATCATTCTGGATCCATTTGTGGGAAAACAAGGTCCAATCAGGCTGAAACGTTACAGGAAGGTAGAATCTATTGAGTTGTAAGTGATCTGAACGTTTCATGATGTTAGCACTTTCCTAAGGGGGTCACACCATGTCCCAAAGGTCACCGGATCTGGTGTCAATTTAAAGAAGTAGTCCAGTTACACATTTGTGGGCTTATAACTTGGCTTCTGAATGTCCTAGAGAGATCAGGTTTGTTTTAATGTACTCCAATCAACAGCCCCTACAACCACAAAAAGGAATGGAGTCATTAGCATTTATGGTTTGTAAATATTGACGTCTGTGTCAATACAGGACTCTCTATAAGCCGGGAGCTGGACGCTAACGACCCGTGCATGCACCACACAAAAGGTATCGTACATGTGTTAACCCACCTGTATGCGACAGACTTTGTGTGTTGCATGACATCGAGATGTATTGACGTCTGTGTCAATACAGGACTCTCTAAGCTGGGAGCTGGACGCTAACGACCCGTGCATGCGCCACACAAAAGGTAACTCGACTAACTACAAAACAAATATTGTGATGTAGAAAGTTGGCTCGACTGTTTGAATCAGCTGCAGCTGCGGTTTACTCACGAAGTGAATCGCACGCTTGTTAGAAGTACATTCGGAGCACTTAAAAAATACATTGCTCTCATCGAGTTCTGTCTCAGCGTTCACCGGCTGATGTGCAAGAGCGTGACATGGGATCGCCAGGAACTTACTTAAGGACTATCATCTCATTTGGCATTTACTCACGGACCCAAGAAACCAGTTCCGAAAATGGTCGAGAATTATAACTTGTCTAATAGCAACTGGAAGATATGTTGCGTCATAAGCCTCTGATGGTTCACAAGGTGCACGGTCCACTCGAAATCCTAATGCTGTATTTGTAGTACATACACTAAGTCTTCTCTGTTGATGTCAGACTAGAGTTTTATTAGAGTATTACTTTGCAACAATGGGATTCGAGCAATTGATGTGTATATTTTTAATAGCCTATTCCTAGGCTGAATGTATGACATGGCTCTTATGTATCATTATGTATCGTTTCCATTAAGTACTAATTTAAATAAAGTCCCTCTGTCCTCAGTGCTAGGTTGTGGGTTTAATACACATTATTATGATCAACCTGTTGAATAGTATAATAACAATATTCCTGTAAAAGTCATTTAGTAATGAACAACCTCAGTTCTTTGAAAGAACATCATGTCTCTAATGTGTACACTGCAGGCCTGACCAGGGTTTGCACGCAAGGGCCTGTGTGTGTGTGTGTGTGTGTGTGTGTGTGTGTGTGTGTGTGTGTGTGAAACAAATAAAGATAAATATAGCTAGTGCGGCCACGAGCGGTCGTGCAGGGTAGAGGCTGCGCGAAAACGCCTCTAAAACAAGCGCGTGCCCACGCCCGATCCGTGGAAGCACGTAGAACTAGCAAACATACTAGCAGAAATCAACGATCGCACACGGGTCATTGAGTGTGTACAGGGTTCGTCTGCGTGTGTGGCATTGGGCAATCTAGCGGCAACCGAGTGGCCTGAAGGCGGAACCGGCCAACCCGTCGCCCTCACCATCGTTGCGCTTCGAGATGAACTATTGCTAAAGATGATCGTCCTCGTCAACCACGGCGCTACCAGAGTTACCACGATATGCGCCTTAAAAGCGTTCTCGTTTGGGTCAGCGCCACCAGAATTGAATCGGCAAGTCAGCGGATATTACACAACTCGTAACGAAGACCCTCTCCGCGACCTCGCGGCCAGTGTGCGCAGTGTACAGCAAATGACAAACGATGTTGCGAGCGATATATCGGAAAAACTTTGCACTGACTCGACGGTCGCCACTGCAGGTTGTGTGAGTCTCACGCAAAGTGCCATATCAAACGTGCGCAAGCTAGTGACAGGCAACTTCACCAGATCCGTAGATTCTGCATACGCTTGGATACGAATGAAAGTATCGAGAGATAACACCGACACGAGTTGCGCGACGGCGCTGGCTGCAGTCGCTACAACACTGGATTTATTAATCAACGCAATTGTGATCGTAATGGCGTATCGAGTGTGCACCAGAAACTACAACCAGTACTACAGAAAACTGGCATGAGGGTCGCGGTCTAACGTTATGTTGGTGTCTCGCATCGACCGTCGACAGCCGTTTGCCAGCGGCTGAAAATGGCACAGTTGACGAAATGGAAACGCCGACCGTCGATAGTGCACTCTCGCAAGTTCCAACCGCACCATCTCAGGAGACTTACCACAGAGTCATATTAGCGGAGGGTAGATAGAAAATGCGCAAACCGCCGCAACCGCCCATATACATACTATACGAGTTCAACATAGAGTGGAGTAAGAAGTTACTACCGATTGTATTTCCAACGTGAAAGCAGCTGGTGTGTGACGCTTTACTTGAGTATCACAGAGGTTGCGATGTCCTGTGTTCCACGAGCGCATGGAAACAAGTGAACGAATTTGTACGGACCGTACTGTTGGGGTATGAGCGAGCTGTAAAATCAATACAACCTAGACACGCGGACTTTGCCGCGTTACTGGACACGCATATCGCCACAACAAAACCGGGTCAAGTGTTCGGGGCGTCACCGCGCTCGACTATACAGGTCTTGGCCTACCACGAGTACATGAGCCCACAGATCCTAAGCGAGGTCGAAGCCGTTGTGTCTACCCAACGCAAATTCAGCACAGCCGTGCGCGCTAAGACAAGTCCCTCTAGACTGCTGGAAACTTTGGAAACGTGGAAGGCTGGCGTGTACGCGCTTTCTACACATCTCAACGGTATGATCGCGATACTCTCGGCCGCACAACAACTAATGGTCATGTGTTCGGAAGGTCTGATCAGGTCTGACATGACCGGTTGTCAATCGACGTCGAGCGTGCACTCACACACGGATATCCTGGCGTACAGTAAAGCGACAGCGACCTCTACGCTCACGTTGATCGCCGATGTTTCGAAGGGCAATCGAGTGTGTTGGCTGACGAAAGCTATGGTGACCGACGGTCGCGTCGACTACAATGTGCCTCATTGCGACTGGAGAGGCGTATGTGATCCTTTGCAAATCGACAACACCACCGCGGTCGAGTGCGAAGTCACGGTCGGCGGCGTGTTGTCCTTACTGTGCCCCATACAATGTGATGGTCCGTGTCACGGACCGGTGTGTTACGACCCGACTAACGAAACGTACCAGGTGATAACATTGCATCTGCCCATTACAGCGGAGCGAGCTTTTGGTCACACTCCCAAACCAAGGTTAATAGTTGTAGCGCACGCCCTTTCGGACCTCGGTGCACGCGAAACACTGGCGTACACTCACAACATCACGCTCGAGACAGCTCAAGCGTTACGCGAAACAAAGGACGTGTTCAAATCCATAGAGAATATACGGTCTTTAGCGTATGCGTATATAAAGAAGGTCGATGACATTTACAGACCCGGCGGCGTGGGCACCACAGTAGAACAACAAGGTGCTCTCAAGCGCACACAGATACTGGCCACATTATCACTCGCGATGTCTATCCTGACATGCCCGTTTCTGATTTTTATGTATATTAAATTGTGACAAGAGCTACGGTGGTTACGATTACACTCTGACCACGTGCCTTAGTTTCTGCTAGTGACCTATAAATACATTTGACCACTTCCTCTCACTGCCATTAAAGCGGCTGTACCCACACGTACAACACCCAAGAAAAAAAATGATCTCGCTGTCTGAACTGGGTGTACTCTCAGTAGTCGCAGTTGCTCAGGCCATGGTGGTATGCTCACATAACGCCTCTGAGATACGTCCCATCACAACACCTCCTAGACTACTCGCGAAGGAGTATTCAACACCCCCTTTGTACGAAGACAACCATTATAACGAGCACAGCACAACGCTTGCCGCACGCGAAGACAACATGCAGGAGACAACGCTACCACCTGTCGTGAAAACAACGGATTCGAGTGACAACGATCGCGACTATGACGAGCACATTACAACACCCTCTGTGCACGAAGACCAGGTGCAGGAGACAACGCTACCACCTGTCGTGAGAAACAAGAGTTTGGTTAACAATGATCATCGTCGTGTCCCATTGTAAACGGGCGCGCCATTGCACACATCGTACATGTGTGTTAACCCACCTGTATGCGACAGACTTTGTGTGTTGCATGACATCGAGATGTATTGACGTCTGTGTCAATACAGGACTCTCTATAAGCCGGGAGCTGGACGCTAACGACCCGTGCATGCGCCACACAAAAGGTATCGTACATGTGTTAACCCACCTGTATGCGACAGACTTTGTGTGTTGCATGACATCGAGATGTATTGACGTCTGTGTCAATACAGGACTCTCTAAGCTGGGAGCTGGACGCTAACGACCCGTGCATGCGCCACACAAAAGGTAACTCGACTAACTACAAAACGAATATTGTGATGTAGAAAGTTGGCTCGACTGTTTGAATCAGCTGCAGCTGCGGTTTACTCACGAAGTGAATCGCACGCTTGTTAGAAGTACATTCGGAGCACTTAAAAAAGACATCGCTCTCATCGAGTTCCGTCTCAGCGTTCACCGGCTGATGGGCAAGAGCGTGACATGGGATCGCCAGGAACTTACTTAAGGACTATCATCTCATTTGGCATTTACTCACGGACCCAAGAAACCAGTTCCGAAAAATGGTCGAGAATTATAACTTGTCTAATAGCAACTGGAAGATATGTTGCGTCATAAGCCTCTGATGGTTCACAAGGTGCACGGTCCACTCGAAATCCTAATGCTGTATTTGTAGTACATACACTAAGTCTTCTCTGTTGATGTCAGACTAGAGTTTTATTAGAGTTTTACTTTGCAACAATGGGATTCGAGCAATTGATGTGTATATTTTTAATACTGCACAATGCTACTGTTCCTAGGCTGAATGTATGACATGGCTATTATGTATCATTATGTATCGTTTCCATTAAGTACTAATTTAAATAAAGTCCCTCTGTCCTCAGTGCTAGGTTGTGGGTTTAATACACATTATTATGATAAACCTGTTGAATAGTATAATAACAATATTCCTGTAAAAGTCATTTAGTAATGAACAACCTCAGTTCTTTGAAAGAACATCATGTCTCTGATGTGTACACTGCAGGCCTGACCGGGGTTTGCACGCAAGGGCCTGTGTGTGTGTGTGTGTGTGTGTGTGTGTGTGTGTGTGTGTGTGTGTGTGTGTGTGAAACAAATAAAGATAAATATAGCTAGTGCGGCCACGAGCGGTCGTGCAGGGTAGAGGCTGCGCGAAAACGCCTCTAAAACAAGCGCGTGCCCACGCCCGATCCGTGGAAGCACGTAGAACTAGCAAACGTGCTAGCAGAAATCAACGATCGCACACGGGTCATTGAGTGTGTACAGGGTTCGTCTGCGTGTGTGGCATTGGGCAATCTAGCGGCAACCGAGTGGCCTGAATGCGGAATCGGCCAACCCGTCGCCCTCACCATCGTTGCGCTTCGAGATGAACTATTGCTCAAGATGATCGTCCTCGTCAACCACGGCGCTACCAGAAATACCACGACATGCGCCTTAAAAGCGTTCTCGTTTGGGTCAGCGCCACCAGAATTGAATCGGCAAGTCAGCAGATTACACAACTCGTAACGAAGACCCTCTCCGCGACCTCGCGGCCAGTGTGCGCAGTGTACAGCAAATGACAAACGATGTTGCGAGCGATATATCGGAAAAACTTTGCACTGACTCGACGGTCGCCACTGCAGGTTGTGTGAGTCTCGCGCAAAGTGCCATATCAAACGTGCGCAAGCTAGTGACAGGCAACTTCACCAGATCCGTAGATTCTGCATACGCTTGGATACGAATGAAAGTATCGAGAGATAACACCGACACGAGTTGCGCGACGGCGCTGGCTGCAGTCGCTACAACACTGGATTTATTAATCAACGCAATTGTGATCGTAATGGCGTATCGAGTGTGCACCAGAAACTACAACCAGTACTACAGAAAACTGGCATGAGGGTCGCGGTCTAACGCTATGTTGGTGTCTCGCATCGACCGTCGACAGCCGTTTGCCAGCGGCTGAAAATGGCACAGTTGACGAAATGGAAACGCCTACCGTCGATAGTGCACTCTCGCAAGTTCCAACCGCACCATCTCAGGAGACAGACCACAGAGGCATATTAGCGGAGGGTAGATAGAAAATGCGCAAACCGCCGCAACCGCCCATATACATACTATACGAGTTCAACATAGAGTGGAGTAAGAAGTTACTACCGATTGTATTTCCAACGTGCAAGCAGCTGGTGTGTGACGCTTTACTTGAGTATCACAGAGGTTGCGATGTCCTGTGTTCCACGAGCGCATGGAAACAAGTGAACGAACTTCTACGGACCGTACTGTTGGGGTATGAGCGAGCTGTAAAATCAATACAAGCTAGACACGCGGACTTTGCCGCGTTACTGGACACGCATATCGCCACAAAAAAACCGGGTCAAGTGTTCGGGGCGTCACCACGCTCGACTATACACGTCTTGGCCTACCACGAGTACATGAGCCCACAGATCCTAAGCGAGGTCGAAGCCGTTGTGTCTACCCAACGCAAATTCAGCACAGCCGTGCGCACTAAGACAAGTCCCTCTAGACTGCTGGAAACTTTGGAAACGTGGAAGGCTGGCGTGTACGCGCTTTCTACACATCTCAACGGTATGATCACGATACTCTCGGCCGCACAACAACTAATGGTCATGTGTTCGGAAGGTCTGATCAGGTCTGACATGACCGGTTGTCAATCGACGTCGAGCGTGCTCTCACACACGGATATCCTGGCGTACAGTAAAGCGACGGCGACCTCTACGCTCACGTTGATCGCCGATGTTTCGAAGGGCAATCGAGTGTGTTGGCTGACGAAAGCTATGGTGACCGACGGTCGCGTCGACTACAATGTGCCTCATTGCGACTGGAGAGGCGTATGTGATCCTTTGCAAATCGATAACACCACCGCGGTCGAGTGCGAAGTCACGGTCGGCGGCGTGTTGTCCTTACTGTGCCCCATACAATGTGACGGTCCATGTGACGGACCGGTGTGTTACGACCCGACTAACGAAACGTACCAGGTGATAACATTGCAACCGCCCATTACAGCGGAGCGAGCATTTCGCCACACTCCCAAACCAAGGTTAATAGTTGTAGCGCACGCCCTTTCGGACCTCGGTGCACGTGAAACACTGGCGTACACTCACAACATCACGCTCGAGACAGCTCAAGCGTTACGCGAAACAAAGGACGTGTTCAAATCCATAGAGAATATACGGTCTTTAGCGTATGCGTATATAAAGAAGGTCGATGACATTTACAGACCCGGCGGCGTTGGCACCACAGTAGAACAACAAGGTGCTCTCAAGCGCACACAGATACTAGCCGCATTATCACTCGCGATGTCTATCCTGACATGCCCGTTTCTGATTTCTATGTATATTAAATTATGACAAGAGCTACGGTGGTTACGATTACACTCTGACCACGTGCCTTAGTTTCTGCTAGTGACCTATAAATACATTTGCCCACTTGCTCTCACTGCCATTAAAGCGGCTGTACCCACACATACAACATCCAAGAAAAAAAAAGATCTCGCTGTCTGTACTGGGTGTACTCTCAGTAGTTGCAGTTGCTCAGGCCATGGTGGTACGCTCACATAACGCCTCTGAGATACGTCCCATCACACCACCTCCTGGACTACTCGCGAAGGAGTATTCAACACCCCCTTTGTACGAAGACAACCATTATAACGAGCACAGCACAACGCTTGCCGCACGCGAAGACAACATGCAGGAGACAACGCTACCACCTGTCGTGAGAACAACGGATTCGAGTGACAACGATCGCGACTATGACGAGCACATTACAACACCCTCTGTGCACGAAGACAAGGGGCAGGAGACAACGCTACCACCTGTCGTGAGAAACAAGAATTTGGTTAACAATGATCATCGTCGTGTCCCATTGTAAACGGGCGTGCCATCGCACACATCGTACATGTGTGTTAACCCACCTGTATGCGACAGACTTTGTGTGTTGCATGACATCGAGATGTATTGACGTCTGTGTCAATACAGGACTCTCTATAAGCCGGGAGCTGGACGCTAACGACCCGTGCATGCGCCACACAAAAGGTATCGTACATGTGTTAACCCACCTGTATGCGACAGACTTTGTGTGTTGCATGACATCGAGATGTATTGACGTCTGTGTCAATACAGGACTCTCTAAGCTGGGAGCTGGACGCTAACAACCCGTGCATGCCCCACACAAAAGGTAACTCGACTAACTACAAAACGCATATTGTGATGTAGAAAGTTGGCTTGACTGTTTGAATCAGCTGTAGCTGCGGTTTACTCACGAAGTGAATCGCACGCTTGTTAGAAGTGCATTCGGAGCACTAAAAAATACATCGCTCTCATCGAGTTCCGTCTCAGCGTTCACCGGCTGATGGGCAAGAGCGTGACGTGGGATCGCCAGGAACTTACTTAAGGACTATCATCTCATTTGGCATTTACTCACGGACCCAAGAAACCAGTTCCGAAAAATGGTCGAGAATTATAACTTGTCTAATAGCAACTGGAAGATATGTTGCGTCATAAGCCTCTGATAGTTCACAAGGTGCACGGTCCACTCGAAATCCTAATGCTGTATTTGTAGTACATACACTAAGTCTTCTCTGTTGATGTCAGACTAGAGTTTTATTAGAGTTTTACTTTGCAACAATGGGATTCGAGCAATTCATGTGTATATTTTTAATAGTGCACAATGCTACTATTCCTTGGCTGAATGTATGACATGGCTCTTATGTATCATTATGTATCGTTTCCATTAAGTACTAATTTAAATAAAGTCCCTCTGTCCTCACTGCTAGGTTGTGGGTTTAATACACATTATTATGATTAACCTGTTGAATAGTATAATAACAATATTCCTGTAAAATTCATTTAGTAATGAACAACCTCAGTTCTGTGAAAGAACATCATGTCTCTGATGTGTACACTGCAGGCCTGACCGGTCTTGCTGGGGCCTCTCTCCTGGAGGCGCTCAATCAGACCCAGTGGTGACACGTGGCAAGACGCTCCTCGGGGCGCGTCTTGCTTGGGCCTCTCTCCTGGAGGCGCTCAGTCAGACCCAGTGGTGACATGTGGCAAGAAGCTCCTCGGGGCGCATCTTGCTTGGGCCTCTCTCCTGGAGGCGCTCAGTCAGACCCAGTGTTGACACGTGGCAAGACGCTCGTCGGGGCGCGTCTTGCTTGGGCCTCTCTCCTGGAGGCGCTCAGTCAGACCCAGTGTTGACATGTGGCAAGACACTCCTCGGGGCGCGTCTTGCTTGGGCCTCTCTCATGGAGGCCCTCTGTCAGACCCAGTGTTGACATGTGTCAAGACGCTCCTCGGGGCGCATCTTGCTTTGGCCTCTCTCCTGGAGGCGCTCAGTCAGACCGAGTGGTGACATGTGGCAAGAAGCTCCTCGGGGCGCGTCTTGCTTGGGCTTCTCTCCTGGAGGCCCTCAGTAAGACCCATTGTTGACATGTGGCAAGACGCTCCTCGTGGCGCGTCTTGCTTGGGCCTCTCTCCAGAAGGCCCTCAATCAGACCCAGTGTTGACACGTGGCAAGACGCTCCTCGGGGCGCGTCTTGCTTGGGCCTCTCTCCTGGAGTCGCTCAGTCAGACTGAGTAGTGACATGTGGCCTGAAGCTCCTCGGGGCGCGTCTTGCTTGGGCCTCTCGCCTGGAGGCGCTCAGTCAGACCCAGTGGTGACATGTGGCAAGACACTCCTCGGGGCGCGTCTTGCTTGGGCCTCTCTCCTGGAGGCCCTCTGTCAGACCCAGTGTTGACATGTGTCAAGACGCTCCACGGGGCGCGTCTTGCTTGGGCTTCTCTCCTGGAGGCCCTCAGTCAGACCCATTGTTGACATGTGGAAAGACGCTCCTCGGGGCGCGTCTTGCTTGGGCCTCTCTCCTAGAGGCGCTCAGTCAGACCGAGTGCTGACATGTGGCAAGACGCTCCTCGGGCCGCGTGTTGCTTGGGCTTCTTTCCTGGAGGCCCTCAGTCAGACCCATTGTTGACATGTGGCAAGACGCTCCTCGGGGCGCATCTTGCTTGGGCCTCTCTCCTGGAGGCGCTCAGTCAGAACCAGAGGTGACATGTGGCAAGACGCTCCTCGGGGCGCGTCTTGCTTGGGCCTCTCTCCTGGAGGCCCTCTGTCAGACCCAGTGTTGACATGTGGCAAGATGCTCCTCGGGGCGCATCTTGCTTGGGCCTCTCTCCTGGAGGCGCTCAGTCAGACCCAGTGGTGACACGTGGCAAGACGCTCCTCGGGGCGCATCTTGCTTGGGCCTCTCTCCTGGAGGCGCTCAGTCAGACCAAGTGTTGACACGTGGCAAGACGCTCCTCGGGGCGCGTCTTGCTTGGGCCTCTCTCCTGGAGGCGCTCAGTCAGACCCAGTGTTGACATGTGGCAAGAGACTCCTCAGGGCGCGTCTTGCTTGGGCCTCTCTCATGGAGGCCCTCTGTCAGACCGAGTAGTGACATAAGGCAAGACGCTCCTCGGGGCGCGTCTTGCTGGGGCCTCTCTCCTGGAGGCGCTCAATCAGACCCAGTGGTGACAAGTGGCAAGATGCTCCTCGGGGCGCGTCTTGCTTGGGCCTCTCTCCTGGAGGCGCTCAGTCAGACCCAGTGGTGACACGTGGCAAGACGCTCCTCGGGGCGCATCTTGCTTGGGCCTCTCTCCTGGAGGCGCTCAGTAAGACCCAGTGTTGACACGTGGCAAGACGCTCCTCGGGGCACGTCTTACTTTGGCCTCTCTCCTGGAGGCGCTCAGTCAGACTGAGTAGTGACATGTGGCCTGACGCTCCTCGGGGCGCGTGTTGCTTGGGCCTCTCTCCTGGAGGCGCTCAGTCAGACCAAGTGGTGACATGTGGCAAGACACTCCTCGGGGCGCGTCTTTCTTGGGCCTCTCTCCTGGAGGCCCTCTGTCAGACCCAGTGTTGACATGTGTCAAGACGCTCCTCGGGGCGCGTCTTGCTTGGGCTTCTCTCCGGGAGGCCCTCAGTCATACCCATTGTTGACATGTGGCAAGACGCTCCTCGGGGCGCGTCTTGCTTTGGCCCCTCTCCTGGAGGCGCTCAGTCAGACCGAGTGCTGACATGTGGCAAGACGATCCTCGGGCCGCGTGTTGCTTGGGCTTCTCTCCTGGAGGCCCTCAGTCAGACCCATTGTTGACATGTTGCAAGACGCTCCTTTGGGCGCGTCTTGCTTGGGCCTCTCTCCTGGAGGCGCTCAGTCAGACCGAGTGCTGACATGTGGAAAGACGCTCCTCGGGGCGCGTCTTGCTTGGGCTTCTCTCCTGGAGGCGCTCAGAAAGACCCAGTGTTGACATGTGACAAGACGCTCCTCGGGGCGCGTCTTGCTTGGGCCTCTCTCCTGGAGGCGCTCAGTCAGACCCAGTGGTGACATGTGGCAAGACACTCCTCGGGGCGCGTCTTGCTTGGGCCTCTCTCCTGGAGGCCCTCTGTCAGACCCAGTGTTGGCATGTGGCAAGACGCTCCTCAGGGCGCGTCTTGGTTGGGTCTCTCTCCTGGAGGCGCTCAGTCAGACCCAGTGGTGACATGTGGCAAGACGCTCCTCGGGGCGTCTATTGCTTGGGCCTCTCTCCTGGATGCCCTCTGTCAGACCGAGTGTTGACATGTGGCAAGACTCTCCTCGGGGAACGTCTTGCTTGGGCCTCTCTCCTGGAGGCGCTCAAACAGACCGAGTAGTGACATGTGGCAAGACGCTCCTCGGGGCGCGTCTTGCTGGGGCTTCTCTCATGGAGGCACTCAGTCAGACCCAGTGTTGACATGTGGCAAGACGCTCCTCGGGGCGCGTCTTGCTTGGACCTCTCTCCCTGAGGCGCTCAGTCAGACCGAGTAGTGACATGTGGCAAGACGCTCCTCGGGGCGCGTCTTGCTTGGACCTCTCTCCCTGTGGCGCTCAGTCAGACCCAGTGTTGACATTTGGCAAGACACTCCTCGGGGCGCGTCTTGCTTGGGCCTCTCTCATGGAGGCCCTCTGTCAGACCCAGTGTTGACATGTGTCAAGACGCTCCTCGGGGCGCGTCTTGCTTGGGCCTCTCTCCTGGAGGCGCTCAGTCAGACCGAGTGCTGACATGTGGCAAGACGCTCCTCGAGCCGCGTGTTGCTTGGGCTTCTCTCCTGGAGGCCCTCAGTCAGACCCATTGTTGACATGTGGCAAGAGGCTCCTCGGGGCGCGTCTTGCTTGGGCTTCTCTCCTGGAGGCGCTCAGAAAGACCCAGTGTTGACATGTGACAAGACGCTCCTCGGGGCACGTCTCGCTTGGGCCTCTCTCCTGGAGGCGCTCAGTCAGAACCAGAGGTGACATGTGGCAAGACGCTCCTCGGGGCGCGTCTTGCTTGGGCCTCTCTCCTGGAGATCCTCTTTCAGACCCAGTGTTGACATGTGGCAAGACGCTCCTCCGGGCGCATCTTGCTTGGGCCTCTCTCCTGGAGGCCCTCAGTCAGACCCATTGTTGACATGTGGCAAGACGCTCCTCGGGGCGCGTCTTGCTTGGGCCTCTCTCCTGGAGGCGCTCAGTCAAACCGAGTGCTGACATAAGGCAAGACGCTCCTCGGGGCGCGTCTTGCTGGGGCCTCTCTCCTGGAGGCGCTCAGTCAGACCCAGTGCTGACATGTGGCAAGACGCTCCTCGGGGCGCGTCTTGCTTGGGCTTCTCTCCTGGAGGCGCTCAGTCAGACTGAGTAGTGACATGTGGCCTGACGCTCCTCGGGGCGCGTCTTGCTTGGGCCTCTCTCCTGGAGGCGCTCAGTCAGACCCAGTGGTGACATGTGGCAAGACACTCCTCGGGGCGCGTCTTGCTTGGGCCTCTCTCCTGGAGGCCCTCTGTCAGACCCAGTGTTGACATGTGTCAATACGCTCCTCGGGGTGTGTCTTGCTTGGGCCTCTCTCCTGGAGGCGCTCAGTCAGACCCAGTGGTGACACGTGGAAAGACGCTCCTCGGGGTGCGTCTTGCTTGGGCCTTTCTCCTGGAGGCGCTCAGTCAGACCCAGTGTTGACACGTGGCAAGACGCTCCTCGGGGCACGTCTTGGTTGGGCCGCTTTCCTGGAGGCGCTCATTCAGACCCAGTGGTGACATGTGGCAAGACGCTCCTCGGGGCGCGTATTGCTTGGGCCTCTCTCCTGAATGCCCTCTGTCAGACCGAGTGTTGACATGTGACAAGACGCTCCTCGGGGCGCGTCTTGCTTGGGCCTCTCTCCTGGAGGCGCTCAGTCAGACCCAGTTTTGACATGTGGCAAGACGCTCCTCGGGGCGCGTCTTGCTTGGGCCTCTCTCCTGGAGGCACTCAGTCAGACCGAGTGCTGACATGTGGCAAGACGCTCCTCGGGGCGCGTCTTGCTTGGGCTTCTCTCCTGGAGGCCCTCAGTCAGACCCAGTGTTCACATGTGGCAAGACTCTCCTCGGGGCGCGTCTTGCTTGGGCCTCTCTCCTGGAGGCACTCAGTCAGACCCAGTTTTGACATGTGGCAAGACGCTCCTCGGGGTGCGTCTTGCTTGGGCCTCTCTCCTGGAGGCGCTCAGTCAGACCGAGTGCTGACATGTGGCAAGACGCTCCTCGGGGCGCGTCTTGCTTGGGCTTCTCTCCTGGAAGCCCTCAGTCAGACCCATTGTTGACATGTGGCAAGACGCTCCTCGGGGCGCGTCTTATTTGGACCTCTCTCCTAGAGGCCCTCAGTCAGACCCAGTGTTGACATGTGGCAAGACGCTCCTCGGGGCGCGTCTTGCTTGGGCTTCTCTCCTGGAGGCCCTCAGTCAGACCCATTGTTGACATGTGGCAAGACGCTCCTCGGGGCACGTCTTGCTTGGGCCACTCTCCTGGAGGCGCTCAGTCAAACCGAGTAGTGACATGTGGCAAGACGCTCCTCGGGGCGCGTCTTGCTTGGGCCTCTCTCCTGGAGGCGCTCAGTCAGACCGAGTGCTTACATAAGGCAAGACGCTCCTCGGGGCACGTCTTGCTGGGGCCTCTCTCCTGGAGGCGCTCAGTCAGACCCAGTGGTGACACGTGGCAAGACGCTCCTCGGGGCGCATCTTGCTTGGGCCTCTCTCCTGGAGGCGCTCAGTCAGACCCAGTGTTTACACGTGGCAAGACGCTCCTCGGGGCACGTCTTGCTTGGGCCTCTCTCCTGGAGGCGCTCAGTCAGACCCAGTGCTGACATGTGGCAAGACGCTCCTCCGGGCGCGTCTTGCTTGGGCCTCTCTCCTGGAGGCGCTCAGTCAGACCGAGTGCTGACATGTGGCAAGACGCTCCTCGGGGCGCGTCTTGCTTGGGCCTCTCTCCTTGAGGCGCTCAGTCAGACCCAGTTTTGACATGTGGCAAGACGCTCCTCGGGGCGCGTCTTGCTTGGGCCTCTCTCCTGGAGGCGCTCAGTCAGACCGAGTGCTGACATGTGGCAAGACGCTCCTCGGGGCGCGTCTTGCTTGGGCTTCTCTCCTGGAGGCCCTCAGTCAGACCCAGTGTTGACATGTGGCAAGACGCTCCTCGGGGCACGTCTTGCTTGGGCCTCTCTCCTGGAGGCGCTCAGTCAAACCGAGTAGTGACATGTGGCAAGACGCTCCTCGGGGCGCGTCTTGCTTGGGCCTCTCTCCTGGAGGCGCTCAGTCAGACCGAGTGCTGACATAAGGCAAGACGCTCCTCGGGGCGCGTCTTGCTGGGGCCTCTCTCCTGGAGGCGCTCAGTCAGACCCAGTGGTGACACGTGGCAAGACGCTCCTCGGGGCGCATCTTGCTTGGGCCTCTCTCCTGGAGGCGCTCAGTCAGACCCAGTGTTGACACGTGGCAAGACGCTCCTCGGGGCGCGTCTTGCTTGGGCCTCTCTCCTGGAGGCGCTCAGTCAGACCCAGTGCTGACATGTGGCAAGACGCTCCTCCGGGCGCGTCTTGCTTGGGCCTCTCTCCTGGAGGCGCTCAGTCAGACCGAGTGCTGACATGTGGCAAGACGCTCCTCGGGGCGCGTCTTGCTTGGGCCTCTCTCCTTGAGGCGCTCAGTCAGACCCAGTTTTGACATGTGGCAAGACGCTCCTCGGGGCGCGTCTTGCTTGGGCCTCTCTCCTGGAGGCGCTCAGTCAGACCGAGTGCTGACATGTGGCAAGACGCTCCTCGGGGCGCGTCTTGCTTGGGCTTCTCTCCTGGAGGCCCTCAGTCAGACCCAGTGTTCACATGTGGCAAGAATCTCCTCGGGGCGCGTCTTGCTTGGGCCTCTCTCCTGGAGGAGCTCAGTCAGACCCAGTTTTGACATGTGGCAAGACGCTCCTCGGGGCGCGTCTTGCTTGGGCCTCTCTCCTGGAGGCGCTCAGTCAGACCGAGTGCTGTCATGTGGCAAGACGCTCCTCGGGGCGCATCTTGCTTGGGCTTCTCTCCTGGAAGCCCTCAGTCAGACCCATTGTTGACATGTGGCAAGACGCTCCTCGGGGCGCGTATTATTTGGACCTCTCTCCTAGAGGCCCTCAGTCAGACCCAGTGTTGACATGTGGCAAGACGCTCCTCGGGGCGCGTCTTGCTTGGGCTTCTCTCCTGGAGGCCCTCAGTCAGACCCATTGTTGACATGTGGCAAGACGCTCCTCGGGGCACGTCTTGCTTGGGCCTCTTTCCTGGAGGCGCTCAGTCAAACCGAGTAGTGACATGTGGCAAGACGCTCCTTGGGGCGCGTCTTGCTGGGGCCTCTCTCCTGGAGGCGCTCAGTCAGACCCAGTGGTGACACGTGGCAAGACGCTCCTCGGGGCGCATCTTGCTTGGGCCTCTCTCCTGGAGGCGCTCAGTCAGACCCAGTGTTGACACGTGGCAAGACGCTCCTCGGGGCGAATCTTGCTTGGGCCTCTCTCCTGGAGGCGCTCAGTCAGACCCAGTGTTGACATGTGGCAAGACACTCCTCGGGGCGCGTCTTGCTTGGGCCTCTCTCATGGAGGCCCTCTGTCAGACCCAGTGTTGACATGTGTCAAGACGCTCCTCAGGGCGCGTCTTGCTTTGGCCTCTCTCCTGGAGGCGCCCAGTCAGACCGAGTGCTGACATGTGGCAAGAAGCTCCTCGGGGCGCGTGTTGCTTGGGCTTCTCTCCTGGAGGCCCTCAGTAAGACCCATTGTTGACATGTGGCAAGACGCTCCTCGGGGCGCGTCTTGCTTGGGCCTCTCTCCAGAAGGCCCTCAATCAGACCCAGTGTTGACACGTGGCAAGACGCTCCTCGGGGCACGTCTTACTTTGGCCTCTCTCCTGGAGGCGCTCAGTCAGACTGAGTAGTGACATGTGGCCTGACGCTCCTCGGGGCGCGTGTTGCTTGGGCCTCTCTCCTGGAGGCGCTCAGTCAGACCAAGTGGTGACATGTGGCAAGACACTCCTCGGGGCGCGTCTTGCTTGGGCCTCTCTCCTGGAGGCGCTCAGTCAGACCGAGTGCTGACATGTGGCAAGACGCTCCTCGGGCCGCGTGATGCTTGGGCTTCTCTCCTGGAGGCCCTCAGTCAGACCCATTATTGACATGTTGCAAGACGCTCCTTTGGGCGCGTCTTGCTTGGGCCTCTCTCCTGGAGGCGCTCAGTCAGACCGAGTGCTGACATGTGGAAAGACTCTCCTCGGGGCGCGTCTTGCTTGGGCTTCTCTCCTGGAGGCGCTCAGAAAGACCCAGTGTTGACATGTGACAAGACGCTCCTCGGGGCGCGTCTTGCTTGGGCCTCTCTCCTGGAGGCGCTCAGTCAGAACCAGTGGTGACATGTGGCAAGACACTCCTCGGGGCGCGTCTTGCTTGGGCCTCTCTCCTGGAGGCCCTCTGTCAGACCCAGTGTTGGCATGTGGCAAGACGCTCCTCAGGGCGCGTCTTGGTTGGGTCTCTCTCCTGGAGGCGCTCAGTCAGACCCAGTGGTGACATGTGGCAAGACGCTCCTCGGGGCGTGTATTGCTTGGGCCTCTCTCCTGGATGCCCTCTGTCAGACCGAGTGTTGACATGTGGCAAGACTCTCCTCGGGGCACATCTTGCTTGGGCCTCTCTCCTGGAGGCGCTCAAACAGACCGAGTAGTGACATGTGGCAAGACGCTCCTCGGGGCGCGTCTTGCTTGGACCTCTCTCCCTGAGGCGCTCAGTCAGACCGAGTAGTGACATGTGGCAAGACGCTCCTCGGGGCGCATCTTGCTTGGACCTCTCTCCCTGTGGCGCTCAGTCAGACCCAGTGTTGACATTTGGCAAGACACTCCTCGGGGCGCGTCTTGCTTGGGCCTCTCTCATGGAGGCCCTCTGTCAGACCCAGTGTTGACATGTGTCAAGACGCTCCTCGGGGCGCGTCTTGCTTGGGCCTCTCTCCTGGAGGCGCTCAGTCAGACCGAGTGCTGACATGTGGCAAGAAGCTCCTCGGGGCGCGTCTTGCTTGGGCTTCTCTCCTGGAGGCCCTCAGTCAGACCCATTGTTGACATGTGGCAAGACGCTCCTCGAGGCGCGTCTTGCTTGGGCCTCTCTCCTGGAGGCGCTCAGTCAGAACCAGAGGTGACATGTGGCAAGACGCTCCTCGGGGCGCGTCTTGCTTGGGCCTCTCTCCTGGAGGCCCTCTTTCAGACTGAGTAGTGACATGTGGCCTGACGCTCCTCGGGGCGCGTCTTGCTTGGGTCTCTCTCCTGGAGGCGCTCAGTCAGACCCAGTGGTGACATGTGGCAAGACACTCCTCGGGGCGCGTCTTGCTTGGGCTTCTCTCCTGGAGGCCCTCAGTCAGACCCATTGTTGACATGTGGCAAGACGCTCCTCAGGACACGTCTTGCTTGGGCCTCTCTCCTGGATTCGCTCAGTCAGACCGAGTAGTGACATGTGGCAAGACGCTCCTCGGGCCGTGTCTTGCTTGGGCCTCTCTCCTGGAGGCGCTCAGTCAGACCGAGTGCTGACATAAGGCAAGACGCTCCTCGGGACGCGTCTTGCTGGGGCCTCTCTCCTGGAGGTGCTCTATCAGACCCAGTGGTGACACGTGGCAAGACGCTCCTCGGGGCGCGTCTTGCTTGGGCCTCTCTCCTGGAGGAGCTCAGTCAGACCCAGTGGTGACACGTGGCAAGACGCTCCTCGGGGCGCATCTTGCTTGGGCCTCTCTCCTGGAGGCGCTAAGTCAGACCCAGTGTTGACACGTGGCAAGACGCTCCTCGGGGCTCGTCTTGCTTTGGCCTCTCTCCTGGAGGCGCTCAGTCAGACCGAGTGCTGACATGTGGCAAGAAGCTCCTCGGGGCGCGTCTTGCTTGGGCTTCTCTCCTGGAGGCCCTCAGTCAGACCCATTGTTGACATGTGGCAAGACGCTCCTCGGGGCGCGTCTTGCTTGGGTCTCTCTCCAGAAGGCCCTCAATCAGACACAGTGTTGACACGTGGCAAGACGCTCCTCGGGGCGCGTCTTGCTTGGGCTTCTCTCCTGGAGGCCCTCAGTCAGACCCATTGTTGACATGTGGCAAGACGCTCCTCGGGGCGCATCTTATTTGGACCTCTCTCCTAGAGGCCCTCAGTCAGACCCAGTGTTGACATGTGGCAAGACGCTCCTCGGGGCGCGTCTTGCTTGGGCTTCTCCCCTGGAGGCCCTCAGTCAGACCCATTGTTGACATGTGGCAAGACGCTCCTCGGGGCACGTCTTGCTTGGGCCTCTTTCCTGGAGGCGCTCAGTCAAACCGAGTAGTGACATGTGGCAAGACGCTCCTCGGGGCGCGTCTTGCTTGGACCTTTCTCCTGGAGGCGCTCAGTTAGACCGAGTAGTGACATGTGTCAAGACGCTCCTCGGGGCGCGTCTTGCTTGGGCCTCTCTCCTGGAGGCGCTCAGTCAGACCGAGTGCTGACATGTGGCAAGAAGCTCCTCGGGGCGCGTCTTGCTTGGGCTTCTCTCATGGAGGCCCTCAGTCAGACCCATTGTTGACATGTGGCAAGACGCTCCTCGGGGCGCGTCTTGCTTGGGCCTCTCTCCAGAAGGCCCTCAATCAGACGCAGTGTTGACACGTGGCAAGACGCTCCTCGGGGCGCGTCTTGCTTGGGCCTCTCTCCTGGAGGCGCTCAGTCAGACCCAGTGGTGACATGTGGCAAGACGCTCCTCGGGGTGCGTATTGCTTGGGCCTCTCTCCTGGATGCCCTCTGTCAGACCCAGTGTTGACATGTGGCAAGACGCTCCTCGGGGCACTTCTTGCTTGGGCTTCTCTCCTGGAGGCCCTCAGTCAGACCCATTGTTGACATGTGGCAAGATGCTCCTCGGGGCACGTCTTGCTTGGGCCTCTCTCCTGGAGGCGCTCAGTCAGACCGAGTAGTGACATGTGACAAGACGCTCCTCGGGGCGCGTCTTGCTTGGGCCTCTCTCCTGGAGGCGCTCAGTCAGACCCAGTGTTGACATGTGGCAAGACGCTCCTCGGGGCGCGTCTTGCTTGGGCCTCTCTCCTGGAGGTTCTCAGTCAGATCCAGTGTTGACATGTGGCAAGATGCTCCTCGGGGCGCGTCTTGCTGGGGCTTCTCTCATGGAGGCACTCAGTCAGACCCAGTGTTGACATGTGGCAAGACGCTCCTCGGGGCACGTCTTGCTTGGGCCTCTCTCCTGGAGGCGCTCAGTCAGACCCAGAGGAGACATGTGTCAAGATGCTCCTCCGGGCGCGTCTTGCTTGGGCCTCTCTCCTGGAGACGCTCAGTCAGACCCAGTGTTCACATGTGGCAAGACGCTCCTCGGGGTGCGTCTTGCTTGGGCCTCTCTCCTGGAGGCGCTCCGTCAGACCCAGTGTTGACATGTGGCAAGACGCTCCTCGGGGCACGTCTTGCTTGGGCCACTCTCCTGGAGGCGCTCAGTCAGACCGAGTGCTGACATGTGGCAAGACGCTCCTCGGGGCGCGTCTTGCTTGGGCTTCTCTCCTGGAGGCCCTCAGTCAGACCCATTGTTGACATGTGGCAAGACGCTCCTCGGGGCGCGTCTCATTTGGGCCTCTCTCCTGGAGGCTCTCAGTCAGACCCAGTGTTGACATGTGGCAAGACGCTCCTCGGGGCGCGTCTTGCTTGGGCTTCTCTCCTGTAGGCCCTCAGTCAGACCCATTGTTGACATGTGGCAAGACGCTCCTCGGGGCACGTCTTGCTTGGGCCTCTCTCCTGGAGGCGCTCAGTCAGACCGAGTAGTGACATGTGGCAAGACGCTCCTCGGTGAGTGTCATGCTTGGGCCTCTCTCCTGGAGGTGCTCTATCAGACCCAGTGGTGACACGTGGCAAGACGCTCCGGGCGCGTCTTGCTTGGGCCTCTCTCCTGGAGGAGCTCAGTCAGACCCAGTGGTGACACGTGGCAAGACGCTCCTCGGGGCGCATCTTGCTTGGGCCTCTCTCCTGGAGGAGCTCAGTCAGACCCAGTGGTGACACGTGGCAAGACGCTCCTCGGGGCGCATCTTGCTTGGGCCTCTCTCCTGGAGGAGCTCAGTCAGACCCAGTGGTGACACGTGGCAAGACGCTCCTCGGGGCGCGTCTTGCTTGGGCCTCTCTCCTGGAGGAGCTCAGTCAGACCCAGTGGTGACATGTGGCAAGACGCTCCTCGGGGCGCGTCTTGCTTGGGCCTCTCTCCAGAAGGCCCTCAATCAGACCCAGTGTGGACACGTGGCAAGACGCTCCTCGGGGCACGTCTTACTTTGGCCTCTCTCCTGGAGGCGCTCAGTCAGACTGAGTAGTGACATGTGGCCTGACACTCCTCGGGGCGCGTCTTGCTTGGGCCTCTCTCCTGGAGGCCCTCTGTCAGACCCAGTGTTGACATGTGTCAAGACGCTCCTCGGGGCGCGTCTTGCTTGGGCTTCTCTCCGGGAGGCCCTCAGTCATACCCATTGTTGACATGTGGCAAGACGCTCCTCGGGGCGCGTCTTGCTTTGGCCTCTCTCCTGGAGGCGCTCAGTCAGACCCATTGTTGACATGTTGCAAGACGCTCTTTTGGGCGCGTCTTGCTTGGGCCTCTCTCCTGGAGGCGCTCAGTCAGACCGAGTGCTGACATGTGGAAAGACGCTCCTCGGGGCGCGTCTTGCTTGGGCTTCTCTCCTGGAGGCGCTCAGAAAGACCCAGTGTTGACATGTGACAAGACGCTCCTCGGGGCGCGTCTTGCTTGGGCCTCTCTCCTGGAGGCGCTCAGTCAGACCCAGTGGTGACATGTGGCAAGACACTCCTCGGGGCGCGTCTTGCTTGGGCCTCTCTCCTGGAGGCCCTCTGTCAGACCCAGTGTTGGCATGTGGCAAGACGCTCCTCAGGGCGCGTCTTGGTTGGGTCTCTCTCCTGGAGGCGCTCAGTCAGACCCAGTGGTGACATGTGGCAAGACGCTCCTCGGGGCGTGTATTGCTTGGGCCTCTCTCCTGGATGCCCTCTGTCAGACCGAGTGTTGACATGTGGCAAGACTCTCCTCGGGGCACGTCTTGCTTGGGCTTCTCTCCTGGAGGCGCTCAAACAGACCGAGTAGTGACATGTGGCAAGACGCTCCTCGGGGCGCGTCTTGCTGGGGCTTCTCTCATGGAGGCACTCAGTCAGACCCAGTGTTGACATGTGGCAAGACGCTCCTCGGGGCGCGTCTTGCTTGGACCTCTCTCCCTGAGGCGCTCAGTCAGACCGAGTAGTGACATGTGGCAAGACGCTCCTCGGGGCGCGTCTTGCTTGGACCTCTCTCCCTGTGGCGCTCAGTCAGACCCAGTGTTGACATTTGGCAAGACACTCCTCGGGGCGCGTCTTGCTTGGGCCTCTCTCATGGAGGCCCTCTGTCAGACCCAGGGTTGACATGTGTCAAGACGCTCCTCGGGGCGCGTCTTGCTTGGGCTTCTCTCCTGGAGGCGCTCAGAAAGACCCAGTGTTGACATGTGACAAGACGCTCCTCGGGGCGCGTCTCGCTTGGGCCTCGCTCCTGGAGGCGCTCAGTCAGAACCAGAGGTGACATGTGGCAAGACACTCCTCGGGGCGCGTCTTGCTTGGGCCTCTCTCCTGGAGATCCTCTTTCAGACCCAGTGTTGACATGTGGCAAGACGCTCCTCCGGGCGCATCTTGCTTGGGCCTCTCTCCTGGAGGCCCTCAGTCAGACCCATTGTTGACATGTGGCAAGACGCTCCTCGGGGCGCGTCTTGCTTGGGCCTCTCTCCTGGAGGCGCTCAGTCAAACCGAGTGCTGACATAAGGCAAGACGCTCCTCGGGGCGTGTCTTGCTGGGGCCTCTCTCCTGGAGGCGCTCAGTCAGACCCAGTGCTGACATGTGGCAAGACGCTCCTCGGGGCGCGTCTTGCTTGGGCCTCTCTCCTGGAGGCGCTCAGTCAGACTGAGTAGTGACATGTGGCCTGACGCTCCTCGGGGCGCGTCTTGCTTGGGCCTCTCTCCTGGAGGCGCTCAGTCAGACCCAGTGGTGACACGTGGAAAGACGCTCCTCGGGGTGCGTCTTGCTTGGGCCTCTCTCCTGGAGGCGCTCAGTCAGACCCAGTGTTGACACGTGGCAAGACGCTCCTCGGGGCGCGTCTTGGTTGGGCCGCTTTCCTGGAGGCACTCATTCAGACCCAGTGGTGACATGTGGCAAGACGCTCCTCGGGGCGCGTATTGCTTGGGCCTCTCTCCTGAATGCCCTCTGTCAGACCGAGTGTTGACATGTGGCAAGACTCTCCTCGGGGCGCGTCTTGCTTGGGCTTCTCTCATGGAGGCCCTCAGTCCGACCCAGTGTTGACATGTGTCAATACGCTCCTCGGGGCGTGTCTTGCTTGGGCCTCTCTCCTGGAGGCGCTCAGTCAGACCCAGTGCTGACATGTGGCAAGACGCTCCTCCGGGCGCATCTTGCTTGGCCCTCTCTCCTGGAGGAGCTCAGTCAGACCCAGTGACCATGTCCCAAAGATCACCGGATCTGGTGTCAATTTAAAGAAGTAGTCCAGTTACACATTTGTGGGCTTATAACTTGGCTTCTGAATGTCTTAGAGCGATCAGGTTTGCTTTAGTGTACTCCAATCAACAGCCCCTACAACCACAAAAAGGAATGGAGACATTAGCACTTATGGTTTTTAAATGGCACCCAGAATTATGTTGCACGAAGCACAATTTCACATCATTCTGGGTTCATTTGTGTGAAAACAAGGTCCAATCAGGCTGAAACAATACAGGAAGGTAGAATCTATTGAGTTGTAAGTGATCTGAACGTTTCATGATGATAGCACTTTCCTAAGGGGGTCAAACCATGTCCCAAAGATCACCGGATCTGGTGTCAATTTAAAGAAGTAGTCCAGTTACACATTTGTGGGCTTATAACTTGGCTTCTGAATGTCCTAGAGAGATCAGGTTTGTTTTAGTGTACTCCAATCAACAGCCCCTACAACCACAAAAAGGAATGGAGTCATTAGCACTTATGGTTTGTAAATGGCACCCAGAATTATGTTGCACGAAGCACAATTTCACATCATTCTGGGTTCATTTGTGTGAAAACAAGGTCCAATCCGGCTGAAACGCTACAAGAAGGTAGAATCTATTGAGTTGTAAGTGATCTGAACGTTTCAAGATGATCTCACATTCCCATAGGGGGTCAAACCATGTCCCAAAGGTCACCGGGCCAAGTGTCACTTTAAAGAAGTAGTCCAGTTACACATTTGTGGGCTTATAACTTGGCTTCTGAATGTCTTAGAGCGATCAGGTTTGCTTTAGTGTACTCCAATCAACAGCCCCTACAACCACAAAAAGGAATGGAGACATTAGCACTTATGGTTTTTAAATGGCACCCAGAATTATGTTGCACGAAGCACAATTTCACATCATTCTGGGTCAATTTGTGTGAAAACAAGGTCCAATCCGGCTGAAACAATACAGGAAGGTAGAATCTATTGAGTTGTAAGTGATCTGAACATTTCATGATGATCACACTTTCCTAAGGGGGTCAAACCATGTCCCAAAGGTCACCGGATCTGGTGTCACTTTAAAGAAGTAGTCCAGTTACACATTTGTGGGCTTATAACTTGGCTTCTGAATGTCTTAGAGCGATCAGGTTTGCTTTAGTGTACTCCAATCAACAGCCCCTACAACCACAAAAAGGAATGGAGACATTAGCACTTATGGTTTTTAAATGGCACCCAGAATTATGTTGCACGAAGCACAATTTCACATCATTCTGGGTTCATTTGTGTGAAAACAAGGTCCAATCAGGCTGAAACAATACAGGAAGGTAGAATCTATTGAGTTGTAAGTGATCTGAACGTTTCATGATGATCACACTTTCCTAAGGGGGTCAAACCATGTCCCAAAGGTCACCGGATCTGGTGTCACTTTAAAGAAGTAGTCCAGTTACACATTTGTGGGCTTATAACTTGGCTTCTGAATGTCCTAGAGAGGTCAGGGTTGTTTTAGTGTACTCCAATCAACAGCCCCTACAACCACAAAAAGGAATGGAGTCATTAGCACTTATGGTTTTTAAATGGCACCCAGAATTATGTTGCACGAAGCACAATTTCACATCATTCTGGGTTCATTTGTATGAAAACAAGGTCCAATCAGGCTGAAACGTTACAGGAAGGTAGAATCTACTGAGTTGTAAGTGATCTGAACGTTTCATGATGATAGCACTTTCCTAAGGGGGTCAAACCATGTCCCAAAGATCACCGTATCTGGTGTCAATTTAAAGAAGTAGTCCAGTTACACATTTGTGGGCTTATAACTTGGCTTCTGAATGTCCTAGAGAGATCAGGTTTGTTTTAGTATACTCCAATCAACAGCCCCTACAACCACAAAAAGGAATGGAGTCATTAGCACTTATGGTTTGTAAATGGCATCCAGAATTATGTTGCACGAAGCACAATTTCACATCATTCTGGGTCCATTTGTGTGAAAACAAGGTCCAATCAGGCTGATACGTTACAAGAAGGTAGAATCTATTGAGTTGTAAGTGATCTGAACGTTTCATGATGATAGCACTTTCCTAAGGGGGTCAAACCATGTCCCAAAGGTCACCGGATCTGGTGTCAATTTAAAGAAGTAGTCCAGTTACACATTTGTGGGCTTATAACATGGCTTCTGAATGTCCTAGAGAGATCAGATTTGTTTTAATGTTCTCCAATCAACAGCCCCTACAACCACAAAAAGGAATGGAGTCATTAGCATTTATGGTTTGTAAATGGCACCCAGAATTATGTTGCACGAAGCACAATTTCACATCATTCTGGGTTCATTTGTGTGAAAACAAGGTCCAATCAGGCTGAAACGTTACAGGAAGGTAGAATCTATTTAGTTGTAAGTGATCTGAATGTTTCATGATGATAGCGCTTTCCTAAGGGGATCAAACCATGTCCCAAAGGTCACCGGATCTGGTGTCAATTTAAAGAAGTAGTCCAGTTACACATTTGTGGGCTTATAACTTGGCTTCTGAATGTCCTAGAGAGATCAGGTTTGTTTTAGTGTACTCCAATCAACAGCCCCTACAACCACAAAAGGAATGGAGTCATTAGCCTTATGGTTTGTAAATGGCACCCAGAATTATGTTGCACGAAGCACAATTTCACATCATTCTGGGTCCATTTGTGTGAAAACAAGGTCCAATCAGGCTGAAACATTACAAGAAGGTAGAATCTATTGAGTTGTAAGTGATCTGAACGTTTCATGATGATCTCACATTCCCATAGGGGGTCAAACCATGTCCCAAAGGTCACCGGGCCTGGTGTCACTTTAAAGAAGTAGTCCAGTTACACCTTTGTGGTCTTATAACTTGGCTTCTGAATGTCCTAGAGAGGTCAGGTTTGTTTTAGTGTACTCCAATCAACAGCCCCTACAACCACAAAAAGTAATGGAGTCATTAGCACTTATGGTTTGTAAATGGCACCCAGAATTATGTTGCACGAAGCACAATTTCACATCATTCTGGGTCCATTTGTGTGAAAACAAGGTCCAATCAGGCTGAAATGTTACAGGAAGGTAGAATCTATTGAGTTGTAAGTGATCTGAACGTTTCATGATGATAGCACTTTCCTAAGGGGGTCAAACCATGTCCCAAAGGTCACCGGATCTGGTGTCAATTTAAAGAAGTAGTCCAGTTACACATTTGTGGGCTTATAACTTGGCTTCTGAATGTCCTAGAGCGATCAGGTTTGCTTTAGTGTACTCCAATCAACAGCCCCTACAACCACAAAAAGGAATGGAGACATTAGCACTTATGGTTTTTAAATGGCACCCAGAATTATGTTGCACGAAGCACAATTTCACATCATTCTGGGTTCATTTGTGTGAAAACAAGGTCCAATCAGGCTGAAACAATACAGGAAGGTAGAATCTATTGAGTTGTAAGTGATCTGAACGTTTCATGATGATCGCACTTTCCTAAGGGGGTCAAACCATGTCCCAAAGGTCACCGGATCTGGTGTCAATTTAAAGAAGTAGTCCAGTTACACATTTGTGGGCTTATAACTTGGCTTCTGAATGTCCTAGAGAGGTCAGGGTTGTTTTAGTGTACTCCAATCAACAGCCCCTACAACCACAAAAAGGAATGGAGTCATTAGCACTTATGGTTTTTAAATGGCACCCAGAATTATGTTGCACGAAGCACAATTTCACATCATTCTGGGTCCATTTGTGTGAAAACAAGGTCCAATCAGGCTGATACGTTACAAGAAGGTAGAATCTATTGAGTTGTAAGTGATCTGAACGTTTCATGATGATAGCACTTTCCTAAGGGGGTCAAACCATGTCCCAAAGGTCACCGGATCTGATGTCAATTTAAAGAAGTAGTCCAGTTACACATTTGTGGGCTTATAACATGGCTTCTGAATGTCCTAGAGAGATCAGGTTTGTTTTAATGTTCTCCAATCAACAGCCCCTACAACCACAAAAAGGAATGGAGTCATTAGCATTTATGGTTTGTAAATGGCACCCAGAATTATGTTGCACGAAGCACAATTTCACATCATTCTGGGTTCATTTGTGTGAAAACAAGGTCCAATAAGGCTGAAACGTTACAGGAAGGTAGAATCTATTTAGTTGTAAGTGATCTGAACGTTTCATGATGATAGCGCTTTCCTAAGGGGATCAAACCATGTCCCAAAGGTCACCGGATCTGGTGTCAATTTAAAGAAGTAGTCCAGTTACACATTTGTGGGCTTATAACTTGGCTTCTGAATGTCCTAGAGAGATCAGGTTTGTTTTAGTGTACTCCAATCAACAGCCCCTACAACCACAAAAGGAATGGAGTCATTAGCCTTATGGTTTGTAAATGGCACCCAGAATTATGTTGCACGAAGCACAATTTCACATCATTCTGGGTCCATTTGTGTGAAAACAAGGTCCAATCAGGCTGAAACATTACAAGAAGGTAGAATCTATTGAGTTGTAAGTGATCTGAACGTTTCATGATGATCTCACATTCCCATAGGGGGTCAAACCATGTCCCAAAGGTCACCGGGCCTGGTGTCACTTTAAAGAAGTAGTCCAGTTACACCTTTGTGGTCTTATAACTTGGCTTCTGAATGTCCTAGAGAGGTCAGGTTTGTTTTAGTGTACTCCAATCAACAGCCCCTACAACCACAAAAAGTAATGGAGACATTAGCACTTATGGTTTGTAAATGGCACCCAGAATTATGTTGCACGAAGCACAATTTCACATCATTCTGGGTTCATTTGTGTGAAAACAAGGTCCAATCAGGCTGAAACAATACAGGAGGGTAGAATCTATTGAGTTGTAAGTGATCTGAACGTTTCATGATGATCGCACTTTCCTAAGGGGGTCAAACCATGTCCCAAAGGTCACCGGATCTGGTGTCAATTTAAAGAAGTAGTCCAGTTACACATTTGTGGGCTTATAACTTGGCTTCTGAATGTCCTAGAGAGGTCAGGGTTGTTTTACTGTACTCCAATCAACAGCCCCTACAACCACAAAAAGGAATGGAGTCATTAGCACTTATGGTTTTTAAATGGCACCCAGAATTATGTTGCACGAAGCACAATTTCACATCATTCTGGGTTCATTTGTGTGAAAACAAGGTCCAATCAGGCTCAAACGCTACAAGAAGGTATAATCTATTGAGTTGTAAGTGATCTGAACGTTTCAAGATGATCGCACATTCCTATAGGGGGTAAAACCATGTCCCAAAGGTCACCGGGCCTGGTGTCACTTTAAAGAAGTAGTCCAGTTACACCTTTGTGGGCTTATAACTTGGCTTCTGAATGTCCTAGAGAGGTTAGGTTTGTTTTAGTGTACTCCAATCAACAGCCCCTACAACCACAAAAAGGAATGGAGTCATTAGCACTTATGGTTTGTAAATGGCACCCAGAATTATGTTGCACGAAGCACAATTTCACATCATTCTGGGTCCATTTGTGTGAAAACAAGGAAAATCAGGCTGAAACGTTACAGGAAGGTAGAATCTATTGAGTTGTAAGTGATCTGAACGTTTCATGATGATAGCAGTTTCCTAAGGGGGTCAAACCATGTCCCAAAGGTCACCGGATCTGGTGTCAATTTAAAGAAATAGTCCAGTTACACATTTGTGGGCTTATAACTTGGCTTCTGAATGTCCTAGAGTGATCAGGTTTGTTTTAATGTACTCCAATCAACAGCCCCTACAACCACAAAAAGGAATGGAGTCATTAGCACTTATGGTTTGTAAATGGCACCCAGAATTATTTTGCACGAAGCACAATTTCACATCATTCTGGGTTCATTTGTGTGAAAACAAGGTCCAATCAGGCTGATACGTTACAAGAAGGTAGAATCTATTGAGTTGTAAGTGATCTGAACGTTTCATGATGATAGCACTTTCCTAAGGGGGTCAAACCATGTCCCAAAGGTCACCGGATCTGGTGTCAATTTAAAGAAGTAGTCCAGTTACACATTTGTGGGCTTATAACATGGCTTCTGAATGTCCTAGAGAGATCAGGTTTGTTTTAATGTTCTCCAATCAACAGCCCCTACAACCACAAAAAGGAATGGAGTTATTAGCATTTATGGTTTGTAAATGGCACCCAGAATTATGTTGCACAAAGCACAATTTCACATCATTCTGGGTTCATTTGTGTGAAAACAAGGTCCAATCAGGCTGAAACGTTACAGGAAGGTAGAATCTATTTAGTTGTAAGTGATCTGAACGTTTCATGATGATAGCGCTTTCCTAAGGGGATCAAACCATGTCCCAAAGGTCACCGGATCTGGTGTCAATTTAAAGAAGTAGTCCAGTTACACATTTGTGGGCTTAGAACTTGGCTTCTGAATGTCCTAGAGAGATCAGGTTTGTTTTAATGTACTCCAATCAACAGCCCCTACAACCACAAAAAGGAATGGAGTCATTAGCACTTATGGTTTGTAAGTGTCACCCAGAATTATATTGCACGAAGCACAATTTCACATCATTCTGGGTCAATTTGTGTGAAAACAAGGTCCAATCCGGCTGAAACGCTACAAGAAGGTAGAATCTATTGAGTTGTAAGTGATCTGAACGTTTCAAGATGATCTCACATTCCCATAGGGGGTCAAAACATGTCCCAAAGGTCACCGGGCCAAGTGTCACTTTAAAGAAGTAGTCCAGTTACACATTTGTGGGCTTATAACTTGGCTTCTGAATGTCTTAGAGCGATCAGGTTTGCTTTAGTGTACTCCAATCAACAGCCCCTACAACCACAAAAAGGAATGGAGACATTAGCACTTATGGTTTTTAAATGGCACCCAGAATTATGTTGCACAAAGCACAATTTCACATCATTCTGGGTTCATTTGTGTGAAAACAAGGTCCAATCAGGCTGAAACAATACAGGAAGGTAGAATCTATTGAGTTGTAAGTGATCTGAACGTTTCATGATGATCACACTTTCCTAAGGGGGTCAAACCATGTCCCAAAGGTCACCGGATCTGGTGTCACTTTAAAGAAGTAGTCCAGTTACACATTTGTGGGCTTATAACTTGGCTTCTGAATGTCCTAGAGAGATCAGGTTTGTTTTAGTGTACTCCAATCAACAGCCCCTACAACCAGAAAAAGGAATGGAGTCATTAGCACTTATGGTTTGTAAATGGCACCCAGAATTATGTTGCACGAAGCACAATTTCACATCATTCTGGGTCCATTTGTGTGAAAACAAGGTCCAATCAGGCTGAAACGCTACAAGAAGGTAGAATCTATTGAGTTGTAAGTGATCTGAACGTTTCAAGATGATCGCACATTCCTATAGGGGGTAAAACTATGTCCCAAAGGTCACCGGGCCAAGTGTCACTTTAAAGAAGTAGTCCAGTTACACATTTGTGGGCTTATAACTTGGCTTCTGAATGTCTTAGAGCGATCAGGTTTGCTTTAGTGTACTCCAATCAACAGCCCCTACAACCACAAAAAGGAATGGAGACATTAGCACTTATGGTTTTTAAATGGCACCCAGAATTATGTTGCACAAAGCACAATTTCACATCATTCTGGGTTCATTTGTGTGAAAACAAGGTCCAATCAGGCTGAAACAATACAGGAAGGTAGAATCTATTGAGTTGTAAGTGATCTGAACGTTTCATGATGATCACACTTTCCTAAGGGGGTCAAACCATGTCCCAAAGGTCACCGGATCTGGTGTCACTTTAAAGAAGTAGTCCAGTTACACATTTGTGGGCTTATAACTTGGCTTCTGAATGTCCTAGAGAGATCAGGTTTGTTTTAGTGTACTCCAATCAACAGCCCCTACAACCAGAAAAAGGAATGGAGTCATTAGCACTTATGGTTTGTAAATGGCACCCAGAATTATGTTGCACGAAGCACAATTTCACATCATTCTGGGTCCATTTGTGTGAAAACAAGGTCCAATCAGGCTGAAACGCTACAAGAAGGTAGAATCTATTGAGTTGTAAGTGATCTGAACGTTTCAAGATGATCGCACATTCCTATAGGGGGTAAAACTATGTCCCAAAGGTCACCGGGCCTGGTGTCACTTTAAAGAAGTAGTCCAGTTACACCTTTGTGGGCTTATAACTTGGCTTCTGAATGTCCTAGAGAGGTTAGGTTTGTTTTAGTGTACTCCAATCAACAGCCCCTACAACCACAAAAAGGAATGGAGTCATTAGCACTTATGGTTTGTAAATGGCACCCAGAATTATGTTGCACGAAGCACTATTTCACATCATTCTGGGTCCATTTGTGTGAAAACAAGGTCCAATCAGGCTGAAACGTTACAGGAAGTTAGAATCTATTGAGTTGTAATAGATCTGAACGTTTCGTGATGATAGCACTTTCCTAAGGGGATCAAACCATGTCCCAAAGGTCACCGGATCTGGTGTCAATTTAAAGAAGTAGTCCAGTTACACATTTGTGGGCTTATAACTTGGCTTCTGAATGTCCTAGAGAGATCAGGTTTGTTTTAATGTACTCCAATCAACAGCCCCTACAACCACAAAAAGGAATGGAGTCATTAGCACTTATGGTTTGTAAATGGCACCCAGAATTATTTTGCACGAAGCACAATTTCACATCATTGTGGGTTCATTTGTGTTAAAACAAGGTCCAATCAGGCTGAAACGTTACTGGAAGCTAGAATCTATTGAGTTGTAAGTGATCTGAACGTTTCATGATGATAGCGCTTTCCTAAGGGGGTCAAACTATGTCCCAAAGGTCACCGGATCTGGTGTCAATTTAAAGAAGTAGTCCAGTTACACATTTGTGGGCTTATAACTTGGCTTCTGAATGTCCTAGAGAGATCAGGTTTGTTTTAGTATACTCCAATCAACAGCCCCTACAACCACAAAAAGGAATGGAGTCATTAGCACTTATGGTTTGTAAATGGCATCCAGAATTATGTTGCACGAAGCACAATTTCACATCATTCTGGGTCCATTTGTGTGAAAACAAGGTCCAATCAGGCTCAAACGCTACAAGAAGGTAGAATCTATTGAGTTGTAAGTGATCTGAACGTTTCAAGATGATCGCACATTCCTATAGGGGGTAAAACCATGTCCCAAAGGTCACCGGGCCTGGTGTCACTTTAAAGAAGTAGTCCAGTTACACCTTTGTGGGATTATAACTTGGCTTCTGAATGTCCTAGAGAGGTTAGGTTTGTTTTAGTGTACTCCAATCAACAGCCCCTACAACCACAAAAAGGAATGGAGTCATTAGCACTTATGGTTTGTAAATGGCACCCAGAATTATGTTGCACGAAGCACAATTTCACATCATTCTGGGTCCATTTGTGTGAAAACAAGGAAAATCAGGCTGAAACGTTACAGGAAGGTAGAATCTATTGAGTTGTAAGTGATCTGAACGTTTCATGATGATAGCACTTTCCTAAGGGGGTCAAACCATGTCCCAAAGGTCACCGGATCTGGTGTCAATTTAAAGAAGTAGTCCAGTTACACATTTGTGGGCTTATAACTTGGCTTCTGAATGTCCTAGAGAGATCAGGTTTGTTTTAATGTACTCCAATCAACAGCCCCTACAACCACAAAAATGAATGGAGTCATTAGCACTTATGGTTTGTAAATGGCACCCAGAATTATTTTGAACGAAGCACAATTTAACATCATTCTGGGTTCATTTGTGTGAAAACAAGGTCCAATCAGGCTGAAACGTTCCTGGAAGCTAGAATCTATTGTGTTGTAAGTGATCTGAACGTTTCATGATGATAGCGCTTTCCTAAGGGGGTCAAACCATGTCCCAAAGGTCACCGGATCTGGTGTCAATTTAAAGAAGTAGTCCAGTTACACATTTGTGGGCTTATAACATGGCTTCTGAATGTCCTAGAGAGATCAGGTTTGTTTTAATGTTCTCCAATCAACAGCCCCTACAACCACAAAAAGGAATGGAGTCATTAGCACTTATGGTTTGTAAATGGCACCCAGAATTATGTTGCACGAAGCACAATTTCACATCATTGTGGGTCCATTTGTGTGAAAACAAGGTCCAATCAGGCTGATACGTTACAAGAAGGTAGAATCTATTGAGTTGTAAGTGATCTGAACGTTTCATGATGATAGCACTTTCCTAAGGGGGTCAAACCATGTCCCAAAGGTCACCGGATCTGGTGTCAATTTAAAGAAGTAGTCCAGTTACACTTTTGTGGGCTTATAACATGGCTTCTGAATGTCCTAGAGAGATCAGGTTTGTTTTAATGTTCTCCAATCAACAGCCCCTACAACCACAAAAAGGAATGGAGTTATTAGCATTTATGGTTTGTAAATGGCACCCAGAATTATGTTGCACGAAGCACAATTTCACATCATTCTGGGTTCATTTGTGTGAAAACAAGGTCCAATCAGGCTGAAACGTTACAGGAAGGTAGAATCTATTTAGTTGTAAGTGATCTGAACGTTTCATGATGATAGCGCTTTCCTAAGGGGATCAAACCATGTCCCAAAGGTCACCGGATCTGGTGTCAATTTAAAGAAGTAGTCCAGATACACATTTGTGGGCTTATAACTTGGCTTCTGAATGTCCTAGAGAGATCAGGTTTGTTTTAATGTACTCCAATCAACAGCCCCTACAAACACAAAAAGGAATGGAGTCATTAGCACTTATGGTTTGTAAGTGTCACCCAGAATTATATTGCACGAAGCACAATTTCACATCATTCTGGGTCAATTTGTGTGAAAACAAGGTCCAATCCGGCTGAAACGCTACAAGAAGGTAGAATCTATTGAGTTGCAAGTGATCTGAACGTTTCAAGATGATCTCACATTCCCATAGGGGGTCAAAACATGTCCCAAAGGTCACCGGGCCAAGTGTCACTTTAAAGAAGTAGTCCAGTTACACATTTGTGGGCTTATAACTTGGCTTCTGAATGTCTTAGAGCGATCAGGTTTGCTTTAGTGTACTCCAATCAACAGCCCCTACAACCACAAAAAGGAATGGAGACATTAGCACTTATGGTTTTTAAATGGCACCCAGAATTATGTTGCACAAAGCACAATTTCACATCATTCTGGGTTCATTTGTGTGAAAACAAGGTCCAATCAGGCTGAAACAATACAGGAAGGTAGAATCTATTGAGTTGTAAGTGATCTGAACGTTTCATGATGATCACACTTTCCTAAGGGGGTCAAACCATGTCCCAAAGGTCACCGGATCTGGTGTCACTTTAAAGAAGTAGTCCAGTTACACATTTGTGGGCTTATAACTTGGCTTCTGAATGTCCTAGAGGGGTCAGGGTTGTTTTAGTGTACTCCAATCAACAGCCCCTACAACCACAAAAAGGAATGGAGTCATTAGCACTTATGGTTTGTAAATGGCACCCAGAATTATGTTGCACGAAGCACAATTTCACATCATTCTGGGTCCATTTGTGTGAAAACAAGGTCCAATCAGGCTGAAACGCTAGAAGAAGGTAGAATCTATTGAGTTGTAAGTGATCTGAACGTTTCAAGATGATCGCACATTCCTATAGGGGGTAAAACTATGTCCCAAAGGTCACCGGGCCTGGTGTCACTTTAAAGAAGTAGTCCAGTTACACCTTTGTGGGCTTATAACTTGGCTTCTGAATGTCCTAGAGAGGTTAGGTTTGTTTTAGTGTACTCCAATCAACAGCCCCTACAACCACAAAAAGGAATGGAGTCATTAGCACTTATGGTTTGTAAATGGCACCCAGAATTATGTTGCACGAAGCACTATTTCACAACATTCTGGGTCCATTTGTGTGAAAACAAGGTCCAATCAGGCTGAAACGTTACAGGAAGTTAGAATCTATTGAGTTGTAAGTGATCTGAACGTGTCGTGATGATAGCACTTTCCTAAGGGGGTCAAACCATGTCCCAAAGGTCACCGGATCTGGTGTCAATTTAAAGAAGTAGTCCAGTTACACATTTGTGGGCTTATAACTTGGCTTCTGAATGTCCTAGAGAGATCAGGTTTGTTTTAATGTACTCCAATCAACAGCCCCTACAACCACAAAAAGGAATGGAGTCATTAGCACTTATGGTTTGTAAATGGCACCCAGAATTATTTTGCACGAAGCACAATTTCACATCATTGTGGGTTCATTTGTGTGAAAACAAGGTCCAATCAGGCTGAAACGTTACTGGAAGCTAGAATCTATTGAGTTGTAAGTGATCTGAACGTTTCATGATGATAGCGCTTTCCTAAGGGGGTCAAACCATGTCCCAAAGGTCACCGGATCTGGTGTCAATTTAAAGAAGTAGTCCAGTTACACATTTGTGGGCTTATAACTTGGCTTCTGAATGTCCTAGAGAGATCAGGTTTGTTTTAGTATACTCCAATCAACAGCCCCTACAACCACAAAAAGGAATGGAGTCATTAGCACTTATGGTTTGTAAATGGCATCCAGAATTATGTTGCACGAAGCACAATTTCACATCATTCTGGGTCCATTTGTGTGAAAACAAGGTCCAATCAGGCTGATACGTTACAAGAAGGTAGAATCTATTGAGTTGTAAGTGATCTGAACGTTTCATGATGATAGCACTTTCCTAAGGGGGTCAAACCTTGTCCCAAAGGTCACCGGATCTGGTGTCAATTTAAAGAAGTAGTCCAGTTACACATTTGTGGGCTTATAACATGGCTTCTGAATGTCCTAGAGAGATCAGGTTTGTTTTAATGTTCTCCAATCAACAGCCCCTACAACCACAAAAAGGAATGGAGTCATTAGCATTTATGGTTTGTAAATGGCACCCAGAATTATGTTGCATGAAGCACAATTTCACATCATTCTGGGTTCATTTGTGTGAAAACAAGGTCCAATCAGGCTGAAATGTTACAGGAAGGTACAATCTATTCAGTTGTAAGTGATCTGAACGTTTCATGATGATAGCGCTTTCCTAAGAGGATCAAACCATGTCCCAAAGGTCACCGGATCTGGTGTCAATTTAAAGAAGTAGTCCAGTTACACATTTGTGGGCTTATAACTTGGCTTCTGAATGTCCTAGAGAGATCAGAATTGTTTTAGTGTACTCCAATCAACAGCCCCTACAACCACAAAAAGGAATGGAGTCATTAGCACTTATGGTTTGTAAATGGCACCCAGAATTATTTTGCACGAAGCACAATTTCACATCATTGTGGGTTCATTTGTGTGAAAACAAGGTCCAATCAGGCTGAAACGTTACTGGAAGCTAGAATCTATTGAGTTGTAAGTGATCTGAACGTTTCATGATGATAGCGCTTTCCTAAGGGGGTCAAACCATGTCCCAAAGGTCACCGGATCTGGTGTCAATTTAAAGAAGTAGTCCAGTTACACATTTGTGGGCTTATAACTTGGCTTCTGAATGTCCTAGAGAGATCAGGTTTGTTTTAGTATACTCCAATCAACAGCCCCTACAACCACAAAAAGGAATGGAGTCATTAGCACTTATGGTTTGTAAATGGCATCCAGAATTATGTTGCACGAAGCACAATTTCACATCATTCTGGGTCCATTTGTGTGAAAACAAGGTCCAATCAGGCTGATACGTTACAAGAAGGTAGAATCTATTGCGTTGTAAGTGATCTGAACGTTTCATGATGATAGCACTTTCCTAAGGGGGTCAAACCATGTCCCAAAGGTCACCGGATCTGGTGTCAATTTAAAGAAGTAGTCCAGTTACACATTTGTGGGCTTATAACATGGCTTCTGAATGTCCTAGAGAGATCAGGTTTGTTTTAATGTTCTCCAATCAACAGCCCCTACAACCACAAAAGGAATGGAGTCATTAGCCTTATGGTTTGTAAATGGCACCCAGAATTATGTTGCACGAAGCACAATTTCACATCATTCTGGGTCCATTTGTGTGAAAACAAGGTCCAATCAGGCTGAAACATTACAAGAAGGTAGAATCTATTGAGTTGTAAGTGATCTGAACGTTTCATGATGATCTCACATTCCCATAGGGGGTCAAACCATGTCCCAAAGGTCACCGGGCCTGGTGTCACTTTAAAGAAGTAGTCCAGTTACACCTTTGTGGTCTTATAACTTGGCTTCTGAATGTCCTAGAGAGGTCAGGTTTGTTTTAGTGTACTCCAATCAACAGCCCCTACAACCACAAAAAGTAATGGAGTCATTAGCACTTATGGTTTGTAAATGGCACCCAGAATTATGTTGCACGAAGCACAATTTCACATCATTCTGGGTTCATTTGTGTGAAAACAAGGTCCAATCAGGCTGAAACAATACAGGAAGGTAGAATCTATTGAGTTGTAAGTGATCTGAACGTTTCATGAAGATCGCACTTTCCTAAGGGGGTCAAACCATGTCCCAAAGGTCACCGGATCTGGTGTCAATTTAAAGTAGTCGTCCAGTTACACATTTGTGGGCTTATAACTTGGCTTCTGAATGTCCTAGAGAGGTCAGGGTTGTTTTAGTGTACTCCAATCAACAGCCCCTACAACCACAAAAAGGAATGGAGTCATTAGCACTTATGGTTTTTAAATGGCACCCAGAATTATGTTGCACGAAGCATAATTTCACATCATTCTGGGTTCATTTGTGTGAAAACAAGGTCCAATCAGGCTGAAACGTTACAGGAAGGTAGAATCTACTGAGTTGTAAGTGATCTGAACGTTTCATGATGATAGCACTTTCCTACGGGGGTCAAACCATGTCCCAAATATCACCGGATCTGGTGTCAATTTAAAGAAGTAGTCCAGTTACACATTTGTGGGCTTATAACTTGAATTCTGAAAGTCCTAGAGAGATCAGGTTTGTTTTAGTGTACTCCAATCAACAGCCCCTACAACCAAAAAAAGGAATGGAGTCATTAGCACATAGGGTTTGTAAATGGCACCCAGAATTATGTTGCACAAAGCACAATTTCACATCATTCTGGGTCCATTTGTGTGAAAACAAGGTCCAATCAGGCTGAAACGCTACAAGAAGGTAGAATCTATTGAGTTGTAAGTGATCTGAACGTTTCAAGATGATCGCACATTCCTATAGGGGGTAAAACCATGTCCCAAAGGTCACCGGGCCTGGTGTCACTTTAAAGAAGTAGTCCAGTTACACCTTTGTGGGCTTATAACTTGGCTTCTGAATGTCCTAGAGAGGTTAGGTTTGTTTTAGTGTACTCCAATCAACAGCCCCTACAACCACAAAAAGGAATGGAGTCATTAGCACTTATGGTTTGTAAATGGCACCCAGAATTATGTTGCACGAAGCACAATTTCACATCATTCTGGGTCCATTTGTGTGAAAACAAGGTCCAATCAGGCTGAAACGTTACAGGAAGGTAGAATCTATTGAGTTGTAAGTGATCTGAACGTTTCATGATGATAGCACTTTCCTAAGGGGGTCAAACCATGTCCCAAAGGTCACCGGATCTGGTGTCAATTTAAAGAAGTAGTCCAGTTACACATTTGTGGGCTTATAACTTGGCTTCTGAATGTCCTAGAGAGATCAGGTTTAGTTTAATGTACTCCAATCAACAGCCCCTACAACCACAAAAAGGAATGGAGTCATTAGCACTTATGGTTTGTAAATGGCACCCAGAATTATTTTGCACGAAGCACAATTTCACATCATTCTGGGTTCATTTGTGTGAAAACAAGGTCCAATCAGGCTGAAACGTTACTGGAAGCTAGAATCTATTGTGTTGTAAGTGATCTGAACGTTTCATGATGATAGCGCTTTCCTAAGGGGGTCAAACCATGTCCCAAAGGTCACCGGATCTGGTGTCAATTTAAAGAAGTAGTCCAGTTACACATTTGTGGGCTTATAACTTGGCTTCTGAATGTCCTAGAGAGATCAGGTTTAGTTTAATGTACTCCAATCAACAGCCCCTACAACCACAAAAAGGAATGGAGTCATTAGCACTTATGGTTTGTAAATGGCACCCAGAATTATGTTGCATGAAGCACAATTTCACATCATTCTGGGTTCATTTGTGTGAAAACAAGGTCCAATCAGGCTGAAATGTTACAGGAAGGTAGAATCTATTCAGTTGTAAGTGATCTGAACGTTTCATGATGATAGCGCTTTCCTAAGGGGATCAAACCATGTCCCAAAGGTCACCGGATCTGGTGTCAATTTAAAGAAGTAGTCCAGTTACACATTTGTGGGCTTATAACTTGGCTTCTGAATGTCCTAGAGAGATCAGAATTGTTTTAGTGTACTCCAATCAACAGCCCCTACAACCACAAAAAGGAATGGAGTCATTAGCACTTATGGTTTGTAAATGGCACCCAGAATTATTTTGCACGAAGCACAATTTCACATCATTGTGGGTTCATTTGTGTGAAAACAAGGTCCAATCAGGCTGAAACGTTACTGGAAGCTAGAATCTATTGAGTTGTAAGTGATCTGAACGTTTCATGATGATAGCGCTTTCCTAAGGGGGTCAAACCATGTCCCAAAGGTCACCGGATCTGGTGTCAATTTAAAGAAGTAGTCCAGTTACACATTTGTGGGCTTATAACTTGGCTTCTGAATGTCCTAGAGAGATCAGGTTTGTTTTAGTATACTCCAATCAACAGCCCCTACAACCACAAAAAGGAATGGAGTCATTAGCACTTATGGTTTGTAAATGGCATCCAGAATTATGTTGCACGAAGCACAATTTCACATCATTCTGGGTCCATTTGTGTGAAAACAAGGTCCAATCAGGCTGATACGTTACAAGAAGGTAGAATCTATTGCGTTGTAAGTGATCTGAACGTTTCATGATGATAGCACTTTCCTAAGGGGGTCAAACCATGTCCCAAAGGTCACCGGATCTGGTGTCAATTTAAAGAAGTAGTCCAGTTACACATTTGTGGGCTTATAACATGGCTTCTGAATGTCCTAGAGAGATCAGGTTTGTTTTAATGTTCTCCAATCAACAGCCCCTACAACCACAAAAAGGAATGGAGTAATTAGCATTTATGGTTTGTAAATGGCACCCAGAATTATGTTGCACGAAGCACAATTTCACATCATTCTGGGTTCATTTGTGTGAAAACAAGGTCCAATCAGGCTGAAATGTTACAGGAAGGTAGAATCTATTCAGTTGTAAGTGATCTGAACGTTTCATGATGATAGCGCTTTCCTAAGGGGATCAAACCATGTCCCAAAGGTCACCGGATCTGGTGTCAATTTAAAGAAGTAGTCCAGTTACACATTTGTGGGCTTATAACTTGGCTTCTGAATGTCCTAGAGAGATCAGAATTGTTTTAGTGTACTCCAATCAACAGCCCCTACAACCACAAAAGGAATGGAGTCATTAGCCTTATGGTTTGTAAATGGCACCCAGAATTATGTTGCACGAAGCACAATTTCACATCATTCTGGGTCCATTTGTGTGAAAACAAGGTCCAATCAGGCTGAAACATTACAAGAAGGTAGAATCTATTGAGTTGTAAGTGATCTGAACGTTTCATGATGATCTCACATTCCCATAGGGGGTCAAACCATGTCCCAAAGGTCACCGGGCCTGGTGTCACTTTAAAGAAGTAGTCCAGTTACACCTTTGTGGTCTTATAACTTGGCTTCTGAATGTCCTAGAGAGGTCAGGTTTGTTTTAGTGTACTCCAATCAACAGCCCCTACAACCACAAAAAGTAATGGAGTCATTAGCACTTATGGTTTGTAAATGGCACCCAGAATTATGTTGCACGAAGCACAATTTCACATCATTCTGGGTTCATTTGTGTGAAAACAAGGTCCAATCAGGCTGAAACAATACAGGAAGGTAGAATCTATTGAGTTGTAAGTGATCTGAACGTTTCATGAAGATCGCACTTTCCTAAGGGGGTCAAACCATGTCCCAAAGGTCACCGGATCTGGTGTCAATTTAAAGAAGTAGTCCAGTTACACATTTGTGGGCTTATAACTTGGCTTCTGAATGTCCTAGAGAGGTCAGGGTTGTTTTAGTGTACTCCAATCAACAGCCCCTACAACCACAAAAAGGAATGGAGTCATTAGCACTTATGGTTTTTAAATGGCACCCAGAATTATGTTGCACGAAGCATAATTTCACATCATTCTGGGTTCATTTGTGTGAAAACAAGGTCCAATCAGGCTGAAACGTTACAGGAAGGTAGAATCTACTGAGTTGTAAGTGATCTGAACGTTTCATGATGATAGCACTTTCCTACGGGGGTCAAACCATGTCCCAAATATCACCGGATCTGGTGTCAATTTAAAGAAGTAGTCCAGTTACACATTTGTGGGCTTATAACTTGAATTCTGAAAGTCCTAGAGAGATCAGGTTTGTTTTAGTGTACTCCAATCAACAGCCCCTACAACCAAAAAAAGGAATGGAGTCATTAGCACATAGGGTTTGTAAATGGCACCCAGAATTATGTTGCACGAAGCACAATTTCACATCATTCTGGGTCCATTTGTGTGAAAACAAGGTCCAATCAGGCTGAAATGCTACAAGAAGGTAGAATCTATTGAGTTGTAAGAGATCTGAACGTTTCAAGATGATCGCACATTCT